>NW_004567110.1:52998263-53035479 GCF_000260355.1 Condylura cristata | reverse complement strand
ATTTTTATCCTCATTTTGTGCATTTTTTCCATCTCTGTTGTAATTTATTTTTATTTTTATCCTCATTTTGTGCATTTTTTCCATCTCTGTTGTAACCCCCCTTGGACTTCCCACCACCACTTCACCCATGTGCGATCACCATACCCCCATGCACTGTTCCTTCTCCACCCCTGTAAAATGTCTCTGGTTTATAGTTGTTCATTTTTATTTTATTACAATTGCTTTTTTCCCCCAATCCCTTACACTCCTGCTATAAGTGTAACCAACCAGTATTTTTCTTTCTCTTCTCTGGCTTATTTCACTAAGAATGATCCCTTCCAGCTCCATCCATATTGCTGCAAAAGGCATGAGATTATCTTTTTTGGTTGCTGAGTAATATTCCATCATGTATATGTATCACATCTTTTTAATCCAGTCATCTCTTTTTGGGCATTTACGTTGGGAATCTATTAATTTTTAAAAAATCTAAAGACTGCAGCATTATTTACAACATCCAAGACAAGATTAACCTAAGATTAACCTAAGTGTCCACTATGGAAGAATAGATAAAGAAATGTGATGCTGATATTGGAGGGACAAAGAATACAACATTAGATGCTCCTTGTTTTGCTCTCAAATCATTATTCTACCCAGATCATCGTAAGGATTGGGTTGGAACTGGAATGTCCCCAGGCAATAGAAATCAAGTCAGACTACAAAAAAGGAGGCAGAGAAGATAAACTTACTTCACTGCTAAGAGGGGCTGAAGCTTCTGAAGACCGTGATCTGGGGCACTGATACAGATGGAAAGGCTGCTCTGCAGTCAGGAGAGTGCTAAACAGTGTGAAATCACTCTCAGAGACGGGAAACAAGTGTGGAGCAACTGGAGTGCTCCTCAAAGGCCAGGCCAAAACCCTACTAAAACCAAGAGTGTGCACTGTACCCTTCCACATCCCTTGGGACTGGTCATGACCTTGTGAAGCTCTCTGAGAGCAAGTGGACTGCTGTGCCTTGCGCCTGGAACCACAGAGAGGAGACATAACAGCCAAATGTATGAACCAGTGATTCCCACCAAGTACAATCACAACATCAACTGAACCACTCCCCAGCCCTCCCTCACCTACCATCTGACTCAGCAGCTGCAGGATCAGGGTTTGTGGCATGGAAACCAGCAAAGGCTAAAAGTTGAAGTTGAATAGCATACAGCGCCATCTGCTGAGAGGTAGAAGAAGTTCAACTTTCCAAGTCACTGCTACAGATAACTTTTGAAAAGACATGGAAATCTAAAGAAGCAAAATGAGCTGACAGGAATATGTAACACATGTCATCTTGAGAAATCAAAGGAATGTGACATCACAAGAAGGGAACAAGCACTCCCAAGTTGAACTACAAAGATATGGAATATCTTATTATCCTATCAGAGAAAGAACTCAAAATTGTCATAATAAAGAAAATCAGGGCCCTCTCCCTGGTGGCACAGCAGGTTAAAGCACAGTACTATGAAGCTACCTGCAGCCACTGAAGCATGAGTTCAATCCCCAGCCAGGGAGGTGATCCATATGGTTCAGCAGACCTCTCTTGTCTCACCCACTGCTCCCTTTTGCGGTATATTTCAGTAAATTCACCTGCTCTGCTCTGCACTCTGTCTCTTGTGAATCTTCTCAACCCCTCACCTCTGGCCTGTACCTCGATAGTGTATGCATAAATAAATAAATCTTTTTTTAATTACTTAATTAAATAGATGGAAGAAAATGCAGAAAACAGATAAATATCCTGAGAAATAAAATTAATTATAGAAAGTAAAGGTTTAAATAAATATAACAGAGATCCAAGATGTATAAAATTCAATAGATGTGATAAAAATTCTAAAGAAAGTTATGGAAGCAGAATAGACCAGTCTAGTCTCTATGGAAAATGGTAGGGATATTTCTCAAAACATTACTATTACATCTATCATATGACCCAGCAATTCCTCTCCTAGTATCTATCAAGATTATAAAAACACCAGTTCAAAAGTATGTATGCATTCCTATGTTCATTACTACACTATTTGCAACAGCCAAATTATGGAAAAAAACTAAGTGCTCAAAAGATGAGTACATAAAGTAAATAAGGAATAACACTCAGCTATAAAAAAGACAAAGCTTGACATTTGTGACAGCATGTATGGAACTGGAGAGGATTATGCTAAATGGAATAAGTCAGAATGAGGAAAATAAAATACAGGATGATTAGACTTTTCATTCATATGTAGAATATAAAGAAATAAAACAAAGGTACAAATAAAACCAAGCCAAAATAAACCCTGGAAATCTGAATATAGAATTGAGGCTACCAGCATGGGGAGCAAAGGTGGAGAGATATTTAATGGGTTGGGGGAGGGATATGGGTGCTTCTACACACACTATGTTGCAGGTAGCTTCATGTGTAGTGTAGTTACGTGCATCAGGAGGTATGAATCTATGCTTTCAAATCATATACAATGCTGTAAATCAATGTTATTGCAACAAAAAATAATGCAAAAAGAATTTTAAAATGCAGTACATATGTGTGTGTGTGTGTGTGTGTGTATATAAGGGAATAATATTCAGTCACTACAAAAAGGAAATCTTGCCATTTGTACTATGGAATGGACCTTGAGAGCATAATGCTAAGTGATATAAGTCAGATGGAAAAAGAGAGGTACTTGTGTAATCTCACAACATGTGGAATCCAAAACCACAAGCAAAAACACAAGTTCATATGTAGAGGTGGTTGCCAGAAGTGAGAGGTGGCGTAGGCAAATGGGTGAACCTCCAGTTGTAAGATAAGAAAGTCCTTGGGATTGTAATGTACAGCCTGATAACCACATTTATAGTACTGTATTATGTATGTGTAAATTACTAAGATTAAAACTTTTCATCGCAAGAAAAAATTTCTAACTGTATGGTGACAGATGTTCAGTAGTGATCATTTTGCAATATATACAAATATTGAATTGTTATGTTGTACACATGGGACTAATATAATATGTAAATTTTCCTTCAATTAAAAAAATGTACTGAGGTTCATGCTTTCCTCCAGATATCCTGACTAGAGAGCCATGAGCAGAGCCCAATAATTTATTACAGCTCACTTGCTATTTCAGCTCTGAGTCATGTCCAGAGTCTTGAAGAAGGAGGCATGCAAATGGCAAATTCATTTGGTTTTTTTTTTTGCATGTGTAGATAGCCCCACAAAAAGTTATCCTTTCAACTCCATAATATGCACACACACTATAGTTAGACTCTGCTTCTCTGGTCCCTTTGAGCCCCCACACGAAGGGTCTCTCTAGGGGGTAAGTCTCCACTATGACATGAGTTCCATCCACAGCCAGGGAGTCAGCTTACATATGGCGCGGCAGACCTTTCCTTTTTGTCTGCTGCTCCCCTCAGCAGTGTTATTTCAACAAATCTGCCTGTTCTGATCCCCATTCCAGACTCATTTTTCTACCCTATATCACTGCAGTTCACCTGAGTAACTCTTGGCATACAGAGGTAACTTCTTTAATTTTATTGGCTCTTCCAGTTCATTACATGGACTTCTATTGGTGTTTCAATTTCAGATTCAGTTTCCAAAAGGACATAATGCTCAAGAGGGCAGGGGATGATATACTGAATACTGTAATATTCTTTGATGTATTTACTGCATGCTTTCCTCAACCATAAAATGGATAAAAAATTGAAAAATATATACACCTATTTTTCTTAGTTCCTGGGTTTTTTGCCTCTAAGATTATATCCATCCTACTATTCTGGTGTTAAGTGGCTTGTCTCAGGATAGCTGCTTCTGTGGAAGGGATATTGACTTTTCATTGTCTTCTTTTGTCCCTTTTGGTGTTATTTAGTCAAAAAATGAATAAATGCAAATTAAATGAATTAAATTGACCTTTCATTGTCATCTTTTGTCCCTTTTAGTATTATTTATTCAAAAGTGAATAAGTACAAATGGAATGAAATGAAGTGAAATAATTTAGTCCTTGCTTTTATAGTGATATTTTTAAAGTATCTACAAGTGGCAATAAAATTTAGAATTGTGGTCCTGTTAATTTCCTAAACTCTTTTGATTTTTTTTCTTTTCTAGTAGCAACCTCCCTCCTCAAATGCCACAGCACTGACTACAGTATCTTACACCTACTTGGAACTTAAATCCCTGAAGAGAGAATGAAGAACCTCCAGATTGAAATGTTCGCAAGGAAGTATAGACCTCACAGTGAAAAGTGTCTGTCATGACACTGCTCAGAAGCCCCTCTCACCTGTCACTGTCCTCTTATAACAAACTCATAGTTGATGTCTCCATGACAGGGCTCTTCTGCTTGAATCCATTCTCCTGCTTCTCCCACTCCCACCCTGTTGCCTGTTTGCAGCATACAAGGGGTGCACTCTTTGTAGAGCACGTGAGCACAAGCAGGGAAGAATGCCCCCCTACCCACACCCCGCAGGATCCTAATGCCAGTGGTGATGGACTGCAGAGTGAGGGGTGGCATGGAATCAGATTGCAAAGTCCCTGAGAGCCCTTCCAATAGTGTGCGCCCTCCACTGACCTGGGCCTCCTCCCAGAGCCACGTCTTGTCTTTCTCATCTCGGGACCCCTGTGTAGAGCAGAGAGAATATCATTGCAGGTAAAGATATACTGGAGTTGTGGGGAGGAGGCTTAACCCAATACAATATAACTGGTTTCCCACCATAAGATAGACACCCAGGGAGAATGCCTTGGCCACAAGGCAGAAATTGGGGCACCACAGCTGCAGATGAAGGCTCTCCAGAAACCACAGAAGCTAAGAAGAAATTGGGATTCTCCCCAGGTCTCAGAGGGAACATGACCCCACTAATATCTACACCTCCAGCCTCCAAAAGTAAAACAATGAATTTCTGTCATGTAAGTCATGCAGCTGAAAGAAAGGAATACAGATTTAAAAAGCAATACTTTTCCCCTGAATGGCAATTGCCCCGGGTTTTTCTTGTCTTGTTTTTTTACCTTGAAGATGATAATATAGTTTGAACTACATATATTGATCCACTTCTGTGAAGTACACCCTCCATTCTTATTCCCCACCAAATCTTTCCCACTCCCTGGAAGCATATGTTAAAATGGTAAGTACAATAAATAAGGAGGTTCCCAATTCCCCAGTTGTGGGAACACTTGTTTCAGCTTCATTTGGAAGTACTCTAAGCAAAGTGTTCCCTGGTTCCTGGACAGCCTTGTTTAATTAAGGTGCAAGATTCTCCACATTCAGATTCTTCACATTTGGTCCAGGTACTGCCTGAGTCTAGGTATGTCGACCTTGCTCTTGATGCGCCTAAATCTCAGACGCTGAGACGCAGGGTAAACAGCTAGGTTTTCCAGATCCTATAGAAAACAGTGGGTGCTTTTAGGATGGAATAAGGGCTGGATTTGGGGAAAGGACAAGACAGAGTTCCCTTGGGTGTGACTCAGGGTACAGATTCCTGCCAGCTTTATTCTGGGATGTTCATTCGAACAATGACTCAGGGGACAACATCCTTCCACCAAGGTTATTTATTTTTATTGCCAAGGTCTTATCTTTTGAATTCCAATTTGATGAAGAAATGGCTAAAATATCTTGCATGGAATCATGCAAGAGATTTTGTAATCATTCCACAGTTACCTACTTATCAGATGCTTCTGATTTCTCGTTGGGGTTTTAAAGCTCTTCTTAAGTCTAGAAAACTGTGAACACTTAAAGATACTTCAATAATTGTAATAATAATAGTATTATTATTTAAATTAATGATTTAAAAGGTAGTCTAATTTTTCTTTGACTTGTCAAACATCTAATTAAAGCAGATTATTGTTGGAACACTTTAAGTATCTTCTTGGGAGTGTTTATAGATGGGATAAAATGTCAGTCAGCTTTGCTTTTTTATGTTAACATTGACAAAATGAGAAATTCATTTCTTCAGGTGAACAGTCTTGCCAATTTTTCCAAATCTTTAGCATTCCTTCTGAGACTACAACATGAAATTTCCCATAACCGCCCACTTAACATCACTGGCGTCAAGGGCTGGACATTGAGATGGCCACCCTATCTTGATGGGCTCTCTGCAGATAACTCTTGTTCTTGCACAACAGATTGATTACAGTTTTTTAGTGGGCTTTATGGTTGTGAAGAAAATCTTTATTTTCCCCACATGATTTGACACTAAAAATTATTAAAAAGACCTTAACAAAACCAAAGCCACAACAAAAAGCCAGTGTGTTATATATGTATCATTTTTATGCTCAGAACTGGTTTTACTATTTTTGGAACTATTACAAGACTTCTGTTAAACATGTTGAATGTTAAGAGAAACAGACACTTGGCAAATGTGGAAAACCAATTACAGAAAACGTCTCTGCTAGAGCTGGAGAAACACACGGAGGGACACAGGAGAAGCTTGTCCTCCCCCTTCCCTAACTGCCGAAAACACACAGACGGTGGAATTGCCTGGAAGAAAAATAAGACTGTTACATGGTTGTCTTTATTTTAGTATTTACAGGCAAAAGAGAGGAAAACGCTAGTTCTCAGCTAAATTGACTTATAATGTGGTTGCGTACATACAACACAATTACTTTTCTTAAGGCAATTCTCACATAAGGAAAAGTAATACCTCTGAAATTACTTAGAAAATGATTATTCATTCTACAAAAACTTCACCACTAATAAATACATCAGATTACCATGCAACTTAAATATTTAATTGTAAATATTACTTTATTCAATGTTGAATGCATGTCTGTTATATACAGTGTGATAATAGCATGCTTTCATATAAATACAAGTATTAACACATATAACTTTATCTCCATAAATAATGACAAGTATGAAATACATTAAAATTCAATCTTGTACTAGGTTTTACAAAACCAAAGAGCTGATCCAGAAAGTGAATCAACAAAGGAAACAAAACAGGTTTTCAGTAATTTAACTATTATTTCCTGATATTCTCCCAAGTGTGAGGCACTGTGTGAAGCAGCAAGATGCATAGATGAAGAACATATGAGTCTGTGACCTCAAGGAACTTCTATCTTTGGAAAGGCAAATCAGCAATTCAAATTCACTGTGGTAAATGCAATCACTGAGGCAGCCCATGTAGAAGAAGCCCAAGGAAGTTTCAGAGAGTATTTTTAACCAAAAGAACAGCACACTTGAGGGTCAAAGTGTGCAGGGGGAGGAAGGGTAGTTTGATGGTTGACAGAACAAGGATACAGAAGAGAGAGAACACAGGTTCACTTGAGGTGTGGGGCAGGGCCAGCTAATGATGAAGTTGTGAATCAGACAAGATCAGAGGAGGAAATGAAAGTCACATTTGGACATTTTGAAGACTTCTTAGAAATGTGGGTAGAGTGAAAGGAATCAACAGGGAAGCCTTCTGGGGACCAGCCACCACAGGATGCCAGGGGTGCCCCTAGGCTGACAGGGTACAGTGAGAAAATTGCACTACCAGAGTCCAGTTGTGTGCTGGCGCCCAGGAAGAGAGGGTAGCCACCTGTTGAACACTAAGTGGTATCTTAGTGCCTTAAAGGTACCTTAAAGGTAGTTAAGACAAGGTGCTTGGCATTAGATTGACACATTTGTGAAATGTCTTAGTATTTGTATTTGAGAAACAGTAAGTAGTAACAGCCCTGCCCCTCTGGAGACCTCAGGTGTGAAGACACTATGTTCAGTACTGCCTGTCACCCACAGCAGCACTAGGACTCAGTGGGTCAGGTTTGACAGGGCCATCCTGTTCTGCAGCCTGCTTTGTGGGATTCCCTGCCAGTGTTTCAGGGAGAAGAAGTGCTTTTTGGCCAAGGACAAAGAGCACTAAGTTCTAGCTGCAGGTGGGAGTGGGAGGAGGGTGGAAAACAATCCTTTTATCCTTCTCAGCTCCCAGAACATCAAATCCTAATGCTGATCCTTAATCACAAAAGTTAAACAGACTTAGTCAACTCAATTTTCAGTGATAATGAGCATCTGAAATCACATGGATTAATGAGTCACAAATGATCCCCAGAATAATTTTATTTCTAATTTTTTAAACCCCCTGATACAGGCACTGCAAACAAGGAAGGATAAGGATTGATGTGAGACTGACTGCCTTGCTTCCCTCTCTTTGGCAAAGCTACAGAGGAATGGGCTAGTGGTCACCCTATAAAAGCAGGGCCTACGGAGACTCTGATAAATGTGAGGGGTGGCAAGCCTTTCGCCTTGACTGGCATTAAGGATGTGCACTCTTCAGCCAAAGGTACAAACCCAGGAATGTTAAAAAGGAAAAACGGTTAGACTACAGTCCTTTCTCCCAGTTTTATGTGACCAAACCTCAGTAATTCCTGACTTGCATTCCTTCCTTCTCCCTTCTCTATTTTCTGAAGGGCTGGGTGACATGTAAGCATTTAGCCAAGAACTGACAGCAATGAGATGCTCCAAACCTGGCTAATAAGGTGTGTAGAGATCTGAAGAAAGAGAAAAGACAGAAAAGCATAGGGTGAGAGGAATTTCCCAAGTGCTACTGTCCATGTAGAGAGATGTTTGACTTCCATAACAAAATAAATACAGATGGCAAACTTGTATCCACATGGTATCCTGAAATCTCAATGAATAAAAGAGCTAATGCAAATATTTAAATGAGTAACTGTCAAAAAAATCTGATCAAAAATGCATTATTAATCATATCCAGAGAGCTAAATAAGTCTGTTTAGTGAGATTAGTGGTTCTGTTTAGCCACATGGCTTTACAGAATCAGACAGGATTTTAGGCCTGATCCCCAGCTCTATATCCAGTAATTGTCTATTGCTGGAAAAGTCACGAACCTCTAGATCTTCAATTTCTGCATCTTTAAACTTGGGGTAATAATTATTTTCACCCCCCAATATTTTCACAAAGAGCAAAGAAGATATTTAGGACAGTGTTGGCATACACCAAGCCTTCCATAAATATTATCACTACAGAGATTAATCCACAGTTATAATGAGAACCAAAGTAAAAACCTAAGGAAAAGACTTGCTGAAAATGTCTCAAACTAATTTGACAAGACTTCATACCTGATAGTGTCATATTCCCTGCTGCTTATGTTTGTTATAAACACCTTTCATTTCACTCAACTTAATCTCTAAATTTTAATCATATATCCATGACTTTCAAGTAAGATCAGTTTAATTATAGAAATCAGCAAGTGCTAGAAGTTTAAATCAACAGAACTAAATTTGCTTCATTCCCAGATATCCACACAACTATTCGTGTTCCAGGGACAGCTACAATCTTTGTTGATGATTTCTTTTTCTTTTTCTTACATTATGACTGGTGAGGGTGACAAGTCAGAGCAATCATTCCAGGAAGCAACAATGCTTGCAATTTTTTCCTGCATTTCTTCCCCTTTCTGTATCAAAACCAAAAGACAGCCATATTAAATTAGTGTAATTTTGAGGAAAGTCTGAAATAAATTTATTTAACATCAAGTCTAGTTTGGTGGAAATCCCTCTAATAAGGAGTGAGGTCATGTCTCTTGCAATGAATCATGTTCATTAAATTTATCTTTTTCTGGATGTTTTCCTTCATTTGTTTGTCATTTTTAAGTCTCTAATTCATGTTGACTGAAGAAAACACCATTTATTTTTTAAACTCTACAATAATTTTTCCTATCCAGTTTTTTTAAAAAGTAAATTCCAACTTTATTTTATTCAAAACTCTCCAATCATTTTTGATTTATGAAGCTCTATTTCCTATGTGTCTTCTCTCCTTTGCCATCTTCTTACTCTTTTGATACCAGGAACAAAACAGGAAAGATATTTATTCTTGATTATAATATTCCATTCCCTAAAAAACGACTTTAGAATAAAAGAAAACCCTCCTCTTTACATTGACTGACCAATGTCAGATTGATCTCCATATATTTTTCTCCTGCTATCATCTTTCTTTACTCCAAATCACACACCAAATGATTACATACAGCTCCACTAAAATAACTCCCGCAAATTTTCAAAGACAATCTGAAAACTATATTCTTCTCAAGGGCTCTTTTAAAGTCTCATTTAGTGCACGGCCTTGAGCTATGATCCAATGTAAAGAATAAACCAAGATTTTAAGTGTAGAATCAGAATCAGTTATTTTAACAATGGAAGCAAACTTGGAGAGCTACCAGAACAGCGCCGTTCTTTCACACAGATGGAAACTAAGACCCAGAAAGATTGTCCAGGACAGGATTATATATATATATATATACCTAATACATAATATTACATAACATAGGTGAATTATAGATACTAATTAAAGGGCTCTTTAAAACAAAAATGTAAAAAGTTTTTTCAAACAGTTGGCTCTTTTCGATGACTATAAAATATTTTGCATCTTAAAAAAGAAATCTTGATGTGAAACACAATGACTTCATTTCCTTGTTGAGAATGATTTTGTTTGAAAGCACCTTTATGCGATTCTCAGAATCCATGATCTCGTAAAAGTTACATTTCCCACCATGCTGTTCCCACTATAGAAGGCACCCGGGACCGGTGGGGACAGACCCATCCAGGGCCCTAGTTCCGCACCATTTTGATCCGGGAAGGGCGGCCGTGTAGGGACAGAGACGACCGCGACCAGACAATGTCCTGCATTCACGGCAGCCTCGGCCAATCACAGCCCGGCGCCTCGCGGCCCCGCGCGGCGCCACCGGTCACAGCTCGCGCCAGAGGAAAACCTGGCCTCCGGGTGGCCATCTGCGGTCATCACCCGGCTGGGCGCGCCGCGCTCCAACTGCGCCTGTCCCGAAGGAGAGGGCTCGGGGTTGCCGACGCAGCGGAGTTCCCGCAGGGCAGGGACCGCACTCAAAGGGCAAAATACACCAACCCCTCCGGCTCAAACACGGCGCTGTCCCTTTAAGAGGAGCCTCCTCCCGGGGCAGAGAAGCGCGTCGGCGGCCGGGTGGCTGGGGGCAACGACATCCGGGCAACCGGGCTGGCGACTGCGATGGCCCTTCGGGCAGGTCCCAGAACCTGCGGGACGCCCGGCTGACTGTGGCAGGGAAGCGCCTTCTGGGGCAAAAGAGAGCCTCCGGCGGTACGCGAACCTCCAATCCGGCTGTACCCAGACACCGCCCGCCACCAACTCGCGGGCACACGGGCCCGGACGTCAGGGCCAGCACGCGGGTCACGAACGCCCGGGTCGCGGGGCCGCGCTGCGCGCTCCCGCATCCTACCCACCCCACCTCCTGCGCGTGCACAGGGGCGGGGCTCGGAGAAAGCAACCAATCGGCGACGGCCGGCTTGGGACCGCCCCTGAGGTCCTCGCGGGGGGCGGTGCGGGGCGGGGGGGGGAACTTCGTGGGGGGCGCGGAGCGGGAGGAGGGAGGGGAAACGCGGGAGCGCGGGAGGGGCTGGGAAGCCAGGAGTGAAGCCTGCTGGTTCCGACTCTGAAGGTCCGCGGAAGTGAATGGGGCGGGAGCGGAGGGGAGGGGTTCGGGCTGCGCGTGAGAACCGGCTCGGGCGGGGAGGCGGGAGGAGGAGAGGCGCCAGGAGCAGGTGGTGCGGGGAGGCGGGCGGAGGAAGGGAAAGGAGGGGCGGGAGAGGGGGAGGCGAGCAGGCCCATCCCGGAGAAGGAAAACCCGGGATGTACGTGCAGAGTTAAAAAACGTAAGCCCAGAATCTGTCAATACCGAGAATTTAAAGAAGTTGTGTCCTTACTGGTGGAGATATAGTCTAAATTGTTCTCTGCCCGATTTTTTTTTAAAAAGTCGTTATATATATTTTAATGCCTAGGGATATTTATTAAAATTGCAGGCTGATCATGTAATATTTTATCGTGGGGGTAGGGAGAAAAGGAGCAAACAACATTAAAGAAGCAAAATACACTTTTGTGATCTATTCTACCCTAAATATGAGAAATAATATATGTTCCGGCAATCGGGTGCTGTGAGATGATGATAGGGAAGAGTAGGGCTAAGAGAAGGGAAGTCAGACTCACCGCCAGGTGGATTTAAACAAGCCGATACCCCAAAGTCTCATTTCCCTACCTGCAAAACGGGAGCAACGAACTCCCCTAAAACTCTTGGCATGTTTTGTGATTCCGCGCAGATTTAAAGAAGAGTGGAACAGAAGCAATTTTCCCGCTGTTTGGGTGGGCGTCCCTGGGGAGCTTGTCCTAACCGCCTTCTGCTCAGCACGCTCTGAATGGTCTCCTCCACTCGCTGAGTGTGAGCCTGCATCCAGACCACCCAGTCCCGAGTTGCAGGAATATTTAATTTGGGTGCCACAAAGATTTCCTAACCTATGTATTCTAAACGGAGCTCACGTTCTCTCTCCAAACTTCCCATATCCCTTCGGAGCTACTGCATGGCTACAGTTTGGCGGTGAGCTCCCCACCCTTTAAGCCTCAGGAGCCGTATTAATTCCGTTACTTGTCTGGTTTTCACTCCCCGCACGCTCTGGCTACCCCAGGGCCGCCCACCGGCGTCCTCCCTACCGGATTACCGCAGTTACCTGCGCGCTGGTCTCTCGGCCTCGGATTTTGACCCTCTGGGATCTCGACTCCGCAACCAGGTAGATATTTTGTTTCAAAGTAAACCCGACCCTGTTACTCCTCTTTAAAATCTTTTCGGGGGAATCTCTGTTGCCCGCGTGATAAAGTCCTAGCTCTTGAAATTATCTTTATAAAATCCCTTCTAATCCTGTTTCTTATATCTCCAGCTAGGTATTTTATCAGGGGCCACTCTTCTGATCTTTTCCTACCTGAACTGCTTTCAGTTTTCGGAAAGTTCTCTCTGGCTTCTGCAGCACTCCAGTCTCCTGGAGGCTGTGGCTTCCTTCCCTTTCCCCACCTCCCTCCCCAAAGTGTGGGCTAGAGGCTTCCGACGAACCCCTCACTCCACGGGGCATTCATCCCTATACCGCCGACTCCTGTCCTCCAGCTTGACTGTTAACATCCCTCGCCAACCCTTCGGAGTGAGGATTACACCCGGTTTACCACCGTCCCCAGTTCCTAGAACGGTCATGTCAGTATTGGTCTGAGCCAAAGATCTCTTTTGGGATATACAGTGATGGCCACAGCAACTTCAAAATATGGAGTAATCTTGGGTATCAACTGATAGCTTCATTTTGTGTTGCTGCTTTTTTCAGTTTTGAACTCCTCTCTTAATAACAAGCTTTTCTATAAAAATAAAACATTTTTAAATGGTACAGTAGATTTTATTTAAATCAATCTGATGTGTTTGTCACAGTCAACTATAAATCCCTTTTAGTAGAAATAGTGTGTGTGTTTCGGGAAGTGACATTCTGGCACAATAGCTAGCAATTCAATGCAAATGAGAAGAAATACTCATTTTTAGCTCTGACACTTCCAAACTGAGTTGAAATTAAGGGGAGAGGGGAAAGGAAAGAATATAAAGTAAGAGTTCTGGTTATTTGTTTATTATCATTAGTTCTTAGGGTAGCAATTATCACTATGTTAAGAAATTGCTCTAATTCTGACTTTTGAAGTAAAATCCTATTACTTTTAATATTTTAATTTAGTTTACATGAGATGTCAGTGCAACAAATGGAAATTGCACAAATTTTCCTTGTGCTCACTCACAGTTATCATTGCTAACACATACACATTTATAACTATAGTTTTTCTAAACCCTGCCCCACTACACACGTTTCAAAAAAGTTCAGCAAGAATTCTTTGTTGAGAGATGTAATGTTGGGGGAGGAGTATAAATCTTTACTACTAATTGTTTTCCTTATTCTGAAGCAGATCCTTGTTGATTTTCTCATTACTGTGCAATTAATCTGTTGGCCTTGTTTACACTACATACTGGGAGTAGAATTTAATAAGAAATAATGATTTTTAATAAAAGAAGGGAAGGACAGTTTGTTTCATGGATAAAATATGCCAAAATAAATGAGATTATATAAAAGTTTAAAAAAAGGACTTTGAACTAGAAAAAGTAATAAATAAATTAATTGGTTTCTAAGCTTTGTCATTATAATTAAGATCTTATATTACCCCATTTAATTAATAAAAAATATTTAAAGCAGAAGATATAGGCATTAGATTTTTTTTTCTGTTTCTAGAGATAAGTATTCTCTTGTTATGTATTCTTTTTATAGGGCATGGTATGTACCATATATGTTATAGGACCAAATGAGTATTATAAACAACGATAAAGGAAAAATAAATCCTGGTAAAGTGGCTTCTCTTTTGCATGTAAGCTTGGATGATTTTAAGTTTAGGAAATATTAACACTGAAATTTGGTAAAAGTTCTCTGACTACAGTCTCTTTACTTACAGTTTAGCCAACTGTTTTCCAAAGTTTAAACCTTTTTAAATAATCTTATTTCTAAGCTTTATGAGGTGGCAAATGATATTTGAAATATTTTTTAAATAGCTAAGTTTTTTTCAACACTGTTTCTGTACATTTTCATCTTCTTTTCCTATTGTGCCTTGTCTTAATTTTTATAATGTGGGCATTACTTTACAATTTAAAAATCCAGTTTCCTATATTGTACTATACCTGATAATTCTTTTTTTCTCCCAGATTTATGAATTATAATTGCCATATAACATTTGATATATGTATATATATTGCAAATGACTATCACAGTGAGTTTGGTTGACATTCATTACCTCATAGTTACATTTTTCCTTTGTGAGAAGAACTTTTAAAAACTACTTGCTTAGTAATTTCAAATAAATGGTATATTGTTAGCTATCATCACCATTCTGTATATAACATCCCCAGGACTTATTTATCTTATAACTGTAAGGTTTTGTTTTGATTTGTTTTACCTTTTGGTAACCATCACCCATTTCCCCCATTTTTGCCCCCATTTACAACAACCACCAATTCTATTCTCTGAGTTGTTTGTTTTTCATATTCCACACACAAGTGAGATTATACAGTATTTCACTATGTCTGTCTGACTACTCAGAATATCCTGTGTGTATAATGTTCTGTTTATGGCTGATATCTCCTTAACTTTAAAAACATTCTAAAACTTTCTAATTTTTACTTCTTTTTCTTGTAATTTATATTTCAAAGTCTCATTTGATAGCTATATTATGTGTATCCCTTGACAAATATAATAGCTTTAGTTAATTTTACTGTTTTTGCCTTTTATTCTTCAAACTTTTTAAGTGACTGATCCACTACATTCACTGCATAATCACCTTTCCAGCAAGATTTTTTCCTCCTGTGCCTTCTGGTTGTTAGTACTGTTTCTTTTCAGTTTAAAGAAGCATGTTTAACAATTCTTTTAAGGTTGAGTTAGTGGGATGAACTCCCTTTAGTTTTGCTTATCTGGGAAATTCTTTAATCCCTCCTTCAATTCTGAAAGTTCACCTTGCTGGGACCAAGCCAGGAGAAGTAGTAGATTAACTAATATACAGAGACAAGCACAGAGAATTAGGTACGAAAAGGAGGCAAAGGAACACACCCCAAATGAAAGAGCAAGACAAAAAAAAAAAATCCCTGGAAAAGATGAGAGGATTTAAACAATCTACTTGATGCATTTAAAGTAATGGTTATAAAGATGCTCACTGAGCTTGGGAGAATGAATAAACCAGAAAACTTAAGAATGATCTAAACAGGGGTTACAGAGCTGAAGAACAAAATGAAAGAACTAAAATATACAATGGAGGGGCCAAACCACAGACAGAATGAAGTAGAAAAGCAGATAAATGAGCTGGAAGACAAAACAGTACTCACCTAGAGAGAACAGCAAAATTAAAAAGTGTTTTAAAAAACTGAGGATACCTTAAGGGACATCTGGGACAACACCAGAGTAATAGTAGTCACAGTATATAAATCAAAGGAGCAAAAAAGAAAGGGCCAGAAAAGTTATTTCAGGAAATAATGGCGGTACACTTGCCTAATCTGATGAAGTAAACAAACAAGCAGGGCAAAAAGTACAGAGAGTTCCAAATAAGAGGACCAAAAACTATCCACAACAATACATATTATAATGAAATGGCAAAAGTTAAAGATAAAAAAGGATCTTAAAAGCAACAATGGAAAAAGCTAGTTGCCACGTACCCTATGAGGCTATCAGTAGATTATGCCACAGAAACTTGAGAAACTCAAAATGCTGAAACAACTTCCAAACAAAAACTAAATAGCTAATTTTAAGAGTACGTGGGTCATGAAATATATTTCTGCCTTATTTAAGTATGCCAAACCTGACTGATTACTTAAAAAAAAAACATAAATTTAAGATGAGATCTAATAGTGCCTTTTGCTAAGTTGGTTTCAGCAGATGTCAAGTTAAGAGGGGCTCAAAAATAAGCTGCCAACTAGAACAGATATGCAGATGGTGACAACTAGCTGGTGGTAGAATGGAAGGAGGAGGAAGTCAGAATTAAAGGCTGAGGTCTAAGTCAGTTCAATAACTTCTGCAAGTTATGAGATTTACCATCTTCATTTCTTTAAAGATTTATTTATTTATGCATACAAGAACTGGGATACAGGTCAGAGGTTTCACAAGAGACAGAGTGAGGAGCAGAACAGGCTGCTGAGCGGAGGGGCAAGACAGGAGAGGTCTGCTGCACCATGTGGGTCACTTCCCTGGCTGGGGATCCAATGCTTGCTGCAGTGGCCTTGAATGGCTTCATAGTGCTGTGCTTTAAACCCTTACGCCACCAGGGAGGCTCCCTAATATCCACATTTGTAAATTGGGCAACTGTTTACCATCTTGACCATTACACAGTCTGGATGTGAGTATCAAATGAGGATAATATGTACTGCCAGCCTTAAAATATTGGAGAAATAGTAATTACTAGCACTGCTTTACACATTCTGTTTTGGACTTGGAAACATTTGATTTGCATGGAAATCATAAAAATTGTCGTATGTGTATGATTAAACAGTGTGAAAAATATCTAAGAAGGAAATAAATTACTTTTCCCCCTAAATTCTGATTCCCTAAGGGGACTTTGATAGTTACTTGTACTTGTTCATGGATAGTAACAGACATAAATGATAATTGGGACACTATATTTAAAAAAAATGTTGAAAGTTTACAGAAGATTACGGTACATTCAGAAAAAAAGGGAGGGAAAAGCAAAACTGAACAAATTTGTGATTGATTTTTTTTATTTATTTATGCCTCTAAGATTTGGGGTGTAGGCCAGAGGTGTGTGTGTGTGTTTGGGTGGGGGGTGTATGAGAAGATTTACCAGAGACAGTATAGGGAGCAGAACAGGTGAATATACTGAAATACACTGCTGAGGGGAGCAGTGGGGGAGACAGGAGAGGTCTGCCTTGCCTTGTGGGTCAGCAACCTGGCTGGGGATCAAACTTGTATTGCAATAGCTGCCAATAGCTAAGTACTAACACTTAACCCCTTACATTACCAGAAGGCCCCGAAGTCTTCATTCTTTCTAAAAACAAAATTATTTTTATATATTTTACATTATTGTTCATTTTAAAACAATGTTTACTTCCCCTCCCCCTCAGTAGTAGACCTCATAGAATTTCCTCCCCCAACTCACCCCTGCCACAGTCCTCTGTACCTCTCCCTCCCTCATTCTGACCCCTCTCCCTCCTCCTCCCCTGCAGGATGTCTCTGATTTATAAATGCTTTTGTTTTGTATTATTATTTTTCCCCTTCTATCTTATTTGGTTCCCCTATATTTCTCCTATAAGTCAAACCATCTGATATTTTTCTTTTTCCTTATGATTTATTTCACTGAGCATAATCCCTTCTAACTCCATTCATGTTGCTGCAAATAGCATAAGAAGGCGCTGAGTGGTGGACAATCCCCCAGTTACTTTTTCTGTCCTGGAACAAATCCAGCAGCAAGCTGAGGAGATAACTCCTCCCTAAGTAGATCACCTTTGTCATTCTACCACAGGTCTCATTCTCTTAGGTCCTAAAGTTTTGATTTTCAAAAGTTGCCCATTAACATTTTAATCTCCCCAGGAGTAGTATAAATGGCACCGTATGCCCATGCCTGAATAATCTCTTACCTGTTCAATAGAGATTGTTCTTATCCTACTGAGACCAAAAAGGGCACAAAATGCATACTTTGAAGAGAAGAAACTGAAAAGCATAGGTAAAAGGAATAATAAATCAATGGCCAAGTGAGGTGCGACCCAGAAACACTGTGACAGTTATGCTGGAAGTGTCTTTCCAGCTCCATTTCTGTGTCACGGTAGCATGCCTTGGGGTTTCAGCCTCTGCTTTCAAGTTCCAAGATCTGTTTGGTCCTACCAATGTTTCTTGTCTGTCATGGAATTCAGCTAAACTCAAATTAACATAGTAGTAAATGTACTAGGAAAAAGGGCAGGGATGTCCCTGCTGGCTCAGGGGTTAAAGATAGAGCAATAGCAAGCTATCCACAGCCACTGTAGCATGAATTCAATCCCTAGTCAGGAATCAAACCAATATGGTGCCCACAGCTGACCTCTCCTGTCTCACCCGCTGCTCCCCTTAGCAGTTTCTTTCAGTAGACTTGCCTGTTCTGCTCCCCAATCTGTCTCTGGAGAATCTTCTCACCCCTGCATCTCTTCCCTATATGCCGCCCCCCCGTTCTTGTATACATAAATAAATACATCTTTAAAAAAAAGAAGAAAAAGCAATCTGAATAGCAAAAAACTTGAGTTTTTCATGATTTTGTGTCATTCAGACTTTCTAAAGACTTAAACTTCCATGTTTGTAAAAGGAGAGGATAGATTAGATTCCTGTTCTGCTCTGGGTTTTCCCCTTTCCCTGCTAACTTTCTCCCACTTTTTTTTACTGTACTTAAACTTCTACAAGTGGTGAAAAACAAGGCCCCTCCCCAAAGGTAGAACAACAACAACAATCTATTAATAGATGAATGGATAAACAAAAAGTGATACAATGGAATATTATTCAGCCTTAAAAAGGAAGGAAGTCTATCACATGCTACAATATGGGTGAACCTTAAAAACATGTTAAGTGAAATAAGGCAATCAAAAAGGACATATATTGTGAATCCACTTATGTGAGGTACCTAGAGTAGACAAATCCATAGTTAGAAAATAGAACAGAGGATCCAAAGGGCTTCCAGGAGAGAGAATGAAAGAGGGGTTTTTGGTTTGTTTTTGTTTTTAAGGCTGTAGCTTTTATTTCATTACAGTAAGAGGAGCCTGGTATGTCCTTGACAATTAATAGCTGAGTCATGGAGTTTACTTGGATAAGGCTCAACATCCAAGGTATGCTGACATTATTTTCAATTTATTTTTTACTCACCACCAAACCTCCCATGTCAGTATCCCATCTGCTTACACCTTTATCCATATTTCCTTTGGTTACCATCATCCTTTTTCCTCCCAAGTTCAAGTTTTATTCCTTCTATACTTTGCATATAAATGTTTTTTTATTAAACTTTTACTCCACAGATGAGAAAAACCACCTGGTATTTGTCTTCATCTTTTGAATACTTTAACTCAAAATAATAAGCTTGAGGTTAGTTTGTTCCAAATGCCATGATTGCATCCTTCTTCATGACCATGTAATAATTCATCAAATATGTGTTCCACTATTTCTCTATCCAGTCATCTGTTGAAAGGCATTTAGATTGGTTCCATGAACCTGAAATTGTGAACAGTGTTCCTGTGTACACAGGCATAGATACAGCTTCTTGTATTAGAGTTTCCATATTATTTGGATAAATATACCTCATAGAAATAATGCTGGATCTGACAGAATTTGTATTTTTATTTTCTTAAGAAAACTCCATACCATTTTCCACAGAGGCTATACTAACTTATAGGAAATACACAGATATTGTTCAATAGTTACTAGAATTTAGTGGTATCATGGAAAAGTTCTGAGAATAGATGGTGGTGATAGTTACACAACAATGTGAATAT
Organism: Condylura cristata; assembly: GCF_000260355.1. Classification (NCBI taxonomy): domain Eukaryota; kingdom Metazoa; phylum Chordata; class Mammalia; order Eulipotyphla; family Talpidae; genus Condylura; species Condylura cristata. The sequence goes on along the minus strand of NW_004567110.1, from coordinate 53,015,701 downwards.
AATAAATATCACTAATTGCACACTTAAAATAGTATGTTTTATTTCATCTGTAGGCATACCTCATTTCATCAGATTTTGCCTTATTGCTCTTATAGATACTAGCATATTTTACAAATTGAAGGTTTATGGCAGAAAAGATTATGATTCACTGAAGTCTCAAATAATGGCTAACATTTTTCATAAGAAAGTATTTAATAAATTTATATATATATTTTAAACATAATGCTATTGCATACTCAGTAGACTATTGTACAGTATCAATAGAGCCTCTATATGTCTGGGGAACTAAAAAAAATTCCCGTCACTCATTTGATGGCTATATTTGCTGTGTTGTGGTTGCCTGGAACTGAGACTACAGTATCTCCAGGGTGTATCTGCATTTTAAAGAAACAAACAAACCTTGAAGCCCATAGTTGTAACCTTAGGTAAAGAACTGTCTGGGTTCTCAAAACAAACCCTAAAACTCTAATGTTTTGCAACTGCCTTTGGGGAGTAGCTGTTGAGTTTTTGCACATCCTCTGTCTCTTGCTGCATCACAGGACACCCTTCATAGACCTCTCAGGGAGCACTCCTTGTTCTCCCTTAGAATCCATGCTCCTGGACCTGAACTGGCTTGCCCACTCCCCCAGGTCTCCTCAAATTAAAACTCTCTGCGATGGTCTTCCCGTTACCACGCTGGAGCTGTTATTTCTACTCCTAGTCCTGCTGTCCCATATTTATCAGGGGACTTGCCTCGAACTGCCTCACTTTTGTGATTTTACTACACTATTTTTCTTTTTTTTTTAAAAAAAGATTTATTTATTTATGTATACAGAACAGGGGTACATGCCAGAGGTGCAGGGGCGATGAGAGGTTTCACCACAGATTGGGGAAAGGAACAGGCAGATGTACTGAAAAACACTGCTGAGGGGAGCAGTGGGCAAAACAGGAGAGTCTGCCACGCCATGTGGGTCATCTCCCTGGCCGAGGGTCAAACTCGTGCTGCAGTGGCTGCGATAGCTTCATAGTGCTATGCTTTAACTCATTGCGCCACCAGGGAGGGCCCTGATTTTACTACATTCTTATAAATATTGTCATCATCTTTTCAAAGCAACAATTCATTTTTAAAATTTTTGATATACAGATTAGAATTAGGTTTGGCTGCATGTCACAGAAAATCCTCGAATGCCATTAGCATAAACAAAATAGAAGTTTTATCCCAACCCTCTACAAGTTCAAGAATATATAGTGTTGGATCAATATATCTCACTCCAAATCTTCAGGAACCACATCTCTCGGCTTCACATCTACTTCCTAAGGCTGTGCCTCTGTCTTTGTGTTCCAAGGGCGAAGCTAGACTTAAATTCCAGGCATCAGGGTGGAGGAAAAAATAAAGAAAGGTTAAAGAACATCTACGAACTGTCTTTCTGGAAGTTTCTTAGAAGTTCACAGTCCACATTTTTGCCTACATGCTGGAGGATTGGCTTATCACATCTAGCTGCAAGGGAGGCTGAAAAACAGTTTTATTTTAGTCTGTCATTTGCCCAGATGAAAATTCTATTAGCACAGACAGAGGGGAGTCATGGATGCCAGATCTGAGTTTAATATTTCACATTTTCACACTTCTAATATGACACCTGAAGTCTCACTGGCAAGATTTGCTTTTATCCTGTGTTTTCCCTGGGTGTTCTGTCTTCATTCCATCAAACACCTGCAGTTCCACCCCAGGAAGCTGGAGGTCTCTGTTCCACCACAGGCCACAGTGGATACAGATTTAGTGTCCCATGTCAGTCAATGTCCATCTCCAATTGCCCAAGAGGTGATGTTATCAAAGGCCCCAGGACAGTCTCACAACAGGACAGAGTGTAACGTCTGCCTGCTTACCCACAGACACTGCTCAGGACCCAGCCTGCTCTACTTACCTCCAGCCACCCTCCATCCTTGGTACAAGTCCTGTGTTCACCTAGTATTCTATTCTTGTTCTCACACTTCTCTGTGATCCTCCCTTCCCCATCTGATCTTTTTTCCTTTCATTATCCACCCCCAATCCCGCCAGACCCTTCCTGTGTCGTCAGAAACCCTGATTCCTCTCCAACTTTGTCCCATTTTTATTCTCCAAATTTATTCTGCTGTAAACCAGTGTCCCCAGGTTTCTGAACCCACCACCCACCAGCTTCCATCTCTTTTCCTTAACTCCTGGCTCAGCAGCCTGGACGAATCCTTCTTCCTAGGCGTCTTCCTCCCTTTCTACAGATTTACTTTGAGAAAGGGCTCCCTTGTTTTTACTTTCTATTTCATTTTTTACCTTTCAAACACAAAGCCCACTGTCTCTTTTGTTTCACCTACACCCTTAATTCAAGTCCATGTCCTCAGTTGCACTCGTCACATCTTTATGAAAGTAATGCCTTGACATCATCAGTGACTTCCAAATTACCTGATCCTCCAAATTACTTAATCTTGTGAATGTTTCAGTTTACTTAGTTAAAACATGACATCACAGTCATTGTCTCTCATCCAAATTTTCTTTGTCTTTGTCGTATTACATACTCTGCTTCTTTTCTGATATTTTATGGTCACACTATACAGTAATAAAACAGCAATGCTAACAGCTAGTGTTTAATCAGAACTTATTTTGTGTTAGACAGCTTACAGAGGTACATGATGTGTGAAAGATGACAAAACTAATAAGAGCTAGGACTCAAGGTTAGATTTATTGAATTCCAAGGTGGTGCTTTTTCTCAGTAGAGCACACTGCTTTGATTCCACCTGTTCCTCTTTTTCTGATTTGACCTTGAATATGAGACTGTGCCAGGATTCTTTTCTGGACTACCTGCTCACCTATCTACAGAAATTTATTTTCATAAGGAGGTGTTTGACTTTCATGGGGTGAACTCTCTCCTATTTATCTATTTAACCTATTTTTTAATGGAACATTTTTAACATACATGAAGGTATAAAGAATTGTATAATGATGTCCTCACCTCCCCCAGTGCACCATTACCCAAGTCTAATATTTATTTATGGCTCTCCTTGTTTCACTGGTACCCCCTACCCCACTGGATTATTTTGAGTAACTCTCAGAAATTATGTCAATCTATAAATATTCCCTTGCATATCTTAAAATTAGAAGGATTCTTTTGAAAAGGTCTTAAGCATAAGCATATTAGTATACCTAACAATTAAATAGAATTACTTAATATCAGCAAATATTCAATCGGATTAAGTTTCTTCTATTGTGTCATAAATCTTTTTAAGAAGTGGTTTGCTCATACCAAGAGCCAAATAAGGTCTGCAAATTGTATTTAGTTGATGTGGCTCTTTAAATTTCTTTTTAAAAAAGATTTATATTTATTTATCAATGCATACAAGAACTGGGGTGTAGGTCATAGGTACAGGGAGGTGAGAAGATTCATGAGAGACAGAGTGGGGAGCAGAACAGGCAGATCTACCTACTGAAATACACTGCTGAGGGGAGCATGGGTGAAACAGGAGAGGTCTGCTGTGCCTTTTGGGTTAGCTCCCTGGCCAGGGATCAAACTCAGGCTGCTGTGGTGATAGTGTGATAGTACTGAGACTTAATCCCAGCCACCAGGGAGGCCCTCTTTACATATCTTCTAACCCCTTGCAATGCATTTGTAAAAACAAGCAAAAAAACTTAGCAGCTCACTTACCTGTATAATATTCTACATTCTGGACTTTACTGATGACATCCCTCTGGTTTCTAATATTTTCTTCCCCACCTCCTCCCACCCCTCAAATTTCCAGTAAATTTCCAGGTCTAGAGGTATAACCTAATCCAGTTTCTTTTTTTTTTTTTTTTCAAGATTTCATAGGTAATTTTTTTTTTTTTAATGTAAGAACTGGGGTACAGGTGAGAGGTGTGAGGAGTGAAAGGATTTCCCAGGAAAAGAGTGAGGAGCAGAACAGGTGAATTTACTGAAACCCACTGCTGAGGGGATCAGTGGGTGAGACAGGAGAGGTCTGCTGTGCCATGTGGGTCACCTCCCTGGCTGGGGATCAAAGTTAGGCCATAGTGGCAATAGCATTGAGACTTAATCCCTAGGCTACCAGAGAGGTCCTTTCTTGGTAAAGTTATGTACCTGCATCTGGAATCTTGTTTATTAGATAGTTCTTAAATTTGTACTCAGTTTCATCATTTTATCTTCAGACAACTTTCTGATGATTTTACTTGAATATTCTGCCATTATCTTAAAAAGGACATGACAAAAAACAAGTTTATGTTTTTTCATACAAGCTTGCTCTTTTGACACCTCTGTTCCTACCACTATTTCTTTTGTCTTTTTTAATAACTTGGGCTCCTGAGCCATCTTCCTTCCACATTCAGTTACAAAAATCTGCCAGTTCCCTCTCTGTAGAAGTTAGTGTCCTTTCCTTTTGATTTTCACACTAGAACGAGCTTTGGAAGTTCTACCATTATCTTCCCCTCTTTCCTGGCTTCCCCCACCCCCAATTCCATTTTATAAATGACCTCCAGAGTACCTGCTCCTTACTCTGTACTTCCTACTCACAGACCTTCAGAGCTTCCCGGCACTTAGGGGATAAAGTCTAAGCCTCTTTGAGTATAATAGCTCCCACCTTATCTGAGCTTTCGTTGTCAGTTACCCCAGGTCATCTGCAGTTTGAAGATGGAAAATACTGCATACAATGAGACAGTGAGTGAGAGAGAAAGAGAAAGAGAGATAGCATATTTACATAGGTTTTATTATAGTATATTATTATGATTGTTCCATTTTATTATTAGTTGTTTTAATTTTTTACTGTGCCTAATTTATAAATTAAACTTTATTATAGGTATGTATGTATAGGGAAAAAACATATAAGGTATATTACTATCCATGGCTTTGGGTAGCCTTAGGGGTTTTAGAGAGTAACCCCCTCTGATAAGGGGAGACTGTTGTACTCCAAAATTACTGGCTCCATCTATATTCCCAGGCTGCCCACACAGTTCCTTTTTTTTTTTTTTAAGGATTTATTTATTTATGCATACAGAATTGGGTATAGGCCAGAGGTGCAGAGGCAGTGAGAGGATTTACCAGAGACAGAGTGGGGAGCAGAACAGGCAGATGTATTGAAATACACTGCTGAGGGGAACAGCGGGCAGGTCAGGAGAGGTCTGCCACACCATGTGGGTCACCTCTGGGGTGGGGATCGAACTCATGTGAAGTGGCTTTAGCTTCTTAGTGCTGCCACACAGTTCCTTTTTATCAACATTATATGTTCTTTCCATAGCTGTGGAAACTAATTGACCCAATAACATTTAGACCAATGTCACATCCTCTTCTAAAGATGAATATTGGAGAGTCAAGTGAACAATTATCCAAGCACGGAATAAGCAGGGCTTGTCTCTGAGGATAATCCTGAATTTGCCTCAAGGGATACCTCTGGTCCCACACTAGAGGAATAGGAAAATTGTCTGTCACCCAGCAAAACATTTCTTGCTAGCTTTCTCAATTTTCCTAATAGGATATTCACACTTCTACCTATCCTATTTGTCATCGACCAGTAACAGTGTCAGCCACCCAGGTTCAGACCTCAAGTCCCCTGCTCTTCTGTTTTCATAACAAGCCAAACACAAGAACACCTAGTAACACAAATCACTTCCAGCTGAGAGACGGAGAGTCAGGAAACTTCTCTAGAAGACACGATAGTCATATACTACAACAATTCTATTGAAGTAGTTCTTTGAGATACTCTTGAACATTATCATAAACCAGAAGTAACACTACACAGGGCCACACTCTATGATCCCTACTTATTCCCACATGACACATATTTCACATAATTTGACAGAAAGAATTGGTATTCAAAGAGTGGCATGCTATCCTTTGCATTGGGAAAGCTGTGTATTTGTAGTTTTTCTTTTTCACTCTGGCCTTCAGGAGGCTCATATACAAGTTAAAACTCAATAATTGGTTCACGCTTTTTCTTAGAAATTTTGTATTTCCCCTCTCCCAGATCTGATTTCAGCTTATATTTCTACTTTAATAATTTTGCATTGCGATTTGTCTTATAAGCTTCTTAAAATGCATTTTGGGGTGAGTCAGTGTATGTGTTAAGTAAATAAAATACTATTACCTTCCTCCACCCAAGCAAAGGGTAATTAAATTACCTCATAGGACTCCAACTTGGCTTATTCTGTGCCTTCTAATTGAAATGCTGTTCTGTCCTGTTCTCTCCCCCTCCCAAAACCTAACTATCCTGGGTCAGTTCCGAATCTCCTCATCCCCTAAGCACCACCCTGACTGCCTCAGCCTACACAGCAAGCCTCCCCCCCTCTGAGAGCCTGTCATGTTGTTTGCACTCTGTTCACTTGTCACTATCCACACACTGTTTTTAATTGTTAGTTTTATCAGCAATTCTTGCATTGAAAGAATGTGTGCACAGTAGAAAATTTTAAGTGTACACGAGGAGTTGCACAGGGAAAAGGTAATCCCTCATTCAGTATTCTCAAAGGCAGCCACTATTGCTAACACATTGTGTATCACTCCAGACATATCTCTGTCTTTACAAACACACCCATAAATGCACACATATGTATATACATGCACACATCTATGTGATTATAAATCCTTCCTTCCCTTCCCCTCACAACTGTAGATCAACCTTATACATGTTTTGGCATCTAGACTTTTAAATCTCACGTATTAGTATTGCTTAGAGATTAAAGCAGAGCAGTGCATAAATATCTGTCTCAACCTTTCTAATACCTGTGTAGCTTCTAATGTAAAGATAAACCATACTTTATTTGATTTGTTATGCCACCATAGTCCATATCTGATTAAACACACTCTTTCTGAGAGCAATAGAGGAAATGTGGCAACGTTTAACATTGTCTCCAGAATCTAGTACCTTTCACATAGGAAAAGTCCACTAAATAAATTATTATAAATTTTTATCAGTAATTAGTCAAGTAGCAAATACTATTTTATAAAAAAAAAAATTTAGGAGTAAATTGAGAATGTTTATAGCATTATCCAGTCAACCGTGCCTGTCTTTCATTTGACATTTTCCAAGTTATAATGTGTCTATGGTATTATCTACAGCAAGTTTTGGAAAGTCTTGAACTTGAGACATACTAAGTTTTAGCTTACTATGGAAGACTGATTGGGAGGTACAGCTCCATAATAGATTTTGGGGAAGGCACTGGTCTAACCAGATACTCACTTTCAGTGAGTCATTTTGCAAACGTCTTTGTAGGACGAAGAGACCCACTTCAAAGTCAGCATGGAAAGCCAATCTCAGTCCAGCTCCAGGAAAGCAAAGGGACGAGGGGAGATGGCATGAGCTGGTCTTAGGGAAGGAGGGATGACAAAGCAGCAAGGCTTGACTGGATGAGACCTTGGCTTTAAAAGGTTGAAGCTCCATCCTTATTTATAGCACTGAAGCATTGCAAGGTAGAAATGGTCCATGTTTCCATCAGCATATAATTGGATTTTAAAAAGTGTGTTATGTACACATAGTATCATTTAGCCTTAAAAAGTGAGGATTTCTGACACATGCTATAATATGAATGAACTTTGAAAATATAATATGAAGTGAAAAAATGAGACACAAAGGGACAAAAAATGCATAATTTCACTTACACAAGGTACCTAGAAAAGGCAAATTAAAAAAAAAATGGAAAGGCCCTCCCTGGTGCGCAGCGGGTTAAAGCACAGCACTGAGAAGCTAAAGCCACTTCAGCATGAGTTCGATTCCCGCCTGCCCCGGAGGTGACCACATGGTGCAGCAGACCTCTCCTGACCCGCCCGCTGCTCCCCTCAGCTGTGTACTTTATAGATCTGCCTGTTCTCCACTCTGTCTCTGGTGAAGCCTGTCGCCACCCCTGAGCCTCTGGCCTATACCCCAGCTCTGTATGCACAAATAAATACATCTTTAAAAAAAATGGAAAATAGAATTGTGGTTAACAGGGTTTGGGGCAAGGGAGATATAGAGAGTATTTCATGGAGATGTTTTTGTTTTTTTTTTAAAGATTTTATTTATTTATGCATATAGAGATGGGGTAAAGGCCAGAGGTGTAGGGGCGGAGAGGACTCACCAGAAACAGAGTGGGGAGAAGAGCAGGCAGCTCAACAAAGTACATTGCGCTGAGGAGCAGTGGGCGAGACAGGACAGGTCTTCTACGCTGTGTGGGTCACCTTAGGGCTGGGATCGAACTCACTTGGAAGTGGCCATGGCTGGGCTTGGCTTAGCCTGGCAGTGCAGAGCTCCAACCCACTTTGCCATCAGAGAGGGCACCTAATGGACAGAGTTTCTGTGTGGATTGATGAAAACATTTTGGTGATGGCTGCTCATTTTGAATTTAACATCATTGACTTTACACTATGGTTAAAAATGGTATATTTTATATCACGTGTATTTTATTTTCAAAGCTTAAAGACACATGAGGCAGGCAAACATATATATTATTTGGTATTGTTTGCCAAAGTCATTCTTGTTCCATGGTGGTGTCATCTTTGAACATGTATGAACTTTTATCCTCTGCAAGTTAGGTTCACAAATATTCCATTTTCTTTCCTGAGAGAAATCATAAGTGAATTGGCTGTTGGTGAAACATATAAAGTCATGCTTAGTTTGTAGTCATGTGACTCAGGAGACACTCAGGGGTAATGACTGTAAGAACCCTACAGCTGCACTGAGTTGGGGTGCATGGGGCTGCAGCTCTGTGTACTATTCTGTCTTTTGATCCTGCGAATGTCTGTCCATGAATGTAGTTAGCAGCAGCAGCCAAACATAATGGAGAATCTCCAGAGAGGAGGTTAGCCTCTATTGCTAGCCTTCTAAATGAAAAGCCCAGTATTGCAGCTCAATCGTATTACAAACACATGATAAATATATTACAAAGTAATTACTTCAATGGAAGTGAACTATGTTACAATACAAATTAAGGTAAAATTTGGAAAGTTTATCTGCAGATTCAAACACCCAGAAGATTTGTTAAAAAGTAGTTTTGCCTTTCTGTGTCTAGTAGTTCCAGCCCATGCAATGTGACACATTCCACAAGTATCCATTGCACACCTCTGTGCCAGGTACTGTGCTATGTGCCCTGATTTGCTGACCTCTCTGAATGGTCCACTGAATATGTGTGTCCTTGTAATGAGCACATTTCATTCAACATGGAACAGTTTTAGGAGAGGGTAGTGAATGTTTTGACCTAAAAGAGGGGATTAATCATAATTGGTTGCCTAATTTGATTCAAGTTAGTCTTATCTGGAGCTGCAGCCTAAGGCAAGATCTTGTGAAAAGTAGGGTGAGGGATGTTCTGACACATGTGAATTTCCACCCCCCACCCCCTTAAAGCAAAAGAAGGTGTAAAATGTTGGATGTGGGCCCTCCCTGGTGGTGCAGAGGTTTAGGACACAGCACTGCAGGCTGGTCACAGCCGCCTCAGTGTGTATTCAATCCTTGTCCCAGAGGTGACCTACATGGCGCAGCAGACTTCTCCTGACCTGTCCACTGCTCCCCTCAGCAATTTACTTCATTGATCTGCCTGTTCTGCTCCCCACTCTGTCTCTGGTGAAGCATCTCACCACCCCGGCACCTCTGGTATGTACCCCAGTTCTGTATACATAAATAAAATAAATATTAAAAAAAAAAAAAAGGTTGGATGTAAAGGAGTTGAGTTGACAGCATATCATGAGAAAGAGAAATAGTGTTTTGGCCATTTGTAATTTCAGTGTGGGGTAGAGCCCTGTTCAGGAATTGCAGAGTCCTGGCTTGGAGGACATCTTTGTCTTTCACAGCCGGGCAATGCCTCAAGCCTCAGACTCCTTATTTATAAAGAGGGATATATGTACTAAAAAAAAACAAACAAAAAAAAACAATATTCTGTGTGCTGTGATTATTTTGCCAGGGAGGAAGAGAGTGGGAGTATCATGTGTTAGCAGTAGTTACTGCCAGGTAGCTAAGCCAGACTTAAACTAGTGTTTTGAGATATGGGATTAGGCAACCTTAAATTATGACCTATTGTCATTGTATTTGTCAAAGTACAGGACTGACAAAGTTTGACATAGGTTAGCTTAGAATTATAAGAACTTGCAATGACAATATTATGTCCCACTGTGTGATATCAAGACCAATTGAGATCATCAGAGCAAAAACAATGCCAACGTCTTGCATGGTTGAAATTGGAATCCAATGAAATGAGCCAACACACTCCCTAGGAACTTAATGGAATAGAAGGGACAAGAGACATATTTATTAATTTGTTATTGTGAAACCATTTCCAAAAGAAAATAGAGATTTGAGATGTCCAGAAATCTCTCTCTATATCATGCTGTATTCACATACAAATCATGTTATGCATTTAAACAAAAGATCTAGGATTGTGGTTATTTATGTAACAATGCAAGCTGACATTGCCTGTACCTGGGCCCCTACTCTGCTTCTCTGGTTATGTGGCAAACTATCCTTCTGCATCTCCACAGAAGACAAAGAGTCCCCTTCATGAATCTGTCAACTCACCATTTATATTTTCTCTGCAATAGTCAACATCATTTAAGTGAGTTATCTCACAATCTGGTGCTACTTGCAATTCCACCCTAGACTCAAGGAATCACAGGACTCAATGATAGCCCTTTTACTTTCTTTCTTTCTTTTTTTTTTTTTTTGCATTTTCTTTCTTCCTTAGAGGGACTATTCCAAAACTTGAATAAGTTCCACAAATCTCAACCATCCATAAACTTTTCAGTCTCAACTAAATGACTGAACACCACGTTAATAAGAACAAATGCAACCTATTACAAGTGAATTTGTTCAAATTTCTTTCATCTCTCTCTGTTCAAACCTATAAGCATATTGCCATTTCACCAGCTTTTCTTCATACTTGTTTCAGAAAAACAAGTATCACTCCTGTTAACCCTGAGTTTGGCCAACTCTTCCTTCTCCCAAGCTTTAGTCTACTATGTAGTTACCCTCTCTCTCTCTCTCTCTCTCTACCTGTTCCTATCTCTTACTCTAAAGTAATACTTATCACCCTGCTATTAAAAACCATAACTACTACCCTCTCTTTAATATGAGTTCTCCTCCATCTCACTACATTTTATAACCAGGTTTCTAATAAGAGTCTGAAGTTTATACCAACTGCCTACACATCCTCCTCTCCCATGAACTTTCTCACTCTTCTGCACTCTGACTTCCCCCTCAACACTTGAAACCAAAATGATTAGCCAAGATTAAATCCAATGGCCACATTTCACTCCTTCCCTGCTTATTCTCTATGTGACATATGACACTATTTCAGCTTTCCTTTTAGAGAAACTCCCCCCTTTTGATACTTATGAGTTTTCTTCATTGGCTCTTTTATGATGTCTCCCTTTATTTTTTTCCTGGCCATCTCTTGATCTCTTGACTTTTTTTTTTTTAAAGGATGGAAAGTTTTTTTTTTTTAAGATTTATTTATTTATTCATACAGAACTGGGGTACAGGCCAAAGATGCGGAGGGTGAGAGGATGGCAGATCGACGAAGCACACTGCTGAAGGGAGCAGCGGGTAGGTCAGGAGAGGTCTGCTGCGCCATGTGGATCTCCTCCGGGGTAGGTGGGGATTGAGCTCATGCAGAAGTGGCTTAAGCTTCTTAATGCTGTGCTTTAACCCGCTGCGCCACCAGGGAGGGCCTCTCTTGACATATTTTACATGGATAAGTAATATTTCCCCTGGAAGTCCACTCTTCTGGCAGACATGCAGTTTTCAGTTCAAAGATAGACAACTCCTGGTTTTCCAACTAAGCCCAAACCCCACTCAAACACCCAGAAGATTACCTTTTTGTTTGACATTACTAACTTGGGGATGGTTTAATATATAGTAATAAATAGAAAGCACATTTTAAAGACTCTTGCTTTCTTCCCATCTTGCCCACTTTTCCAAGCAATGTTATACCTTCAATATATTTCAGTATCATTCAGATAGATTTATTCCTACATGAACATTATTAAACCACATCAATATTCTGAGTTCCCATCCCTCCCAAAATAGGCACCCCCCAAATGAGTGCTCCGCAGACTACCTTAATTTCTTACACCAATGTATAAACACATTCTTACCTTGGTTAGTGATACAATTAGTTATTAGTCACTTAAGGAGGAAAGTTAAAAGTGATTTTTTTTTCAGATTTATTTTAACAATTTCTGTATATAAGATCTAGGGTATAGGTCAGAGGTGCAGGGGAGGGGGTGTGTGAGAGGATTCCCCAGAGACAGAGTGGGGAGCAGAACAGGCAGATCTACTAAAATACACTGCTGAGGGAAGCAATGGGCGGGTCTGGAGAGGTCTGCCACGCCATGTGGGTCAGCTCCCTGGCCAGGGATCAAGCTCATGCTACAGTCACTGGCTGCTGATGGCTTCATAGTGCTGAGATTTAACCCCTTGCACCACAGAGAGGCCCTAGAAATAATTCTTGCCCCCTCCCTTTCATTCACTTTTCAATAATCACTCACCACTTCTTATAACATCTATGTCTTTCACAAATTCCTTTGTCTCTATAACCTTGACTGTTGCCATGGTGAAAGGCTTTTTCAGGTGGTACTCTGGCCATCACCAATGTCTACTCATTATCTCCCTGCTCTGAAGTTTGGGTCACATAACCAACGCAGCAACATCTTTACTGGTTACTTTCCTGTGCACAATCTTCATGGTTTCTTGATACCTAAGGGATAAAGTAAAGACTTCTTAATATGCTACAAAGCCCTTCCTGACCTGGCTCTACTCATATTTCCATCCTCACTCCCTGTTTCAGGCCTGTGTATGCTGTGCTCTGAGCCAAATTGCTGGCGGAGCAACACTAGCCATCTGCCCCATGGATGTCTTAGACAGTTTTTCTGCCTGGGGTACCTTCCCACCCCTCCATCTGCAGAGTCCTTCAAGTCTCAGTTTAAATGTCACATCCTCTGTGAAGCTTCTTCCTTGCCCATCCGGGCAGAAGCAAAATTTGTCATCCCATCTTCAGAGCTCTCACTGCATGGAATATTACCATGATTGTACACATATTAATTGTAAGGACATGCTTAAATGTCTGTCACTCCTCAGAGATTCAGAGAACTCCTCCAGGGCAGAGGGTTGTCTTGATTTTTGTGTTTACAGCACTCAGACAGTGTGTGACATACAGTAAGTGTTCAATAGCTGTTGAATGAATAATGCACTGTATTTTCCCACTTCAATTGTTTGTAAATGTGTAATTGACTAGGTTAGCACTACAAATCTCCCTTTGCTAGTCTAGAAATAGAAATGATGGGAGATTTTTGCCTGATATTATTTAGGATAGCTTGGTGACAAGTCCCAGAATATTGGAACGGGCAACTAAGGAGAGGAGAGGAAAGTGGCTTGTTCCAGGCTGGGACAAGGTCACACTGGAACTGGTACACAGGTGCTCTGCAACCACACTCCTTGGTATGAACCACTGCCTTACTCCACCACAGGGTGGTGTGGTTCTTCAGTTTGCCTTCTCTACCCTAGGGGTTCACAGCCCACTTGACAAGCATTTATTACCCTATTGATCTTGAACAAAACAAATAAGTTGGTAATTAAAAAAAAAATCTTCCCTTGTCCTGTCTGAAGAGGTACTCCCTGCTTCAGCTCTAGTTTCCAACATTCTTCATTATACAGAATTCTTTGCAATTACTCTTCTAACTTGTTAATCTTGCTGAAACTCTCCAAAACCTTTGGGGTGAAATATAGAGCTCTCCTTGGCACCAGCTAATTTTATAATCTCATCAACTACTTTCCCTCTTATGTCATTAATGTAAATATGTAAGTTTTTGCTAGCACCCTCTTTATGCAAGACCCTGTGCCAATGAGGGATATAGAAAAGACATTACAGTCATTGTCCCCAAGTAACTTGCAACCCAATGAAATGGGAAGACAAGAATTAATTATAATTTAATATAAATTGGTTTTGATGGAGATGGGCACCTTCGAGAACAATGGAAAGACAACTAGCTTATTCTTGGGAGGTGGGGTGGGATGAGAAAAGACTGGAAGATTGGCACACCGTCCACCTTCCACTCAATATGGAACCACTTGTGGTAATCTGTACTCACCAGGTTTTGAGTCTGTTGGGAATGCCTCACCTTATTCTTGTTCTGATAAGCACCTGTGCCACCCATGACCCAGCTCCACAAGAATCTCTCTCTTCCTAGTGCTGCCTCAGCTATGAGCTACTTGAGGACAGGGGCCTGACAACGTCCTTCAGTGCTGATCGAGTCTTCACATAGTAGGTTCTCAGTAAATGTTTGCCAAAGCATGGCTTAACCTTAGCCAAACACGCTATCTTTGGAAGGCAGCAATGGCTTTATTGGATTTCTTTATCCTGATATCTTGACCTTACTAATCATGATGGTTGCCAACACAGTTCACAGCACATGGTGCCGCTGTGAGTGGAACAAGGAGAGAGAGCTTACATATTCAACTGAATTCTTTCCCTTATGAAAAAATTATAGAGGAATGTTATCATCATTCCTGCATCATTACACTGATGCAGGAAAGTGCTTTAAGGTTTTGCTTTTTGGTGCTCTCTTAAACATTTCTAGTCCTATAAATGTCTATGCATTTCTTTTTTTCTCTACATCTCTGATGGCAGTCAGTCATTTGAATGCAAAATGTACAGTTTGGAGTTGGTAAAAATCATTAGGATGAGAATTTTGTCAGCGATAAAGTCAAAACTATAGTTTTGACAAGGAAAAAAAGAAGTGAAGTAGAGTTATTTACCATGACTTGTAAATTGATTCTGACCACAGAATGATGAGTCCCCAAATTGCATTGAAGTATGTCCTCACTACTGGAGTGTAATTTTTGTAATATTTTTAAGTTTGTAACATTTGAAGAATAGATAGGGCTCCACTTTTAAATAGGTGTTCGAAGGCTTGGGTACTTTTCAGTTGTTTTGGATATGTAAATTGTCCCACATTTCTTCCTCCTTTCCAATCTCCCCTGGACCCAGTAATATAAGTTGATATATTGTGGGTTTGTTCCCAGAAATAAATGGATATTTGTGTAAGCAATGATGCAACTCAACTAAAGTCAAGTTAGCATTAGTTCTTGGAAGAGCATTTCATTCACTTAATGGGACCTAGAAAAGCTTTTGTAACAGCTTAAGTTGCCTTTGATTTCTCTCAACTGCTTTCTGCTGGCATCTATTCCATCCTTTACTGCCCAAACTTCCAGGCTCTTGGTGCCTTTCTACTGCTCTGATCACAGTTCACACAAGCTGGTTCTATTCCCTCAAAGACCCAGACTCCAGAGTTACCATGTTCTTTTATCATTAAACCAAAACCAGGAAGCCATTAGATTGTAAGCCCCAAGAGGACAGAAATTTTGCTCTCTTTTGTTAGCTGCTGTTACCTCTTACCTCTATGCCTAAAAAGATGCCTGGGACCACTTATGTACTTGTTGCTATGAATGGAATAAATCTCTAAATTTGTTAGGTCTCACAGTGTTGGGAGAAAACAACCCATTGAACTAATTTACACTCATCTCTGAAAGACCAGGAGTACCTTATCTCTCCCTAAGGTATTTGCATACTTAAAGGGGAAACTTGTGAATTCAAATTATTCTCATTGGGAAAACTTCAATAGTGAAACATATGGTGAGAAAACAACCCAGGCTAAAGGGTCTTTGTGGGTTGGGGTGGGGTGGAAAGGTAAGAGTTACAACTTAGGCCAGAGCTGCCTAGAAGTTTGCCCCTGGGGCTTTCTGCTGCTCTCTTCTAAAAGCTTACAGACTTCCTTATGATGAAGAGGGGCAGTTTATGTCAGGGGCTGTTTGTTTCTAGTTTGTATATCCATTGGCTGCCCTGCTTTACTATTTCTCATGTGTTTCAAAGGAAAAATTTTAACTTTCTAGTTAAATATACAGAGGTACAGGGGGACTTCCTCAGTCTCTTAATGCTATATGTTGAGAAATGGTTTACTGTAATACACTTTCACTATATGTAGATTTTTTTTTAGTTTGCAAATGTCTTGAAATACATGCACATTTGACAATGATCTGAGGTATAAGTGTAAAAAAAAAACCCTTTAATGCCACATGTGTGTATTGTAATATAGTCAGGCACTAGTGATTTCTTTGTAGGCATTTGTGCTGTTTATAATCCTTCTCTCGTACTTTCTTTCACTCATACACACACATCCATACACACCATCCATATGACATAAACTTAATGAAAATGTAAAACAACCTCAGAATTCTGATTTTTGGTATATTGTATGAGGTTTTAAAATAGGTAGAAGTTGATTGGAGCGTCTTCCAATTTTTTATCTTAAA
Source organism: Condylura cristata (assembly GCF_000260355.1). Lineage (NCBI taxonomy): Eukaryota > Metazoa > Chordata > Mammalia > Eulipotyphla > Talpidae > Condylura > Condylura cristata. Next base: position 52,999,447 of record NW_004567110.1, on the reverse strand, counting down.
TCTTTTCTATAGCATCAATCTGATTTTTTTGTAGTCTTTGAATGAAATCTTTACGTCTTTAAAATATACTCGAATATAAGATGAAAATAAAAAAACAGTGCATTGAGAATGACAGTATAATGCAAGAAGTGTTCAGAAATTTTTACTATTACAAAATAAATGTTTTAGTAATTAAACCTAGGTAATCAAATTTAATGATGATTTGTGGTAGTTCTTTAACAAAATGGTTTTGATTAATCTTTTGTTTAACTAGAAATAGTGTGATTACAGTCAACACTACAGGTGTTGAGGAGGAGAAAGTGTATTTTGCACAGATCTGTAATTTTCGCAGCTTAGCTTGGAGTCCAAAACCAGTAAGTGGCTCTACTGGTCTCTATCATGGGCCAGTCTTTGGTTTGACATAAGTTCCTTCCTTGATTTTAAATTAAATGTAATTTTAACTTAATAAAATCATCTTAAGGTGTACAACTGTCGACGACTTAAAAGAGCTATAACTGCTCAGAATTTCCCACGGAGACGTGCTTAATAAATGTTGGTAGTTCTGTCTCCTAGAATGAACATTTGTAAAATAAAATTTTCTCCAGGTTTAATAACCATTTTATACTGGGAAGAGATTTAGAATAAGTGGCTCATATATTTAAGGGTAGGAGAGCATATGAAAGTGCCCTTTTATTTTTTTGGCCAAAGAATGATTAAATCATTCTAGTCTCGACACGTTTAATAATGGGCACGCAACCTATTTCTTTGTTTCATAACCATTGCGCGCTCTCTCGCTTTTTTGGCATGGTAACAAATTCAACAAAATCAACGCCATCTAGTTAAACTTTTTGATTTAGTAGAGGCATCGGCTGCCCTGTCTACGAGGAGGTAGGAAAAGCAATGTGGAGGAGCAGGATGAGTCTATTTGAAATGGAATGTGTCCATTCCAAATAATTTCACGTGGGAAAATAATTTCAAGTTGAAGGATAATTACACAAGAGACAGCCAACCCGCTCCAGCCGCTGCTGTCCGCGTAGCGTTGCAACCCCCTTGCTGTGGCCAGAAGGACCACTGCCGACTGGGACCCGCCGCTTCCTGCCCCGGGGCGGCGCACCCAGACTCTGAGAAGGTGCCGCGCGGGGAAACGTGGCACCCTCTCCAGCCCGCGCCCGGGGCGCTGCCGCGCGGCTGCCGAGCGCTCGGAG
>NW_004567110.1:52968247-52996759 GCF_000260355.1 Condylura cristata | reverse complement strand
GCCCGGAGCCGGGGGCTCCCCGGGCTCCCCGGCGGCTCCCAAGTGCGCGAGGAGGAGAAGAAAGGGAGCCCGGCCGAGGCCGGGGCGAACGCGGGGAGGCGCGGCGAGGAGGAGACCCCACCTCACCGAGCTGGCCGGGCCAACGGCGGCGGCAGCTGCATAATAGCGACTTTCACCCCCCGGAGGCAACTCGGTTTCCCCGCCCCCGTGCCTGTCGGGGGTCAGCACCGGGTGGGGGGGTCACCAGGTGGCTCCTGAGGTGGCCTCGGTGGTGTCCCGGGTGCGCTGTGCCCCCGCAGAGAGCAGCGGTTCGGAGCGTGAACGGTCGAGGTGGCTGGAGGCCAAGCGGTCAGCGGGGAGAGGAAGGAGGGCGGCGGGGGACGCGTTGTTTGTTTGGTTCGCACCCCGGACTGGGCTCGCCGCGGGGTGCGGGGGCGCGGGCACCCGGTGATCTGCGGTGCGGGGCGTCTCCGTCCGCGCGGGTTGAGCGCGGCCTCGGGGTGGGGGCGAAGGGCGGTGGATTGGGGGGGCGGGTGTCGGAAGGCTCCGGGGAAGGAGCTGCCGGCCCCGAGCAGCCATCATTACCGAGCCGCCTTTCTCCGGATGGCTCTGCCTCGAGGAGCCCCGCGCAGTGGGAGCGCACCCCAAACTCCCGGCCGACCGCCCGCTTTGTGAGCGCCCCCGTAGAGCGGGCGGCGCGGGGAGTTTTCTTGCTATGGGTCGGACCGTTTTCCCGGAGGTCACTTTTAGAGACTGTTCACGCCTGGATTTTAAACTAGTTTCCTCCCCCCCCCCTCTTCTGAACAGACAATGGACAAAAGAAAAGTAGCAACCCACATGGAGAGTTTCCTTTTGAATTGCTAGAATTAGATACACTATCCAGCTCTCCACTTGCTAAGTATACTTTTTAGTTTCCCATTGTATATTATCTAGCAATCGATTTAAATAACTTACCTTGAAATATGGCCATCCTCTGGGCTTGACTTCTGGCATATATTAAGTATTTTAATTTATTTTTAAAAGATTATGTGAAGGAACTGATTTTTACTTTCTAAAAATATTAATTTAAGCCGCCTTTGCAGTGGGTAGTGCCTTTCAAAGGGGTTGAGTGTATTTTCCCCCTATTCTCTCCCAGTAAGGGGAAGGAAGGAGTACTCGCTGTATGTAATAATCAAATTGAAAACAAAATAGTTCTCTTTATTTCCTCTCAGATCTGTTCTAACGATGACAAAAAAGATCTTAGTGACTATGACCTTAGCAGCATGGGAACCTGATTTATCACAGCTATAATTCCATTTAGATTATAGTAATGAGTAAGTACTAGGTTATTCTTATTTCAGAAATAACTTGAGCAGTGATTTTATGAAGTTGAAGCTGTCTCCCAGCCCCCAGAGTACATCTGTCGCGGAGTGTTTTTGTCTTGCTGTTGCACAACAGAAGCCCTCCAGTCTTTACCCTAAAATGGCAGCTTTCATTTGACTGGGGCCCATTCATTGACAATGATAATAAAGAGGCTGAAAGCTAGATGCTTGGGGCACAGAGCAGGACTCCGTTTGCCTTTCTAGGTGCTAATAAGTAGGAGACATTTTATGTCTTCCAGATTTTCTCACAAAAAGTTTGTTTTCCTTGATAAATCTGTACGCTGGGAAAAAAAGTTGCAAAGTAAACAGAAATTCTGGAAAGAGAAAGGTCTTACAGCAAATTTTAGGAGCTAAATTTTCTTATTTTGCCAAATTGTGGTAACACAGTATTACCTGCTTCCCACTTTGGTAACTCGATGAAGGGACATAATGGATTTTTGTGAGACTTGTAACAGGTGAATTTCCTCACCATGACACTCAAGAGTTAGGATTGCTTTCTAGCACTGTGGATTTTGTCATTTATATTCTCTTGTTATCTGTTTTTCTCCCTCTGTGCCTGTCAGTAAATCGGAACTTGACAAATTCTGTTAGTTTTCAAGATTCAAATGAGTTTCTAGATAAGAAATGGAAAGTTGTATGGGAGACTGGTAAATGAATTAAAATTTCTCGTGATAATGGTTTAATCAATGGACTTGTTTTGAAATTAATTTTTAAAAGTACTTTCTTTGCTGTGTTTCACCATAGACATGGGGGCATGATAGAGACATGATATAGGTTGTGTGTAGGTGATTGTTAAAAACTCAAACATTGTTTTCCAAGTTGAAAAGGTGGCAGTCAAATGAAAATTCATGGAACAGTAACTTAGTTTGAAAATACTTTTATTGATTCATCTGTATTTGGTTTAGTTTTTAATCAGTTTGACTACTAAGACCATATCTAAAACATTTGCATGAGATTGAAGTTAAAATTAATTGTGGAGTTCTTTTATAATTCACTGTCAAGGAAATGTTACAGCTTTCTCTACCTCTAGATACTGTCAATAATGTAATAGAACTTTTAAGCAATTAGGTCAAAAGCACAAGAATATTTTCATCCATTAGAGAATACATTCTGAGTTTGTATGTAGCTGCTGTGTAACCCATAAGAACAAACCAAATGTCAAGTTTGGAGTAGTTACTGCACACTTAGGCCTACAGCACTTTATTTCCTGGGCTTAAGAATGTGTACTTGCTGTACAGTCACCATCCATATAGTTACATTTGATTCAGCTATCATTGGCAAGTGTTCAGTGTGTACAAACAGGTAAGAGGCAGTGCTTTCCTGCCGATTTTGCATTTGAGTAGGAGAGTTCTATAGTTAACTACTCACATTTAACTTTTAAGGTTAACTTTGAAGGTAATAGTTATCTTTCATCCTTCATTAGTCATACATAACCTTTCTGATTTGATAGCCAATACTATGTTCACCTTATGGTGATCTGTACGTAAGACATTGCAGGAATGAAATGCCTTATGGCTAAGCAAGGTATGTGACTGCAAAATAAGACCCTTAAAACTCCAAATTAGTAACAAAGTGATTCACTTTAGCGTTCAAATGGTTTCAACACATAAGCAAGTACTTAAGTAATATAAATCAAATAGCTAAATTCACTGATAGAGAAAGGAACATTTATGGCAGTGTTGAAGATGAAGTCAGGATTATTTTGACTATGTCTCTTTTAGTTGTCTTGTTCGTTTACCTGGACACTTGTCTTTTTTTTTTTTTAAGGTATTCCTTTTGTGCCATTAGAGATTCAGAATTTAGTAGTAGTATATATTATCAGGTTTTCATAGCCACTACAGTTTTATTAGTTTGGGTGATAGATTTCCCTGTTTCTTTAGAAAACTTTATTATTTTGTCATTGTTCTAAAAAATTCCTTGACTTTCAAAGGTAGTAGACAATGTTAAAATGCTAAAGAAATTGGGAATAAATGATTACTTAGTTTTTCTGCAAAAATGCGAAGATATAATGATTCATTTCAATTTGTGTATAACTCAGTTTGGGTAGTAATTATGGCAGAAGTCCATAACTGATTATGGTGGTAGTTAAAACCTGTGAAGGTAACTAAAAACATGGCGATTACTCTGTTTTATATTTACTACTATGTTAAACATTTTAAGTGAAACCATGTCTATGATGAAAAGAAGAAATAGAAATAGGAAATTATTAAGGATATTGTTGTATCAAATAGAAATTCATCTCATAATCATTAGTGCATCTTTGGTTATTTAGAGCACTGAGGACCTTAGAGAGCTAGTCTAACTTTCTCATTTTACAGATTAGGCAACTGGAGCCCAGAGAGATTAATTAGATGAGCTGCCTTTGTCTGGTCACCCAGTTATTGCAGAGCTGTCTTGGTCATGGTTGTCTTCTTGGCACCTAGATTGGTATAAGGAAGGTTTTTGGGTGACTGAGCTGTTTTTAGAAGAGTATTACTCTCCTTCTTAGGTCTGACAGAAAAGTACCTTTTGGCGTAAGAATCCTACAGCATATGATAACACAGCTCTTAGAGGTGTTCTTAAACTAACAATAATTTATTTACCTCTACTGTGTAATGGTTTAGAGATTTTTTTGTTTTGTTTTGAAACTATGATTATCCAGCAAAAGAATGCAGAGATAATTATTCCAAGTTTTGATTACTGTTTTCATTTTAGAAGCATGTATTCATTACCATAACTAGACCTCCCCCCCCCCACCTTGGTACCTTAACTAATGCTTGGTGGCTGCAAGCATGATTGTTTCTTCAGCAAAGTATTAATGGTGACTTCTGATTTCTTTTTACTTTGTAAAGTAACAGTATCTTTTAAAAAGTAATGTAGAATAGTAATGAAGCAATCAAAGTTGGTAGTAAAAGCTTGATTGGCCCTTGAGCTCATTTGCTTATGTCATTCTGAATGAGAGCACTTTATTTCAGTAGCTCTTTTTTATCCTTGTAGAACTACTATACATGTCAGACTTGGTGCTAGTGACTCTGGACTGGGATCAGTTTTCCTGTTCATTAATTTAAGTATTTTTGAACATTTATTACCTGCAAGTGCTGTGCTATGAGTTAGGAATATTATACATACAGCGGGAGCCTGAGGAGACTTACCAGAACCATAGACAACATAGTTATGGGAGACTGCCTTGGGTACAAACAACTGTGTGGAGTGTCAACCCCAAATGAAGGGAGATGAATGGGGCAGTGTTCTCCATCTGTTGGCAGCCCTTTGCTTAAGGTCCACACAGTAGCAGCAGGTTTCCACAGTGTCTCATCTGCACAGAGGTGAAACTGGAGAGACAGGTAGAGGCCAGCTTGCGCAGCACTACATACACAGAATTTGGATTTTTTTAAGTGAAAAGCAGAACCATTGGTGCATGTTAAAGCACATTTTGATATGAGCAGACTTGTGTTTTGAAGATTGAGTTGGTGGGTGGGACAGAGGCAGGAGAACAGGTTGGGAACAGCAGCCTGTATGCTATTGTTGTCGTAGTCTATAGGTGGGGGAACTCACAATGGTTTGTATGATTTAGTGATAGTAAGAAATGGGTAGATATAAGAAATATTAGAAGGCTTAATGAAGAGGACTTGAGCATAGATTCTTAAGGAGAAGAAGGTATCAGGGGAGTAGATTTCTAGCATAGTCCCTGTTGGCTGGCTGACGGGATAGTCATGCTAGTCACTGAGACAAGGTTTCAGTTACCTGAGGAGGACCAGAGTTGAGGACAAAGCTCATGAGTTATTGTAGCACATGACAAAAGTAGCTGATAATGGACTAAAATACCACTGTTTCAGCCCATGTTCCACCGATACTGGCATTCCCAGACTTTGCAAAAATAATCTGCTAGTTTCCCTCAAAAGATGGTGGTGTGTGGTGAACTCATATAGGTTGGGTGGGTTGTTCCATTGGTTGGGTCAATGAAATGGGAGAGGGGAGGGGACCGATATTACTTCTTTAGTATGTGGCACTTTGGAGTGCTACTTGCCTAATATGTAGTGCTTTTATAAGTTTGTTTAGCATAAACTGACAATACAGTAGAATCACATGGTAAATACCACTTTTGTTCTTTTGTACTGCCACATTCTGGAGTTGTTTTCCATTGCTAGTTATATTATATATGCAGACATGGTCATTGGTCTCCCAACAGATAACTGTGCCCTTAGTGCATGGGGTGTTTTAGGAGCTAATTGTGGTCATACATGGGTGTGGTAGAAATGAATCCATTCCTTAAATAAATTGTGAAGGAAAGTGCCATCCTTTATTAGAAAACTTTCTTTTTTTAGTGAAGTGTCTATACTTAGTTTAATATGTAAATTATCTTGAAACCCACTTGATTCAATGATTATAAAAAGTAGTAAGAGATACTAATTGATAAATTCAGGAAGTTTTAAAGTTGTTTACTTAAACATTATATGAGACAAATTATGAAAACCTTGACTTATCTTGAAATAATTTTTTTGAGGAAGTGTTTGTATTTTTGTTTGGTCAGTTATGTTGGCAGTAATACTGATTCATTTTGTGATAGCTCAGATTTTGACCACTGTGTATGAAGTTGTTCCTCTCAAATGCATTACCTTTCTTTAGAGAGCTAGTTCAGGAGTACCTGTACTGACATTATTCCTTGTGGATTTTTCTGGTGGCTGTGGTGACGTGGTCAAGTTCACCAGGGTCCTTTCTATTCTCCTTCAGGGTTGGGCACGTTTGTGTGACTTCATAGGCTAATTTAGGTACAAGCTTCATCTGAAAGTTTACTCTCACCTCTAGTACTTTTGAGTGATTATTTGGCTAAGTTTAAAATTCAGAAGTAGTAGAGTTTTGCGTGATGGAATGGTAGGCAATTTTGCTTTACTTATTCAACTTCAGATCAGCTGTACCAAGCACCCTGTGGCAGTTTGTTCCTAATACTGTTTGTTCAGCGTGCTAGTTTAAAAATTTTCAAAAGTCTTCAAAAATATATTCTCTTGCTCTGTCCTGTACCAGTGCATTCTTATGGTTTAAGAAATCATTGCCTTCTCAAAGGTGTAGATGCTAAGTGGAAAGCTACTTACAGGTTCCTGTGATGTGGGTTTTAGTGGAAGAATAGAGGATGTTTATTTGGGGCCTGTGTACCTTCCCCCAGTGCACTTCAGCTGAGGAGGCAGCAGATTTGAGTTTGCACTTTGTAGCTCATCAAACGTGGGACCAGCCAAAGGCTACACTTGATGGACAAGGGACACACGGGACTTGGGTTGCCAACCAAGTTTTTATGTAGGGAATGATAGGGAATTAGACATAGGTAAGTTTTGACATATAACAGAATCTCCCTGGTATCCTCCACTTAAAACAGATTTGACACTGTATTTGCAGTACATCTGATAAAGGTGTTTGGTAATAATCCTCCCCCATCCCCATTCTGTGGCAAGTTGGGCAGCCTTTTATATGCATGTTGTTCTCTTTTTATCCTTCTGAAAACATAAACATTTTAAAATTGGTCCTGTTGATATTTAAAACACAATTAGCAAATGTACATACTATTTAACATACCTAAGAAACAACCTTTAATCTTTAACGCGATGCTAAGCCAACAAACAGTGAGAAGTCACTTGTAGAATTAGAAGTATGCTTTTAGTTTTCAAGGCACTACCTGCCATTGCACTAAGTGAATAATAAAATCAATTTGAGCACAGGTGTACAATCAAAAAAAATAATGCAGTAGTTGGTGATATATTTTAAAGTGTATGGGTCAAGAAATTTATTTATGGATGGAACTAACAATGTGTTGAGGTCGTTAGACCTAGATCTTCAAAGTGAACTTAAAAAAAAATCTGTAATTGCAATATTTTATGTTCTTGTATACTTGACCTTGTTTGTGCTTGAAATTTAGCTTTGGCCAGTTGTAGGTGTATCGATTTTTTTCAGGAAAAAACATGCAAACTCATCTTGAGACTTTAAAAATCTTGACTAAATTATCTCGGTTAAATTAAGAGACATGGGATGAGGGGCTCCTTCTGTTAGGTGTGTTTGTGGCAGTGAAGTTACATAGTGAAGCCATGATGAAACATTAAGAATAATAGTAATAATCATACCTACTAGCAGTTAGTTATTGAACATTTCCAGTGAGGTATCCATTATGCTGTGTGCTGTAGTGAATTGCTTAATTTATTCATCACAGCAGCTCTAGGAAATAGAATTATTATTCCCATTTTATGGATGAGGAAACTTGGGCTCAGAGGTTAAATTTGCCCAGTGCTAGGCAAATGGATTGTTTCTTTCACCACTTGCTGGAGTAGAGATTTGGATTCAGATTGGCCAATCTCCAGCCATTTAGACCAGGTCTGAAACTTACATGATTGCTGACTTAATAGGCAAAGATCCATGAAATGTATCAGCAACACCTGTAATTTTATACCATATTCAGTTGCTATATCTTAAAGCTTAGTTTATATCTATCCACATTTCCTCTGTTTGTGCCTGCTGTATTTGTGGGGCCATTTGTGTTGAAACATATTGGCACCCAAGATTACTTTCTTTCATGCTTCATCCTTAGTGATTTTCCTCTCCCAAAGAGATGAAAACAAATGTTCTTGTGGAGGTTTTTTAAAAAATGCTGTGGTGACTGAAAGAAGGATTGACTTCTAACATCAGGCAGATTAGGAAGTAAATCATAGTAGTGGAAATTGTTAATTATTGTTGATTGTTAATTATTCCCCTGGTTATAATGGAAGGTTAAGAGAGATACTCTGCCTTTATTAAAATTATATCTATATATCTATATATATGTATATGTATATATATACATATATATATACACATACTACACACACACACACACACACACACCCCACACACATGGCTTTTTAACATGGCTTAATAACACATAGTAAGCTACTATAAATGTATATGTGCATATCAATGATATTATTAGCTTATTCCTATTCATTGAACTTGTCAAGCCATTTGTCTTGACTTTATTTTTATTTTTTAAAGATTATTCATACAAGAGCTGGGGTGTAGGCTAGAAATGCGGGGGGTTGGGGGGAGGAGGGTGGTGAGAAGATTCACCAGAGACAATGGGGAGTACAACAGGTGAATTGACAGAAATACACTGCTGAGGGGAACAGTGGGTCTGGACAGGAGAGTCATGTGGGTCAGCTTCCTAGCCAGGGATTGAACTCCTTCTGAAGTGGCTCCTGATAGCTTTGTAATGCTGAGACTTAACCCTTTGCACAAGCAGGGAGGCTCCCTAATTTTATTTTAATCTAAAAAGTCTCCATAATCCTAAATTATGACTGGAAAAGAATGGGTGGCCTATAAGGGTGATTGTTGGCTGCATGATTTTCACTTTTTCTCAGTAGTAGTCATATAAGTTTATAGTTCTCTGTGCCATTGTCCAAACATATAACTATATGTTAATTACCTAATCATCATCTTGGTGACTTGGATTTTAGAGAGTATTTCTTTCTTTCTAGCTAGAAAATGCTCATCTACTACCTGAATTATGATTTTGTTGCTAATGAATCAGTTTGGATCAAAGTGCTATAGGATATTCTCAAAATTTGTGACTTTGGATCCTTAAGTGAGCATTTCATTCAGTCTTTTCCCCTCAAATTCTGTGATTAAGGAGAAAGAAGATAGGATCTAAAATGAGAGTGTATTAAGGGCCAGGTCTGGGACATGAGTAGCTGTTCGAAAGTGAAATGGTTCCCTTCCTCTGGATTCTGCTGCTAAACAGACTAGCAGGAAAATCAAGGAGATGAAGTATAGACTCCTTTCATTTTAATCGATTTCGTTTTTGCTTAAAAGTAACTCTTTAGGGTCTTCTTTGGTGGCACAAAGGGTTAAATAAAACACCGTACTATGAAACTATTGGCATTTACTACACCAGGAGTTTGATCCCTGGCTAGGGAGACCTCTCCTGTCTTGCCTGCTGCTCCCCTCAGCAGTGTTGCAGTCAGTCTGCCTGTTCTGTCCCCCACTCTGCCTCTGGTGAATCCTATTACCCCCTGCACTTCTGACCTGTACCCGGGTTCTTGTATGCATAAATAAATAAATCTTTAAAATAAAGGTGACTTTTTAAGGGCAACATAAATGAGGCAACGTAAAACATTTGAAAAGTATGTTTATATGGGAGTTTCTTGAACTGTTTTTTCATCTGGTTTTAAAAATTGTATCAAAGCCAATACTTTCTTAAGTAATAGTGACTCTCAATAGCTATATCTCAATATTGTGAGTGAGCATTTGATGAAATACCTATTTACATGAAATACTGTCTTGAATCCTGATGTAGGATTAATCAGAATACCTAGGAAGGAACAATAATTGCCATTTTTATGCATGAGGAAATGGAAATTTAGAGATTGTTTAATAAAATTGCTCAAGATCAAGCTTTTAATGGTGAATTTGGGACTCCAGCTAGGACAGGGTCATTTCATAGCCTAAAGCCTCTTCAGGCTATTTGTTTTGTAATTTGTTTTGTATGGTCGCACAACATTGACCTAGGCCTTAGGAGGTTAAGAAGAGCAGATATCAGTTTCTTGCACACCTATGCTTTCCAAGAGTATCTCCTAGAGAGTTGTCTATTAATGGATTACAGCCAGTGAGGCTGCTTTTCTTCAGATCTCCTATCAGCTGCAAACACTTTTAACCTAAAAGATACATGCTCTTTGCAGGACTTACTAATGTTCCAGTCATGTTTTCATTTATCAGTCTGAGACATTTCCAACATCAAAGTATTTAACTTGCTACAGAATTGAGACATTTCCAACATCAAAGTATTTAACTTGCTACAGAATTGACTTTACTCTATGTTTTTCCTAGTGTTTATTCAGATGTAATTTTTGGATAAGTTTCATTTAGTATCTTTTTTCCTCACAACACAGTTGCAAGGAGGAAGATCCTAGTCATAGCACTTGTTCTTCATGGAAGCATTAATTTGGGTGAATATACAGGCTCCATGAAGAACTTTTGTACTCTGTTGCTGCTAACACAGGACAACCGATCTTCTACACATTGCATGGTTTAATAGGTATAAAAATCAAATTTGTAAATCACTAAGCTTACATGTTATAGGGATAATGTGTTTTCCTTTTTCCAGGAATTAAAAAAAAATAAAATCCAAGCTCTTAGTATTTTTTTTTTTGTCTTCATGGTGTATTTCTAGACTTTGGACATATATATACTTTATTACCTTCATACAAGAACAAGCTTTGACTAGTTAAAACTTAAGTCTTGCTATTTTTAATGCACTTAAAATGTTAGGTTTTGTTTTGTTTCAGAGCTAGATTTATTGTCTGAATTAACATGTTAAGTTTCTAATTTCCCTCTCAGTAAAAGGTAAAAATAAAAATCTAGACTAGTGTTTGGAACAAACTTCAAGTTTTTAAGAAATTTTGTGGCTAAGAATGAGCTGCTTAAGAACCTTCATTCAGCTGGTAGGGGTAAGGAAAATTGTCTTTTGCATTCAAGTATTTTCATAAAGACACAATGCAATAACATATTTAATTTCCCAACTGGGTTGAGCCAACAGACAATGACACTTCTGTAACTAAATTGCACACCAACCGGCAAGGCCACCGCTATGGCTGGAAAAATGTGCTATGGTCATGTGTGACTGTCTTGGTGTGTTAAATAAAAGACAATGTGTGCTTTCTGAGGGTGTGTGCAGAAACCCAGGTCTGTGCCATCAGAGTGGTTAACCTGAGGACTGTCAGTCATTCTCCAGGGCCTGGGATTTTCAGAACATAGGGAAATGTCCACATCACTGGCATTATCCTTTTAAAAATTTTTTTGAAGCTTTTTTTTTTTCCTTAAGACTGATTTATTTATGCATACAGAACTGGGGTACAGGCCAGAGGGGCAGGGGTGATGAGAGGATTCACCAGACAGAGTGGGGAGCAGCCAAGGCCGACTTATGAAATACACTGCTGAGGGGCAAGACAGTAGAGGTCTACCACGCCATGTGGGTCACCTCCCCGGGCTGGTATCAAACTCGAGTTGAAGCTGCTGTGGCTAGCTTTTCAGTGCTGTGCTTTAACCCACTGTGCCACCAGGGAGGGCCTGGCATTATTAAGAACAACATCTGCACTTTGCTACCTGAAAAATGACTCTGCTGCCTTTACCTCCTTTAAAAAGGACTGCTTGGGGCAACTATCGAATTTAGTAAGTGATTTGATCTGGTTTACTAACATTAGATTAATGAAAATAGGTCTTGTGATTCAAAGCTTTGTAGCATTGACTCATATCTTTATAAATCTACTTGTGTATCATACTCTTTCAATATCCTACCTTATGAAAGGAACTCCAGCTTGGCCTTTTCTTGGTATTTTGAGATAGTTGTGTAAAAATTCTTGGCCATCATGTCTTGGGGTAGAAAAGCTATCATACATAATACTTCCTTATCATCATTGCTGGGGGTTATGTCTTCATCTTGTAACTTTTTAACGTATTGTTCCCCCACCCCTCTACCTTGCCAGAATTCATAAGGTACAAGGCTATTTTATAGTATTAATGCATCTAGTCTCTTAAGAAAGAGACTGGTAAACTGGTAAAATGGTAAACTGGCCCAGGGTAATTTTCTCCAAGGGACCTGTGAATTGGGTCTGTTAGGTGACCTAGGGTGCTTGCTACAATATCAGATTCCTTAACCCACACCCATTACATTCAATTAAAATCTCTGTGGACCAGCTAGAATCAGAATTTTTACCTAGGTGCTCTAAAGATCAAAAAGCCACATTGTTAGACTGAAATGTTAGTTACACAATGAGCATACTTAAATTATAAAATTATTTAGGGGAGTAGTATACGTACATTCTTATATATTTTTTTATGTTGCAGGTAATGTTATAATCTTGCCATGTTAAATGAGTGAAATGTAGCAGTACTTGGCATATTGATTAATATAAAAAGTGAACATGGACAAATGTTTAAGAGTTTGAAAGCACAGTCCACTTTAAATGTCACACTGAAAGGAATGCTGGCTAGCATGTTTTGTATTCATTTGTTTAACATTTTTTTCCTACCACAGAATAATTAAAAACTTGTTTTATGTGCAGTTCTAGTTTACATGGTAGATGTATGAAAAAGGAATGATTTTAATATACAACAATAAATACTGTGGGATAACCCATTTCAAGCTAATATTATTTCCAAAAGCATGTAGTAAATTTAAAATTTAAAAATTTAAAATCATCTCAAAAGCTAATTTGATGAGTGGGTTAGTGCCATTTTTGAGAACTTGTTAGCATAAGTCTATATAATTCTAAGAGCTGTGATACTTATGGAAGGTGAAGGAAGCACACATGCACACACACAGAGAACTCTTTTATCAGCACCACTTTTTGCTTCCTTTCTGATTTGTTCCTCTGTATCCATCCTGTCCTCTTGACACCCATCTACCTGAACCTTATCTAGGAGATACCTTAGGGTCCTGGGCCTTCCCATTGATGCTTTCTCAGTTCTTTATTCCTCTTTCCTGTTCCCTAAATACAGCCTGTATGTAGGGCTTGCCATCTTGGCCTTCTCAAAGGTCTAGTTTAGATCCACAGCATCAGTTCTTGTTTCAGTGTAATTGCCTCATTTAAAAAAAATTCCAGTTATCTACCCCAAACTTTCACCCTTAATGTTTCCACCCTACCAAAAACCAAAGACTTCCTAACATCTACTTTCTGCAAAAACTTAACAGAAGACTGAAATTTCAGTTTTCTCTTGAGCCTGGATTCCACATCTGTAGCCTGCCCTGATGTGCCGTCGACTTACATCCAGGTTGATGCTGGTCTGTTCTCTTCAGCTCCTTTTCTTCAGTGGCTGTCATATCCCTTTGTCTTGTCATCCTTGCTCCTTCTGCTATGCTTTCCCTGATTCCCACTTGGCTACTGGAAATAAGTCCCCGGTCTGCTAAGTCCTTATTGATTGCACTGGTGGTAACTGGTGACTGCATCCTCTGTTTTTTTCCTTCCTGTCTTTCTGTGTTCTCCTTCATTGCTCAGCCAGTGGCTGCCTTGCCATGCAGACTGAGTTTATAAAGCCCTAAACCTGACCCTCAGCCCTCCTCTGTGTCATGGCTGCCAGCAGAGAAGGGTATCCTCAGAGCAGCAGCTTGTGCTGGGCAAGGGATGTGTGGCCTCGAAGGAAAGGAATGCATGTGCAGCTGGATCTGATGAGTTTAATGTCAAGGCTCCTGTTTCTCAGGTGATTTGAGGTCACCCAGTGCCCAAGCCTGTGCTCCTCTCTGTTCTCCTCAATGATGGGTATCACCCTACTTGGCTGTCTCCAAGTTAGTTCAGAATGTGGGTGGGAAAAAAGAAGTGAGAGTTTTTCAGGTCTCTTCAAACCCCATTACCATGTTCCTTACTGGAAGGTATTTCCCATGAAGCATTGTTATGATTGTGAGCTTAAGGTGTGTTGTGGGTTAATTCGGTGCTTTTGTTGCTTAGTACAGTAATGTCCACATTATAATATTGTGTTGGAGGGAAAACTGTTAAACTGACAACAAAGTACATTTGGGAGGGAATCACTTGCTGCAAGAAACATGACTGAAGGACTGGGATGGGTGACCGTCCTCCTGGGGACATGAACCTGGGCAATGACTGCCTTGCAAGTTCATACTGCAGCTTTCAGGGTTGGTACTTGGGAGAAATAGATGTATCCAAAAGCAAGGTTGGAGTGAACTTTTGCCCAAAAGGCCACAACCAAAGTCAGTGCTAGGGAGGATTTTAATGAATGCAAAGACATGGTCAGTAATGATGACGAAAAAATTCAATAATGTGTTCACATTTCCATCTCTAAAGAGTAAATGGCATTTTCTCTAAGAGTCTTATAATAAAATATTTTTGTTTTTTTTTGGAAACAAGCATGGGTATGCTTGGTATAAGTTTTTTTTCCTTAAACGTTCAAAGGTAAGAATTAAAAGTGTGTATATCCTTGTTTTAAATTTAAGGTTTATTTATTTATGCATACCAGAGCTGGGGTGTAGACCAGAGGGGCAGGGGTGGGGGTGGGGGTGGGAGCTTGAAAGGATTCACCAGAAACAGTGGGGAGCACAACAGGCAGATCTATGGAATACACTGCTGAGGGGAGCAGTGGGTGAGACAGGAGAGGTCTGCTGTGCCAAACTCTTGCTGCAGTGGCTTCGTCGTGCTGAGACTTAACCTCTTGTGCCACCAGGAGGCCCATAAAGTGTGTATATCTTAAGAACATTCTAGGTAATTTTTTGATATGACTCTAACACTTGTGAAGTACTTTTGTAAAATTATAACTGCTTAGTTTCATAGGAGATACCACAAACATTATCCATACTCAGGAGTGCATGTTAACACAGGTAACAGCATGGAACAGGTCAGCACAGGATGTAATTAGTGCTAAAGAGGTGTGATGCTGTCAGTGTTATAGTAACTGGGAGCCACCAGTGCTGGGCTTGGTGGTAGAGAAAGAAATCAGTAAGTATGTATGCCTTGCATTCTTTTGCTAGGTTGGAGGAACTGAGAAATAACATCACCAAGAGCATGAAAATACTGAGGCAAGGGTTCTGGCAGGAAGCAGTGGTCCGTCCAGAGCAACCTGCAAGGCTCAGGGCAGGAACCTTTGTACCCAGCGCTGTCCTCCGACTGTTGTGAGGAGGCTAAGGGGAGAGGAATACAGCCTTACCACACTTCAGTCTTCTCTTAGCCAGCTGGAGCCTAGGGAGGATCAGAATTGACTGGAGGAG
This sequence comes from Condylura cristata, assembly GCF_000260355.1. NCBI lineage: Eukaryota > Metazoa > Chordata > Mammalia > Eulipotyphla > Talpidae > Condylura > Condylura cristata. The sequence goes on along the minus strand of NW_004567110.1, from coordinate 52,981,696 downwards.
AGGAGCAGGAATTGAATGATCATGGAGAGGATTGGCTATGGTGAAATTGAAAGTTCAGGGTGAGAGCCCTACTTACATTATGTGATAGAAACGGTGTTGAAAGGTTAGTTTGGCAATATGTGATGAGCTGCAGCTGAAGAGGGACTAGAAGCAAAAAGTCAGAAGCCATTGAAATGGCCAAGCCAGCAAGAGGTGGAGCTCCTACTAAGGCAGGGAATGGGGAGAGAAGATACTCAGGGAGGATTAAGGGAGACCTGAGTGAGTAGGTATTCCAAGGGGCCTGGCTTGGCTTGGACCTGCAGATGGGCCTGGCTTGAACTTAGACTGGATACAAAAATTAGAAGATTTTCAAATAGGGTAGGATGTATAAAATGATCGCTTTAGCAAGTTTCCAAAATAGAGCCACCCCACTGAAAAGGTTGTGCAGCTACTTGCAGGTCAAGAAAAGGCAAGTTTTAAACTTACTTCACTTAATTAATCAATCAATACTTAAATCATTAAATTTTTAAGTTTTTATAAGTAAAAGTCAGGGTCTTAAAAAAGATCTTTCAATTTTTCACACACAATTTGATTTTGTTTTTATAACTTTTCAAGATGGGGCACAGCTTGTGAATAATAATATGAAATAATTCTGTACAAATTAATACTCTTAGAGTCAAAACAACAAAGTGGTAATTTGAGTAGGAGTAAGTACAGTTGCTACAAAATGAAGTTTTTCAGTTTAGTGTAGTTCAAATTTTCTTTGAAGTATGTTTTCCAACACTAGGAAGAAATTTTTCTAAAAAGATTTATTTATTTATGCATACAGAACTGGGGTACAGGCCAGAGGCTCAGGGGCAGCAAGAGGCTTCACCAGAGACAGAGTGGGGAGCAGAACAGGCAGATCGACGAACTGCTGAAGGGAGCAGTGGGCGGGTCAGGAGAGGTCTGCCAGGCCACGTGGTCACCTCTGGGGCAGGTGGGAATCGAACTCATGTGGAAGTGGCTTTAGCTTCTCAGTGCTGTGCTTTAACCTGCTGCACCACCAGGGAGGGCCCATTAGGAAGAATTTTATACCTCAGTGACTCTAGTGTGTGACTGTGGATCTATTATAAAGACATAACGTAGTCTGAGAACATACAGTAGAAAGACATTTGCAAGCCAATAGAACAGCAGCAAGGAATATAACTGGATAATATAAAGAATATTTAATTGCCAGTAAACATAAAAATGTCTTAATTTATGAAAAAATAAAAAATACAATTAAAATGAGATTTTTCCCCCCTCATCAAATTAGCAAAGATTTAAAAAATTCTTTGATACTGGCAGAATATGGTGAAACTGGTATGCTATACTCAGAGCTTTGTAGAGCACAATAACTACAAACATTTTGGAAGTAAATTCATATATATCACAAAACCTTTATAAATGATCACTCTTATTCTATCAATCAATCATGTATGCTAATATCTGAAATCAAACTGTAAGAGGTCACAGCATTTTCTTCTGACAGTGAAAAAATGAGAATGGTCCAATTTGTGCTATTCAAAAGTTAGATATTATGCATTTATTTAAAAAATCATGTTTTTAAAAGTAGACAACTTAAAGAAGTGGAACACAAAAATATACTAATTATGGTCCCAAGCTAGTACAAATTAGATCACACAGATAGGAAAAGATCAGGGAAGATACAACAGTTTAAAAATGAATAGTTGTAGGGATTGGCAATTTGGCGCAGTTAAAACCCTCAATTTCAGAGTAAAACAATTGTGGTCTGAAGGTCTACCTGATCACTTCCTAACTGTGACTTTGGAGAAGTGATGTATTGGTTCTATGACTATGACCAAGTTGTATTACTTCTCTGAGACTCAATTTCTTCAGCTATAATGGGAACAATAGTACTTATCTCCAAGGTTTACTGGGATTAATACAGCAGTGCATCCAAAATACATCATTCATTTCGTGTTGTATTGTTAGCACTCAGTGAATTTAGTTATTCAGATTGCAGTTCATTTTTATTTATTTTAAAGATTATGCATATAAAAGCTGGGGTGTAGGCCAGAGGTGTGGGAGGTTCACCAGAGACAGAGTGGGGAGCAGAACAGGCAGACTGACAGAAATACGCTGCTGAGGGGAGCAGCAGGCAAGACAGCAGAGATCTGTTGCACCTCATGTTTAAGCTCCCTGACCCGGCATTGAACTCATGCTGCAATGGCTGCAGTTGGCTTCACTGTGCTGAGACAACCCCTTGCACCAGGGAGGTCCTTGATTTATATTTTAATTTTTTTAAAGATTTATTTATTTATGCATACAGAGTTGGCATACAGGCCTGAGGTGCAGGGGTGGTGAGAGGATTCACCAGAGACAGAGTGGGGAGCAGAACAGGTTGACTGATAAAGTACACTGCTGAGGGGAGCAGTGGGCGGGTCAGGAGAGGTCTCCCTCACCATGTGGATCACTTCTGGGGTTGGAGGGTCAAACTCATGCTGAAGTGTTTTTAGCTTCTTAGTACTTTAGCTTCTTAGTACTTTAACCTGCTGCGCCATCAGGGTGGGCCTGGTTTTTATTTTAATTTTTAAAGTTTTAAATCGAGGTCATTTTACATGCACAAAGACTACCACCATCAAGAAGCTATCTGGTTCCCTATATTGAAGGGAGAACTCTCACAGGGTAATCTTTAAAAAATATCTCAACTAGTTAGTTACATTTCTAAGATAAATGCTCCTAACTTTTACTCCTTAGGGTTTCTTCCCCACCTCCCCCACCAGATAAGTAGGTAGTATTTGGCTTATTTTTCCTATCCCAAAGAAATTTTGTCTTATATACATTAAATTTAGAAGCGTCCCTCCTCCTTCTTTAAAGTTTTCCGAAGTGAAAGAAAACAGGAATCATCTTTAAAACATTTTCTGTATATGAGATCTGAATTTGGTTAATATTAACTGCACATTTAGCACTCAAATTTCAGACATATTTAGTGCTAGCTTCTGTACATCTCACCTAATTGTTTAAATATGTGAGCATGATTTTGATATTTGGGAGGTGGAGGAGAAACCTCTTGAGGTTTTGGAGCTTGAGTTAAAAGGCTTATTGTGTCTTGGAGTAAGTTGATGTAAGCTAGTAGGAAGACTTTAGCATCTGGAACTCTTTCACCTTAGAATTGTGTCTTTCTCATAGAAGAAACACATTTGGACTGCATACAGTTTGGAGAAACTCTCAGGCTATATTTTCTTCACAGGAGGGTAACAGCTTTGCACTTACAATAAAATAACTTCAAAGCTTTTGTCCCCTTGAAGTTATGTTACCTTTCATTTACTTTGAAACATTACTATATCTTCTGTGGCAGAGGATGGTAAGAAAAAGAAAAACAGAGACAAGTTGTTAACATTATCCCCTAAGTTAATTATGAATAAATGGATTGATGATAATATAAAATTTGAAAACCATGGGATCCAAAACATATGCAATTATATTTCTGATATATTGAAATGTGTAGAAGGTATCTCAGCATTAGTGAGATAGCAATGAGTTAAAAAAATCCTTCCATTTGTGTTCATTTGTATTTTTCATTCTTATTTAATGCACAAAAAGGAAAGTCACCTTAATGCATCTGAAATTGGAACTTAAGTCTCTACTCTTTGACAAAAAGATTTCACAATTATATGTCACTTTAATTATTCCTGGTACCAACTTTTACACCCCTTGTAGCATACATTGCAAACAACACTTAGAGAACAGCTTGGATAGACTCATGAATCAGGTATTTCAACATGACCCTGCTTGGCTACCGGACCTAATATAAGCAGACAGTGGGCAACTTTTTATAGTGTTAATCTGCCAGACTGCTGTCAACACGTTGGGTACCATAAAACAGTGTCACCAAGACTATTCCACAAGTGTGATGCCAAAATCTATTAAAATTAACAGTAAAACATGAGTGTACTGCTAACTACTGAAAGCCTGACTTAAAAAACAGTGAAGCATTTGAATATAGGGTCTGAGTTTAATACAAGGCTAGTGCCCTCTCTATAAATATGCAAAAGTAGTAAAACAAATGGTTCTTGTTTGTAAGAGGTTTAAAATGTAATTACTCAGTGATACAAAGCAAGGAAAACTCCCTTTCATTTTTTGTACTTACGATAATTATGGAGGATTTTGCACTGGTTCATGTGAGGCCAGTGAGGAAACAATACACAGGTAGGTACACTTCTCCAGATGCAAACGTGGATTTATTATAGTGTTATCAGAGATTTGTTCCCCCCAGCTATGAGATTAAAAAATTTCAGATAAAATGTTAGCAATTTGAATATTTCTTAAATGTATAGTTAGAGAGCTTAAGATAGCATGGTGTAAAAGTTAGAGCCAAATGCTCAGGAGTCTGATGACCTAGGGCAAGTGAATTAACATGTGCCTCAGTGTCCTCACTTATAAAATGGGGTTAATAATAATAGCTTCCTCAGTGCTAGGCAACTAATCCATTGTTAAACAGTTGTTGATATTGTTATGGCCTGTCTTGTTTCTTAGTAAAGAGAATTTGAAAGCGAGAGGTGTAAAGATTTGAGAGCCTGCTGTCTATCAGTATGACTGTGCAGGTTTCAAACAAAGATGGTAGATAAGACCTTCCTTGGCATCACAATTAGTGTTATGCAACTTGAGAGCAATTAGTTATTAGCCCTTTTAAAAGAAAAGATTGAAAGTATGATTGTGGCAACCACTGCTAGAATGTTTTGCTAGTAATATCTAGGTCAGGGTTTTCTGGATTTCCCCGTCAGATAGTTAAATAAGGAATAGCTTGAACACGCAGTGTGGATTTAAGTTGTATCAAAGTCTGGGAACTAAGTTTTGTGTGACATAACATAAATCCCAATGTTAGGTGACATAACCAAAGATTTTAATGGCATTAAACAGTTACTAAAAGACAGTCAGGAAAAACTGAGATGACCTAAAAATGCCAGTCATTGATATTTTAATCATTTTGTCTCTAGTCACCTACAGTGAGCCAGGACCATATAATAGTTATTGCTTTATTACATTATTCTCATTTTTTTTAACCCTAGGATAACCTGTTCTGTTGTAGCCTGCACTGAACCTCCCCATTTGCTGTGGAATTGCTCTAACTTTGTATTTCCTTTCCCAGGGCCTAATCTCTACAGTTGATTGGGGTAAGGGAGGGTGGAGACAGCTGGAATAAGAAATAGGGGAAGATTTTAAAGAACTGGTGGTTGAATTAACTTTCATCTCTTTAACCTCATGCTCTGCTGACTCCTGGGATCATTCCTCCCTTTTTGCTCTCTCAGCCATGTGGTGAGTTAGGGGAAGTGGTCCCCTCTGATTATTTCTATGAAAATACTTTTAAATTCCAAAAAGTAAAAAATTTAAAAGATCGTTAGGAATCAAATTATTAAATTGATACTTGGTGATTACTTACTTTGGAATCTTTACAATCTTATTGACAGCCTTTCTTTACAAATTGTGTCTATGGCTTTTCTATAATTTTACCATTATAAAGTAATTATAGTAAGCAAAGGGATATGCTATCTAATAGGTTGTGGACCTTACAAGTTGATGCTGTGCTGAAACTGGAAACTGATGAAAACCAAGCTTCCATTTAAAGTATATGCATAGGCACACATACATATATTTATGATATATATATATATATATAATACATATGTATATGGTATATAATTTCGGTTGATACACACACACACATCAACCCAAATTATATGAAGACCACTTTAAAGCCAAATGAGTCATGACCACAGAATACAGATTACTGTGTTTGATGAGATGATTTCACATTTGGTAACTGAAGAATTGTGGAAATGACAGCCTATTGCCAACTTTGGTGCTGGCCAGGTACCCATTTAAACCAATCAAATTGTCTATAAATATGGAAGTTTCAAATGCCAGATCTGCTTATCACTAACCATGGGAGGCAGTATAACCTAACAGTTAAAGTGTGGGTTCTGGAGTTAGAACCTGGTTCTAATTTAGGCTCTTTGTTGTACCATGTGACCTTGGGAAAGCATGTTAGATCCTCCAGACTGAGTACCTGAGAGAGACTGATGCTTGGTATATGCACTTTAAGCAGAATGACGGGAGGTTAACGAGGACGACAGACCTGCAGTTTCGACGTCTGTCATATCTTCAGAAGGCAATACTTTTCAGAAATGGTAGACTGCTTTCACAGATTAGAACAATCTGTACACTTGAATTTTGGGCTTAGTGAGGTTTGTGAATAATTATGTTTGGGATGGGAAACAATCTGATGGAAATTGAGTACACATATGCATGTACACATGAACTTGAAGTAAATGCAGAAGATTTTATGGGATCGCAACAGAAACAGCTGCCATTGACCAAGTCAGTGCACTATAGCTAAAGTAAAACACAAATAGCAGTAAATAATCTTTAGACTCTGCAGTGATGGCTTAGGCACTATGTATGTAGGTGAGATAGCCCATGTAAAATGTCCATAGATTACACAGTGCTGACTACTCAACTAAGTGCTTTGGAAATGGTAGTCAGAATGGGAAGATCATGGCTCACAGAGCCAGTCTTTTCAGCCACCTGGATTCATTAATCTGTAGAAAGTTCCACATTCTACATATCTGAAAATACCTAAGAGAAAAATAAAAGGGAAGGATGTCCCTTTTGTTTTCCTAAATAATTGCAAATTCCTTAAGGTGAAGGTTTTTTTCCTTCCTTCTGTTTTTCTATATATTTGGTTGGGAATAGATAGAATGGAGAGCATGTTTCTTACCCAAAGATGGTGCTATAGGCTGTGCCACATTTACATCCAGTACCTTACGGACTATTTTATTATATCATAGTTCTCTTTTTTGTGTAGCTGTCTATACTATATAATGGGAGGATTTCTTAATATGATTTTCTCTTGGAACAACTTTTATCAGGAAATTAATTTTTATTTGAAAAGGTAGTTTTGGGTGAGAAGAAAATCTCTGAAGATTTGAAAGGTATTTGATTTAGCAACAGTGCCATGTGAACTTGAGATAATTTTAACCTTCCTCAGGATTTTTCAAAATTTCTTACCAAAAATTTATGGGATGGTGCACCCATCACCACTGCAACTTATTTGATTTCTCTGAAGAGGGTGCTTACCTTGCTGGAGAGTTGCATTCTGCCTCTTTGTAAATACTTATGTCCCTGCTATATGGCTCTGCTTGGCATTTAAGGGGACGAAAGACCTCGGCTTTTCCCCTTGCATTGTTGGTTTTTAGAGTCAGGACAAAATAAAGAAAACAGTAACTTCTTCACTCACTAGTTTTGGATTTTGTGATTTGCTTTCATTTCAGTTTCCTCATCTGCAAAATATGGGCAGATAATACCTTAGGTATTTGTGAGGAGCATAGGGGGTTGTGGGTGTGTGGCTGTATGGTATGTAGAGCACCTAGTGCATTGCTTGGCCCATAGTGAGCATTCTGAGTGCTGTTACCTTCCCCCCATACTCTAATGTCAATTCTTATTTCAAATATTACAAATCTGTTTAAACTAGCTGTCCCTCCTGATTTTTACTTAGTTATTTATGGCTATTGTATACATATCACAACTTCATTCTTGCAGTTCTAACTTTTGGTGTCTTCAACTTAACTACCCATTCTAACCTAAAAGAACACCTGGAATTTATTTAGTCCCCTAAATGAATAAAACATTTTATATTATGACTCTGCACTAACAAACTTGTGAGAAGGTGAAGATGGCAGTTTTAGTTGTAAATTTAAAGCCCAAATCTCTTACGCCAAATCTTTCTCAATCAAAGGCTTTTCAATTGCTAGTGAATGGAATATAAAAGTGGCAAGGAATTTGCTTATACTCTTCGATACCTATATGTGGCCAGACAGTGTGGGAGGAACTACTCAAGGGAAGTATGAACAAACTGGGCTCAACATTTCAACATCTTCAGTGGTGAATTGCTTGTCTCTTAATTCTCTTATAAAATGCCTTTGGCTTGTTGACTGGTAATAATGCTGAAATGAAAGTACTATGTGAGAATGTGTTAGAATTTCATGACTTTGTCTTTCACTGTCATTGGTCAAGGAGGAGAAAGAAATAAAGAAAAAAATAAGAGAAACAGAAAAAGGAAGCTATTTATACTTTAACCCCACCCCCCATTATAGCACAAAGAAGGACATAGCTTTTTTAGAAACCATATTAAAATAAGTTCTTGAAATCCTACTTGGTTAAAAAATTATCAATTGAGAGCCCTCCCTGGTGGCACAGCGGGTTAAAGCACAGCGCTAAGAAGCTAAAGCCACTTCCACATGAGTTCGATTCCCGCCTGCCCTGGAGGTGACCACATGGCGTGGCAGACCACTCCTGACCCGCCCGCTGCTTCCCTCAGCAGTGTACTTCGTCCATCTGCCTGTTCTGCTCCCCACTCTGTCTCTGGTGAATCCTCTCACTGTCCCCTGCACCTCTGGCTTGTACCCCAGTTCTGTAAGCACAAATAAATAAATCTTAAAAAAAAATTGTCAATTGAAAGTGAAATCTCTGCCCTATTTCCCCCCTCCCTCTACACAAGAAAAAGACAAGTTCATTATGTTCCAGTAATTTGAATTATTGCTTCAGCTCTCATTTTGTTTTTAGCTGCATCACAAAATTGGTATATTCCCGTCTTTGCATATAATTCGAACACTGCATTGTTCCAGTAGGAGTGTCTCCCGGTGGTCTGCCATCCTGCTGTCATCTTAGACAACTTTTTCAGATTTTTAGTCTCTCAAACTGCTCTCAGACTAGCCAGTTACTGTGTCTGGTCTTTTGCTCCCCTGTCTCATCTCTGACACAGCCCAAGACTTCTGCCTCTGTGGTATTTGACTTCATTCTCCCATGTTAATTTTGATCTAACCATTTTGCAGCTCCTGAATCTAGAATAAAAATTTCACTCAAGGCTCTCTACACCCAACCTCTCTGTCCATTTTGCCTCTCTCCACTGTGGATCATCTCTACTTACCTCTCATGCCATTCTCTGAACTTTTAGAGCGTGCTTTTCCTTGATGCTCCATCCTTTCTCCCTTTTTAACTTACTATTTAAATCCAATCAGAAAATTTTTTTTTTCTCCCTTGCTTGGGTTTCCTCAGTGCTTATGAACTTAGATCATTATTTTTTTTTTAATCTTCCTTTTTCTAAGGCATTGGCTTTAGAGTTACTTGTTTTATGGTTTTTGATCCAAAGAATAGTTAAGAATATCTATGGACTGGGCACCATGATGTGTGTTGGGGATACAGAGATGAATAAAATTAAGATTCACCCAGCAACCCATGTATAGATGGATTGAATTAAATAATCACACAAATATGTGAAAATGCAACTGTAACAGTTTTTTTAAAGAGCAGTATTTAGTGTTGTGGGGAGTGTAACAGGCATTTGACTTGGGCATGGAAAGATTGACTTACCTGAGGAAAATAAATTTGAGTTAGGGTAGACCTCCTACCTGAAGGTTCAGTGGCTTGGAGGGGAGAGCTCTAAAAGCAGTGGCTTATACCATGGACATGTCATAGATTGGAGATAACTGGGCAAGGTAGGGGAAGGCACAACCAGTACAGGTGAGAGAGTATGAGATTTGAAGTAAATGGAGACTGAGAAACATTTAGTAGGTAGAATCAGTGTGATTTTTTGAGAGATTGCATTTGGGAGTTAAAGGAAAAAGAATGGGGAGCAGTGGGTGACTCTTGGCTTTCTGGTTTGCACAGCTGGCTACTTGGATGATGTCTATTCAGGTCACACCTAGCATATACTGTGTTGTTCCAAATTTATGAGACACATTCATGGCTTATTTAGTGGAAAACTGGTTGCTTCCAGTCACTTGCTTCTTCAGTACTTGGGTAATGAAGAAGTTATATAATCACACACCTGATTAAGAGTCCCTTGGCCAGTCACTAAGGCTCATCAACTTTTTCTTCCTCTTCCAAACCATGTGAGATTCACCTACTCTACATATTTTTAAAAAATAATATGACAGGCCCTCCCTAGTGGTGCAACGGGTTAGGATGCAGCACTGAAGCAAGCTGCTTCAGTGTGAGTTCCATCTCCGGCCTGGGAGGTGACCACATGGAGTGGCAGACCTCTTGTGGCCTTTGTGCTATTCCCGTCAGCAGCGTACTTCATCAATCTGCCTGTTCTGCTCCCTACTCAGTCTCTGGTGAATCCTCTCACCCACCCTGCACCTCTGGCTTTTACCCCAGTTCTGTATGAATAAATCTCAAAAAAAAAAATTTTACAAAGTCCTAAGTGTGTAAAGCAATGTGAAGGAGCCAATTGGGAGAACAAAGGGTAAACAATGGAGAAGCTCCTTGAGGGGGAAGGGAACAAAGGGTGGCATCCAAAGATGGACAGACTTTTTAGCTCAGAGAGCACAGTGGTCATGGGCACAGAGGAGGGGTGGGTGGATGCAGATATTAGTGAGCATATTCGGTGGTCATAAGGCTCCTGTTTTCCCTGTAAAGTGGGAAGTGAAGTTATTCATTTTCCCCCTCCAACTAGGGTATGAATTCATTGAGGGTAAAGGTATTTATGTATGAAAATGCTTATTTGTTTCTTTCACAGCCCTGATTTGACAGCTACTTAATGTTGAATTTCACTGAAAAATTCACTCATTGAAAATTTACACTTGTTAGTTGGGATAAAGTATGAAAATAAATCTCAAGCATAACTGTTCTATCATGTTTGAAAAAATACTAAATGCTATAAACATGAACCAGATTAAATTATTTCTACTTCCTTAATGTTACTGATTTATAACAACAATTAAACCTCATAGAGTACAAATGGTAGGTTTCATCAGAGTAAAAATGCTAATAGTTTGATGTCTGGGCTTTATTATTTTTTGTTTTTAAATTCTCTCTTTTTTAAAGATTTATTTCATATATTTATGCATATAAGAGCTGGGGTGTCAGCCGGGTTGGGGAGTGAAGGTGAGAGGATTCATCAGAGACAGTGGAGAACAGAACAGGCAGATTGACTGAAATACACTGTTGAGGGGAGCAGGACAGAGAGAGGAGAGATCTGCCATACCATGTGGTTATCTCCCTGGGGGGGGACCAAACTCATGCTGCAGTGGCTGCAATAGCTTCGTAGTGCTGAGACTTAACCTTTTGGGCCATAGGGAAGGTCTTCAAATTCTTAAGTTTATTTAATAGCTAGTGTTTGTATCTTAAAGATACTTGTTTCTTTACTTAGTGATTTTTAATAAATATTAATGGATAGTGGGTGGAGATTATATAATAAAAAAGTATCTTTACTGAAAGCCTGATAAACCTATGTATCTCAGGAATAATTTTATATACTAGAAAATGGTATATTAGACTTTCTGAATTTTGGATTTATATTTTTAAGTATATTCATTTAAATATATTTTACATCAGTGTTGATTTTTGTATAATGTTTGATTTCTCCCATTAGGTGTAATCACCGTAAAATTCTCACTGAGTCACCTGTGAACCATCGCCATAGCCCATAGTCCTGTGTACTCTTCCCTCCCTTGTTTTGATCCCTTCTCCCCCCTCCCCCATATGTCTCTGATTTATAGTTTGCTGCCTAATTTTCTTTTTTTAAAATAAATTTCCCTACCCTTTGTTTGGTTTCCCTCTATATCATCTATAAATGAAACCATCAGATATTTTTCTTTTTCCTTTTGATTTATTTCACTAAGCATAATCCCTTCTAGTGCCATCCTTGTTGCTGCAAATTGATGCCTGGAGTTTAGACCAATACACACCACCCACTCTTTGAGATTTAGTTATAAAACACAGGTAATGGTGATGCATGTAGAAAAGAAAACAGAAAGGAAGAAAAGCTACATGGAATAATGGTTCTTTACTTCACCCCTGTGCATTGACTAACATCGTATAATAAAATGAATGACTTTGGTATTGTGTTTTACTGCTGACCAGGCTCTTTTTACAAACACATCGACTTCATAATCCATATGGCATTTTTCAGAAGAATAAACTTAGAATTTACCCAAAGCTACATACATAGTAGGCAGATATTTCCAGGTCTTTGTAACTCCAAAATTGTCAAGTGCCTTTCCACATTGGCATCCTGAGAGGATGGGCCCTAATCATTACAGTCACAAATACCAGGGAGTGTTTAATACAAATGTAAAACTCTGTTATACAATGGTGATTATGCTCATTGGATTTGATTGCTGTTGGATGGTGTAGCAGTTTTCCTGATTAATATTTTATTTGTTTTCTAATTATGCTTGTGTAAAATTATTTAAAATGGTTAAAGCTTGATTTTCGATTAGCTAGATGAGCCATTGTAATTGCTTAAGAGATAATGTTCAGGAAATAGTAAGGAATAATTTAGTATGGCATGTATTTCCATGTTTAATATTTTTAAATACTTGATAGAATAGTGAGTTATGACACAGGGAATATTTTTTGTACTTGACTAGAATTGACATATAATTAAATAGAATTCACTTAAACAGTATGCACGAACAGTGTAGGCAATGAAAGAACCAAGGTAGGGGACCCTAGGCCACTTGTTATGGATTTGAACATTACAAAGGTTTTGGTTAAGAGAGGTTATTACTCTGAATACTGAATAGTTATAATAAGAATAAGAATTAGAGCTGTAGCATATTAAAAGGTAAATTAGTGAAAAATACTTTATCTTCAAATCATTGGATCAAAAATGTAGGAAGTTGTAGCTATGACTTGGTGATTTAAGAAGTTTCTTGTAAGTTAAAGTATTTTCTTATTTAAAAAAATCAACATTACCACCTTGCTAATAATTTAATAGTATAGCTTGATTAATTACCCTAGGAGTGTTATACTTTGTATATATACAACAGTGTGCGTTCTGTTGCTTTATATCTCACTTTTCATCAAACATTAAGGGAATGCAGTATTTTAATTACAGCTCTGCCAATATCTTTATCTAGAATCCTTTTGCCACCATTTTTGTCTTATATGAAATTTTGGTTTCCAAGAAGGCCTGATAACTTAATCTTTCCAGATTGAGTTGAGTTGGTGTAGTGTATTCTTGGTTATCAAAATACTCTTGGCTTTGGAACTTTGAAAGGGTAAATATTCATGTTTTGTGAAAAAGGCATGATATCTAACTTTATGATCTTAACTATATAAAAATGAATGGATACCTAGTTACTCAGCTATACACATAGAATCTAGAAAACCATGTCAGGCTAAACTGTAAACTTCTTTCTTGGCTTCTTATGCTTTTGGTTTTATGTACACGTTAACTTTTAAAAAATAAGTTCTTATTGTTGAAACCTGCAGAAAAAGTCAACTTGATGAAACTTAGTGCTCATGTATGAAGAAAAGGGAGTTCTTTTAACAATTTGCTGGTTTACAAAGGTCTTATACATACATACACGCACACATGTGCATGTATATGTACACACATACATACATACACACATATGTATGTATGTATGCACACATACATATATGTGTGTATGTGTATATATATGTATATATATA
>NW_004567110.1:52963442-52968147 GCF_000260355.1 Condylura cristata | reverse complement strand
TATATAAATACTAGGGTCCTGCTTAAGAATTCTGAGTCTGTGGCATAAAATCTGATACATATTTGTAAACTCCTTTTGATACTTTTTCATCTAGTCTTGGAACTTAGTTTTTCCTGCATGTAGAAGCTGAAATATTCAAATATTGACAAAAGTAGCTGTTTGATAGTGATTTCAATTAAAATATTGTATGACTGTGTATCCCCCTTGACTAATAGCAACTTCTCTGGAAAGAAATTTGACTGTGTTTCCCAAGTGATTTTTCTCTCATGCTGGTAAACTTGAAGATTGCAATTTACTATCTTACTCCTATGTCATATTCTTTTCCCCTGTGAAATGGTGTACTTGGATATGTGTCAATATAGCAGATGTCTAATTTACTGATTAATGGATTGGATTGACGAAAAATATTTACCAATACCCTTCTGTAAGAATTTATTTGGTGGAGGGATTTTAATAGAATTATGAAGGCTAGACAATGAGTTAGCTATTGATAGGTAACTCACCCAATAAATATTGATTTCCTCTGGCAAGGCCAAGCATATACAAATCCATATTTGAATTAGACATTAAGGGTAGAGTTTATCAAAGTATTATTAAGACCTCAAATAGAAATGCTGTCTGGCCAGTTAAAATGCTTCAAAGTTTTATATTTAGTAAATAGGAGAATTTGGCTACATGAAATAGAGGAGATACAAGATTAACTTAAGGAGGGCTTTTGCAGTGAGTCAGAGTTTATTTCATAGAGGCTAACCAAAAGTTTTCAGACAAGGATAGATCTCCTCAGAGCTGCACTTTTGAATATTAGGTTTTAGAATACTGCCTGTCTTTCCCCTACCTTTCTCCCAGTCACCCAGTCTCCACTGCATCTCTTCTCCTGTAACCCTTTGCATCCAGAATGTTGTCAAAGTTTATAGATTCTATCTCCCAGATATGGCCTCTTGACTCCTGCTCAGATTTCAGTATCTACTAGCTTTCTCTGGTGGACTACTACAAAGATTTCTTACACAAATTCTCTCCATTCCAGAAGTCTCTATGTTGCCTACATCTCATTTCATACTGATGCCTACCAGTTTTGTGTATATATCCCCCCCTTTTAATAAATATTTTATTTATGCATACAGAAATGGGGTACAGGCCAGAGGTACAGGAGCAGGGAGAGCATTCACCAGAAATGGAAGCAGAATAGGTGGATCAACAAAGTACACTGCTGAGAGGAGCGGCGGGAAGGTCAGGAGAGGTCTGCCATGTCTTGTGGGTCACCTCTAGGGCTGGGGGTCGTTCTTGCACTGAAGTGGCCATGGCTTGACTTAGCTTCGTGGTGCAGGGCTCCAACCCACAGCACCACCAGGGAAGGCCCGTGTATCCCCCCTTTTAAACCAAATTGACTGCCTCTATTTAACACTTAGCTCTTGATGTCAACCTAACTTCCTAACCACAGTAGCTACTCTTCTTTATGTCCTGATACCAACTACAAATGGATTACTGATGGTTCCCAAACATACAGACAGCAGTTTTCCTTTTCTATGGCTCTGCTCTTGCTTGTTGGAATCCCTCAGATTCTGTTTCAAATGCTACCTCTCTACTCTCTGTGAAGTCACTTTTCAGATGAATGCGGCATCATTATCTTATTCTCTCTTTCAATTTATTTCAGGGCACGTTTCTGCTGGAGGATTACTCAGTCAGTAAACACCCAAATCAGGCGCCAAGGGAAATATGGCAGTGTCTTGCCCTGGCATGGCTCGAGTGTCCCATAGAGTCCTCACTGTCCTTTTCTCTCCTGGGAGGACTATTCCTCTGTTTTTGCTGCTCTGTCTCTGCCTGTCGCACTCTGCTTTTGCAGTAATTTCTAAGATTTTTTTTTTTGTCCAAAAGGGTGGGTTTATTATAAAAAGGGAAAACTAAAGGACTTTTGCAGAGACACAGGGGGACAGAAAGAGCTGCCTATTTCTAAGATTGTTTTGCATTTAAGCATCTATAGATTTTTTATTTTGCATTATATGATCTTTGAAGGTAGTTTTGGGCTATTTTAATATTTTTATTAGTATTTATTTTATAGATAATATTTTCATTATTATGTCCATTAAGCCTTCAGATTTGATTTCCCAAATAGGTAGTTATAGTATACATTCCCTAATTAGTTACTAAGGTCCTTTTGTAGAGCTTGTAATATTTTATTAACTTGACATGATGGTGGAGTCTCTTATAAAATAGAATTGAGTGTGCTTATGTAAAAATTAAAATGAGAGGAAAGTGGGAAAGGTAAATATTGTAAAAACTACCAATTCTTACTCATTTTGTTTGTGTCTTGTCATAGCAGCCAGTAAACCTATGCTGATAGGGTCATAAGTTTTTTTTGATTTGAAAAGAAATACAAACTTCCAGTTGGGTAAAATTTGTTACCTTATAACTAAGTTATGGTGTAGTTGATCACATTGTGTCATTGTTACTTTCTTTGCTCTTCTGAGAAGATAGAATTCATTAAGAATTTACTGACGTTTTATTGTAAGAACAGCACAGTATCTTTAACCCGTTGTGCCAGCAGGGAGGGCCCTCTGGAGGTACTTTAAATGTGAACATATGTTGCAGTTTTTAGGATTTAAAAGTAATACATTCTAAGAGTAGAATGAAATGTATCTCAAAGAACATTGTGGTTGAAAGAGGGCAATGTGAACACTTCACTTGGGAAGCTCTTAGATGTTGATGGGGAAGTTGTGATACCCATATCCTGGATGGCTGCCTACAATAAGTTGAAAAAGTATTTGATGGGTGAAGACACACCTGCATATGCTTATGTAGATAGGAAATTTGGAGAATAAGACCAGAGTTAGTGATGGAAGAGAGAGATAACATGCATTTATTTTATTTTTTTAAACCTCATTCTCCCCCCCCAACTTGTCATATCAAAGTTATTTTTACACTAAATAAAACAGAATGATTAATATTTGGTGAAAATGATTGGTGTAGTGGCATAGTACTCCTTTCAGCTATGCTCCATTTACTAGTTCCTCCAATATCTTGCCACACATGAAACAATGAAAAGGCTGCTTCTGTTCAGCTTCATACAAAAGTATAAAAATCAGAGACACTTAAGAACTTTTATAATAGACCTATGTGCAGTCCCAGATCACAATTTTACAAGAATAAAATGGTAATTCCAATGGAAAGCATCTTTGAGGCTTGCTAAATTTCCATTTCCATGTTGATGAGAAGAGAAGGTTATAATGGAGTCCAAGGCAGTTTCAAGGCAAAGTGTGGCAGCCTCATCAGATACAGCTCTGCGGCCTACTGACTTATAATGAGGGTGGCATGTAATTAGAAATTGTCCCTGTCTTTTCTGAGTACTGATGAAAACCATGGCTCAGAGGTTAATTCAAATAATAATTAATATTGGTCTCTGTCAGTACAGGGTGGTAATGAAATTTTTTGTAATTTGATGACTGACTTTAAATGTTGAGCAAGGAGTAGAAATGGTGTTATTTCTCACACTAATTGTGGAAAAGCTCCAACAATTGAACACAAAATTTCTCTGTAGCCTGTAATTGCCTACTATTAAAGTTCTACAGAAGAGATGTATTTTATTTCCTAAAGTGATAATGATTTAGAACTATTAGTACGGTGCTAGTAATTGGTCACTGTGGACTGGGGAAACCTCATGGTTGTTCACACATGTAGTATACATAGTGTGCAGCATTAAATCACCCACTGCATCTGAACAGTTTATGCACATCTGGTACTCAAAGGACAAAAACACCAAAAGGTTGCTTGACGGAAGAACCTTGAAGGTTCTTTTCAGTCTTGAAAGTTTATGATTCAGTGGGTCAATGTACAACACTTAGTGGATGTTTTTCATATATAGAGTTGGGAGTTACAAATGAAGTAGAAGATACATAGTTGATGTTAAGGTTGCTGTGCAAATAACTTAATCACAAATGATAGCTTTACAAAGTTGTAAATGTCAAGTAGAATTGTTTGAAATAATTTTGGTGGAAGCAAGATGTATTTGCAGGATGTTTTCAAAAATTAATTTACAGGTGTTTCATTGAGTAACTTGCTCTGAAATCATGGCTTTCTTTTTTTTGGATTCTTGTTGGATCACTATAGCTTACTCTTTGAGGGTTATGTTTGATGGTATCCTAAGCAGCAACATCTTTTATTAGGAAAAATAACAGATCAAAAGAAGAGAAACTTACACAGAATTTGGGTATTCTAAGATGCTTCAGATTCCCAATTAGTAAATTAATAGCACCTTTCTAGTGCACACAAGTAGACAGAATAGAACCAGCCATTGAGGCTTTCACAAGATACACTAACTCACATCCAGAATTAATTTATTCATGCTTTCACCACGTTTCACTTTATCCCATGTTATTTAGGAGGCAAATGTTGGACAACATACTAATTTAAAGTGCTTCAATAGGTATCACTAAAAGGAACCTTTTCCCAAATAATATTACTATTGATGCCTACTTTAAGTAAAACATTTCTTTTAATAAAATCATTTATTTTTACATCATTTTATGCCTTTTTTCATCTAGTTATAATCCCCATGGGCTTCCTATCACCAGATCACCTGTGTGCCATCACCATAGTCCAGTGCACTCTTCTCAACCCCCCCCCCGTTTTTTTTTTTTTTTTTAAAGATTTATTTATTTGTACATACAGAACTGGGGTACAGGCCAGAAGCTCAGGGGCGGCGAGAGGCTTC
>NW_004567110.1:52912290-52962598 GCF_000260355.1 Condylura cristata | reverse complement strand
TGGGGGTGCAGGTGTCTTTTTGAATCAGTGTTTTTGTGTCTTTTGGGTAGATACCTAGGAGTGGGACTGCTGGGTCATATGGAAGCTCCATTTTTAGCAGTTTGAGAAACCTCCAAACAGTGGTTGTACTAGTTTGCATTCCCACCAGCAATGCAGGAGAGTTCCTTTTTCTCCACAGCCTTGCCAACATTTGTTGTTACTAGTTGTTTTAAGATGTGCCATTCTCACTGGTATGAGGTGGTATCTCATTGTGGTTTTAATTTGCATCTCCCTTATTAGAAGTGATGTTGAACATATTTTCTTATGTTTGTTGGCCATCTGCATTAATGAAAACTTTTTTTGGTTTGCTTTATTTAATTTAATGGCAGTGCTGTATTTGAGCAGTGATTTGTAAACATCTTCTCTTCACTGGAATACAGTGGGTGATAAGTAATTGTTGGGCAGCTTTGATGGGTAAGTTTAATTTGACTCTAGGAACAATCACAATTTTGTAGTGAAAAATGACAGGATCAAACATTGTTTTATTTATGAAGGCAGTGTCTGTAGGGTTTTGGTATCAAGACAGCCAGGAGGCCATAGACTTTCAGGGACATAGAGTTGATTGCTGATGGGGATTAACTAACAGTGCTTCCAGGAGAAGTAATCAGGGAAAAGTCATCAGGCTGTATGTAATCAAAGTGACCTTCTTCTCTCCGCCGCCCCCCCCCCCCCCAAAGCCTCGTGTTATCTATCACTTCTCTGCCTAACACCCTCTGTGGGTTTCTTTTTGCCCTCATGCAGGTCAGGAGTTCTGACATGATTTCTAAAGACCCTTTACCCTTCAAGCTTTTCAGGATCTTTGCATGACCCCTTGGCCTCTCTCTGGTAAGCTGCTCTGACTTCCTTTCTCATTTTCCAATGTTCTGTTCTCATTCTGTCTCAGATGCTGTGCAGGTTACTTCTGTTGGAGCCCTGCCTTCCTGCCCTCTTTCATCTGACTGCCTCCTGTCCTTCATTTACTTCTGGCCATTGCTTAGGGAGACCACCCCTGGCTGTAGCAAAGATTAGGCCACTATCTCACAGATTCAACACTTTCGTTATGCTTTTATAACCCTCATTGCACTTGCATTTTTTTCCCTGTATCTGCCTGTGAGGAGATGGGCACCTCAGCACTTTAGCACTCAGAACTTGGCTCTCATCAAAGATGTACTTCATAAGTGAATGAATGGAAAGACATAACAGACTGGAAAGGGTGGTGCTGGGGCACAGGTGGTTCAGTGGGGAAGGAAAGGGAGTGAGATTCTGCTGACATCCATGGAAGAATCAGAAATGTTTTGTTTGAAACTTTTTTTTTTTTTGAGTGGAAGGGATAGCTAAATAAATATTTCCTGTGATCAGTGAGAAATATGACCGGAGGGAGATATTAGAGTTTTATAGGTGACATCAAAACAGCAGCAACACTGACATGATTTGCCCCCAAAAAGAATTTGGGGTGAAGAACTGCCAATGGGGCTGAACTGGGGCATTTTTGGTTAATAGTGTTGTATGAATCAACAGCTGTCTTTCTAGTTGAATGTATCCCTTATAGACCTAGAGACTCCAGTGTGTGGGGGAGCTTGCTGCACAGAGATGGCCTCCATATATCAAATGGACCTCCCTTTGGTGAAAGAGCTTCGCTATGCTTAGCTACTGATAAGCTCATGTTAGTGAGCTGGGTGCAAGCAGGCCTTTGAAATTTCTTAGAACAAGATTTCTCCTTTTTCTGTATTTGGTAACACTACTTAAAAAAAAAGTACAGTAAACAAACAAAAAAATAATCACATGATATGATGGAAAAATTCCCTAAATTTGGGAAGGACAATTTGTTTCAAAGACCATTATATGTGGACAAAACATGTAAATTTCAAGTCTCATTGCTTCATTTATAAAAGGCAGGAACACGGATCCTTCCTAGACAGAGACTGGTTCAAGGTGTGGTGGCATAGGCCAAGGAGTTCTCCAACATCACCATTGTGTTCAAAACATTACCACTGTGTGGTTATAAGTGGAAACCTCCTGGACTCCTTAATTATTTCATAGGCTGCTTTTTGTCCTCAGACCCTATTGACACTACCTCCAGAATACATGCAGAATCTGCTGTGTCTGTCTCCACTTCTGTCGCATTGTCCCCTGGGGCCTTTCTTCGGGTCTGACTGCAGAAACTCCCTAGTTAGTCTCTGTCTGTGCTTGCTGCCTTCAGCCTGTTTCCAACAGAACAAAGTGTCCAAGCCAGATGCGATCACACCCTTTCTCTGCTGAAACATTTCTGAGCCCTACTTCTAGCAGGTAACACCATAGTCCACAGAAGGGGACTCTTCCTACACCCTCTGCCCAGTGCTCCCTCTGACATACTTTCATGAGTCCTACAGGCTGCTTTTCCCGGTCTTGGTACACTCTTCTTGGACACCTGTGTTTCCTCAGCTCATTTCATGTTGTCAGTTTCAGAATGTCACAGCCCTTTCCCTGGGGTGTTTGGGGGTACAAGTTCAAAGTTCCTCCCACTTCCCAACTTACAGATACCCTACTGATTGGTAGAAAATATTTGCTCACAATATGTCTGATAGAGGACTGATATCAGAGATACACAGTAAACTCATAAAACCCTACAAAAACAAAACAAATAACCCAATCAAAAAATGGGCAGGTGTCCTCCCTGGTGGCACAGCGGATTCAAGTACAGCACTAAGAAGCTAAAGGCACTTCTGCATGAATTCGATCCCTGCCCACCCCGGAGATGACCCACATGGCAGGGCAGACCTCTCCCCTCAGCAGTGTACTTCATCAGTCGGCCTGTTCTGCTCCCCACTTTGTCTCTGGTGAATTCTCTCATCAGCCCTGCAACTCTGGCCTGTACTCCAGTTCTGTATGCATAAATAAAATCTAAAAAAAACAAAAAAGGGGCAGAAGAACTTGACAATTCTTCAAAGAAGACATTAAGAGCGCAAATCAGGCCCTCCCTGGTGGCGCAGCGGGTTAAAGCATAGCACTGAGAAGCTAAAACCACTTCCGCATGAGTTCGATCCCCGCCTGCCCCGGAGGTGACCACATGGTGTGGCAGACCTCTCCTGACCCGCCCGCTGCTCCCCTCAGCAGTGTACTTCGTCAATCTGCTTGTTCTGCTCCCCACTCTGTCTCTGGTGAAGTCTCTCACCCTCCACATCTCTGGCCTGTACCCCAATTCTGTATGAATAAATAAATCTTTAAAAAAAAAAAGAGCGCAAATCAAAAAACAATATTCACCATCACTTACTAGAGAAATGCAAATCAAGACAACACTATGATACTCTATCATAATGACCAGAAAGAACAAATGCAGGGGAGGATGGAGAGAAAAAGAAATCCTACACTGCTGGTGGGAATGCAGACTGGTCCAGCCCTTGTGGGAAGCAGGGTGGAGGTGTCTCAAAACAATACAAGTTTAAATGCAGGCATTACTTCCCTTGCATCTCTTTCAAAAACACTAGTTCAAAAGGAAGCTTGCTCTCCCATATTTCTTACAGCATTATTTAGTATAGCTAAATTAGGGAGCCACCGTAAGTGCCCCAGAACAGATGACTGGGTCAAGAAGATGTGGTCTGTCTACACCTTGGGATACTACTCAGCAACCAATAAAGATCATCTTATGCCATTTGTGGCAACATGGATAGAGCTGGGAGGGAAAATGCTAAGTTGAAATAACTTGGAAGGAGGAAGATAAATACCAGATAGTGTCACTGATATGTGACTAGTAACTATAATGTAACTAAACTAAAAGTCAGATAAAGATAAGTTTAAGAACTAATTCTTGATAGTTGACAATAGACCTGAAGCTCTAGGGGGTATGAGATGGATGGTAAGAACAAAGGAGGAAGGAAGCACAATGGTCATGGTGGTGAAATATGGATGAGCTGGTGGTGGTTTCACTATGGTGGTAATACCTGGAGGGGTATCCAGATATTACCTCAATTAAAAATTAAATTCAGAAGTCACATTCGTGCCTCCAAACTTCCTATTTCCTTTCTGTGTGGTAGTTTTTTTCCTTTTGGTTATTTCCTTATATTTCCCTTATTTACTTTGTTTGACTCTCTTCACTAGAATGTAATTCAACTTCATGAAGGAGGGAACTGTTATCTGAGTTTTTTTTTTTTTTTTTTTTAATATATACTCAATGCTTGGAGCACTACTTCACATAGAACAGGTGCTCAATAAAATATCTGTTGCATCAAAGTATGTGGAAGCTAATCTTTGTGGGGGGAAATTTCTTCAGTTTGCTTCTGTGTAGTACTATTTTTTGTTGGTATGCTACAAAGAAACTTTTATGAAAAATAAAGCAAACTGTTTTAACATAATGACTTTCATAAATTCGACATTTCTTCTCTTTGAGATGGTCAAAATAGCAACCTAATTAACAAATTAATTTTTTTCCTTTTGTTTAGGTTTAGGTTAGACCTTTTGGGCGACCGTATTGCCTGGGTGATGAGTGTCGTATGGGTGCGGCATGGCTGCTTTTTGGCCTGCTTACCAGCGATGTTTAGTTAGATCATTTGGTGAAGTTCATACATTCTGACTGAAAAGGGAATTATTGGAATTCTGTTCATAACCATACCTGTCAATTTAGAGTTTTGATTTACCTGCATAAAAATGAAAGAAAGTGTATATTTGGCATTTCCATTGATTTACTTCTTGGTTACAATGCAAGCACTTTGATTAGACTTGGCATTATACTTGTGTAGAGATTTACTGATAGTGTGATATCATTTGGCACTGCTGTGGATATCACCTTCGCAGTAGACAGAGTAAGAGTAAGCCCACCTTCATTTCTTTGTCACACTGCCTCTCAGGAGGTTATTTAGTTAAACCTTAGCTGTGTGGTCAATGGGTGGTTGGGGTGAGTAAAGTTAAATTTTGATTATATGTTCGAGACAGTGTCTTACTTTCTGGACCATCACTGGAGTAGTACCTAACACTGTTTGGATAAGGGAAAGAATTTGTCATTTGTGGAAACAGGGAACTTTGGGAGTGACTGAATTCTTCTTAAATTTTATTTTTAAGATTCATTTATGCATACAGAGCTGGAGTACAGGCCAGAGGTACAGGGGCAGTGAGAGGATTCAACAGAGACAGAGTGGGGAGAGAGTGGGCAGATCTACGAAGAACACTGCTCAGGGGAGCAGCGGGTGAGACAGCAGAGGTCTGCTGAGCGACAGTCACCTCTGGGGCCCAGGATCTAACTTGCACTAAAGCAGCTGCTGCTAGCTTGCAATGCTGCATCCTAATGGTTACACCACCAGGGAGGACCGTGACTGAATTCTTAATTTGAATAAGTTTGAATAAACGATTTTAGATGAGTAGACTGACAATATTTTCCAAACTTCTGAGACAGAAATATGGAAAAAATTTGACATTTTCCATTTGTTAAGAAATGTAGATAGATTGGTTGGCTTGATTCCTTTAAGATACTTGGAGTATGTGTGGGGGCTCAAAGATTCATAAAAAATCTTTCCAGAATTCCCTTGAACATAAAACATATATCAGCATCCTTCTTATGATTTTTGATTAAATGTGCTAACTATTGATTGTCTCATTCATAAATTATTAATTGGTTGGTTCTTTTAGTTTAGACATGGGGGCTCTGGGATAACAGAAGCCTGGGGCACATAGGCCTGCTATTGGGGAGCTTTCACCCCAGCAGATCTGCATCCAGCATGCATCACCACATGGCAGGGTGTGAGCTCTGCATGGGAAGGGCAGACAGTAGGTATCCTCATCCCTGTGAGGTCGTGCTTACCTCTGAGGAAATTCAGCCTTTGATGTAATCCTGGCTAGGATTACCAGCTCATGGAACTTGGATAGAAACTATATAAGGTTGGCATAGGAGAGAAAATTGCAATAAATAATTTTTCTAACATCTGATCATTCTTTTTCAAAGAATGATTATATCTAACTCATAAGTAGAATATGAAAGCCCTCAACCCCAGTAAATACTGGTTGATTAATTTTTCTTTTGGGCTTTTTAGTGGGAGAGAGGTTTTTAGAGTGTAAATATTTTATACAAATATAACTTCCTTTTTTTTCTTTTTAGAATACTATGATCTTTTTATATCATTCCATAGATTTCTACCTTTTCAAATGGCTCAAAAGCTAGTCTACATAGCTACACTTGTCATCATCTTTTGATGGATAGTTAGGTCATTTCCAGTGTTTTACTATTGAAAATAAAGCTGTTGCCAAAGATTAGTCCTGTGTACCTTTTGGATATGTTTCTAGAGATGGGTGTTATGGGCCCATAGGCTGTTCAATCCATGTGGTGTGTGTTCTGACTGGAGCAGCTCACAGTCCTTTCAGTGGGACTTGCCCATTTTTTCTGCACTGGGCATTTTTGCACCTTTAACCAGTTTGCTAGGTGCTCTTCTTTCATTCTCAGTGGAATCAAATTTCCTCCCGATTGTGTTTTGTGTTTTCTTAAAACCTAACTGTTGTGCTGTCCAGCTTGCAACTAAAGGAATTGCTTAGTGTTGAAGATTGAATGTGAGCCTGAGCTCTTTTCTCTCTTCCAGTAGAAAGCTGAGGTTAAGACCACTGGCTCTAAAGTAGTCTTGGGGATTATTTCTATTACTGCTACGTGTCAGCAGTGACTCCTTGGCATGTTCTTTAACCTTTCATTGATGAGAGTAAAAAAGGTTAAAGGACTGAGCACAGCTGAGCCCTCAGCACAGGGCCTGGCACAGACTGAGGAAATGCTCAGTAGATGTTTGCCACCCTTAGCATGAAGCAGCAGTGTGGGAAGTGACTTTCCATTCTCTCTCTCCTGCAGGAATCCCAGCAAGTCGTGCTCAGCTGCTTTGGCTCCTTGTCACAGGCCTGAGATTCCCTTTGCAGTTGTTGGTTTTTTCCAGTGATCTTTCTTTCTTTTCTATGTCAAAGGTTATGAGGTTAGCTTCTAGAACACTGTCACCCTGGGTATGAGACCTGAGCATTCCTTCTGAAGTTGGTTAGGAATTTGTGTCTCCTGCTACATCCTCACTGACCCTCTGATCCTCCCCATTTTGCTCCCTCCTCTGCCCCAAATTAAATCTTAATGTCCCAATCCTAATGGTGGAGACAGGGTCTTTCTTTAATGGAGATAATTAAGGTTAAAGGAAGGCTTAAGGATGGGTCCCTGATCTGAAAGAGGAAGAGAAAGATTTCATTCTTTCCTTTCCTAGCATGAAGAGAGTCAGTGTGAGCACACTGTGATGTACCAGTTTCAAGTAGAGGTCAAAAGAAGAGACCTCAGAATGAAGTCTGTCATGTCAGCTCTTTGACCTAGACTTCTAGCCTCTAGACAGTAAGAGATAAATTTCTGTTGTTTAAGCCACCTAGCTTAGTATTTTGTTATGGCAACCCAAGCAGACTAAAGTAGTTGTCCTGGGGAGTGGTGTCTTCATGGGATTCTATTTCTAGGCTTTTGGTTTCGTTGCATCAAAATAACCTAGAGAGTTTTGGTAAAATGGAGATTACTGGATCTTACCCTAAGAATTTCACATTCCTGAGTTTCCCAGTATGCTGATGTTGCCAGTATAGATTCCTTGGAGAGCTACTGCGGAGGGAGTATGAACAGGCTTCAAGCAAGAGCCCAGAGTTGAAGTAGAGATACTGATCTCTCCATCCAACTTCAGATGTCCTTCACATTCCCTGAGGCTAATTTCACCATTTGTAACATGAAGCTCACATTTATGTTACTTATCTGACAGGGCTATTGGTGCTAAGATACAGAAATATAAAGTTTTGGTTCCTCTGCTTTTCATAGAAGGGAGTAGGGGTGTGTGGGATGTTGAGCTCTTGTGAAAGAGAACAAATGGACTAATGGATGAGCACCAAAGTGTTTTTTATTTATGTATTTATTTATATTAAAGTAACATTAGTTTACATACTATATATGATTTAGGGGAATAATTTCACAGCTCCTCAGATATATGTTACTACACCACACTCACCACCAAAACACCCATAGTCCTTTGCCATAGACCGTTGGGCTCCCTCCCCATTTTATCCCAACTCCAATGGTGTAAAGTACTTTAAGAGTAAACTATAAATTAGAACTAAGACATTCCTTGTGCTCTATTCCCTGGATTCTGCCTATTCATCTAATTTGTCAGCTGTTGGAGCTTTCACTTTACCCCCTTTTCTTCTGTATCTTCTTACCTCAACTTCTCTCAATAACAAATGGTTAGTCTACTAACCTTTTGTGTAGAGCCAGTGGCTTTGTTTTTTGCTTCTCCATCATCAAGGATATATGTGCTTCTTAGGTGATTGTGGTTGTGGAAATTACTGAGTGTTTAGTTCTTCATTGGTGAAACTTGTGGCCATGTTTTCTGTGTCCAGGCTATTGTTTTTGAAATGTCTTGTTGTTGTTGTTGGTTTGCCTTGTTTAAATGTTTTATGATGTAAAAATTTTAAGTGTACATTAATTACAGATATATTGCATTTTCCATGGTGTTCTAACCAATAAAAAAATGCTGATCATTTAGAGCTGTGGTTCTCAATTTTTTTTTTAAGATTTATTTATTTATTCATATAGAACTGAGGTACAGGCCAGAGATGCGGAGGGTGAGAGGCTTCATCAGAGACAGAGTGGGGATCAGAACAGGCGGATCGATGAAGTACACTGCTGAGGGGAGCAGCGGGTGGCTCAGGAGAGGTCTGCCACGCCATGTGGTCACCTCCGGGGCAGGCGGGAATCGAACTCATGCGGAAGTGGCTTTAGATTCTCAGTGCTGTGCTTTAACCCACTGCGCCACCAGGGAGGGCCCGGTTCTCAATTTTTTTACTCTCAAAATCACTTTACTGAGAACTCCAGAGAGCTTTGCTTATGTAGGTTTTATCTGTTGGTATTTATTGAAATAGATTAAGTTCATTCAAAATTGTATTTAACCTATTACAAATTAATATAAATAATATTTTTGAAGACTATTTTCTAAAACAAAAGTTTTGTTAGAGCGAATATCATTACTTTATATTTTTATAAGTCTCATTTCTGCCTGGCTTTTGAGAAGACTGAGTCTCATGACTGGTGCTCAATTCCATCTGTTGTAGTATTTTGTTTTGATTGAAGAACATGAAGACAGTCTGGACTCATGCAGATATGTAATAGAAAGGGAGGGATATTTCAATAGCTTTTCAAACCATTTGATACTGCACTGAAAGTATAAGATTTTTTTATAGGCTAGTTAAAATACAGAATCTGAAATTATAGCAGTGAAATTTTTGTCCTCAGTTTCATTCAAATTCATTGGTCTATCTTACACTTTGAATGGATTTTTTAAATCTATGCATGTGTTTTTAACATGCATCAATAATACGGAGGATATTGGCTCAATGAGCTATACAAAGTTTTCAAGTGTTGTCACAGTTTATTACATGATATTTTAAAAGATCACATTAATAGTTAATATTTGCCACCTACCTAATCAGAAAGTCTTTAATTATTGGGAAGCTATCAATTTTATGATGGTGGGTACAGATTTTTCAAAATTCTGTTTTTTATTTGAAAGTCAAATTGTACCACTGACAACAAAACTGTCAATTGTTTTCCTTGAAGTGACAGACTTATTTTGTTTATTTTTGAGAAAATGCCTACAAAATAGTCACGTCTCAATAACTATAGTTTGCCTATTTTCCAAGTACAGTGGAGATTTTTGAAAAAAAGGTTGTAGTTCAGTTGTACAACCTTATGACTTTACATACCACTTGTAAGGACATAGGTATACAGGAATGGTGAGAGGGCAAATATCTTTGTGTATAGAAGGGCTGCTCAGACACATTTTGGTTAAACAAGTAGTCTGTTGGCTAAAAGAAAAAAACATTCTCAGAGTTGACTTAATTCACCAGAAATTATGTAAGTGAATATTGTTTCCTTCAGTGTAGTGACTTTAGAGACGGTATACCACATGCAATGATCCCTCCAATGACTAAATTGCTGTTAGGGTGGCACCTTCTTTGGAATCACTTCAAGTTGTAGCTTTTGCTTATTCCATCAGTTGCAGTTGGAATTACTGTTTTAAATTGTATTGCCTTGAATGTTTACATCTTCTCAGTGGTTTATAAGTACGTTTGTCTAGTTTGAGAGCATACCATTTCCTCATTGAGAACACAGGGGATACATTTTTAGTAGTTTAGAATATTTGTTAACATGGACCCACCACTAGTCCTGGACTAGTTAGTCTCCTACTAACTGGATGACCTTGAAAAAGCAGTGATCTCACTGTAAGGCCAACTGGATTGAGACTTAGTTGTACAGCACTCGTATTCTGTGATTCTGAGTCTAGAGACACAAAAGCAGGATTCCCAGCATAGCCTGGGTAGGTAGGTAGCACTCTGGGAACTTTCTCTGCAGCCTTCCTTTTTGCCAGCCCTGTCTCTGCCCTAGTAAGGTGGCAGGCTTTCTGTGGTTGTGGCTTTAGAAAAGGAGTTTAAGTTCTTACTAGGACAAAAAAGTTCAGAATTTGGTTTAATAATAGAAGTTGAATGTTGTAGCATCAACTTCTATAGAGATATTTTTGGAGGTGAAGTTGGAAGGAAGGAAGCCTAGCTGACTAGGTCAGGGGGCAGAAACAGGGACAGCACCCAACATTTACTGGTTGTCTGTTGTGTGTGTGGTGTTCCCATAATGGCTATGTTTGAAAATTAAACGAACTCAATTAAGCCTCCTGTTTAGAGCGATGATGGAGTACTTAATTTTATATGAATTCTAGAGAGCTACTTTAATTTCTTTGAGGTAAAGAAAGTGTTGGAGCCAAAGTTAGTTGGTTTCACAGCTGGTTTTCCCCAAATTTGTACCTGCTGTTCTTTTCTATACTGTTTCTTTCCTGACCATGATAGTTTCTTTCTTCATAGTTTCTCTGCAACTGTAGTTTTTTTTTTCCTAAATATAATGCTAGTATCTTTTTTTTTTTTTTAAGATTTTTATTTGTGCATACAGAACTGGGGTACAGGCCAAAGGCTCAGGATCGGCGAGAGGCTTCACCAGAGACAGAGTGGGGAACAGAACAGGCAGATCGACGAAGTACACTGCTGAGGGGAGCAGCGGGCGGGCAGGAGAGGTCTGGTGCGCCATGTGGTCACCTCCGGGGCAGGGGGGAATCGAACTCATGCGGAAGTGGTTTTCGCGTCTCAGTGCTGTGCTTTAACCCGCTGCGCCACCAAGGAGGGCCAACTAATATCTTTTTTTAAAAAAAGATTTATTTACTTATGCACACAGAGCTGGGGTACAGGCCAGAGGTGTAGGAGACTTGAGAGGATTCACCAGAGACATGTGGATCACCTCTGGGCTGGGGATCAAACTCGTACTAAAGTGGCTGTGGCCACCTTGTAGTGCTGTGTCCTAGTCTGTTGCACCACCTGGGAGGGCTAGCAACTGTAATAAAATAAATCTTAAAAAAAAAAATCTTAAAAAAAATCTTAAAAAAAATCTTAAAAAAAAAAAGATCTATGTTATAGGCCAGAGGTTTGAGGGGTGAGAGGATTCACCAGAGATAGAGTAGGGAGCAGAACAGGTGGATCTACTGAGATACATTGCTGAGGGGAGCAGCAGGCAAGACAGCAGAGATCTGCTGTGCCATGTGGTTCAGTTTCCTGATTGGGGATTGAACTCATGCTGTAGGGGCTGTCGATAGCTTCTTAGTGCTGAGACTTAACCCCTTGCCCCACTAGCAAGGCCCTATGACTGCAGTTTTAAGCTCTTTAA
The DNA here is from genome assembly GCF_000260355.1 of Condylura cristata. Classification (NCBI taxonomy): domain Eukaryota; kingdom Metazoa; phylum Chordata; class Mammalia; order Eulipotyphla; family Talpidae; genus Condylura; species Condylura cristata. The sequence goes on along the minus strand of NW_004567110.1, from coordinate 52,950,876 downwards.
AAAGTGTTGAGGTGATGTCATAATTAGACATTACTAATCTTTGGTGAGAGGGTGATTTTATAAATAAACTTTCAGTGTTTATAAAATTAATTTGAAAATAGCCAATAAAAGATGAAGCTGATGAATTGCTAGTGTTAAATCATAAACTTGTGTTGAAATGAAGTCTGCCTAGGGCTATTAAAAGTGTAAAATTGAGGGCAGATAAGCTTTTGGATGAGTTCAGAAACTTGGTGGATATACAAATACAACATTCAGGTGTTTCCCATTTGCTTTTCCATATCACAAAGTAGAAACTCATTCTTGTGCACTATTTATTAAAAATAACTTGTTTTTATTCTTTCAGCAAGTTTGTTCAAGCACCTGCTTTTTCCTAGCCATAGTGGTAAGTACTATGGATGCCAAGTGAATGTCTGAGCTGCAGCCCGCTGCAGCCTCCAGCTTGGGGTGGAGAGCAGAAGGGCTTGATGGTGATGGCCCTCCAGATGTTGAGGGCTCTTGGCCTCGTGTGTCAGGTTCCTGCAAACCGCAGAAGTGGTGCCCTGGGTTCCAGATAGAGGAAAGTGTGCTGATAGTAGGTGGTTAGGGGAGGGAGGAGATGTTTTAAAGAAATGTTCTACAATCTCTTTAGAAGGTTTTTAGAATTGTGGAAGCTAAGGTCAAGCATGTCTTAAAGATGAAGGTTCTTGTGGCTTTTTGACGAGAAAACTTTCCACCTGTACAGTCAGGGAATCTGAAGAAAGAAGTTTCCTAAGCTAGACCTTCAAGATGAATTCTAGGGGAGAATAAACTTTCATATATCATAAAATATTGTATAATTGTGTTGCAAAAATGTATTTTACAGGAATTTGAAATAGTTATGCTGTCATCATTGCAGCCTAAAGATGAACAGTTGACATTAATCGGTTCAGTTATTGAAAAAGAGGTTACTTGGCAAATGAATGGGGAATGGGAAGAAGAGGTTAATATCCAGTTATTACTTCAGAACTTCTTAGGACTGTATATTCTTCTATTGTTAATTAAACAGTAAGTTTGCATTTGTGTGGCCGCAAGCTTGCATTCTGATGATTAGGGAGATTGTGTACTGCCTTTATCCCTTTAGGAGTAAAGGTATTGAGAAGTTGCATTCTTGTGAGAAGTTTGCTTCAGATGACTGCATGGTCTTGGGACCAAAGCTTCCATTCAGAAAAGGGCTTGTCTGAGCCTTTTCCATAGAGATGGTACCTGCAGTGTCCCACTGCCTGTGTTCCCTTTCTCTAGATGTACCTTCAGAGTGTTACAAGTGTATGTGTCCTGTGAAATGATGGCTTCATAAACTTACTGTGTAAGCTAGGTACTAATTTACTTTTAGGGGAAGAACTGTTACTAGTGTAATTTTCTGGGTAATTTTGCATGTAAAACTGAAGTGTCAGTGAATCAGCTACCTGTATGTGTGTGTTAGATTTATTTCTGTAGGACCTCCCTGGTGGCCTAGGGGTTAAGTCTCAGCACTATCATGTTATCACCACGATTGCCTGAATTTGATCCCCGTCCCTTAGGTGACCCACACGGCACAGTAGACCTCTCGGCTTGCTCGCAGACCTCTTGTCTCTCCCGCTGCTCCCCTCAGCAGTGTATTTCAGTGGATTTGCCTGTTCTGCTCCCCCCTCTGTCTCTGGTGAATCCTCACACATTCCCCGCACCTCTGGCCTACACTCCAGTTCTTATGTGCATAAATAAATAAAAATATTAAAAAAAAAAAGAGCGGTCCATGTAACCACTTTTTATCAGTTATTTGTGCTGCTTGAAATTCTGATATTTTTTCATCACTAGAAATGTGAATTTCAGAAGAGAACAACTATACTATCCTTATTTCTCATTGCTGCTTAGGGTAGTGATTTACAGTAGAGTATAGTCACCATTTTGTTCAACCACCTTTCTACCTCCCTACTGTACAGATGTAGAAACCAGAAACAGAGGTTAAGTAACTGGATCAAGGTTAAAAAGCCTGTTTGACTTAGTTTGTATCTTTTAAATTTTTCATGATAAAGCAGAGTGTTTGATCATTTATATTGTAAACCTAATTATATCCCAGGTTCTGTGTTAAGTGCCTTATACATCCAGTCCAATTCAGTTCTTGTGAATGTAAGGTTGGTGGTATTAATCTATATTATACAATGAGAAAAGGAAGTTCTAGAATAAGATGACTAATTTCAGAGTTAGTGAGTTTATAATGCCCTGTGACTATGCCACTTTGTTCTGTTGATTTCTCTTTAAAACTCACACCTCAAGCTATCATCTTTATCTGATACCAGTATGAAGCCACAGTCACTTGTTTCCTTTTGTGCTTCTGCACCATCCTTTGCTTCTCCCAGAATCTGCCTTTTACATGCTGGATTTTTTCCTATTCCTGCCCCAACCTTGCCCCCCACCCCCTTCAGAGAATCATGCCTGTAATTCTCTCCCTTCTTTCTGTGCTGCTTCATAGAACTCTCACTTTCTAGCCTTCTCCTGTTAGTGTTTATACATTTTAGCCAACACATGCTTATAGAGTGCTTACTAAGTGTCAGGTACTTTACAAATATTAATATACTTAAGTCTCTTGAAAATCTTATGAGATAAATATTATTTCACTTTATATTGAGGCACAAAGAGACTAAAGAAATTGCCCAGGGTTATCTGTCTTGTATTAGAACACAGTATCATTTCTCTCATGTTGCATAGACAAATACTAGTACTTGAGCAGCTCACCTCTGCTACTACCCAGCTCTCTTTTCACCTTCTTGGTCAAAGTTGCGGTTTTTCTATACCTTTCTCCACTCATCTTTACCTCATCTTGAACGTGTGATTTTTTTTGCCTCCGTTGCTGAGTAAAAAGTACTCTTAACCAGATTACCTGTTTCCCATGTGTTGCATCTGATGAACCCTTACTGTCTTTCTCTGTGGCATTTGAATTTGTTGATCGCTTCCCTTTTAAAGCATTTTCTTGTGTTCTTGCCTCTGTCTGCTGTCTGATTCTTCTGCTTGCCCTGAAAGTGTTGGTATTCTTCAGCACTTTTCTCTTGACACTCTAAACATATTCTCTGGGTGATTTCATCCACTCCAAGACTTTACTTCCTCTGTCTGTCAGTGACTAAATAGTCATGTCTTTAGTTCCAGCTTTTTTCTTGATCCTCTTCACTTTTACACTGTACTGTTCACTAGATAGCTCTGTGTGGATTTTCTTGACACCTCTCCCTTACTCCAAACAAACCCTCCTTCTCTTTCTTTCCTTCCCCATAGTCCAGTGAATGGTATCACTGTATACATGGTTACCCAAGCAAGAGTTCTGTCACTCATAGATTCTTCTTCATCCTTCAAAAGCCAATCAGAAGCCAAGTCAGATGAGTTTCTCTCTGGCTGCACCAATCCCGCTATGGCTGCACCAACATCTCTTCCTTGAATGTCTTTAAGAGCCTTCTAACTGGACTTCTTAACTCTCGTCTTATACCATTTCTATCTTTCCTAGTCAGTAGCCCTTTGTAGTAAGGGAATTTCTTGCTGAAATGTGTATCTTACTAAAAAGCTTAGATGAAAAACTCGGAGTGACTTCCATATGAATTCAGAAAGCCCTTCACATCTGGACTCCCCTTTTAAGCCAGATTGAAGTATTTACAGACATGTGAATATATTCTGCTTCCCTAAGCCCTCAGGATTCAAATTTTAGTTTTCTGTCTTCCCTTTTGCTCATATCCTCTCACTGATAATCTACTGATTGCTTTTTAGGTCTTGACATAGATAGAAGCCTGTTAGACCAACATTGTCTGAATTTTGTAACATGGTGAAAATTCAGCTGATAACTATTTTTGCTCATCAAATTTGGTAGTGACTAGGCAAAACATGGCTGTTGAATATGGCTAGTGTGACAGAACAAGTGGTTTTAAATTTTATGAAATTTTAACTAATTTGATTTTAACCAGCCATGTGGGGCTAGTGGCCACTGCACTGGACAGTATAGGGACTGTGGGGAGGAGTGCGTGCCTACCTCTCTGCATTCTGTTCTTAATTTCTGCCCAAGTACTTTCCCCAACAACAAGATAGTTGATGGCATAGTGGCAGCCAGAAAGCAAATAGCAGAATGCATAGGAGCATGAAGCACATTTCTGTGAAGACTATAAGACTATTATAATATAGAAAGATAATTTTGATATATCAAAAGCTAGTTATTTTCAGCATACTTACATGGCTTACTTTATACTGGATTTGCATCTAAAGTGCTTAAATACAAATTGTGACCCAAAAGGGCTAGGTGAACTTGAAAATCAAAATTTATTTCAAACTTTTTAATTTTTGTTGATGTCAAATTACACTTTAGGTTTTAATAATACATGAGATGGATTGTTAACAAATATTGATGGAACTTGAAATAGGTAAGAAAACATTATTTAGGGAAGCCTGGACTTTGGCCAGGGCAGGGGTGGGGGGGAGTGGGTAAGGTACCCAGGTATAATAAGCAGTAAATGTAATAAGCAGTAAATATAATAAGCAGTTCTTCCTTTGCTGCATCAGAGAACAAGTAAAAGGTAAAGAAGGTAAAGTAGGGAGAAGATATTGCCCAGTTCTTTGGACCATGTTGATGGGAAATGCCCCTGGCTCAAATTACTCTGGTTGGTTCACTCTGAAGACTGAAGCAGGTCTTTGCACAAGCAAGGTATTGTTAAGCTAGGAAGTGCTCAACCAGTATGCCATTTTCCTTGTAAATGGCACAACATATGTGGAGAGAAGGAAAATGCTTGAATTCTACCCCTAAGTCCCTCTCCCTTGTGTAAATGAAATTTTGGGGGACTGGTGTGGTTTAGTTTTCCTTCTTTGTTTTTGTGATGGAGGTGTGATTGTGTATTTGTAATTTACTGAAATGTTGTGGAATGGCTAATTCCTGAAACATTTTTGAGGCAGGTCTGTCTCTGGGAATACAGAGTGATAAAGGTGATTGATGCACTCACCTGCCTGGCATAAGGAACATATTTATGGACACAGTGTGGGCACATTTGTGAAAATATTACAGGTAGTATTCACAGGTTAACTTTTTAAACAGAATCTTTTTAATCAGAAGGACAGAATTCTTTCCAAAAGTAACAAAATTTAAAATTCATTCTATGGAAAAGTTATAAATGATGCTGATAGATTAAAAGCCACTCAGTATCCTGTTGGTATGCAGTCAAAAAATTATTTGGGTACTGATGATCTAACTAATTTAAAATGTCTGTGCACAGAATGCTTCTGTGTATGTTTTTGAAGTTGAAAATTGAGATATTGATCTGTCAGAATACCTTTTTCTAGATTTAAGATACAGCCTGGAAGGTGTAGTGTAGGCATGAAGCATTCTATAATGGGATGCATTGATTTTAAGGTTGTTTTAGGAAATTTGAGATGTTTGACATAGCTGCTGGACTTTAGAGGCACTACACTCACAGTTGCAATGTTAAAAATCTTTACTGTCTTCAGAAAAGTTGTCTGTCTTTTTAGATCATCTCTGAGAAATGGGCATGAAGGAGTGAATATTGTATATTTAGAGATTTAATATATGAGGGGAGAAAATTTGAAAAATATGGATAAATTATATATTATGTAAATACTCTCACTGATGAGGTATAATCCTCTGATTTCTTTATCTGAACCATAACTCCTAATTAATAATGTGCAGCAGTTAAATTCATTAAAACCATATGAATAAGGGATGGGCGGTAGTGGCTGCACAGCAGTCTGAGCCTTGAGTAGACTCTGCACTCTAAAGTTAAGTAGGTGTCTGGTTCTTTTTGTATTCTTTGATTAAACCACTTGCAAAATGCCATTAGGTTTCATTTCTAGCTTTAAATATTTGAATACTTTCACGCTCATTATGTGAAACAAAGTGTTGCCTGGTAGTTTAGACTCTTTTCCTTGCTGGCTTGAGGTAAACTTAGCATTTATTTGTGACCAAAATGTACACAATGTGGACACTTATAATCAGAGAAGTTAGAATCCTTTTCACACTGAACTATAAAGTTTACTTGCAAATGAGAATGCTGTCCTAAAATCAGATATCTTATACAGTCACATATAAAAAGGACTTACAATTAGAGCTGATTAATTTTATGATTTTTTAGGGAAACTGAGGCAAAATAAGCCAGCGTTGAGTGGCAAAGAATGGCATGGTTTACAGTAAAATTAATTAAAAAGGAAAGATTAATTAATTCCCATATAATACATCATACAGTTAATTTTTATTGCGCCCAGTAATTGGAGGGAGACAGTTCAGAAATTTCTGAGTAATGTTGAGAAGGGCCATACAGTTTGGGGTTGAGCTTTTGCTGTGGATGAAAGAAATTAAGTATATAGAGTTTACGGATAGAAATTTTATCTTTTTTCATATACTAATGTGAAGAACGATACTATTTTTGGCAAAAGATATATCAGGCATATTTAGTTGCATGCAATTGCTAATTTTGGTTGATCAGTGATTATTATAAATTTCAGTAGTATTTTTTTCTTATTAAATAGTTTTGATTTTGGTGACCTACTCATAGTTGTAAATGTAGGTTCAGAAAGTTTGTTATATGTTGGAATGCTTATGAAATGATATAAAACTTTACTATATGTTTCAGTTTTAATTTGCTTTGTCAACTAATTAATAGAAATAAAAATTTAATTTCCATTAAATTTACTCAATGGATAAGTTATATTTTTTCTTCTATATTTTGTGTAGGTTTACCTTTTAAGACTATGCAGTTTTCCAAATACTTTCTCTAATACTCTTTCAAAGACCACAGTCAGCCTTCGTTTACATTTCTGTTCACTTTCATAGCTTCTTTCCTTGATGGAGATTTGAGTCTTTATAGTTCCTGTGTGTTTCTGTTTCATGAACTATAGCATTTTAGAAAACCTTCCATTTTACTGTGTGACTTCTGTTCTTGGTATCCTATGACACATGTTTTTTTTTCTGTGCTCAGCTTAATTCATGATGGATAAGGTTCCCCTCTCATCACATGAGTGTTGTACTACCTGAGAGAAAAGGTAAATTATTTTCAGCTGTGATGTTGCCCAAAGGTTTATTTTTTTTCTCCTCTAAGGAAACTGTTAGTGGTGTGTGTTAAAGAAAACTCTATACCTTTCTTGCCTATATTTCAAACCAGGCAGAATTGAGTACAGTTTAAAATTCCTCTGAAATATGAGAAAAGTTTCCTATTTTAGCTTTCTCAGAACCCTTAGAAATGCAAAAGAATATAAGAAATTGCAAGATCAGTTGTTAATCCATGATGACTGTGATAAGTGTACAAACAGCATGGTTCTAATAAGAGGAGTAGGCTGTTGTTTTTCAGTCCCCTCCCAGCAGCACCCACGGCTTGCCCCACCGTGTTATTCATCTCTGCTATAGGGTTGGCTTCTAGGGGTTTGTGACTATGGGCTACGTGGTGCGGGATAGCTCCTACTTCCCTCTTATTCTACTCATTTTTTGTAGGCTTGATATCACCTAGACAGTGAACTCAGTGGCTTGAAATAGAGTGGGAAAATGTATTTTCATTGGTTATTTCTTTGTTTGGCTAATAAATGTGTATAGACCAACCAGGTATTTTGCATTTTGTGCCTTTAAAATTTTTTCCCATTTTTTTTTATTGAGGTACAGTCAATTTACAGATAGTCTGTACTATAAACATCTTTGCTAGGTGGTTTGAAATACAGTTTTTAACTATTAAGAATATTTTATTAAAATATTGTTTTACAACTAGCAACAACAAATGTTGGTAAGGATGTGGAGAAAAAGGAACTCTCCTGCACTGCTGGTGGGAATGCAAACTAGCACAACCTCTATGGAAAACTGTTTGGAGCTTCCTCAAATTGCTAAACATGGAGCTTCCATATGACCCAGCAATCCCACTCCTAGGTATCTACCCAAAAGACCCAAAAACACTGACTCAAAAAGATACCTGCACCCCCATGTTTATTGCTGCTTTATTTACAATTGGAAAGACATGGAAACAGCCCAAATGCCCAAAAGTGGATGACTGGATCAAAAAGATGTGGTACATGTACACAATGGAATATTACTCAGCAACCAAAAAAAAAAAAACCAAAAAAACCAAAAACTTATGCCTTTTGCAGCAACATGGATGGAGCTGGAAAAGATCATGCTTAGTGAAAAAGGCCAGAAAGAAAAGGAAAAATACCAGATGGTGTCACTCATAGCAGGACTATAATGGATCAGCTATATACCAGAGACATTTTTTGGAGGTGGAGTAGGGAATGGAATCAAGAACAGTGGGGGGAGGGAAATGCACTGGACTATGGTAATGACACATGGGTGATTGGTGATGGGAAGGAAGCCCATGGGGAATACACTGAGATGGAAAAATGCACAAAATTATGGAAAAATGCACAAAATTATGTAAAAATAAACTATTATATTATCTTTAAAAAATGTGTTTTAGTTGAAGTAGTATTGGCTTACTATACTATATAGGTTTCAGGTATACATTATTGTAAATGAACAACTTTATATTCTCCATTAAAATTCTAATTCCTAAACACTACTTTTAAGTTTAAATTTTCCCTGTCTTACACATATATTACATTAACAATTTGCCATCTATTTTTGCAACTTTCTCTTATGCTTTTTTCCCCTTCTCTATATTAAAGTTATTTAGGAAAGGGTCTTCCTGGTGAGCTAGAGGTTGTCTCAGCATTATCTTGCTATCACCACAATGGCCTGAGTGCAGTCCCTGGCCAGGGAGCTGGTCCACACGGCGTAGCAGACTTCTCCTGTTTTCATCTGCTGCTCACTTGAGCAGTCTATTTCAGTAGATCTGCCTGTTCTGCTCCCCACTCTGTGGCAATCCTTTCACCCCCAGACCTCTCGCCTATATCCCAGTTTTTGTCTGTATAAATAAATAAAAATAAATCTAAAAAATGTTTGTGTCAAAAATAAAATTAACTAGGATAACATTAAAAAGGTTTGGGCTAGACAAATATTTTGCATAGGGACATGGCTTACTCATAGATATGTCATGTTCAGATGTGTATTGACATTTATTCCCATTTCTCTGCTGCCAGATCATGTTGAATATTTTAGATGTTGATAGAAGGTGTACTGGCCTGTTGCTGGGCAATGCGAAAAAGTGTGTGTAAGATCACCCTGATTGCGTTTTCCTTGTGTCTGTGTTGGCACAAGTAGGTTAACTGTCTGCTGGCCATCTTCTCAGGAGTCATAGTTTTTGAAGGGTGTGGTATTTTAGTGTTGAATTGCCAGGCATAAAGGTTGTTCTCTCAGGGACATTGATTTCCATGACTCTTATATTAAAGTGGCATACCTTATGTATAGTACAATGTGTCTTAACCAATTTAGAGAAAAAAATATTAGTGCTGTGACCATGTACTTGGTGTAAACTGTTTATGGGGTGCTGTTTGTCTTGAAAGGAAACATTTACCTCAGTACTGTTATATAGAAAAAAAAGTCATCTTTATCTGGAAGGCAACCCAGATTCTTCAAAGTTATGTAGAAATAACCGAAAGTGTTCTGCAAGAAACCTGTGAAATAACCTGTTATGTAACTTAGCATTAAGTATTAATGCTAACTGCATTTTTTTATCTTGCAGAAATGTTTGACAAGCAGATGGATACACACATACATATATATATTAGTAATATAGTAGTTTGTAGTTTATTTTTACATCATTTTGTGCCTTTTCCATCTCAGTTGTAATCCCCGTGGGCTTCCCATCACCAAATCACCCATGTGCCATCACCATAGTCCAGTACACTTCCCTCCCCCCACCACTTTTGATCCTATTCCCCATTCCATCCCCATAAAATGTCTCAGGTATATAGTTGTTCATTATTATTATTATTTTCTCCCCTGGTCCATTATAGTCCTGCTATGAGTGACACCATCTGGTATTTTTCCTTTTCTTTCTTGCTTATTTTACTAAGCATGATCCCTTCGAGCTCCATCCATGTTGCTGCAAAAGGCATGTTTTGTTTTTTTTTTTTGGTTGCTGACAAATATTCCATTGTGTACATGTCCCACATCTTTTTGATCCAGTCATCCACTTTTGGGCATTTGGGTTGTTTCCATGTCTTTACATTTGTAAATAAAGCAGCAGTAAACATGGGGGTGCAGGTATCTTTTTCAATCAGTGTTTTTGTGTCTTTTGGGTAGATACCTAGGAGTGGGATTGCTAGGTCAAATGGAAGCTCCATGTTTAGCAATTTGAGGAAGCTCCAAGCAGTTTTCCATAGAGGTTGTGCTAGTTTGCATTCCCACCAGCAGTGCAGGAGAGTTTCTTTTTCTATACATTCTTGCCAACATGCGTTGTTGCTAGTTGTTTTAAGTTGTGCCATTCTCACTGGTGTGAGGTGGAATCTCATTGTGGTTTTAATTTGCATCTCAGGTGGGCATAGTTTTAAAGATTAAACCACTTTTAAATGTCTACTTCTTGTAAACCATTACACATTAAAATTTGTCATTAAGGGTTATTCATAATTCTTTGCATGAAGTCAGTATTGTTTTTATGTCTGTCACAAATACCAGGACACTTTTTCTCTAGATGTAAAATGCTTATGCTTGTCTTACTTGTCTTGTAATTCTTTGGGACAAAAGTTATTTGTTGTTTATTCATTCTTAATCTGTTATAGTTCAGGGTCAACTGAAGCTATAGTTCAAAAGAAACTTAGGATCTGAGAGTGAGACTTCCAAAATTTTCATCTGGGCCAGAGCTACCAGTGGTCCTTGTTAATAAAATGCCAATTTTGTGTCAGGACGTCTGGGGTGTGCCAAGATGTTCTTCATCTTTCACAGGCCATCAGGGGTGCTGTTCCTGGTTCTCCCTTCAAATGGCAAAGCTCTACTCCAGGGAGAGAGGCGCTTCATGATTTTGTAGCTCTTTGTCTCTGGTGAAATGGAAATACTAGGGAGGACTTCAGAAATTAGCCTCAGAAGGGGTGGTTGAGGGTCAAGAAACTGCCCTTAGAGATGGTAATGGAGACTGAAAGAGACCAAACTGCACAGAAAATGGAAAGGAGGCAGGTGTGAGGAAATCAATGGAGACTTGTTGGTAAACTATCAATGGCTGGACAGGTGTAACCTGAGTATTTGTGAATATTTCAGGGAGGCAGAGTGAGGAGAGTTTGTGGAGCTGAGAATGGAGAGCTTGACAGGGATCTAATCACGAAGTGCATTTTTCCAGGCTGGAACATTTGGACTTGATTCTGGACTATAGGAAGTCCTTAATGAATTTTGCATCAATAGTGACATGTGTTTTTGAAACTGATTTAGTCAGTTGTGTGAATGAGTTGAGATAGGACTTGTGAGAACCAGTCAGGTCATAAATTTTGCCCTTTACTAAATCAGGAAGGTCTGACTACATCCAAGATGGTAAGAATGAGGAAGAGGTGGTAGACCTGTGAGGTACTTAGGAGGCAGAATTAGCAGGTTGGTGGATTGGGTGAGTGTACATAAGGGCTAGCTGAGGGATATTATAGCAGGGACTCTGTGTAGGACAGGGGCAATGCATGTCTTTTGTTCAGCTTTGTATATTCAGTGTCTGTTAAATGCTTTATGATAAATGACAGCAAGGATGGAGAGATATTTTCCATCATTAGGATGGGTCAAATGGGTGAATTGAGATACCATTAGCTGCTATGAGAAATGCTTCATAAAGTATAACATGACTCTAAATAACATCAAGTCAGAAATAGCTTTTCCTATTAAAATATATATCTTTTCAATTAATATCAGCAGAATTGATGGTAGCTATCAGTGCAATTCCTACTTGTTTTTTATTTTTCAAATGATGCATGGACTAATAGGGATCTTCAGAAGAAGTATGTATCTTTTTTATCCTTTCCAAAATTTTTTCCACTTCCAATAAAATGATGAATGAAAATAATGTACCAGACCTCTAAGAAAGTTGCGGCTTATGATAGCTATGTAGATTTTTGTAGTAATAATTATGCTTGCAAATATTTTATCAAAAGGCATTGGCAATATGACACCTCTCTAAGTGAAGATGATTTTGAAATTAATTACTTCTAAGTCTCTGAATTTTGCACAGTAGAGAACCATTCCTAACTGATAGAAATTATTTATTGAAATAGAAATAAATATATGTTGGAAGATTACATAAAGGAGAAATTTTATAGGTTAAAAATAATAGTTAATTAGCATAACTGTCAACTATAAAAAGAATGCTATAAATTTCATTTCAAGGGGTAGGTATGTACCTTTAAGTGAATATTAATCTCTGAGGAGGAAAATTATTTTTCAACAAAGGAAATTGATACTATTTAATATGGTCTTAAGAATATGTTATCTTAAGAAGACATGTTTTGCAGTACTGTCTGCAGGGGTAGAAATGTTACTCATCTCCACTGTCTATAAATGCACAGTAGCCATCAGACACATGTGACTGTTGAGCACTTGAGATGTAGCTTGTGTGATTGAGCAACTGAATTTAAATTTTTATTTGGTTTTAATTAATTTAAGCAGCAATATGTGGCTAGCGGCTGCTGTAGGAAAGCATAGTTATAATGATAATACCCAAGGATCCTAATGAGGAAGAAAATATGGCCTTGTCAGGAGGCCCAGCAAGGGCAGCATTTTGTCCATTGGACAAATCTGGGTCTGATTTATGATGAACTGATAGGTAAGTTGGAGTCATTTTGTGATTCTTCATCTGGGGTGTTGTCCATTGGGTAGATGCCTTCTCTATCCAGCAATGATGTATCTGAACTTTCTTTTCTCCCAAAGGATTACTGTGGGGCCACTGGTGGAATTATTGTCCATAGGCTTCATGATCTATGTTAAAAGACTTGCAGTTTGAATAGAAGCTGTGCAGTGTGGAGCTCTTTGTGTTTGTGTACTCACCTATCAACTTGTGAATCCTTCCCCCTGTTGATGGGTTTTGTAATCTTGATGAGAGAGAAGCATCTTCATGGATTGTGCTGAGACCAGTTACGTGGGTTTTTCCAACTGCTTGATACTCCCTTGAAAATGCTGATACATATTTCACCTACCCCTCAAATCATTGTCACTGTTACACTGAATACTATACGCATTTTGGAGATGGAGGAGAAAAATTTGAAGATTACAAATGAAGCTACGTAACAATAATTTGGTTCTCATCATCTAAAAGATAATTACACCATTTACTTTGTACTTGCTCACACATGTACTGGCTCTCATTGAATATTTATGAAGAAAGTTTCCTTTGGTTAGCACTCTACTTAAGTTGCTGACTAAAAAGGTGGCTGGTGTATAGGAAATATTTTCCACAGGGTAAGTGTTTTGTAGTCTCCTAGATCCTTGCTGGGTTTTCAGGTCAGTGTATGTCAAATTAAAAGTTGCCTATACAAATGTCTTCCTACGCTGAGAAGAGTACAAGTTCATGGACGTTTGGGGAGGTCAGAAATTCACTTCCGAATATTAGTGTGTATTTTTAATATAGCTTATTTCTTTCACGTTGTTTCTTTGCATCACTTACCTTTATCCCTGGTTCTCTTGAACTATTAATTTACCCTGTTTTGCAGCTGCTTGTTTCATTTTTCATTTCAAATAAAATTAACTCAATATGGTGTTGTGTTTTTGCTTTCCAAAAGTTACAGCTAGAATAACTAAGGCACTTTTTGAGATGAAATTTACTTGTTTGGTGGTCTCAGCAAGAGTTTCATTTTTATCACTGAATGAAATGGACCCATTTAGTCCTTTAATAATTTGTCCTCACTTAAAAGCTGAACTTTCTTCTATGCATTTCTTTTCTTGGGAGTTGTCATTAAAATGTTTTATAGGTGTTTTACTCCCCTGTCTATGTGAATTTTTTCCCCATCTACTAAATGAAGAGGGGTTTGGAGTAGGTCTCCAAAGTACTTGTCAGGTTTAAAATTTTCATAACTTGTTTCATAAGTTGCTACTATGTTGATGATTCCCTTAGTTGAGCTGTCTCACCTTACCCCTCTACACCCCTAGATGCATGGAACTTCTGAACTGTTTGATCAGAAACTTTATCTTCATTATATCTATTGGTATTGCTTACTACACAATACTACATATAGCTAAACATTTAGTTATCATTGATTACCAAAAAATAGTTTGTAACATAGCATCCTAAGTTTTTTATAATGTAACCTATGAATCTTAATTCACATTTAAGAGATTCATTATTTATGGAGGTATGTATGCTCCATGAGGACAAAAGGGAATTTTGTTTTTGTACAATGGTATATCTCTAACACCTAGACCAGTGCCTGGGTCAGCACTGGTACTCAGTTTGAATAAATAAATGTGATTTGTGATTTGACTTGATTTTTATTTAAAGCCAAATGAAATGTAAATGTAACCTGAATATTTATTACTTAAGTGCTAACTAGCATTTCTGTTTCTTCTTTTCAATAATGTGTAATTGCTTCCTAGTAGTTAACTTCATACTTTTGACTTGAAATAAGGCTATGTGCTGTAAGTGTGAGATAGATAGTGGGTTTCAAAGACTTAATTCAAAAAAATGTGAACCATCTCATTTGTTTTTAAAAATTATTACATGTTGAAGTGATAATATTTTTCATATGTTGAATTAGTAAAATTTATTCCTACCAACTTTTTTTGGGTTACCTTTAAAGTATGGCTACCAGAAAAATTTTAAATTACATTGTATGGCTCTGATGTGCTGGGTTATTGAATAGTGCTGATCTAGACATAGGAAATGCAGATACTGAATGTAGAAAAGGGGCAGGCAACCTTCAACATGGAGTTTTAAATGAATGTCTTTGATAGAAACAAAATTACATGTTGCAGCTGTGACTTGGGAAAGTGGATAGTCAAATGATCTTGATCAAATTCTAAAAGACCAAAATAAATTAATTAGATTAGTTCAAATCAGAAATATGAAATCTAGCTACCAGATGGATTCCTAGTACAGTCGCCAGCGGAGTCTTGAGGTCAGAAAGGGGGCAGGAAGGCAGTGGTGGCTGTCAAAGAATTGTGAGCAGTCAGTCACTAATGATAAACAAAGGCCGTAGTATTTTAGATATCTTTTCTTTGGGATCACCTGAGTGTGGTCACAATTGTGGTAGGTGACATGCTTATTATTAGCAGGGAGGTAATGCTGTCATTCATTCTTCATGTTACTGAGAAATGTGCTGTTCATTGGAAGGAGTAGGGAGCTGGAAGCCCAACTGTCAGGTGGGATTACTATTAGCCTGTACTCTGTTCTGACCCTTTCCATGGCCACAGGCAAGCTATTGTCCCCTTGTGCTCAGCTTTAACTTGATGTATAGTAAAAGCCAACTCTATCATGCTTGTCTAGGCTGGGTTCAGTGGATTAGGCCATCCCTTCCTCTAGGCACACCCTCCCCCAACTTGCTGGCGAGCCCATCCAGTCAGTAGCATTTCTAACTGAGACACAGGGTAGACCCTGGAGGATAAAACAAGGCAATCCAGGTTATATAAGTAAACATTATTTTCCTTAAGCTAATTTGAAAGGTTGTTTTGGTAAGTGGTTAGCTTGTATGGCTGCTTTAAGCTATTATCAAGTCCATTCTAGTATTTATTTCCTTGAAAGTTAGAATGAGTGTTGAATAAATGAATACTGACTACTTTGTCTTTTTTTTTTTTTTGGAAGTATATTCAATTTATGAAAATAGTTGTTTCACTTGGCACTGGACATTTCTACTTTATTTTGGATTTTAAAGTAATTGTGTAGTAAAGTAGCATGCCTATAAATAAATTGGCTTTCATGCTCACTTATTTTCACCCATTTGACCTCTGTTTTTGGAGAAGGTAGATCAGAAAATTCATGGCAGTTCACGGTAGAGTGAGGAGACCTGTGACTTTAGATGACAGCTGTCACCTGAAAACTACAGACCTAGAGACCCTCTCAGGTGTAATGTTGGTAGTTATGACAGGGAACAGGAATGTTGTTTACATTTCTATAAGCAAAATTCTCCCCTTGTTAGGAATATGTTAGAGTAGGGCAGGCAGAAACTGAACTTTTATCTGTGTTGTTAGTTAAGTTCTCAGCACTGTTGGCTGCCCACTGTTCATTTCCAGGATCAGAGAGAAGTAAGCCACTGAAATTGATGACTGAGTCTGTTTGTAACATCACTTTGGAAATTCTTCAAGGAGATACTGCTTTTTCAAGTTGTCTAGTAAGCGTGCTTACTGTGCCTGTGAAAGAGGGCGAAAATGAGTTAAATTCCAGAGATGTTTAAGATTTCAGACATTTTTCCTATCTGAATTCATTCTTTATTAGGCTGTTGATTTAATTAGCATTCATTAAAAACACTTTCCTGTTTTGAGTATTGAAACAGCCTTTAAATTGGTTATTTCAATCTCACACAAAATATTTAACTGAATAAAATGCAGAGCGTTAGATAGTGTATGTACATGGGTGTAAACACACTTTGGTGCTGGGTTCGCCCTTTCACTTTGCTCCCACCTGCTTCTGTCCTGCTTTGTGGATGAGTGCTTCAGGGGCACTCCGAACTTTTTTCTGTTATAGTAACTTTCAGTCTGAAGAAAGTTTTCTGTTCTACTGGTGAGAATAGTCCTCAGCTGTCCAGCCAGCAAGAGTTTCTCTAATACGTTGCATGGGCCCCTAGGCTACCACTAAGCCCAATGCCTTCGATTTATAATGGGCCCGGGTTTGGACTTCCTTTGCTGGCGCTGCAGACTGGCAACAGTGGGCCCAGAGCCGTGAGTGAGCTCGTTCCTCTTCGAGAATAAATGCTTTTTCCCCTTCTTGTCTCTTCCTGGATCTTGTCTATTCCTGCCATTAAACATAATAAAATTAAGAATTTGCTGTACTGTTTGAAAGTCAGCTTTCCAGTGCTGTGAGGGATACCTTTTTGTTCGACGCCTCTGTTGCTGCTACAGAGTTGTATGTGGGCTGTAAATATCTAATTTATACAAAATGACTGATTTTGGTATTTGTATAATCCTCTAGTCAATTTAACTAAGTTGAGCTTTTCACAGCCCTTGGTGCTGTGGCTGCTCATCTGATTACACTGCTCAGGGGAATAAGGTTAAGGGCGGGCTGCTGGTAACCGGAGCATTTCCAGGGCTTTAGTTCAGCAGATGGGCCGCTTGCCTATATTCATACATCTGCTAGCCTGCTGTGGCAGCTGCTGCTGCTTCATGTTGTGTTCTTTTGTTCTGTTCCATCCAAGAATGGAATGCTAGGAAGTGTAGTGAATGGATTAATTTAAGGTTAAGGTTAGTGTTTTGCTTGCTTTCTAAGTAACCGATCATAATAATGCTTCTGGTAGAAGCTAATGAGTTTCTCTTAAAGTGAACTGGATTTATAAAATACAGCTCAGCAAGGGGGCTAGATTAGTATTGTTGATGGAAACCAAATTTGAATGTGTGAAATACTGGCCGTTTTTATCATTTGTTCCTAATTCTTTGTTTTCTTCCTTTCTCCTCCCTACCTCCCACTCCCTTCTAGGACCTATATCCAGACTTTGCCTGACACTGCAGGGTCCAAGAGAATTAAAGAAATATGGAATGACATGAAGAAGATTAGTTAAGGATTATAGGCTTTGAGGACAAACACCTCAGTGAAGTGAAGCACAGACAAGCTCCTGAGCTGTAGTTTGGAGGAGCCGTGTGTTGGAAGAAGATGGCAGATCCAGGAATGATGAGTCTTTTTGGCGAGGATGGGAATATTTTCAGCGAAGGCCTGGAAGGCCTCGGAGAATGTGGTTACCCTGAAAATCCAGTGAATCCCATGGGTCAGCAAATGCCGATAGACCAAGGCTTTGCCTCTTTACAGCCATCCCTGCACCATCCCTCCACTAATCAAAATCAAACAAAGTTGACCCATTTTGATCACTATAATCAGTATGAACAAAAGATGCATCTGATGGATCAGCCGAACAGAATGATGAGTAATGCCCCTGGGAACGGACTGGCGTCTCCTCACTCGCAGTACCACACCCCTCCCGTTCCTCAGGTCCCTCATGGTGGCAGTGGCGGCGGTCAGATGGGCGTCTACCCTGGCATGCAGAATGAAAGGCATGGGCAATCTTTTGTGGACAGTGGCTCCATGTGGGGCCCCCGGGCTGTTCAGGTACCAGACCAGATACGAGCCCCCTACCAGCAGCAGCCACAGCAACCACAGCAGGCCCAGCCTGCACCGTCGGGGCCACCCACACAGGGCCACCCTCAGCACATGCAGCAGATGGGCAGCTACATGGCACGTGGGGATTTTTCCATGCAGCAGCATGGTCAGCCACAGCAGAGGATGAGCCAGTTTTCCCAAGGTCAAGAGGGCCTCAATCAGGGAAATCCTTTTATTGCCACCTCAGGACCTGGCCACTTGTCCCATGTGCCCCAGCAGAGTCCCAGCATGGCACCTTCCTTACGTCACTCGGTGCAGCAGTTCCACCACCACCCCCCTACTGCTCTCCATGGAGAATCAGTTGCCCACAGTCCCAGATTCTCCCCTAATCCTCCTCAACAAGGGGCTGTTAGGCCACAAACCCTTAACTTTAGTTCTCGGAGCCAGACAGTCCCCTCACCTACTATAAACAACTCAGGGCAGTATTCTCGATATCCTTACAGTAACCTAAATCAGGGATTAGTTAACAATACAGGGATGAATCAAAATTTAGGCCTTACAAATAATACTCCAATGAATCAGTCCGTACCAAGATACCCCAATGCTGTAGGATTCCCATCAAACAGTGGTCAAGGACTAATGCACCAGCAGCCCATCCACCCCAGTGGCTCACTTAACCAAATGAACACACAAACTATGCATCCTTCACAGCCTCAGGGAACTTATGCCTCTCCTCCTCCCATGTCACCCATGAAAGCAATGAGTAATCCAGCAGGTACTCCTCCTCCGCAAGTCAGGCCTGGAAGTGCTGGGATACCAATGGAAGTTGGCAGTTATCCAAATATGCCCCACCCTCAGCCATCTCACCAGACCCCTGGTGCCATGGGAATTGGACAGAGGAATATGGGCCCCAGAAACATGCAGCAGTCTCGTCCGTTTATGGGCATGTCCTCAGCACCGAGGGAGTTGGCCGGGCACATGAGACCAAATGGTTGTCCTGGTGTTGGCCTTGCAGATCCACAGGCAATCCAGGATCGACTGCTACCTGGCCAGCAGCATCCTGGTCAGCAGCCATCTTTTCAGCAGTTGCCAACCTGCCCTCCGATGCAGCCCCACCCGGGCTTGCACCACCAGTCTTCACCCCCACACCCGCATCACCAGCCTTGGGCACAGCTCCACCCATCACCCCAGAACACCCCGCAGAAAGTGCCTGTGCCTCAGGTAAGGGGACTGGGATCCTGCCTGCCTTGCAGTGTGAAGTACAACATGGTGAACAGCTCTAACAGAATTTTCCTTTGAACGTCGCAGAAATCTTTCCATTAGTAGTTTCATAATTTTTGCCTTGTAAGCTGCCCCAGAATCTCTTTTCCTATATGTAGCCTTTCACTTATTTGAAGTTTAAGAATTTCATTCACTTTCTCAAAACGTCTTGGATCTTCCTGTCCTGGGAATTATGCTGGATGCTTAGGATGCACATTGGACTAAGAGCAGGCCTTTACTGCCGCAGGGAGATAGACATTGGGCTCAGAACCAACATTCCCCCCTTCCCTTTTCTTTCTTTTTATCTCTGTGTTTTGAAAATACACAGTAACTTGGTTTCTGGCAAAGTTTTGTGTGTTTGTATTTTTGGAAATTGTAGTCCCCCCTCCACCCCCATGGGAAGCTGTAGAATGTGTTCCATAGTATTTATTTCACCAACTGTTGAATGTTAGTGTGAACCTGAATTGCAAATTGAAGATAATCACAGTAAATGATAGTCCACAGAAAGTATTTGGCCTCTTTTAGAGTTTTAGGTACCCAGCACTCAGGCAGGGGTCTTTCCATTAGCTAGCATTGTTGTTATCCCACAGAGTTTGTAAGCAAGCAGATTTAAGTTTTAAGCTCTGCTATTCACAGAGATATGTTTCTGTTAAAAGTCTTGTATGCTTTAGGTAGGTCTAGAAAAGATATCTACATGTGCTGATTATTTGGAATCCTGGTAAATATATGTATTGATTTTCTATAATTGCAATTCTGCGTTTGGCTGCTATGGTATGGGATTTTAGAGCTGGAAGATACAGTGCTTGTTCTTAATAAATTTAGAATCAATTTGGGAAGACATGACTAATATGTTTATTAAAAAACAAAGCAGAGTAAAAGACCATGTATGATTATGTGACAGGTGTCCATAGAAGAAATATCTGTGGGTGAGAGTGCTTGGAAGGTCTCTAGGATTTTTTTTTTTTTAAAGATTTATTTATTCATATAGAACTGGGGTACAGGCCAGAGATGCGGAGGGTGAGAGGATTCACCAGAGACAGAGTGGGGAGCAGAACAGGCAGATCGACGAAGTACACTGCTGAGGGGAGCAGCAGGTGGGTCAGGAGAGGTCTGCCACGCCATGTGGACTCCTCCTGGGGCAGGCGGGATCGAACTCATGCTTAAGTGGCTTAAGCTTCTCAGTGCGGTGCTTTAACCCGCTGCGCCACCAGGGAGGGCCGGAATGTCTCTAGGATTTAAGTCAGGGAAAGTGAACCAAGGATAGTGGTTTAGGTTGGAGGCTGGTTCTTTAAATTGGGGCGCCGGCAGTTGAGCCTGCTACAAGGTAGGGCCAGATGGTAGAGGTCTTATATTCTGTTCTATGGAATTTAAACTTCAGTGGGGTGCCAGTGATATTGATTAGACAGTCTGAGGATGACTGACTGGAGAGCAAGAAGATGATTTGATGAGTTTTTGGTCCAGGCCTGTGAGGACATTTGGTACTAAGGGTCAGGGACCAGCAACAGAAGGGATGGAAGCAATATGAAAGTAAAAGGAATTGTTCAGGAAACAAAGTCTTTGTGGCCCTAAGAGGTGGAGAGAAATTTAGAACAGAGACTCAGATGCTCCAGCCTTGGTGGGACTGAGGAATTGGAAGTCAGGAATGCCTCTTGAGGACCTGGGCTGCCCGGGAGGGCGCTGCTTCTGTCTCATCTGGAAGCCTGACCTGCAGCCCATAGGAAAGGGCTCTGGGATATGTGGTTACTGGACATTGTGCAAGGGGAGGTGAAAGGGCAGTCTGACAAGCTCTGGGAGCAGAGGGCCTGGGGAAAAACAGGGACAAAGGAGTGAATGGGAAGATCAAGCCTAGCTAATTTGTTTTCCTTTATACAAACTTCAAGACAAAATGCTTTCCCCTGAGGCTGGCCCTCCTTTGTGACTTCTAGGACAGAAATGAATGTGATTTCATTTCCAGGAATTATTATTTTCTTGCTCCATGGACATTTCTTATAAATCTGGTATCTCCTCAGCGCAGTAGTCCTTAAAAATCCCTTGCCCCAGCATCTTCCCTGGTCCCTGGAGGGCAGCTGCAGTCTGAAAGAGACACCCCCATGATTTTAATCTGATCCCTGGCTGAGAATTTTTGGGCTCCCTTGGTCCCCTTACTTTTAGAGTACAACTATCTCAGCCAGCATTTTAGAGAGGACGTATATGATTGTGGTGTTTGTGTCACTGAACACTGGAGGGCTCCATGTGTGCTGTGCTCTCGCCAGGCGCCGGGGATGCATGTGCGTTTCACTGCTTCTCCAGTGAGCGGGTACAGACAGTTGGGACTGCTAGAGGGGTTTTAAATAGTGCATTTGATGTAGTTGCACTCTAAGTACACCCTATTTTAAAACTGTACTCTGGTATTTGCTTTCTTATTTCTGTTTAACTTTATATCTTCAGATTTTGAATCACTCAATTTTGAACATAATACTAGGAAGATATAAAATCTTGGGAAGTCGAAGTCATTAATGTGTTTGAATCCCTGATCTATTATTTGTTAGGTTAGTGACCTTCTGCAATTTACAGAACATCTCTGAACCTTAGAAAACAGGAAAAATAGCAGCCATCCCAAGGTTGATATTGAGAGTCATAACAGATACCAAGTGCTTAGTGTAACATCCAGACCAGGGTGTATACTCATTTGCTAGGTTTTAATTTCTGATCTCCTGTAATGCAAACTGTCCTGTATAATTATGTCATTGCATGTATAAATACACTATAAAATTACTTTTGTTTATAAGGAACAGATGAAGTATTATTATGAAATACAGCCTTCATGATGAAACACTAAGTTTGTTTTGTGCAAATATTCCTACCCCCTTTTTAGCCCAGTATTGCCAGCTGTGGTAAAGATGGGATACGGGTAATTCAAACTGTCAGATAATTCTAAAAATCCCTCTTTTCTTGTGAATCAGTCTTGTTCTACTCTAGCAAACATATCCATCTTATTATTTTGTTTTAAAACTACTAAAATTATTTTAAATTTCATATATGATAGACTAGTTGTTCAAAATCATGCTGGGTGGGAGGGAAACTGCCATATTAGGTTGTAATATTAATGTGATTTGCAGAATTACCATATTCAGTTATGCTTATTGACTTACCTTTAATTTTTTACTTTTGAAAAATGGAATCAGTGCTTTTCAAGTGTTTCGTGGATTCCAAGCAGGTATTTTCTAAACTATCTAATATGTTTACATATAAATTTAACTTTACATTGACAAGTCAATAAGGGAAAATATTAGAATGCTAAGAGCTTGAGGCATTATAATGTTCATTTTGGTGTGTGGATATATCCTTTAAGGGAAGCTATTCTGATTACCTGATAAAATTACAGGGGAAAAATAAATCCAGGTTTACATTTCTTTTCAGTTGTTTATTAATGGAGTGTCTCCTGAATGTCTTCATCTCAGATCTCCTTTATACTCTTAAGAAATTGTTGAAAACTCTGAAGATCCTTTGTTTATATGGATATTGTGTGTTGATATTTATCATCCTAGAAATTTAAATTGGATAGTTGGAAATATTTACTTGTTAGTGTTGTTATTTTTTAATGGACTCCAAGCAGGTATTAAAAAAAGGAAAAAAAATCTATTACCGGTTAATATAAATGATATTTTTAAATGAAAAATAACTTTTCCCAAACAAAACTAGTGACATAGTTTTATATTTTCTCAAGTGTCAGCATTCTATCTGTATACAAGTCATAAACCTTTGGAAAAATCCATGTATATTTGGAGAAACTGAGACAGAGGCATAAAATGTCTCACTGTCATAAAAATAGTTCTGACTTCACAGGCTCCAGCACTCCTCTGCCCTACCTTTTTAGCACTGCCATTATGAAGGGAAGAGTGCAGACTTTGGGGTCTGCTGTGTTTGGTAACAACACCAACTGATTACTGACCCTGTGACCTGGGTAGGTTTCTTTACTTCAGGGACATCATTGCATTATCTCTAAAATGAGGGTTGATACATCTTCCTGGTTAGAGGCATAGTGAGATTAGCAATAACGTCTGTTAAGTACCCAGCACAGGACTGGTGTTGGACACATACTGGGAACTCAAAATGCTAATTAGCATTAGGTAAAGATTCATATTTGCCCATTGCAAAGTTTTCAAAATAATTTAAAATATTTATGTCAGTGTTGGCTATTGTTAGAGTAGTTTGACTTCATTTCCTTCGTTCAGGGAACAGTTAGCAAGTATCAAGGCTCCTTATATGCTTCCCACTGGGAAAGAGAGAAAGATCATGTGAGGAGGGGGTAGTATGAGTGGGTGAGGCATGGATGTGCTATGGAAAGTGTACCATGGAGATAAACATTGTGTGTGGTTTGGAAACAACACCTCGTCCACTCTCAGTGTGTGTGAGGCAGGGGTCTGGGAGGGTATACTGGGTGGAAGTAATGTTTTTTCCTGAGATGCGAAGGGCCAGTCAGTTTGCACTGAAAGGAGAATGTGTGAAAGGTTTACTCATTATTGGAAAGAATTCTCATTATTGGAGCTTAGAGGCCTTGGTGTGTAGGGTAAAACTGTGAAGTCTGTCTGGAGGGATCCTCTTGGTTATGCCGAGACAGTACCACCACCCAGTGCTCTGCAGTCCTTCAGGTGAGCTGGACTGTTCTAGGGACTGGAACTGTTACCAGTGCAGTGAACATGTGGATGAGAACCGCATAGAAGGAAAGCACAGCGTGTTATTCAGTTCATTTGCAAAGCTTATCTAAGAAAGACTGGCTAGGTGGATTGTCCTTTAAGTTATAGGCAAATTGTTGCATTTCTGAATAACTTACAATGCACACATCTACCCAGGTGTCTCAGTTCATGGATTATGTTCTCAAATGCATAAATTTTGGTGGAATTTATAGGATCTGCAACACAGTATCCTTAGAATAAGTATATTTTCTATTCACTTCTGCCTCATTAATCTGTTTGGTACTTAAATTATAGTCATAGGGAAGGAGAACAGAAACTGAAAAAAAAATTTTTTTTAAAGATTTATTTATTTATTCATATAGAACTGGGGTACAGACCATAGATGCGGAGGGTGAGAGGATTCACCAGAGACAGAGCGGGGAGCAGAACAGGCAGATCGACGAAGTACACTGCTGAGGGGAGCAGCGGGTGGGTCAGGAGAGGTCTGCCGCGCCATGTGTTCACCTCCGGGGCAGGCGGGGATCGAACTCATGCGGAAGTGACTTAAGCTTCTTAAGTGCAGTGCTTTAACCCGCTGCGCCACCTGGGAGGGCCAGAAACTGAAAAAAAATTTTTAAAAAGATTTATTTATTAATACAGAACTGGGGTACAAGCTAGAGGTGCAGGGGTGGTAAGAGGATTCACCAGAGACAGTGGGGAGCAGAACAGGCAGATTGATGAAGTACACTGCTGAGGGGGGCAGTGGGCTAGACAGGAGAGGTCTGCCACGCCATGTGGTCCCTTCCGGGGCCCGGGATTGAACTCGCACTGATGTGGCTGCGGCTAGCTTGCAGTGCTGTGTCCTAACCCATTGTGCCACTGGGAGGGCCCAAAACAGAAAAAGTTTTTAAAAGAACACTAAAATCAAAGAGATGAGTGATAATTTCTCTGTGCCCCAACTTCTCCCTAAATTAAAAATAAAAGAGGACTAGAAGAATAAGTAGTGCAATTTTCCAGTTCTCTGTCTTCCATTATGTATTATGAATGTTATTTTTAAACATTCTTTAAAAACCCATGGGAAAATAGTGGCATTAAAAAAAGATTTATTTTTATTTATTTACACACACAAGAACTGGGTGTAGTACAGAGGTGTGAATGGTGAGAGGATTCACCAGAGAGAAAGCAGAATATAGACAGATCTATTGAAATACACTGCTGAGGGGAGCAGTGGGTGAGTGTGCTGTGCCATATGGTCAGCTCCCTGGCCAAAGGACTGAACTCATGCTGCAGTGGCTAGAGATCATTTGATAGCGCTGAAACTTTACCCTGTACAAGAACAGAGGCCAAAAGTAGTAGCATTTAGGATCAGTAGAATATACAATGTTGGAGGTATGGGTATGTTTTTGTGTGTTAAATATGACTATTTGTTCGTGAAAGGAAATTGAAGTAAATTTCATTTGTTTAAAGAAGACAATGTGTTTCTTCTCTCTTATAGGAAAAAATAATCAGTTTTCTGAAAGGTGGATCATAGCTGTTTTCAAGTTTTTAATTTTTTTTTTTAAAGATTTTTTTATTTATTTGTACATACAGAACTGAGGTGCAGGCCAGAGGCTCAGGGGTGGTGAGAGGCTTCACCAGAGACAGAGTGGGGAGCAGAACAGGCAGATCGACGAAGTACACTGCTGAGGGGAGCAGTGGGCGGGTCAGGAGAGGTCTGCCGTGCCATGTGGTCACCTCCGGGGCAGGCGGGAATCGAACTCATGCGGAAGCGGCTTTAGTTTCTCAGTGCTGTGCTTTAACCACTGCGCCACCAGGGAGGGCCTCAAGATTTTAATTTTTAATTGGTTTTTGGATACCTCCTTTGGTAATTATTCTTTCCTGGACCCCCTCCCCCCACTTTGCTTCTCTGTCAATTATTTTTGTTTCTTTATGAAGCTGGTTCCTCAGAATAAAGGGAGAAGGTCTGCATTTTAACTATTATGCATCCCAAGCCCATTTACCTTTTACCTTTTTATTCTCTGCTGCTTTTTCACAGTCATTCAGGAAAAGTGTTTTCTGGCACTGCAAAACAGTGGTTGGCCAGGGAAAGAGAATTGGGAAGTGGTTTAAGGGGCAACTAGGAGAACTTTGCTAGGCCTGACTTAGAGAGTTACTTTAATCTTACCATCTTAATGCTAGTCTCTGTAGCTATACTGTTAATGTTCCAAGACTGTCTCTTAGTGACTGTAGGAAGATGGTCCTCATCCTTGCTTTGCTACATAGTATAGTTCTTTTATCAGTGAAGGAGGTCAGTAGCAAACTTTTGCTTTTTCAGTAGATGATGATGATCTTGTTTTTCTTCATTGAGCGTAAAGAAATATGGACAAAAACTTTTGGGGACTGGGACATAGTAGCAATAGTAGGTGGTGATGAAGTTAAAGGAAGCTGGCAAAATTCCAAGAAATTGGCACCATTTAAAAATGTCAACATAGCCACAGAGGCACTCACATACAGCTTGCATTTTTTTCCTGTTTTGAATTGGGTGATGAGAGTGATGGCTTAGTATATAGCTGGAGACTATTTTCTTATGGCTTATTTCAGTGACAGAATCAAAATCATCACGGTTCTTTAAAGGAAACATGCTGCCATGTTGATGTGCCTTCCTGAAAAGCGCAGTATTTCTGGATGCTTTATACTGCACTGGGCCTGTTCATCCTCCTACTAATGTCTGTGTTCAGTACCAAATAATTCTGTTCACAGATTTTAGGAGAATTCTTAAGAGTTTGCTTTGTGAGCACAAATATAGTTGTTTTAAACTGCAGGCAAGGTATTGATCTTGCGAGCTTTTTTGGTTTGTTTGCTTTGGCCAGTGGTATAAAGAGAGGATATTGAGGAGCTGCAAGTGATATGGAAAGCCTTGTTTCTCAAATCAAATACTACCATGGAGGCTCTTTCTTGTGTCTTTTGGAATTGGCTAGATGGTATGTAGCATTAGCACAAGAATCCTCCCACTGTAGTCTTTTGCTGGGTGGGAAGTTCCTGTCTCTACCTCAGCTTAGAGTGCCTGGAGCTTCAGAGTAAATTCCCTTCCAGTGAATAGGTGGGGACTTTTAAATCATCCTTCTGAAACTGTTCTTTCAAAGTTGTATTTCTGAATGTACTGTTTAATGAGTGGGCTGTGTGATGACTTCAAGTTCTTATTAAATACAGAGATATATGAAATGAAAGTTCAGTTCTTAGATCACACTTCTTAATGGAGTAGTATAACCTGACTATTCTTTTTTAATTTACAAAAGAATCTTATAAAATCGTGGGATTCGTCAAAAATTATAATGTGTTTGTTTTTACTGTTAAAAACACCTCAAAAATGTCAGTCAGTGTGAAGAGATTGACAAACTTAAAGCAATGTGGAAGAAACACATAGTGGAAACTAGCGAAGAAGTTACCTTAATCCTGACATTTTAATGACATCCTTCATTCAGCTGTAAAGCTGCAGATAACATGTAAGTAACCTTGGACCAAAATGAAACTGGGCAATAACCAAGTGGGATGTGCTTATATTGCTTCAGGTGGGCCTGTTAATAGGCTAACTCCATTTCTAGCTACTTTAAAATTGGGAAGATATTTTCAGAGAGCCATTTAAATGCATGGAGGCATACCTTTTATTGATGGTGATAAATGGTAAGAACATTCTAAGGAAAAAGTTTGATTATTTAGTTAGGAGTTAAATAATATTTCATTTTTATCAGCTGTTCCTATAAATACTTTCTTTTTTTACTTAAATTGCAGTTACCCAATGGGGAGGTTAAGAGGCTCCATGTTTAGTGTCTTTTATAACTTGACTTGAGATTCAACCAGGTGCTGTCCTTACTTTGAAACAATTGTAGAAGACTTAGCTTAAGGAAGGAATATTACAGAGTTGAATTTTGGAAGAGGTCGGTACTTAGAACCCAACTTCAGGCTCACAGTGGTAGTTTCTTGCAAGAAAGTTAAAAGCCAATGTTTACAAATAAAAATTGTCTCTAAGCTAGAGTACTGCTCGTGACTAGTGGGAAAAAGTCAATGGTAAGAGGCTAATTATTCATAGAGCAAATTGGAACCATCTGATCAGTTTTAATAAATTTCGCTGTTGAAGATTGCGGGGAGAATTTTTTCATTTCTGTTCTATGTTAGATACTAGAAAAATAATTCATATTAAACATAAATTTCATTCCAGGAATAAATTAATGGGAAGAGGTGTGGCAGTTTATTAGCTTAATTTAATGTTTCTCTTGTCATTTTTTTTTTTTTAGTAAAGATTTATTTATGCATACAAGAGCTAGGGCACAGGCCAGAAGTGTAGGGGTTTGAGAGGATTCATCAGAGACAGAGTAGGGAGAAGAACAGGCAGAAGTACTGAAGTACACTGCTGAAGAGAACAATGGGTGAGACAGGAGAGGTCTGCTGTGCCATGTGGGTCAGTCCCTGGCTGGGCTTGAACTAGTGCTACAGTGGCTGTAGATAGCTTCATAGTGCTGAGATTTAACCCTTTGTGCCATTAAGGGGTTAAAATGCCTCTCATCACTTTAGATATCTCATACCTTTTCAGTGTGTCTAGTGGATACCGTTGTCTTGGGGTTCCGCCCTTACTTTTGGCAGAGAGGTTTCTGGGGAGACAGGAGCACAGAGTCATGAAGAAAACAAATTTCAGAAACCTTAGAGCTTCATTTGTATTTGATTCTGAAATTTTTGGCTAATCAAAAAATTGCTTCCTTAAACCTTAATTTCCTAAGGTCAACATCAATAATTGTGGGCCTCCTGGTGGCATAGGGTTTAAAATCTTGGTACTGTCAAGCTATAACCAGCAACTGTAGCATGAGTTTGATTCTGGCAAGCGAGCATTTAATCCACATGGTGCAGTAGACCTCTCGTGTCCTGCCTGCTGCTCCCCTAAGCAGTGTACTTCAGTAGATAGACTTGCTCCGCTCCCAGCTCTGTTGCTGGTAAATCTTCTCACCCTCTGCACCCCAGTACTTCTATGCATAATTAAATAAAAATAAATCTTAAAAAGTAATTATACCAGTTGTATAGATTTTATAGAACTAAATGAGATAAAGGCTATAAAGTATTTTTTGCACAGTGTATGTGTGGCATGTGATAATAAGACTCTAACAAATGTTGGAGTATTTTATGATAACTTGATTAATATAATTGTTTAAATGAATTATTGAAATCCCAACCCCCTTAAAGGGAAAAAAAACCAGCTTATTTGTAAAACAGTATTTTGTATCAGTGCTTGAAAAATTAATCAAAATCTCCAGGAAAAAACCAAAAGAAATTCATAGTATTTTTATTAGGAGGAGCAAAGATTACAGTGCTACTCCTGTATTTCCTTTTAATTGAATCTCTGAGAAATGGAATTATCTACAAAATATCAATTTATTTTCCAGTATTTAATTTCTTACCATTTTAACCAAGTTCACATCAACTAGTTTTCAGGAGCTTCAGTTGGCATCAGGTAAGTCAGCTTCTTATTTTGTATTGCTTTGGGAGACTTGCTCTTAGTGCCTCCAGCATCCAAGAGGTTAACCCAAAAATTATATATACATCTAAATATATTTAGTCTTTACTTTGTTAAATATAAATTTAACCTTACAGCTGTTAACCACAAATTCAGTGACTCACTTTGCCCCACTGTTTTTACTGACACCTTCCTGTGTATTTTATAGTGCTCTCACAGACCTTGAGATGGTACGCCAGCTTTGTTGGTAAATAGGTTCCTGTGGAGTAGCACTGAAGGCAGTTTTGAGCTGGTTTGCTTGTGAGGGCTTTGCCACTAAAGTTTCTTTATGCTAATCATGCTAATCTGCTTTTTCTTTGAGAAGTAACTTCATTTGTTTTAAAGTGTAATAGTCACAAAATAAAACAGATAGGATTGTTGCAGTTTCATTTAGTAGCAAAATTTTAAAATATTGCCAAAGAGTGTGATTCATATTTTGAGTATGTGAGGTTTGTAATTTTGGAGACAATTTTTTGCTAACCTTTAACGCTATTGCCACTTTTAAGAATTTACTTATTAAGGGCCCTCCCTGGTGGCGCAGTGGGTTAAAACACAGCATTAAGGGTCGAAAGCCACTTCTGCATGAGTTCGATCCCCGCCCTGGAGGTGACCCACATGGCGTGGCAGACCTCTCCCGACCTGCCCACTGCTCCCCTCAGCAGTGTCTTTCGTTAACCTGCCTGCTCTGCTCCCCACTATGCCTCTGGTGAATCCTCTCACCGCCCCTGCACCTCTGGCCTGTACCCCAGCTCTGTATGCATAAATAAATAAATAAATCTTAAAAAAAAAAGAATTTATTATTAAGGTTATAGAATTTTAGAGCTAGAAGAGACTCTTGCTATAATGGAGCTGGAAGCCCAGGATTTTCTTCTTTAGGAATGTGCAGTTATGTGTATGTTTCAATTTCTGTAGTTAAGAGAAATGGCCCTTTTGCTTAACTTCAAACTTTATCATTCTAGTTTGTCCCTTACATACATATATATGTTTTGTCCCTTTTTATAGAAATGTTGATTAAAATGAGGTTGAATAAAATAGAAAATCTGTTATTACCCATATTCATCAGATACATGTTTCCGAATACATTTAATGTCTAGGTATATTACTTTACTCAACTATGCATAAAATTTGTGTGTAAAGTAAAACGCTCCCTTTTTATTATGGAAATCCACTATAGAGCGTTGCAGTTAGGATCTGTATTACATACTTTTATTTAATTCAAGGATCAGAGTAGAAAGACCTTTCTGAACTTACTTATCAGTGTACAAAAATTTGTCAGGAAGTACTGTTCTCCAAGTTTTTTTTTTTGTTAAATGAACATTTTCCATATATATATATATATATATTTAAGATTTATTTATTTATTCATATGGAACTGGAGAACAGGCCAGAGATGCGGAGGGTGAGAGGATTCACCAGAGACAGAGTGGGGTGCAGAACAGACAGGTCAACGAAGTACACTGCTGAGGGGAGCAGCGGGGAGGTCAGGAGAGATCTGCCGCACCATGTGGGTCACCTCCCATGTGGGCAGGCGGGGGATCGAACTCATGCGGAAGTGGCTTTATCTTCTCAGTGCTGTGCTTTAACCCGCTGCGCCACCAGGGAGGGCCTTTTTTTTTTTTTTAAGATTTATTTATTTATTCATACCATATATATATTTAAAAAAATTTTATTTATATAGCTATACAGGACTGGCACACAGGCCAGAAGTCCAGGGGTGGTGAGAGGATTCACCAGAGACAGAGTGGGGAGAGAACAGGTAGATCAACTGACGAAGTACACTGCAAAGGTAAGCAGTGGATGAGTAAGGAGAGGTCTGCTGTGCCATGTGGGTCACCTCTGAGACTGTGGATCGAACTCACACTGAAGTGGCTTTGGCTCGCTTGCAGTGCTGCATGCTAATCTGTTGTGCCACCTTTTTCAGATGGCCTGGAAACCGTGGGTGCACCGTGTCTTAGCCCAGCTGGCTTATGATAGCATATAGTGATTCGTACATGGCAGTGCTGACACAATTCACTTTGTTACTGTTGGAGTAAATCTTTGCAGTGTACCAGCCAATTGTTGCTAAACAATGTACTATTTTAAGTTATGTGAACAGGGTGATTTTTTTTTTTTTAAGATACATTTATTTATGCATACAGAACTGGGGTATAGGCCAGAGGTGCAGGGGCAGTGAGAAGATTCACCAAAGACAGAGGGGAGAGGAGAACAGGCAGATCAATGAAGTACACTGTTGAGGGGAGCAGTGGGCGGGTCAGGAGAGGTCTGCTGCACTCCGGGTTGGGGATCGAACTCATGCTGAAGTGGCTTTAGCTTCTTGGTGTTGTGCTTTAGCATGCTGTGCCACCAGGGAGGGCCCCAGAGTGACTTATTTTAAATTATAATTGATACTCAGAAAATTGTTTAAATTTATTTTCCCAAAAAGCCAGTTATAAATGTTCCATATAAAGCATGTTAATTGATTTCATACATTATCCTATTTCATGAAATTAGTTTTCTTTGAAAGAAATTTATCAAAATTTGATATTAAATTCAGTCTCCACATTCCTGGAAGAAAAAAAAAATTCTGAAGTACTCATGGATGACAGCTGGGTTTTGCTTATTGATGTCCTAAGGTGTACTTATTAGATTTTCAGGTCAGTGTGTATAATTGTGTGGGTTTCTTTTGATCAGAACATACTTGTGCTTCATTTGACATTGATGACAAGCAGAGAAATGTTAATTCACTGTCAGATGTCATGTCATAATAAATTAGTCCTATACAGAGATTGATATTGTTATTCCTGAATATTGTAATGTTGTGATCGGTGGGAGAGGGTAATCAAATAGAATAAAAGTCTAAGTTATAGTACTTATTTTTTGTATTTCAGAAAAGATTTGAGACACCAGTGAAAGGATGTGTGTATGTGTGTCTGTCTGTCTTTGTTTCTCTGTGTGTGTAAAATAGAAATAGGAAATTGGAACCTAGAATGGAAGAGTAAGGAAATGTGCTAATTATGGACTTCGTTGCTGGGCGGAGTATTGAATTCTAAGCTTCCTGGTGAGTGTGCAAAGGAAACTATGACCAGATTCTCATCATCAGAAAAAAGGAAATCTTTTTCCTTAGAGGTTGAGTTTACTTTTTCTGGCATTAAATCCTAAGAAATTTTATGTGGTGTGTTTTACTTGTAGAAGGCTTGTAGAAGGTGCAGACTGTCATCACATATAATTTTCTTATAGGTGTAGTTCTACATCAGGTGGTTTTTTTTTTTAAATTGCATCTGGATAGTTTCATCCCTAGCCCTTGATGATACCATTTGAGGGTGTAACCTTCAGGGCTGCATATGAAGGCCATCCTGTGAGTATTTCATTAACACATGGATCTTAGAAACCCTGGTGGTTAGCTTGTAGACTCACATGCCTGAGAAGAATGGATTCAGTGTCTTAGGCAATCTCCCCTAGCTTTTGCTCTGTTAATTAAGTCATGGATACTTCTATAGAAATTAACTGTACAAACTCTTTTGCTTATAGAGTCTAAATTTTTGTGAATTTATTAGATGCCTCTGAGCTGCTTGTGTTGAAATGTTTGTTTTTATGTGAATGTCAACTCACTTTAAAAAAATGTATGAAGTACTAAAATGTATCTTATTGGTGGAGAGCAGATAAAAGGGCTATAGAGTGAACATTCCATATTGAAAATTGAGTTTTCATTGCTTTGTCACTCACTTGCTGGCAAATGGGTCATAGAAATAGTTGTAGGCAAAGCCACAGTTTCCACTATCAAGAAATTCATTCCTTTGTGAAACAGTTGATCAGGATTCTTTGATTAAATGTTGATCAAGCTTATAATAGGTTTGAATAATGGAATTGCTGGATTGTGGACTTTTCCCCTTTACTGTTCATTTTGGTAGCTTGTAGCCACATGTGGTTGTGAGGCTCATGATAAATGGCTGGTGTGATTGAGCAACTACATTTTAAATTTAGCCAATTTATGAATAATTAGCTGGTGACTACTGTGTTTTACAGTGTAGTTCTTTTTTAGAAATATTTACTTATTTATGCATGCATACAAGAACTGAGGTACAGGTCAGAGGTGTGGAGGTTGAGAGGATTCACCAGAGACAGAGTGGGGAGCAGAACAGGCAGATTGACTGAAATACACTGCTGAAGGGAGCAGAGGGCAAGAGAGGTCTGCCATACCTTGTGGGTCATCTCGCTGGCCGGGGATTGAAGTTATGCTACAGTGGCTATGGGTAGCTTCAGCATGCTGTGCTTTAACGTATTGCACCACCGGGGAGGGCCCTGTACCATGTAGTTCTAAAGTTAGAAATGATAGAGCACTAATGTTCAAACTTACTTTTTGTTCCAACATTTTTGTCCCCTAAAATAATTTTGGAAAAATTATTAAATTAAAAAAAAAACTGACTTCTTCCCCAATTCAAATGTGTGAAATTGTGTTTGCATAATTACCATTTCACTAAAGGAAGGTAGAAAAAGAGAAACAGCAGAAGGCTGGTCAGTTTTAGTAGAGCCTTCATGTAGCCATTAGGAAATTGGAAAAAAATCCTCAATTAATCCCTGTCTCTTATGAACTATTCAGAGTTCTTTAGGGTTTCCCTTATCCTGGTTTGAAGACCACTGGATAGTCAGTTATGATCTGGTATTAGTATCTGGTTCTTAGTATCTTCATAATAAAATCACTCAAATGTTATCTAAACCAAGAGGCCCAGGCCTCATAGTCTGCAATGTGAAGAATTAGGTGCTCTGATGAACATCAATGACTGAGGGGTTGCTTTTGAGGATAGTGGATATTG
Source organism: Condylura cristata (assembly GCF_000260355.1). NCBI lineage: Eukaryota > Metazoa > Chordata > Mammalia > Eulipotyphla > Talpidae > Condylura > Condylura cristata. Next base: position 52,916,615 of record NW_004567110.1, on the reverse strand, counting down.
TTGGCTTTAAAAAATTTGAAAGCAGGCCCTCCCTGTTGGCGCAGCGGGTTAAAGCACTGCACTGAGAAGCTAAAGCCACTTCCGCATGAGTTCGATTCCTGCCTGCCCCAGAGGTGATGACCCACATGGCATGGCAGACCTCTCCTGACCCGCCCGCTGCTCCCCTCAGCAGTGTACTTCGTAATCTGCCTGTTCTGCTCCCCACTCTGGCTCTGGTGAAGCCTCTCACCGCCCCTGCGCCTCTGGCCTGTACCCCAGTTCTGTATGTACAAATAAATAAATCTTTAAAAATAATAATAGATAACAATTATGACCGTGTTAGTTCTGACAGAATGCATTTTGATAGTTGTATTTTTACATTTTGATTCCAGTATGGTTCTAGATAACAAAACAAGATATCAGCATAGAAACTTATCTTCTTGCTACAGAGGCAGGAGGACTTGCATCCAGATCACCCAAAACATGATACAAGCATCCACAGGAAGATGCTCACCTATTTACAACTATCTTGCATTTAAAATAACCCTCTTAAATGAGAGTATTTTAAACGAGAACTTCAGTTCTTGAGGGTTTTTTCCCTATGGCTCTTTACTACAGAAATTAAAATTTGGAAATTTAAAAAATATTTATTGGCTTACTTAAAAATGATAAACTCATCTCTAATGTAACATTTTGAATAAGTATTTTTCAAATTAATGTAAAGAGGAGTAACTTTTTTCATTTTTACTAATGTCTGGCTTAATAGAAGACAGTTCAATCCTGAATTTGCTGCAGAATTCATTCTGTTGTAATATGTTTTGGTTGAAATTATGAAGATTATTAATATCTTTTAAGTTAGGTAAGTATGGATTTTCTTTTTAATATTATACTAAAATGCAAGAAGTGGTAGTTTTCATAGAAGTTACTTCGAGGGGTCCTCCCTGGTGGTGCAGTGGGTTAAAGTGCATCACTGTAGGCCAGCCACAGCTGCCACAAGTTCGATCCCGGGTCCCTGAGTTGATCCACATGGCAAGGCAGACTTTTCCTGACCCACTTGCTGCTCCCCTCAGCAGTGTATTTCAATAGATCTGCCTGTTCTGCTCCCTACTCTGTCTCTGGTGAAGTCTCTCACGACTCCTCCACCTCTGGTCTCTACCCCAGTTCTGTATGCATAAATAAATAAATCTTTTAAAAAAAAGTTACTTAGAATGCGGATTTGGAAGCTATTGTCAATTAAAATCTATACTTTGAGTGACTCTTTTAACCATGCATGATGAGTTTGTAACACTAACATTTATAAAATATTCCAAATATGGATACATTCTAGCTTGTACAATATTAAAAATCTAATAAGATTTTTATTACCATTGTTTTAACAGAAGTCCTTAAAGACTTGAAATTTGTGAAGTTCATTATTGTGATTACAGGCTTTTGAAATTGTGAATTTCGCTTGAAGACTTATATTTTAACATTGGAAATTGTTACTTTTCTTGCAACTCATTTAAAATACTCTCACTTTGTTAATTTCAAGAAAATTACTGGCACATACCTCAAACTGAATAACCGTAGTTTATCTTTCAGTCATTCTTTCACATAAAAAGTGGTCCATGAAGCAACCAATTCAACTCATAACACACCGGTGTATTTCTGGTATTCGCCTTGGTGCTCTGTGTGTGTGGCATGGATGCTTTACCAGCAGTTTCTTGCACATGAAACATTAAAAATGTGTACTCAAGGATCAGGGTAGTAAAAATTAGCTCATACTGCTTTGTTAAAGCCATCCTTAAATGTACTTAATTTTGGCCACAAGCTAATAATGATTGTTAGTCCAGCTTACTGTTCCTGCCTTGATTGTGTTGACCCAATCAGTGTAAAAATCAACAAGGTGAAAAGAAAAGAAAATCTTGCAGTATTATGAAAAAACTTTGACTTTTTTTGATGTCCTGAAAGATCCTGGGAACTCACAAGCTGGTTTTAGGAAGGCTGGTTTAAGGAAAGTATAAAATACAGTGTTTTCTAAAATAATTGAAAATCTAATTTTACTTAACAAAAAGTCTAAACTCTGTTGGAAATGGGAGAGTAATGTGGACTCAAAGTGCTGATTATCTTTCCCAGGCCTTGTCTCCTGCCTGAGAACAAAGGGACAGATGGATTGATTTTTGCCTTAGAGGGTTCTGTGGTTTTTGATGCTGTTGGGATCTTTTTTCTTTCTTTCTTTTTGAATAGCTGTTTGGTGAGAGAACATTTATAGTAAACAGGTCAATTTAAATTGTGATCTTATAGTTGCAATTAGAAGCATTTCTTTTGTTATACAGAGGTGAGTCCTGCAGTTGATACTCCTCTTATGTTGCTTAATACTGCAGTATGGAGGCAAAGATTTTTCTAGTGAAAATGGTGTGCTTACAATCACTCATTAAACTGGAGTAAAGCAGAAGTAGGGTTTTTGAGAAAGGAAGATCTTTGAACATGTGAGCCTCTTGATTCATTCCTTCATTTACTTATAAAATGTCTAGTGATATATTGCCTGGTATTTGATACATACTGAGACTATAAAGATGAATGTTACCCTTGTCTTCAAGAAACACAGTCACTGAGGGGTAAGTGGGTGCTTTACCATGTAGGATTGCTGGTAGAGAGTAAGCACTAGGTTGAGTTCTAGCACAAGGTTAAGTACTTATTTTACTTAGACAAAACTTCATGGTTGTTTCCAGCTTTGGAACTCTGTAGTCTGTCTACATCCAAAGTTGATTAGGTTTTTTGGGATTCATCATAGGATTGTAGTAGGGTGAATTAAGACAGTGAAGGCGCATGGTACTTTACAGCACTTCTAATATTTATAGTTTCTGTCATCACTTCTCTCTCCTGTCAGTGTACATAGGAGCCCCACACTATAATTGGATGTTCTTTAGTGAGAATGCAGTAAAAACAAAGGATGCTGAGGTTTATTTTATCTAGGATTTCATACAGGCTTCCCTATATCTGATGCCACACAACAGAGTTCCTTTCAGTAAAGATTTTCCTTGTTCCCATGTAACATCTTGACCCTGTTGACTAAATGACTAAATTAAGTCTTTTTCGCCCTTTGCAGACTGTATCCCTTTTGGCAATACCTTCTTTTTTCACTTGGCTTGATAAAATTGATCATTTTGCCACTTTATTTTTCTTGAGTACACTTGGCTTTTAGTATTTGATATTCCTGAAGCTCATTTAGGGGTCTTTTTACTATTCTTTAGGATATGTCTCGTTGGCAGATATTTCTCTGATTTATTTGTTTTTATTAATTTAGTGACATTTTATGTCTTATTATTACTGTCCACCCTGTACCAAAGAACTGTTCTAGAGCAGTGAACATGAAGCTAATATTCTAGTGAGAAGACAACCAATCAACTAACCAAACTGTGTGTGTGGCGTAATATTAAGTGATATGCATTATGGAGGAAAAAGCTATGTAAGGTGATTATGAAATATAGAAATATATTTCTATATGAAATATTGTTATTATGGGTTAGCTGGTTAAAGAATAGCCTCCTTGGGAGGTGACACTGAACAGGAAACCTGCATAAAGTAAAGAGAAGTCATGAGAACATTTGGAGCAAGTGAGTGTAGCTTGTGAGTGTGGTTGCTAATTTTGATGGGCAGCAGAGAGGCCAGGGAGATGGACTTATACTTTGATTAGAGGAGTAATTGGGGCTTAGATCAAGTTTGGTATTGTGAGCTATAGTGAGGAATTTTAATTTTGCTGTGAGTGTGATGGAAAGCGATTGAAGACTTTCAAGCATGAGAATGATGTGATACATTGTGTATTTTATCAGACACTGCTCTTGATGAGAAATAGATAGGATGACAAGTGTGGTAACATAGAGGGATAGCATAGTTGACCAGATCTAATAGTTGATCTAAGATCTAATGGTGGCTGAATGATTGTGGTAGTAAGAAGTGGTCACATGCAGTGTTCACAGGACTTGCTAATGGATTAGAATGGAATTTGAGATAGTGGGAGACATCAGGGTTTTAGCTTGTTTACTTGGAACATCAGCAATGCTGGGAAAAGCAGATCAAAGTAGAAAATTCAAGTCTAGTTTAGGTAAGTTAATTTGGAGATGCTCACTAGACCCAAATGATGGTAACTGGATATGTGAATTTAGAATTTAGGGAAGAAGTTGGGGTGAAGGTTTGAATTTAAGAGTTATCATTGCATAATCTTTTTTTTTTTAAAGATTTATTTATTTATTTGTACAGAACTGGGGTACAGGCCAGAGATGTGGAGGGTGACAGGATTCACCAGAGACAGAGCGGGGAGCAGAACAGACAGATTGAGGAAGTACATTGCTGAGGGGAGCAGCGGG
>NW_004567110.1:52911021-52911965 GCF_000260355.1 Condylura cristata | reverse complement strand
TGATGAAGTGGCTTTAGCTTCTTAGTACTGTGCTTTAACCCACTGCACCACCAGGGAGGGCCATAAAACCTGAATAGGTAATTTAGAACAGATGGGTAGAAGAGATGTGGCAGGGTAGATCCTTGACAGGCTATCATTTATCAGGACCCTTGACCAGAGAGGGTCCTGTAAAGTACAGTGAGAAGAGCAGAAGAACATTACCACACCACACCTCCTGGAGCTTACTTGAGGAAAGAATTTTGCAAGGAGTCAGCACTCGATTGTGCTGAGTGCTACTGGAAGGTCATGTAAGATGAGGACTGCATCCTTGTGGGTATCAGTTGCAAAGGTTTTCCTTTTTCATATTCTTAGGCTTCCCTACATTATAACAAGTTAGCTGCTGCTGTTGAACGCTAGCAGAATTCTGATTTGAGCAGCAGTTCACCAAGAGATAATTATAATAGCACTTAGCATCTACTACGAACCAGTCTGTATTGGCTCTTGAGACACAAAGATGAGTAAAAAACTTTTCTAAACTTTCCAGACTTGTAATCTTAGGAGACAACGTGCGTAGAATTTTTAGTATAATTCTCAGCATAATGAATGTGACCAAATGAATCTGGAGTAGAAGCTAATCATAAAATGGCTGCAGTAGGTTTGTGGCATGACCATAGCAGAACTCATTGCCTTAAACTCTACTCTCCTTCCTCCATGTGACAACATGTTTAAACATGTAGAAGATAGTCAACCTTAACTTGTGGAGATGTTTGTGAGCGAAAATCCACTCGAAAAACGACATCACTATCAGTGATGACCTTTGATAGGGAATTATATCAACTAGGTGCATTTCTTTTTTTTTTTTTAAAGATTTATTTATTTATTCATTCAGAACTGGGATACAGGCCAGAGATGCGGAGGGTGAGAGGATTCACCAGAGACAGCGTAGGGAGCAGAACAGGCAGATC
>NW_004567110.1:52835987-52910875 GCF_000260355.1 Condylura cristata | reverse complement strand
CTGCGCCACCAGGGAGGGCCAGGTGCATTTCTTGTCCACTCTTCTCTCATCTGTTACTGCTAATAGCAAAGAAGAATGAGATACCCTGTTTTTTTTTTTATATATAGTTATTTTTTTTTTATTACAAAGGTTTATTTTTACATCATTTTGTACATTTTTTCCCCCATCTCAATTGTAATCCCCGCGGGTTGAGATACCCTTTTGAGCCCCCTTGAGGTGTTGGGAATTTAAGTGTTTCTTTTAAATCTTGCATTTCATCACTACAGTGTAAATTTTACAATCAACTCATATTATGTCATGTTTGCATAGCATTTTGATTATTTAACCCCTCCTTGGCTCAAACCCTTAAGGACCAATTCTGATGCTTAATGAAGATGTGCTTTTTTAGTTGCTTTGAATCACCACTAGTACACTTGTATGTACGCTTGGGGGAATGCATATACTGGTGGTTTTATAATATTTTTACCTCGTCAATACTGTGTGTCTCACATCAGGTTGGACAAAGTCAGTAAAATCTTTAAAGTGTCCGGCTGGTGCTAGTATGGTGCGTCTGCCTGAGGAGTCCTTCAGGAACACTGGGGATACCTGGGTTGCTCTCTGCCCAAGTAGGGAGGTTCTGCTAGGTGCTTGAGGATGAGGAATGAGGATTGCAGTATTTCCTTCTCAATCCTCCAGGTGTTGTGGGAGGAGGCCTCATCTCCCAATTTTTTGAGAAGATCTCCATCAGACTTCTGGGTCTTATCCTGTCTCATGTCTTCGTGGACTTTCTCTGCAGGTTCTGAAAAAGTTCATTTTTAGAACACAGATAAGCAAAGCTCTGTCTTCCTTTATAGCTTTTTCTTTCTCCTCCCCAGATGCAGTGGACTGATTCTAAACTTTTTCACCCCAGGGCTTTTGGTTCAGAACATTCCACTGTAGTTTAGAAACTACTTCCTCTAGAAAGCCTTTTCTGTCTCCACCAGTTGTGGGGCCTAGGCTGCTCTTTAGTCCCCATGGCAGGCCATGCTCTTTCTGTACTGCGATCCTACTTCTTGGAAGGCAGCACAACATAATGTCTGAGAGTGTGCCCTGAAAGCCGGTTTCCTCCCGATAAACATGAAACCAAACTATGTTTCCTTTGGCAAATCAAATAGCTTCTCTAGGCCTATTTTCTCACCTCTAAAATGGGAATTGTATATTTTAAACTGTTAGGAAGATTGAGATAATACGTGTAATATGCTAGAATTGTAGCTGATTCATGACATAATGTCGATATCGTACTGCTACTATTAGTGCCACATGATTATATTATTGCTGCCACTCTATCTATTCACTAAAATACTTTGTTGCTCCCACTGTATTCTAATTTGAGTGAGGTCTGAGTTCCTGTCTGTCTTTTTCTCTGTTGTATCCTCCAGTGCATGGCACAGATCTTCCTTCCATGTGTGACATGCTCTGATAGAGTTATGGGAGAGAAGAGGTGTCTTTGGGGGTCACCGGGAGAGGGCTCCTGCCAGGGGAGGGCTGCAAAGCATCTGAGTAGGCCGATGGGGAGAAGTCAGTCAGGACTGAGAATCATAGGGCCTCAGCCTAGACAACTTTGGGAAGGGTAGAAAGAGAAGACAAGACTGTAGGATTGAGGATTACAGATAAACTAAGAGTCATCTGGCTGTCCAGTAGGAAACAAATCCCGTGAAACTGTTTAGTTATCCTTAAAAAAAAAAAAAAAAAAAAAAGATGAAGAGATCGAGACATTGATTTAAATATGTTTTATTTAATAATTCCAAAATATTGTTTAAACATGTAATTTTCTTGCTCTGTCAACAGACACTATGGGGCAATTTATATTTCTTTTTCTTTTTTTGTGCTAAGTCTTTGAAATCTGTTACGATTTTATACATCCACTGTCAGTTCAGCCTAGCCACATTTCAAGTGCCCTGTAGTTACAGGTGGCTGCCACATCTGACAGTGTGGGCCTTGTGAAAAGATAGTTGCAAGGTGATGGGTCTCAAATTCAGACAGTGGCAGTGTGGTGAAGAGACTTGGGAAGGGAGATTGGACTACAGTGTTTTTTGCTTGTTTACTGGGAGAACGGTGGCCTGATGGGTAGAAAAATTCAAGAAAAAGAGCACAAAGATTTTTGGTTTAGTTTTGTTTTCAGGAATTGATGGACAGCAGGCAAAATGGTGAGTTAAGCTTTGGGCTTTGATTTTTATGTTCAACACTAGGTTTCATGGATGTATAGATAGCTTAATCGAGGATTTGGATGACATGGGGTATGCAAAGTGGAACTCAGCTTCCCATCCCTGTCCTCTAGCACCTCACAGCTGTTGATTTGTCTTCCACCCTTTTTCTGGCTTGAGGCTATCTCTTGGGTTTGGTGGATGATAATCATTCACCCACCCCTACCAGGAGCTGGGCTGTGGTCAGAGCAAAAAGGAGAAGCATTAATGTGTCAGAATTTGCAGATATGCCTTAACTCTCCATCAAAGCAACTGAACTATTGCATGCTTTATAAGCCATTGACATTTTAATATTTATCTTAAACTTTTCTTACAGTAAATCATAAACCACTTTTGATAAAAATATATGATCATTGTAGTTCAGCAATAACTGAAAGATGTCTGCCTCTTTACTTTTGGAGGTCAAATTATGAGACCTTTTTCTAGGTCTGTGCCTATGTCTCCAGTGTTCTTGTTTGCAAGTGTCTTTCAGGGAATGAGATGAGTGATTGTAATTTGTTCATAGTACACAGGCAACATTTGTTCCTGTTGTCTCTTATTAAGGATATTCAGAGGTGAGGTGAGAAGCTCATCCACCCATTCGTTCATCAGAGAACATTGTTGAGCATTTACAATGTGTGAATAGCTATGAAATGCCTTATAGGTTTTGAAATAAACTATTTCCCCTAAAAAAATAAAATCCCTCTTATTCAGTGATGTAACTGCAATGAAAAGAGAGAAATGCAGACTTGTATGGGAGAAGATAAACATAGGTATTTGTAGATTTGAGTCAGATGAAAGGAGATAAAAGAGAAATGTGCACAGACACAACAGAATGTGGTTCTTTAAAGGGACAGTAGATATTTCCACATTGCCGTGGACAGGTAGTAAAGCTTGCACTTATTTACACGTGGCATGTATTAGTTCTGCATGGTTTAAGGGACCATTCTGGGTACCTTGGCATCTTGGAGATACAGTTGCTGCAAGCTGTAAATGGACGAGGTGAAAGGAATGATATTGAGAAAAAGCACATGCGATAAGAATAGGGCAGGGAAATTTTTATTTATTTATTTATTTTTATTGATTCATTGATTCATTCATTCATTCATTTATAAAAGATTTACTTATTCATACAGAACTGAGGTACAGGCCAGAGATGCAGAGGGTGAGAGGCTTCACCAGAGACAGAGTGGGAAGCAGAACAGGCAGATGGACGAAGCACACTGCTGAGGGGAGCAGTGGGCGGGTCAGGAGAGGTCTGCCACGCCATGTGGATCTCCTCCAGGGCAGGCAGAATCGAACTCATGGGGAAGTAGCTTAAGCTTCTTAGTGTTGTGCTTTAACCCGCTGCACCACCAGGGAGGGCCGGAAATATTTATTTTTTAAATAATAGTTTATTTTTACATCATTTGGTGCCTTTTTCCATCTCAGTTGTAATCCCTGTGAGCTTCCCATCACCAAGTCACCCATGTGCCATCACCATAGTCCAATGCACTTCCTCCCCCCATTGCTTTTGCATCCATTCCCCACTGGCTGGGGAAATATTAACATCTGAAGGAGGTTTGGGAAGATTTTGATATCCCATCAACAAACATTTAAGTCTCTGGTTATTAGTTTTTGCTTTAGGCATTACACACACACGTACATACACTCCTGGATATATGTAAACAGTGATATAACATGCTGTTGTCCCTCAGGGGCACATAATCCAGAAACCAGACATATCTAATAATCAGTAGTCAAGCAATGAGATAAATGTTTCTTGACCTTGTGAGAGTATTTCATTCTACTGGAGAGCTCAGTGAAGACCTCAGAAAAAGAATATATTTTAATTGAGTTTAGAAGATTGAGTAAAATTTAACTGAGAGGACAGAATAGGAGTAAGCACTTGAAGCAAGACAGTGATATGTATGCAAGCGTGACGTTGGGATAGAATAGAGTGCTTACATCTGACTGCAGTTGTTGTCTAGTCTGGGCAGTGGAGAGAGTTTGACAGGGCTGGCAAGGTGAGCAAGGGAAGACCAACACCCTGAGCAGTCACACTGAGAATTTGAATTTTAAGTGTATTGACTGGGAATTATTGACACGTTGTACAAAGGAAGATGACCATAGGTGATTAACATGTCAGAATAATCTCTTTGCAGTGACACAGAATGCACTGAGGAAGGTGAGCCCAACTGGAGGCAGACTAGCAGTCCTGTTTCAGATCCTGCAGATAGGCTAGAGTGATGAAAGGGTGAGGAATTCAGTAGAAATCTCCTTGATGAGAAGTACTGTTGTAGAATTTTAGTGTGGTTAGATAAAACAAATTCAAGAGCAAATGAGAGGTGGAGGAAGCCATCATATAGTCACTGTCAAGGATTGTGCTCTTAAGGGGAGTAGACCAGGCATGAGTTAGAGAAAGACAGAAAGAAGAGTATTTAAAAAACTGAGAGAAGAGTGGAAGTATATTGTTAATGGAGAGATCAGGAGGGCTATTGAGTATCTCAGGTTGAGGGTAATTCCAGACTGGGCATAGGATGTGCTTTGTCTGATGTTTCCTGGCTCCTGAAATTCAGGGCACTCACAGTATCAGCTGTATCCTAGGGAATTTGGCATCTCTGTAAGTTCCTATCCTTGCCTTTCTGAATTCAACACTCATCCTTCCTTCCTGAGTCTTAGCAGACCTTTTCTAGGTGAGAAAGAGTGGCGTTAGCATGTGATTTTTCATGGTCCTGGGGCTCCAGCTGAATATAATCTTTTTTATTCTTTCTGCTGTAACTTTGTTTTTTTCCTTTCCCTCTCATCAACTATGGTTTATTTGGTGTGGATCTAGAACTTCAGATCCAAACATAAATGCATCTTGTGTACCTAAGCAGTATTATCTTCATGCTGAGGTGTGTATTACTAATGTATAACATGTTATATTGAGCAGGGATTAAATTTACTCTGAGAAAATTTAATAGATGTTAGTTAGGTATCCATGAAATTAGATTATATATTGTTGGAATTTTGTTCTGAAAGTTTTTTCTTTCTTATGGGAAAAGCAAACTGTATATTCTTATATTTGTTTAGACTTTAAATTCTAGTTTAACTTATGTTATTCTATCGCAGGTCTTCAAATCAATTTTATTTTCTGTGTTTATCTGAGAAACTTCCTTAATATCTCCCACTGAAATAATCTTCATTTCTCTAGTTTACCTTCCAACTGCTCATTTATTCTACACTTGTATGCATGACTAGTGTCCGATTTTTAACAATAGCGACCTAGAGTCTCAGAGTTAGAACTTTATACATCAGTTCATAAAGTATCTTCCTTTTGCAGATGAGGATATTGAGGCATCTTGAGATAATTGTTTTCCCAGTTGATTGGTAAAGCTCACATTGAGTGAAATGGTTAAAAGCAGCCTTACTATTGAATTTTCTAGTCTATCTCATTGCTCTTCCTTTTGACAACTTACCCCAAAAGAGCTGCCCACACATGGAGGAATCACTCAAGTGAGGATCAGGTACTCTCCATCTAATGCTGCTTTAATGCAAGCCCTGAGAGACACTGGCTGCCTCCAGGCCACAAGGCAGTCTGTGGCTGTCCTCACTCCCATTCAGTCCTTCCTGGTTGGCATGTTTCCTGTTTGACAGCTGTCCCTAGGGGATAATGGTGGTAAGATAGTAAAAAATGTGGGAGATTGTTCCCTGGTGATTCCTATTTACATTTCTGAATTTCCAATAATAGATGCAAAAGAAAAAAAAATCTCTAGGTTCTTGAATTAGAGAAGTGGTTAGTGCTGGATTAGATGTTAGATGATTATTAAAAGTTTTGTGACCAGCAGAGCTTAGTATCCTAATCCTTTTGAATAATATTGTGAAATTTTTAAAAAAGATTTATTTATTTATGCATACAGAACTAGGGTGTAGGCCAGAGGTACTGAGAGGATCACCAGAGACAGAGTAGGGAGCAGAACAGGCCGACAGACGAAGTACACTGTTGAAGCTAGCAGCAGGCAGGTCAGGAGAGGTCTGCTGTGCCATGTGGATCACCTCTGGGGCAGGGGATTGAACTCATGCTGAAGTGGCTTTAGCTTCATAGTGCTGTGCTTCAACCCACTGCACATATGGAAATAAGCCCCACTCCTTTGAATAAATATTGCTAAAACACAACATCTTATTGTGAATACATTCTTATTTATCACCATTAGATTGAATCCTATTAATTTTTAATTAAATTAAAAAAATTGTGATAGTGTAGCTTTTATAATGCTGGATATGAATTAGGGGAATAGGTGCCCATGTCCTCAGGTATCACCACGCCACACCCTCCCTCCACCACAGCACCTGTAGTCTTCCACCTTAGTCCATTGGGTCCTCCTGTCTCTCTTCTGTCTCCCAGTAAACTCACTTCTGCAATCATTTTTCTAGAGTTTGTTTTGATTTAGTTTTCCTGTTCCTTCGGTTCACTTCTTTATATTCCACATATGAGTGAAAAGTCAGCCAGTACTTAAATTGAAGATTAAAGGAAAATATTTTTAGGCACAAATAATATTTTGTCAAAAGTCAAGCAAAGTTATGGATTTTCAAAAACAGTGATCTTTTCTCATGTAAATAAGTTAAAATAGCAGCAGTTTACTCAACTACAAATCACTAAAAATAGCATCTTTGTGGCATTCTCATATTTTCAAATAGGCACAGGTGTCTAAAACTATAAAGAAGGCTGCGGAACTGGTGTTGATGTTAAGGTGCAGGGTAAATCACACAGCAGTTTAAACTAAAACAGCATAGTTCAGAGGGTGCTGCTGTTTTATAACCATATTTAAAAATCTGTTCCTCTTTTACTCCCTCAAACTGAGTTCAGGGGTATAATGGATCCCATTATAGGTAAAAGGTCTGTGACTCAGCCATCGAGCTACTCAAACTCTTGGCTGTTTTAATTGCACCATTAAAGCTTTAGTACTTTTATCTCATAAAAAGAGATATCATTGATGTAAAATGTGTGCCTGTTGAAGATACATTTGTACCTCTGCCCTGATGGTTAGCTAATCATCCATTTGTGTCTGAAGTTGGTTATGTAGATGGGAACTTGACATAGATCATAGATTTAGTCTTTTAATTTAAAAAAATCTATGTAGTAATCAGAATAATATCTAGCTAGAATATTATACCTAAATAAATTATGTTGACTTTTATTTTAATGACATTTAGCTTGTTCTTGAACACAAGAGAGTAACAATATTTCCGATTTTAATGTCATGACTTCAACAATTCAATGGAAATATATGAATCACTCTTTTGTCCCTATTTGACACATCTGTGTAATTTAAGTGTGGTAATTGGCATGTTTCTCTGTCTTCTATAAAGAGGAAGATATCAAGGTGTGAAGGAAACTACAGGAACATGTGGGAGCCAAGTGTTAACATGTGAAAATCTACTTTGTTTTGGGCTTATCTCTCTACTTTGATGGGAATTACAGCCATTTATTATTCACATTGCTGTGCCCAGGCCCAGTAAGATGTCCTTAGAAGTGATATAAAATGAGTACATTGCATCACAAAGTCTAACTTCCTAACTGCTCTTTGCATATTTATCTCTCTGTAGTAAAAATAGAATAGCAAATAATTGGAGGGGCAGCTCATTCAGTTATTTTCTGCTCTGCAGTTGTAATTGTGGAATTCTGTTCCGATAAGAGGAAAAAATGGAACTGTAAAAGCTCCTGAAATCTGAAACATTTCTAAAACTAAAACCTACCCACACAAAACATTTGTCAGCTAATATACATAACCACGCTTCTATTCTTGCCCAGCTGTGTAGATTCAATTATAATAATTTTCTCAGTTGCATAACATTGCTGTTTGTTTATTACTGCATTATTAGTCAGTGAATGAACCTCCCTCTTTTTGACCCCTCAGCAGTGTTTATAAAATACTTAATTGCTTTGGTATCTTCTGTTTCATGTATAATTCCAGCTGGAAGGAGTCATGGGGACACAATCCCCTGTAAGTGTTAAGCTGACTGTTTCTAATGTGCAACAAGCTTATCAGGAACCTTTAATATTGCTTATAGTGCAGTTTTTTTTTAAGTATTTTTTACTTAAAAATGAAGAGGTTTTTGTTGTTGTTGTTGTTGTTGATGATTTCTCCCTGTGATGATTTCTGTGGAAGTTAACTAACAGTGCCAGCAGGCTCCAACTTGACTGTATGAGCAGTTCCCACCTCTGTGTAGTAGTTACCATCATCCAGCTATTTTCTTTTACGTCCTCCTCTTTGAAGAATTCAACAGGATGCATGAGCTACAGTCACTAGTGGGTAGGTATAATGGTGAGAAGGTGGATTCTGAGAGAGCTTGTCTGGGTTGAATCTTGACTACATAACAGCTTGTTGAGACTTAGGGTGAACTTCTTAACCTTTTTCTGCCTTACTTTTCCTGTTTATAAAAGGTCACTTTATAAGGTAATTGTGAACCTGGAATAGTTTGTGGCACCTCAAGTATTTACGTTGCTGCTGATAGCAATGGCAGAGTGAAGTTACAGGAATACTGTAGTGCTGTTCATCTTTATGTGGGAGGATGAATAGCTATCATGGACAGGGTAGGCCTGGAAGGAAAATTTCAGATGAGAATTACAGAAGACTTTAGATATGCATTTATTCCCATACAACAAATAATCATAAATTCTGATTTATAACAATTTTTTTTTTCCTTATCTTTTGTTTCTGTGAGTCAGGTTTTGAGCACAGTTAGCTGGATCCTCTGCTTAGGATCTCACCAAGACTGTACCAGAATCACCTTCTCAAATAGGGTTTTGATGGCAAGAATCTGCTTTCAAGTCTATTTGAGTTGTCAACAGAATTTATTTTCTGCCAATATGTGACTGTCAGTTCTTGCTGACAGTTCAGGGTGTTCTCTCTTATAGGCTGCCCCTGCTCTGGTCACCTGTTTCCTTAAAACTATCAACAGAGTCCTGGCCCTCAGGAAGAATCTACATTCTCTTACAAGCCTCTCCTGGTTAAATGAGGCCCACTCAGGATAATCTCTTCCGTTGGGTAATCAAAAACCAACTAACTTGACCTTAGCCACACCTGTGAAAACCTTGCTCCTATGCCACGTTCTGTTGGCTGGAAGTCACTGACCCTCCCAGGCAGGAGGTGGAGACCAATGAGACTGTCTTAGAGACTGCTTTCCAAAAGATGTGAATGAGTTTTTTTTTTTTTTTTTAAAGATTTATTTATTTGTGCATACAGAACTGGGGTACAGGCCAGAGGCTCAGGGGCGGTGAGAGGATTCACCAGAGACAGAGTGGGCAGCAGAACAGGCAGATTGACGAAGTACACTGCTGAGGGGAGCAGCGGGCGGGTCAGGAGAGGTCTGCCACGCCATGTGGTCACCTCCCGGGCAGGCGGGAATCGAACTCGTGCGGAAGTGGCTTTAGCTTCTCAGTGCTGTGCTTTAACCCGCTGCGCCACCAGGGAGGGCCCGTGAATGAGTTTTTATAGGACCAAAGTAGTCTATTATTATGCATTTACTGCCAACTAAATTTGCTACTTATAGTCTCTGAATCCTAGGGAACTTGCCTAGAGTGCGTAAATTAGCTTTATTGCTGAGCTTCTTATAAATTGATTTTTATCCCCTCAAAGATTGTTCTGAACTGGTCTCTACACATTCCTATAGGTGTTAGATAAAGACGCTTTCTTTTCACTCTTGATGTTTTTACTTTTAAACTCACAGATACAGCATAGTGAGTTATAATACTTTTAATTTAAAAAGTATTGTGAAATCTAAATGTGAATATGTTATAAATTACTTTTCCCAGCCAAGTTCTATACACTTTAACTTTCCAAATTAGGGATCAAATTTGTTATTAGTTATACCAGTGATAATAGTATAATGTAAGGGTACAGTAAAAAATTATTTAATTGAATCGAGCTATTTTAGTATCTGAGTTTGGTCTTTTTGTTTAGTGTCTTTGAGTAGGTCTTTTTCTTTAGTGTCTTTATAGTAGTTATATAAAACATTTTGACCACCTGAAAGCACTATTGGTTTGTATTTTGCTGAGTTTGAGTCTTGGTAAGCTCTATAGCTTCCAATCTGGTATGTCAGCTGCCAAATTTAGGCCTCTAGACCCCACTTAAAGAACAATATGGACCCAAATTTACTTAAAATAAGGACAGATACCTGTAAACTGGAATTGGTTCTATATATTTATTGAGTAGAACCTACTGTAAGAAGGGTACTTATGAAAGATGAATGAGGAAAGAAGAATGAGGGAAGAAACAATAAAGTTGACTTTGTTAAGGTCATTGAGTATATTCATTATCTTTTCTATTTTTATTTCTGGTAAGTAATATGGTATAAGGGATAACATTTGATGGTTTACTTCCCTTAAAAGGCTAAGAAACTCAGAAGATGAGGGTGGAAATATGGCTGTGATTTGCTGATCGTAAGTCAGATGCATCATCATGTTCACACTGCATACCTGGCTTTTTCACAAAGCTTTTCTTTGGAATAGAAAGGATGTAATCTTTACAGGCAGGCAGGGAGCTGCTTCTCTTTTGCCACCCAGGAACCCTAAGAAGTCAGTCACTGCTACTGTGCTAGCCTTTGAATTGTGTTAAGTTTGTATTCATTTTTCCTCTCCTGCCCAAAGTAGTGATGGATTCTGTTTGCACCTTTATATATTTCTTTCTTTTATAAAGTGCTTTAGGGGTAGGCAATTCTCAGGATCATAAGCAGTTTGATAACCTGCATTTACTTTGGAAATGTAAAACCAGCATTCAGTGCTTGTGTAAACAAGTTAATTTTTTCAAGCCCTGTGAAGCATTGGAGGTACATCT
Source organism: Condylura cristata (assembly GCF_000260355.1). Lineage (NCBI taxonomy): Eukaryota > Metazoa > Chordata > Mammalia > Eulipotyphla > Talpidae > Condylura > Condylura cristata. The sequence continues at coordinate 52,899,876 of NW_004567110.1, read as the reverse complement.
TGTATGTTCAGTTAAGCATCAGTTCAGCTCTGTGCTGTGTATGTGTGTATATATATATATATGTCTGTGTGTGCACACATGGACAAACGTTATTTCATTACTTAATTCTTAAATGCAAACCTCCAGCTTAATCTTGTGCTTTTTCTGAGAAGTAGAATTGACCTGACACCTAAGTGGTGAGAAGAACTGTTAGACTCCTTAAAATATAGTAGATTGAATTTTTAAAAAATCACAGAGGCTGTTCTTTTTTTTTTTTTTATTTTATTTATTCATACAGAACTGGGGTACAGGCCAGAGGCTCAGGGGCGGTGAGAGGCTTCACCAGAGACAGAGTGGGGAGCAGAACAGGCAGATCGACGAAGTACACTGCTGAGGGGAGCAGCGGGCGGGTCAGGAGAGGTCTGGCTCGCCATGTGGTCTCCTCCGGGGCAGGCGGCAGGCGGGAATCGAACTCATGCGGAAGTGGCTTCAGATTCTCAGTGCTGTGCTTTAACCCGCTGCGCCACCAGGGAGGGCCCAGAGGCTGTTCTTTTAAAGAGAGTTTTTAAGGAATAGGGAGTAAAGTTATTAGTCAGGGGCCGGGGAGGGGGGTTGTACTTGCAAGACTTAATACAGTCCCTGGGACAAAACAGGTTGATTGAATTTAATTTTATTTTTATCAGAGAGTGATTTTGATATTCAAAATATTCAAAGTGTTTTTTAGCTGGAAAGCACAAAATAAAAACCAACAGGCAGAAACACTACTGATTGCCTAGAGTTTTAGCTTGGAACTAAACTAAATATACCCTTCTGATGCAAAAGTTCCAGATTTACTTTAACTTGAGCGCCATTTTTCTTATTTTTTATTTTTAAAAAGATTTATTATTTATGCATACAGAATTGGGGTACAAGCCAGAGATGTGGAGGGTGAGAGGATTCACCAGAGACAGAGTGGGGTGCAGAACAGGCAGATCGACAAAGTACACTGCTGAGGGGAGCAGCGGGTGGATCAGGAGATGTCTGCTGTGCCATGTGGATTACCACCGATGGGCCTGGTGTTCGAACTTGCACCAAAGCATCTGTGGCCTACTATTGCTGCGTCCTAACCTGTTGCGTCTCCAGGGAGGGCTCTGAATGCCATTTTAACCTGTAGATTAAGGTTAGCATATTAGAATGAAGGCCTTTATGGGTTTTTTGTTTGTTTGGTTTTTTGAGAAAGACAGTAAGCTGCTCTTAGAGCTTATGCTGTGTCGACAGTCAGGCTTGCAGAACTCAGTCTCCATCTGCAATTGTGCACAGGCCTGATCATATTCTCACCAACTCTGTAGCAGTATCTCCTGGGTCAGCATTTCAGGTTTGCCATTTTCTATTTGGGTAAGCTTAGTTACGAAACAGGCATAATATCACCCAACTCACTAGTCTCATGACTGAGAAAGGTATATAAAACAACAACAGAACACATAGCACAGGTAACTATACAACACATAGTTTAAAAACATCATCAGTAGAGATCCCAGTGGCCTTAGGACTTCTTGGCAGTCCTGTGCTGTGTCGTCCCTAAACACTGAGGCTTTCTCCTGCACTCTTTGCTCTGACACATTGCAGTTGCTATAGCATGGCTCCTGATTGCAGAGTAACCCTCTCCTTCCCCTCAGCGTGACAGCCTAATCAGAAAAGACAGGGAAGGGAAGACACCCAGGAGGGCAGCAACATGGTGGCAGAGGATTAGGACAGATCAGAGGGAGGGAATCTACCCCACTTAGGATTTCTCAGACAGAAAAGGCTTTAGTGTTGGTGGGGTTTTGCTGCTGTTATTTTAGCTTCACTGGCTGTAGACACATAGCAACAGTGTCCTAAATATTAAAAATGCTGCCTGATGGTTCCTGTAGTATTGTAGTACATACAAGAGTGTCCTTATTCAGTATCTAATGTGAAACTATTTAATATTAAATTTAACATCATCCTTGGTTCAGATTTTCATTATCTCGGACTCTAATACAAATTGTGTTTATAATTTAGGTTCCATAAAGGTGACTGATGTGAATTTATAGCTGTTTTAAGATTTTTGTTTGTATGACACTTCTATCCTAAAGACACACTAAAAATAAGAGCAGAAAGCCAAAGCTTCAAACATGCCTTCAGATTTTTTAAAATGAGATATTTTGCCAGTAATTTTAAAGATATGTAGCCTTATAAAATGTAATGATTCTAAGGTATGATATTTCAAAATTTATTTTAATATGATAGTGATCTTGACTATATATACAATAGAACTTGTATAAGTCATTTTTATATGATTACACTAATATTTCTGTTTTTTCCCTACCATTTACTGATTTGAGCATAAAAGAACCTGATAGCTCAGTGAACTGTTTGAATGCATTTTATATAAAATTATATTTGCTCATTGTCTTATCCTATCTTGTAAGACATCTGATAGCCACTGCTTTGTGACAGATACTCATATGCAAATGTGTGCATGGCACACATGTGTGCATGTGGAGAGACACACACAGCACACACACAATTATCCGTAATGCAGAGGAGTTGCTTTGTTGTACCTACATCAGTACAATTCAAAGTACTTTGAAGAATAACTTTATTCAAGATACTCTTAGAAAAAAGGGTTGCCACTGTTACTAAATACCTCCAGGACACATTGTATACTTAGTCCCCCTCAAGAGTGTAGTAAGGCTAAAGAGAATTTTGCAGTAAAGAAAACTATTTTACTTTTGAAACTTTGGATGCTTTTTGGGCTTAGGGTTGGATTTTTATTTTTACCCCAGAATTATTTTTCAAAAGAATGTAAATGATCAAGAACTTGGGGAATTCTGGAAAACAAAAGTGAAGAATATCAGTTATAAAAATGTATCTCAATGCCATTAAAACACACCCACACATACACACAACCAACTAACCAAAACCAACAAATAGTACTTTTCATTTTGAAATGACAACTTAATCTTTGTATTTGTACAAACCATTTGAACCACAGGTTAGTGTGTTTTAAGATTGAATTTTTTGTTATCTTGGGTTTTAGTTGACTTGCTCTTTCTCCACCAGAATCTAAGTTTCTCTGAGCACACAAGTGCCTCCTTCACATTTAGTTCATGGGGAGGGATGTGTCCCACAGATGCACTGCATTAATCTTTTCCAGGTGGTGGTAACTGTTCTTTTCATAAAGCAGTGTTTTGATTTTAGATCAGTAAATGTTTATCCATGGACGTCCTGTACCACTGGACAGCACTGTTGAATTTGCAGAATCAGATGCATTGGAGCCCTTGCATTGTCACTGTCCCCTTGCTCAAGTCACTTGACTTTTACAGAGGGCATTTCCCTCATTGCTAACGTGTTGAGGTTTCAGGAACATAGTTAATACAAACATGATTAGGCAAGATCGCTTTATAGACCTGAAAATGCTGATGATTGTTGGAGGTGGTGCACACTGGAGGCAAGTGAAAGTTTTTTCTTACATAATTTTTCACAGAAGAGTGCTTTTGAGCATTTGCGTCACATTTCTGGAAGGCTACTAGAGGGTCCCTTTCCCAACCCAGCTCTCATTTAATAAAAATAGTGCTAACGCCACTATTTTACATAAGATCACTTATTTCAGGGTTTTGTCTTATTTATATATTATGAACTATGGAGTTAAGGATAAAAATGATCATTTATGACATATATGTACTTTAGCAACAGACATATCTTGGATAATTTTATCTGTAGGTTAAATAGTAATTATTTATTCCAAAAATCCATGGCACAGTCCTTATGTATTTCATTCACTATTCCAAAAGGTACATGGAATTATGATAGGAAATGTATCAAACAGAATGTTCCATAGGATATATTTACGGACACCTTTTGGTAGCTTAAATTTCCCATGTTTGTGCTAATAAATGAGAGGTAGGAATGCCCTCGTATGGTGATATCAGATGCTAATGGCATTGATCACCTGTCAGGCAGTGGGAATTGATGAGGGAAATGTCTGATGTAAAATTAAGTAGCATTGGAGAAGACTGTACCATGCTTGGGATGGAGGGGGGTATGACTGGGCCTGAGAGACTTTGTCAGGGTAGTATTGTGAGCTCCAGGTTTTTTTCCCCACATGATCAAGGCAGGCCATCTGTTCTTTGTTAAATGTTTACAAAAACAGCTTTTCTATAAAAGATTTAAGGAGATGTGGGTCTGGTAAACACTGTAATATTTTTGAGCACCTTTTTCACCCTATTTAAAGTAATACCAAAACATAATTCTGCTGCATATCAAACACGATTAATATATTTTGGGTATTTAATCTTTATATGTTTTCCTCTTTATGAAAGATTAAATTTTTTAAGACATACTAATATATGACTATATTACTAATACCTTAAATGATTTTTACGCTGGAGTATGTAAATAAAATTTCAATCTTTTTATGTTAGGTATTACATGCTTTTTGTAATTCATTAATGTGTACTGGGCATCTCTCATTAGAAGCTAGTATCTCTTGTTGCCATGGTTAATACCATACAGATTAAAGAAAGGTACATATACCTGGAATTAACTCACCATTCTAAGTTTCAAGTGTGGTTTACTGGTAGACTTTCCTCTTTCTGTCCTTTTCCAGGAAATACTTTTTCCCCCACTTCCTGAAAAATAGCCCAAAGAAGTTTGATCTCTGTCCCTTAAAAACATTTGATAGGATTTTTTCCTTTTTATTCACTTTGGGAAATATGTAACAGTTAATTTGACTTGAGCAAGTTAAATGTAGCATAATTAAACCAGATCCCATTAATTCTCAGGTAATGATAGTTTGGACAGTACTTGTTTGACATCCACTAAGTGTGTTTGTGAGGGAAAAATGCAGTTTGGGGGATAGCTCTCCAGTGTCTGGTTAGTTGTGTTCTCCCTGCATGGGCGCCTGTTTACCCCGGCCTGCTGGCACACTACTTACTCCTCAGACCTGTGCCCTTGCTTCTGTGCCCACAGAGCCCTATCCTTTTTCAGGGCCATTCTTTCTCAGCTGTGACTAAGAAAGGGCAATACATATTTTAGATTCTAAATTAAAATCCTCTAATACCATGGGATTTGGGAAGAGGCTTTGGAAGTCTAACCCAAACTCTTCATTTTTGCAATAAGGAAAATGAGCACCCCAGCTAGGTGAATTGAATTTTCCCAGATAATGTAACTAATAGCAGGACTCAGACTAGATTTTTTATCTCTTACTCATTGTTCTGGGTCCTCATTCTCATCCTAGTGCGGTGGAGGATTGGCCAATAGTTTCTTTAGTAAACTGGGTAGGTTTTAGTGGGCACAGCATAACCACTTTCTCTTCTTTTAGGCAATGGTTTTTAATTGTGGTAATATTGGTTTACAACACTGTATATTTTGGAGAGGATAGGGGAGGTGATGAGTTTTGTTGTTGTCTTTTTTTGGGTCACTGAGCACCTTGGAAAGCAAGTAAAATCTATAGAGCCTTTCCCCAAAGGATGCTTGTGTGTAAGATTTCAGGAGGTGAATAGAGCCGGAGGGCCCTGATTTTAGAAGAGCTCGACTCAGACACCAGCTCCGCCCCTTGCTATGTATGTTGAGTGGCCATTTAACCTCTTCAGATTTTACTTCCTTTCCGAAGGATGGAGCAGTCATATTTTTATTGTGAGATTCAGACAAACAAATCCATCCCAAAAATACCTCATTTAGAACATGGTCTGAAGTGGATATCAATAAATGATAATTGTATTGGAATCTAACTTAGAATACTTTGCTGATGGTGAGCCGTAGCTTCTGGGTTACTCTGAGTTCTCTATGGGCCTAATTGTGTTCTCCCTGATTTCTTTGGGGGTGGTGTGATGAGAGTTAAGGGCTCTCTTTGCCACTGGCTTTGATGTCAGTCTGAGTTCTGGCAATTTATCATCTGTAACTCCTTGGGCATGTGGCTGCATTCTAGAGTGCCAGGGGTGTAAAAATGCCTAGTACATGAGCAGCACATGGTAAGACTGTTCAGCTAATACTAACAGCCTGTCTTGTCATTGCTGTTTCTGTTACAATTACCAGGAAGTAGCTGGAAAAATGTATGAAAAAAGCAGAAATGAGTGATTTGTGGATACGGCACTTTCAGGTATTTTGTGGAGATGTAGATGCTCCTTATAGCATCCAGTGGAGATGCTATTCCACCCATCCTGCTTGAGATGATCAACTGCACGACTAAGTCACTAAGTCTGATCTAAGCTGAACCATTAGTTTCTCATCCCACTGGTTGATATTCTTGACTGAGTTTAAGACCATCTCTGGCTATAATCCTAGTAAATACTAAAAATCTGAAAGACGTGCCAATTGACTTGGTTCTTTCTCCCTTAGTGAAGTTTTGAAATGTAGAACTTTAATAAACCAAAAAAACTCTTGTCTGCATTTATCAGCACAAGTATTTTGGCAAATCCAAAGTCATAATGTTTGGATGTGTGCTTTTAGCTTGAAATTTTAATGACATTTAAGTTAAAAATGAACTGCACTATGTAAAGATGCTTACACGTTTATTTCAAGCTTTTTATTTCTAGATTTTGCTATAGTTAGTACACTTTTTTTTTATCAGTAGTTTAATTGTATATATCTGAGTCCCCTTTCCACACGGGAAGACAAGTTTCACGTAAGTCCATTCTTTTTGGGTTAGCATGAGCTGCTATTTTGTCATTCACCATTTCTCACATAGGCCTCTAAGAAAATGGACAATGTTTGAAAGAACACATTGAGTGAGAATTTATTTTCTTCCTGGACTGAATTTTTCAAATGTATTATTAGGTTGTCCTTTTTTACTGTTGAAAGTTTTCTTACTAAAGATACACACACATACACACACACGATGAAAGAAACTGATAAATTTCATAACTTTGTAGTTGGCTTGATACTTTGAGTATAGGATAAGTTTCAGAAATATCTGCCACCAACTTTCAGTTCACTCTGAAGAATGATAAACTAATTTCAATTCCTATTTGTGTCTCTTAGCATTCGCCATCGGAGCCCTTTCTAGAGAAACCAGTGCCGGATATGACTCAGGTTAGTGGACCGAATGCTCAGCTAGTGAAGAGTGATGATTACCTACCATCAATAGAACAGCAGCCACAGCAAAAGAAGAAGAAAAAGAAAAACAACCATATTGTTTCAGAGGATCCCAGTAAAAGTTTTGGTAAAGATGACTTCCCTGGTGGGGTTGATAACCAAGAACTAAATAGAAACTCGCTAGATGGGTCCCAAGAAGAAAAAAAGAAGAAGAAAAGGCCGAAGGCAAAAAAAGATCCTAAGGAACCGAAAGAACCGAAGGAAAAAAAGGAGTCCAAGGAACCCAAGACCCCGAAAGCCCCTAAGATTCCCAAAGAGCCAAAGGAAAAGAAAGCAAAAACTGCCACGCCAAAACCCAAGTCCAGCAAAAAGTCAAGGTAGGTAGTTGGGCATTACCTCAGTACAGAAATGAGCTCACAATACAACTGTACAAAATGGTGGTGGAGAGTGGGGGCCAAGGACTTAGATTTTTGTGTCATTGTTGAGTACTTTCTTTAATATCCATCTAAAAAGATAGGGTGTTTGTTTGCTGATATTTACAAGTTTTATGAGGAACTTTAGATTTGGATGGTAGCTTTTAGGGACTTTACTGCATAAAAGTGATTTATTACTTAAAAGTCATTTTGTTATACTTTTTTTGTGCAAAAAAATGTCATTTAACAAATAGAACTGATTTACCAGCATAATTATTTATGAGCATAGACAAGCAACCTAATTTTCAGTGACAATGCAAAACTGGGAAAGAAGGATTATAGATGTAAGACAGGTCAATATATTTCACTACTTTTCAGCCTTGTTTCCCAGAAGTTGAAACAGGAGAATTAATTCTCTCTCTTTGGTGAAGTAAGCCTTATAGGAACAGAGTTGAAATTCTGGAGGGAAAATCATATAGCAGTTACCATTAGATACGCATTCAAAAATAGCCAGAACTTTAGGTTGTATGAAATAGCCTCCTTCATGCTATACTTCCCCCACCAACTCTCTGACCCCCCAGAAGGCATATTTACTCAGTAAGAAAAACTGAGAGAAGACATTGAAGACTAATTTTTTTCATTTGTATTGAACATTTCTTACAACTGTTCTGAACCAGTTCCAAACATCTGAATCTATTTTTCAGAATATGGCTCATGTTAGAAAATATAGTTTCCAGATGGAAGTATGGTTAGACTTGGTTAATCTGAACCTGTTTGCAAACTCCATTAGGAAACACCTTCTACCTCTTCCCATGTGCATATGTGCTCATGTACATGCACACACATATGTGGGAGTGCACAGGTATGCACTCTCAGTCTGTTATTGACATTTTTGTGAGATTGCTGGTTTGTAAGTCTGTAAGCTTCTCGTGTGTGCCTGCACAGGTACACAAACAAGAGTTTATTTCTGTAACTGAAAGATGCTGCTGCAAAGCAAAAAGGCACAAAAGTGGATTTTTTAAATTCCTGCTAAAAATTACTAAATGACTCCAAATACATTATTCTGTAGTGTCTTGAAAATTTGAGACAGTCATTTAAAATACTTGCCATCAATAGATTTTATGGTGCCAGAAATATCTGAGTTATATTTTAACTCACTTTTACTGATCTCGATATTTATATTTACTTAGAATGTTCTTTGAAACCCCTGTGTGTGTTTCTTAATTGAAAATGGTTATTTTTTTCTCCTTATGAGCCTTTCTTCTAAACTTGTTACCCATTAAAAATTCTGTATTCTTTTATTTAAGAAATGTCCTACTGAATGCTTACTCTTTGTAGGTGCTGTGTTAAGGGTTAGCGATGTGAACAGGGTAGACATGATTAGAATTTCAGTTTGACTTACACATTTCAAAAATATATAATTGCCTATATCTAAGTATTGTTCTTTTGAAGTGAGGAAGGTACATATTTTACCCAAGGAGAAAGAAATTGAAGCAAAATCTAAAAGGAAGATATTTTTACTTAAAATTTAAGTGTATGTTTAAAAGCAGCTTCCAGAGATCAGAAACATATCACTACGACTGTTTTAGTCTTAAGAATTGTCTCACTTAAGTTTTTACCCTAATTTTTCACTTAATGGCAAAAATTAATAGGGAAAACCCCACCATATCTTAGATCTTGTTGCTGACTCCAGGTACATTCTTTTATGCTCTGAGTCTACATTGAACTGACTCCATCTTTAAAGACATACGTTAGCATACCTTTAACATCCCATAAATTACTTTGGAGCAGGTAGAATGAAAGTTACTGAAATTTTCTTAACAAGTGTAAACAACTGTTAGGAACATGGGCATCAAATTCAGGCATTCCTGGATGCCCCATGTCTCCTTGGTACAGATTTCTAATCTATCTTTATCCACTAGAGAAACCTTCAGTACAGGCCTCAGCTGTGCATCCTGAGTTTGAACGGCCTCTGTGGAGTGTTTAGCATTGCTGAATCTGAGTAGTGCCTTTACTCTGGAATCACATGTTTCTCCTTGGAGGCAAGCTGTGTAACTTTTTTTTCCCTTTCCCATGAAAAAAGTAGAAAACATTTTTTTTCCTTTGTTAGCTTTTTACAATTAGTCTCAGTCAATGTCCCTTATAGGTGATAGTTTTTCTTGAAGTGGTGTGAAAGTAATCCCGTGGAACATGTCTGTTGTGTATGGAGAGACGCTTGGGGAAAGGGAGCTGCTCTAAGTTGGCCTGGAGACTCAGGAGGTTGTGCTGGGGGACACCTAGAGTGTTGTGGCACTTCTGTTGGTCTGGTGACTTGACCACTTGTGGGGCTGCTTGCTGATAGATGGTGAAGTATGCAAAGGCATTCAAGAGGCTTTCCTGTTGTTCATGGTCAGAGGGGGGTGGTTATTGAAGAGTATGGTAATTGAATAGGGATTTTAAGTAAATTAACAAACCATCCATTATTTTGTTGAGCCTCAGTGTTTCATTGGTCAGATGAGTTATGTCAAGTGGTGGTCTTGTTCTGCTAAGTCTGGAAAGGAAATAGCGTTACTGAACAAGGATAAGTACTGTGCATACAACTACATGTAAATTGTGAATAGCATAGCAGAATAATTATGTAAATTGAATATGCAGTGATGAAGGTAATAGGGGGTTTGGCTTATGTTAGTGCTGAAGTTGAATTGCTATAGCAGTTTGCTTTTAAGCACTGGAATACAGCAGTGGCAATTTTGTTTTGCAGAATGTGTTATGATACCAGTTATTTCTATCCTTGAATAAGTTAACTTGATGAATTTGTTTATACAGAAAATAATTTTCCGATAGGGGGCTGAAATAAAGGGATAAACAGAAGCAAAATGAAAAGTTTAGTGTAGAATGACCTTATAGCTATCTTTTTCAGCCCTGGAGGGTGAATCATTGGTAAGGTTATAGAAACAGGTGACGGAAGTGACCCACTGCTGGTCTGGTTTACTCTGTCTGTGTCTTGGTAGGGAGAGAGCTTGTTCTGTGCCATTTGCACACTTTCAGGGATAAAGGATTTGAAGACACTGACTGTCATCAGTGCAGCTGATTTTCCTTGTGTGCCTTTGTGATGTTTCCTCTCACCACCTCATTCTCATTCCCTTAAGTGGCTGAGGCTTGCATTTGTAGCAATATCCAGGGAACTGGTCCTTTTGGCACCAAAGATAAAATTACATTTGTCTTGCCTATGCAGAGAACCTAAAAAAATCTGCCTAGAAGCTGCCATATAGAACAGTAGTGAAGCAGAAAAAGGTGTTCAGCATTTCAAACAAGAGATGTTTAAAACCTTAATGAAGAAACATTTCTATTGGGAATATATACATATTATACATTTCCCTTCTTTGCTATGGCAAAATATATATTTTTCTCATTTTTTTTCTAGTGTCCTTCCAGTTTTCAATCATTGGCAGTTAATATTGGACATAGAAGCTAGTGTACATGTGGGTTGGAGTGGATGCCATTTTTCACATGGGAGGTTGCGTGGAGCTAAATATGAGGATCTGCATTCTTCTTTTCAATGCATTTTCTGTTGTGTATGCATGGGTCTTATGAATTGAAAGAGAATTTGGAGAAAGTACTCCCTATGAATGACTCTTAACTATGTAAAGATTCTTTGAATGTACATAAAGAATGGAACTTGGCCAAAGACTGTGACTTGACTACTGAAGCCAGAGACTTGCTTCTAATGCAAATTCTAAGAAGACATCTTATTCCTTATTCTCTACCCTCACTGTTAAAATTGGTAGAAAACTAAAATCATTTTTCTCAAACGAGTGGCAGTATTTTATATTAAACTGGGGAAAAAAAAGAGCACAGGTCTTACTCTAAAACATAAAGTACTCCAAACATGTATAGTATAAGTTTGTGCAACCCACATCATCACTACCATTAATATTTATGTGGCAACTATTTTCTGCAAATATTCACTTTTCAGGTATTCTTTTCTCAGCTATGTTCTAAGAGAATCATGCATTTTATCTGAGAAATATTTTTATCTAGCCAGCAAGTTTAGTGGTGGTATGTTTTGATATTTTTCATAGTGTGCTAATAAATATATATATGTAAGTCCTCTAAGTAGAGCCTAGGCACCAAAGCAAGCCCTTTAGTTAGTTTTGTTAGTATGCATTAAAAACACAGAGAATCAGATAGCTCCCCTTTCAGTTCATAGTTAAAAACTAAAGCCACAGGTTTCTTCCCTCCCCTTTTCTCCTCGTCCCCCCACCCCCATCCAAACCCAACTTAATTAAGAATTTTGGGCACTGTTACAGAAGAGACAGTAGATTTCTTTAAACATGTGGTCATAAAATTTACCATGAACCCTTTTATTGGAGAGGAATGGGGAAGAAAAAGTGTCTATGAGCACAATGCCCATTGATCTTGCCCCATTCCTGTCTCTTCTTTAGTTTGTTAAGCCAAACTTATATCAGGGTTGGGGCCAGATGACCTTTTCATGGTCTTAAAGGCTATTTCCCCTTTGACAGTGGAAATCTGGAGTCTTCTTAATCCCATGACTCTCCTTGAAATTCTTCCCATTGCTCCGCAGCAGTCCCCTCTCTCTGATTGGTCTTAAGTCAGATGAATGATCATTGAGGGGGTGTTGTCAGCCATTTTTTAGTATAGATCTTGGCATCTTTAACAGGTAATTCACTTTTTATTTACTGGGGGGAAAACTCATGCCTAATAACATTTACCCTTAAGAACAAGTTCTGCTAACTCATGCTCTGTGCTAGATATATGACTGTGCTAACTCATGCTCTGTGCTAGATATATGACTGAACCACACTGAGCCTACTGGAAATTTGCTTTTGCCCATCCAATGAGCTGCAGTTGACTTTGAAGCATGGCCTGCTGCCATTTCAGTTTTTGTGGGAGAGGGTGATCTAAATTCCACTTTCAACTTTCACTGCACTCATCAGATCAAAGTTGAGAGGTGAGGAGACCATGGGCTGCAGGGGGATGTTAAGGGAGGATTATTTTCTGGAAACATATTTTTCTGAAGTCTTTCTTCTTCTTCTTTTTTTTTTTTTTTTAAGATTTATGTATTTATTCATATAGAACTGGGCTATAGGCCAGAGATGCGGAGGGTGAGAGGATTCTCCAGAGACAGAGAGTGGATCAGAACAGTCAGATCGACGAAGTACACTGCTGAGGGGAGCAGTGGGCAGGTCAGGAGAGGTCTGCTTTGCCATGTGTGTCTCCTCCAGGGCAGGCGGGAATCGAACTCATGTGCAAGTGGCTTAAGCTTCTTAGTGCTATGCTTTAACCCTCTGCGCCACCAAGGAGGGCCTGAAGTCTTTCTGAAGCAGAGAGGAGCATACATTGCCATAGTAGATGGCTGTGATGTTTGAGTTAAAAGATAAAGAACAGAAGAAATCACAGGCTGATTTTTTAAAGTTATTATTTACAATGTCTGTACATAATGAAAAATGCTTTTCAGAAACATGCTGAACAACTGTAAAGATCTTTTTTGCAAGACTTCTTCTGCCTAGACAAAGGATCTTTGAGATGTTGGATGTTTGTGCAAAGTCACCAGAAGAGCAGATCTCCTCTGAAATGCCAGTCCTCACCTGCAGTCACCATTACAAGGAGGGCTGTGTGGCTTAGCTTTGAGATGTTAGCGAAATAGTGTGAATTAAGGAAAAAGAAACCATTTTTCCTAAATGCTAGAATGACAGCATCCTTGACTTTCCATCAGAATGCTAATTTTCTATGTAGCTCTGACTTCTGTAGGACTTTTATAATCTCATGGGGGTTCATCTTCTTGTGTTGGTTTTACTATTTGTTTGGCTTTATTTCCCAAGCACTTGTAGCACCTGATTAAAATATGGGTAAGCAGCATGACTCAGCTGTTATGTTAGCCACCTTGGCAGCTCAGAGAACATGAGTATGAATTTAGGGTGTAGAATTCTAGCCTCCAGAGTTAGCCTCTCTTGTCACCCTTGCTGGAAATTCTGTGCTTAGGAGCAGTGTATCAGAATTTAGCATGAGCAACCAAATATTTGCCCTACTGAAGGGCACACTTCTGCAGTAATTTTGTAATGTCTTAATCATTTAGTTCTTTGTATTACATTACTGCGCCATGTGGTGCCGTATAACTAAAGCAGCTAATGTTTAGTTCAGCTCCTGCGGTCAGGTAACATGTTAGCTGGCTAAATCTCTTTTCCAAGTTACTTCTGGCAGGTCTTCATTCAGTCCATAAACTCAATAACCTTTAGATTGTCAATTAGGGTGATTGACCGCATGATGAGTCTTTTTTTAACCTCTAGGACATACTCATTATTAAAAGCAGATTTAGCTCTTTTAGGGGAACTTTTGACCCAACTTTCTCTGTAATTTTACAGCATTCTTCTTTTTTTCTTTTTTTTTTTACAGATTTATTTATTTTTGCATACAGAACTGGGGTACAGGCCAGAGGTGCAGGGGTGTTGAGAGGATTCACCAGAGACAGAGTGGGGAGCAGAACAGGCTGACTGACAAAGGACACAGCTGAGGGGAGCAGCGGGCGGGGCAGGAGAGGTCTGCCACGCTATTCGGATCACCTCTGGGGCGTGGATCGAACTCATGCTGAAGTGGCTTAAGCTTCTCAGTGCTGTGCTTTAACCCGCTGTGCCACCAGGAAGGGCCCAGTATTCTTCTTTATAAAAATGTTCAACACTGTAGTTATCCTCAGGACAAGGTTCTGATTTTATTGGAAGACTACTCAGTGATAAGCCCATGTAGCAGATTTAAGGTACCCCAAAAGACCAGTAAAGCCCTAGACTCCTTAAGAGATAGTTCTCCATTTTGGAGGTAGGTGCTGGGTAAGTTCAGGACTAAAAAGGGGACCTGGAATCAAAATGGTTCCGGCTTCCGTCCTAGAACTTCCATTTGGAAATCCTAGCACTTCTTGGGCTGAAGCATGTAACTTCTTTAACCCTCAGATTCCTCATCTTGGAAAGTTTGATCATAAAATGTAAAGGAGAGGCATGTTGAAGGAACATTTTAAATGAAAGCAAACTAGGTTTCTGTATCTTTCTTTCCTTTTCCTGAAAATTAACATATTTAATGTACTTAAGGAGTACTTGATGCTGTAAGAACTATTTAAGATTATTTATCTTAGAGGTATTGTACTCAATGACTTTCAGAGTTTCCAAAATGCCATTGAAATCATGTTTGCTGTTCAGAAGTGAAATTGAATCCTTTCCTTGCCCTCTTTCTCTTCTCTCTTTGATTCTTTTTTTTCCACTAGAGGAGTGGTGTTTAGAAATTGAATGTGGCAAGTGCCCTGCTTAGAGTGAAGCATCGAGTGCCAGGCTGGGCATTTTAGATCTCCCAAAGAGTGACAGTGTCTGGGGGCAGACAGGAAGGAAGGGGTTGGGGCAAAGGTCTTGCTCCAGTCCCCAGCCTGCTCAGATGCTCACTGCCTGAGGTTGGCTAGTGGGGCATCAAACATGGGCAGTCTGCTGAGCACCCCTGCACCCTTCACTTAGGGACCCATGTTTGCCTTTGTGTGAAGATGTTGACGTTTGTGTTTGTTGTCTTTCCTGCAATTTATTTGACACTTTCCTTATTAGTTTATCCTGTCATAGGCATCTCATTACATTTTAGTTTAGCTGATAAGTACATTTTAGCCTTGAGACTTTATTTAGTTTTTTTTTATTTAATTTTGTTGGATTTATTTTACTTTATAATGTATAAACATTTGTGCTGCCTTAATCCTTTTAGATTTGAATACTTGTCATCTTTTTTGGTTTACCACTTTAAAAATTTTTTTCATTGTTTAAAAATAGGGCTTAGAAGAAAGCCTACATTCTTAGGTTGAGAGGCTGTATCGTCATCTCTCTATTAGCTTAGAGCCTTGACCCTTACAGCTTATTAATAAGTGTCTCTTATTATGGCAGCCTCAGTCTTCTTGAATTGCAGTATGCCACAAACATCATATGCCATGGACGTCTCTCTTACTTCTTATTCATTAGGTTCATCTCTTTATTAAAAAGCCTTTTGAGCATATAAAGTAAGTATGTTTCAGTATCTTTTGTTCTTCTAAAAGATTATTGGGTGACATTTTGGCTTGCACCCCTGCAAACAACCCTGATCAATCTTCATGCCCAAAACCCGAAGGTTGACTTTCCCCAGTGTGATGAGAATTTTTTCTAACTTTTTCCAGCTGAGGGATCTGTTTGGTCAAGAACTCCATCCCATTATCCAGATATCTTTTTTAACGAGCCATATTCTCATCACATTGGTGCATTCTGTTTTGTAATTAATCAGGGCAGCTAGCTGATGTTATAGTAAGTTCTGGCTCCTGGTTTTGAGCTTTGTTTAAAGAGCATGCCCTCTTTCTCACCAAAAATAGTTATCCATATGCTACATCTCAGCTCTATGCATTCACCCAACCCCATCTCTTAGCCCATCATTGTGGACCTTTATAATTGTAAGCTGAACACAAATTCTTCCTTAAGAGTAGACCCCTTAGGCTGTTCCTCATATGACAGATATTCCTCTCAGTACTCTGAGTACAAAGTGTGGGTTCTCCTAATGCGTGATTCTAGAGTTCTTATCAAGGTGGTACGTGCTTTGATCACAGGCGAGATAATCAGAACTTTAGAGGTGACCTAAACATCACCTAGCTCTGTACTGTGAGCAGGTCTGATTGCCCAGCAGTGTGAAATGTAAGTAAAGTTGGTGGAGGGACAGTGACCTTTCAAGTTGCCAATAGCATCATCAGAAAAATGAACTCTTTTCAGCATTAGAAGGGTTTGGCTAGCTTCAAAGCAGTGAACTCTACATCTAGGTTGCACCAGCGATGATATGAGATAAAAATCAGGAAATGAAAGAACTTTGTTAGTAGTGAGGGGAAGTATCTAGATATACTGGTTTTGAAAAGTCATTAAGTTTCACTATATTTTGGTACTACCCTTTTGGCACCATTTTATTGAACTTCATGGGTATTTCATCACAAAGAATCTACATGGGATTTTCTTAAGTTAATGAGAAAAGGACTTACAGTAGTGTCTGGCATATAGTAAGGCATAAAGCAACAACGTGTGTTGTTGTTCACTATCACTTTCATTGTTCACTTAAGTAGATCAACTAACCATTTACATGTTGTTGACTGTACTAGGAATACAAAAATAATGAGACATAGTTTCTCTTCTTCTTGATCAGATAGGGTAGTTGGGAAAAGATAGATAAAGACAGACACATACACACACAACTTTGGTTTTAATACATCACAGTAATGTTACCACTGAATTTTCTTTATTTTAAATATCCATTGAGTGGTACTCATAATGTTGTGGCTAGGTGGAGGAAGTCTTACTCAACCAGAGCCGTGGTGATCAGAAAATGCTACCCTGCGTTGAGTAATGTCCAAGTTGAGTCTTAGAGATGAGTACTTTGGTGGGTAGATGTTGGGGAGAGGTAGGTGTGTGCTTTTCTCTATGCCTGCAGCATATGGGTGAAGGGCTTAAGGTGTGGGGGAAGTGGAGTTAATGTTGCCATTTGTAAAAACTTGAGAGGTCTTGTATCTCAATACTGAGAGCCTCAGACAAGTACATATTTGGGGTTGAACTTTAAATGGAAGAGTGATCCAGTCAGACTTGCATTTTAGCTGGTTACTCCGGGGACATGTGGAGGATGGTTTTGTGGGTGATGTTTTTTTTTTTTTTTTTTAAGATTTATTCATTTTGTGCATACAGAACTGGGGTACAGGGTGGTGAGAGGCTTCACCAGAGACAGAGTGGGGAACAGAACAGGCAGATCAATGAAGTACACTGCTGAAGGGAGCAGCGGGCAGGTCAGGAGAGGTCTGCCACACCATGTGGTCACCTCTGGGGCAGGCGGGAATCGAACTCATGCGAAAGCGGCTTTAGATTCTCAGTGATGTGTTTTAACCCGCTGCGCCACCAGGAGGGCCACGTGGGTGATGTTTTAGTGGCACTACCATGTTACTAAGTTAGGGGATTTAGGAGGCAAAGCAGGTTCAGGAGATGAGTTAGAGAAGATGTGATTTCTTCTGTGCTAGAGCCATTCGGGTCTCGAATTGGAAAGTGTTTCTGAACATACACCTGTTTTTCTTTGCGATCCTTACTAATGCGTTGGTCTCTGTGCAGAGGGTGGCATTGTCCAAACCTGTGGGTAGCCATTACTGCGACCATTGGAGGTGCTCGCTTCAATCTTTGGAGGTACATTGAGATTATTTTTCTGTGCCAGGCAACTCACTTTCATATTGGAGTGTCAGTTAAGGGATGTTTCTTATTAATAACATTCTCTTCACTACTACAGGAGCTGCTGCTCCGTTTGTGAATTTAAGCTTTCCAGATTATATTTTGTAAGAGGAGTGGCTTTCTGGATGTTTTGGCTTTGCCATTGTGGGAGATAAGCCTTGCAGTTACAGATTTAAATAATGACTGTGCATGTAGATTATGTGTCTTCTCCAGTAGTTGGTAGTAATAACTCTGACCATGTGATGTGAGGGTGATGAGGCACTTGTAATGGTCAAGGTGGGAAATGATAAGTATCTGAACTAAAGCCAATTATAGTGGGGCTGGGAAGAAGAGTGGCCTGAAGGGTTATTTGCTTGTTTGTTCTTTTAACTGGTATTGAGGAATGCTAATAAGGAATATCCCTTCAATTTGGGTTGCTTAGATGAAGTGTGTATGCGCGTGGGTGTTCTAGCTATATGTCTCTACAGTTGGTTCAGTACAAGTGGTTCTGAGCCACAGCTAGAGAGTATGTTTGCAGAATTCCCAGAATACATTCCTAGCTACTTGCCTTCCAGATGTGTGTGAATGTTGATCATTTGTGCCAGACTCTGCCAAGGTTTTCATCCAGTATCTTACTTAAACCTCATCTCAAATCTCAGGAAAAAATTTAATTAACTCTTTTTATTGATGAGGAATCAGAGGCTCAGGGAGATTGGCTTGTCCAGGGACACAGAGAGCTAGGTTATAATGGACACAGGCATTTAGACTTTGAACTAAGGTCTATCTGACTCAATTCAATGCTGTTAATTACCATTCTGTATTAACCTCATTTGTTAAAGGAAAATTCTAAGTGTCTTTTTGGGGGGCAAACCTGTTTTAATGTAACCCTTAGTTCAAAATCCATTAACTTGTTGCAAAATGGTAGTAAAGGCAATTTAAGTAACTTTATCATGACCTTGATTGTGATGTCTTTGGGTTGACATTGTGACATTGAAGATTTTATGACTTGGCATGTTTTTTATTTGTATATTGGTGTCATGAGATGTTAGCATGGAAATGCTTAGGTGGCTCTGAACAATAGTAATAGTGCAAGGTCTAATGAGTTTAGAAATCTTACAGTAATCAGATCTGGGGTTAGTTATTCTCTTGACTAAAGGTTTTATGTCTTTACATTTGGAATGGGTCCTGTCTGACTTTTAGCAGTCTCAGAAATTCCATACAGTTAATTCTTGGGAAGGGCAGGTGGAAAATCATTAACACTTCTCTCCTTCAGCAAATTGATATTTCATCAGACCTGGGCTCTAGTGGGATTCAAGACAGCAAGCCTTTCACTCCTATAGGATAGTTCACACAGGGCACAGCAACCCCACTAAATTAAATCGTGTCCTTTGCTCTGGTGCAGAGAGGTCACCGTGAAAAGCACTAGCTGCCAACTTCCTTTACCTGGCAGTGGTTCAACTCTGTGACAGGCCTACCTCTGATTTAAACAAATTTGAGAAATATGTAAAGTTTTGGAAGCAGTTTTGCACTGATTTGATAAAAGAAACCACAAAACACTGCAGCGCAGGTGTTGAGAATGTTTGAAAGCTGATTGAGGGAAGCAGATGGCTTTAGTCAGTGGCATCCAGCCAAAAGAGCAGGTGCTGGTCATGTGACCGCTGGTTACCAGGGTAATCTGATTGCTCTTGGCGTGCAGATGAAAGGAAAGGGGCCCAGCGTTCAGCTGTAGTATTGTATAATTTGTGGCAGTTAGAGCGGAAATAAATGCTGGAAATGGAGCCTCATAGTAGGGGAGACTTCTGTCCATGTGTAGCATAAACACTAGGACAGTTGGATGAGGAGCTGTTGTATGGATTTTTTTTTTTTTAATTTAAAAAATATTATGTTTTCTGTGGATCTTTCAGGGACTTAAAGCTTTTAGGACACTGCCTTTAAAAAAATAAATAAATAAAACAACTCTTTAAGCCTGACTGTCATTTGCTATAATACCAATTTGTTGAAAGTTGTTTTCCTATGTGGCTATTTACTATGTTAAAATGTTAATAAAATAAAATAAAAACAAGCCCTGAGTATTTCAAAATAACTAGTTTAAGATTAATGTTTATTTAAGATGATCTAGATTTTATTTATTCATTGCAAAAATACATTTTAGTGTGTGGTGGATACTTTATAATATTAACATACTTTTGAAATATTTCACATGACACCTGCTTCACTTAAATAAAATAGCATGTGGACAACCTGGGTTTCCTTTCCTTTTTGTAGCAGCTGAGGATAAAAGGAAAATGGTGTTTAATGCATTCTGATAGCCTTCCTTCTGGGGATTTATAAAGTTCAGTAAATAAACTTTGTAAATGTTTTAAAAATATCGTTTGCTTTTAAAATTTATTAGAATTTTAGAAAGAGTTCTCTGGAAGGAGTAAGAAGTAATTATTGAGGTTGAATTACTTTAATTGTTGGTTAATAAATAATATTAGAAAACCTTGGGAATGGTTTTAAAATTGAAATGGGAAGTAGCACTCAGTATACACTCAAAGAGAATGTCAAAGATTCTAAAGTTGATAGTAGACTTAAATTTGAAAACTTATTTTTTTCATAGAATTCATTCATATCCTGACTTGTGTGACATTCAAATTTTATTAATGTTTGATAAAAACATACTTTAAGGCATGTACTTTAATTATTGGGGTTGCTTTGCTGTATTTTTGTATTTTAGAAATCTAATTTAAGTAAAGGGCAATTGTGACTAACATAAAAAATGCATAATACCTAAAAAAAAATCAAATTGAATAAGACTTTGCCATCCATGTTGTTGTATCCTAAAATGTTTTAAGTTGGATAAAAACATAACTGGATGTTAGGAAAAGGGATAGCTAGTAGCACTGATCAAAAGAAAAGGATTTAAATGGGAGTATTGAAAACTTTGTGAGACACAAAGAAATGATAATTATATTCTAGTTTCCTTGACAGTTAAAAAAAAACATAATCTGTATCTTAAAAACTTGAGGGCAAAAGTACTTCTTAACCTGATTTTTCATCATGATTTGTTATATCAATGGGAATTTTGCATTGTCTAGATGAACAAATGTATTAAATATAGCATTAGGAGTTTCTTCATGCAATTTGTTTTTTAATTAGGTCAGATATGTGCTAAAGGTCATCAGTAGATATTTTACCAGGAAAAATTCATGGATAGTGCCATATAACTATATATTGCTTTATCAGTTGTTCTTGATACTTTTTGAGATAATTAACATGGGAAATATTAGGCATGGGGTATGTGGAATGCCTCATTAAAAAATGAACATTAAGTGTTGCACTTTGAATTTTAGTAATAAGAAACCTGATTCAGAAGTAAGTGCTTTGAAGAAAAAGGTCAACAAGGGAAAAACAGAAGGTTCTGAAAATTCAGACTTAGACAAAACGCCCCCACCATCTCCTCCTCCTGAAGAAGATGAGGACCCAGGTGTTCAGGTAATAACATTATTCTGTTCTTGAGCCTTGGATACTCAGCATGGGTAACTTTATCTGCATATCAAGTACACTAGACCTCCCTGTCTTTGTTATAGAGCTGTTAAAAAGATGCCTTTATTGTTGTCTGGAACATTATATCTATAGTGATGTGAGCTAGGAGCCAGTGTGAAATTAAACTCTTGACTTATGAGTTGTGCTAGCTTTGACTCCTTGACAAAATCGAAAATCTTCATGTATTTCTGTAAATGTGTCTTTGATATTTCTGTATGTGCTAGTGCTACTATATTGCTAATGTATTGGTTCACTTGAAGCTTCATTTACATTTCTGATTTTTCTCCAAAGTTTGGTGCTTGTCAATTCTTATAAGGTTATTGTAATCCATAACTAGACTTCAGATTTCTGATTTTTTGGTCAGAATTGAGATAGAGACATATAGCATATGAACAAATCAGAGATTTTCTGGATAACAGTACTGCAGCATTTTTCCAGTGTTAGATTCTCCTGGCTTTTAGAGAATTTAATAGGAATCTGTTGCAAAACTAGCTCTGAAATAAATGTTAGGAATTTAGATTCTTTTGAGTAAAGCACATTGCCTTCAGTGACTGGAAGGGTGAGGTATGGGATCGTTACAAAAAACCATTAAAAATCATTTCCTTGTTAGGGTCCCTGGAAGGATGCCAATATGGAATGGCTGGGAATGTAACTTCTGTGAATGACATCTTAAGTTGTCAAGGAACAGTTATGAGGAGCCCTGCTAGAACAGGAAACCCGTTCCCCAGAAGCTTTGCTTCACTTTTCTAGTCTTTAGTGAACACTCAGTACTTTCTACGTATACTACTACCAATTAACTTTGAGGTTAATGGCAAAAAAATTGTAATACACAACTCTAAACAATTTTAGGTAGCTTTTCTGTCTTTTAGTAGAACTCCTGCATATCTATTCCTCACAAAATGACTTAAACTAAGAGGACCTGAAAGGGATTGAGAAGAAAGAATGTGTGTGTATAAATGAGTGTGTTTTGGTTTGTTTCTGTAACAGTGACACCTCTGGCAGTTTTGAGTTGATGTAATAATTTTATTTTACACGTCAGTGAAAAGATTTTGGAAAGATAAATAGATATATTTTTAAAAATTGCTTAGAAAATTTTTTAAGTATTTTAGTGGTTTTGAATTTCATTTTTATGCTCAAGAGTGTTTCCCCCTGAATTGTGTTTGCTTAAACTAAATCCTTTATGACAGTAGTATTTGAGCAATACTAAGATTTATTCACACAAGTCAAGAAAATTCTGTCATTCTTTCACAAATGCCACTGCTGTTTTTTGAAGTCTGTATTAATGCAGCCTGAAGTGTTTGCTTTCTTCTCAATTTCAGTTATAAAAAAAATGCTAAGCAATTCAAATGAACATTGGTACATTCTTTCTTATTGGCTAGTGCTTAACTATTACGGGTTCAATAGCTAATATAAGCAACCACACAAGTAGCTCTGACTCGGAAGGCAGGCCTTTCTTGGTGTCTCTGACAGGAAGTGATGCTGACTACTTGTTTATTGTGTTTCTTCCTGTAGTGCATGCATGAAAGGCTCTAAGTTAAAGTTCTTGAGTTTTGTGATGAATTTGTTTATACTTAAGTGAATGTCATATAATTTTAATGAACTCAGAATCGTGTCATAAAGTACTCCCTTGTTGAAATTGTGGAAACACATTTATAATACCTATTTCAACTCTTAGTAATTTTCTAAAGCAGTCTGAGTTGAACAAGTTAACATTTATTTTAGTGTCAATTCAAAGATTTTGAAGGATGGTTTAAATGCAGTTCTTACATTATATTTTAATGAGGGAAATCTTCCAAATAGTAATAGTTTAACAAGTCATAAGAGAAATGTGGTAAACAATTTTTATTTTATATTAGGAATTCATAAAAGGAAGTATACCCCAAGTGAATGAATTTAAGATTAATTATTTAGAAGTTAGAGAAGCCATTTTCAGCAACTTCAGAAAATTAAGTTCTTATTGAATTTTTGATTTAGTTTACTCTTGTGAATTGACCCTGCATTCACTACTAACTAGCCTCAACTATTGCACAGAATTGTATCACAACATTTCTATGAGTAAAAACTTATTTTACATAGATGTTATGTCTATAGTTTGTAAATCTCTGTTTAAAAAGATACGTCCCTGTCTTATACTGGAACATTTCTTTAATATTAGAATAGGATCATTGTAAAGTAGATTTCTTTAGACCATGTCCAAGTGTGTTTAGTTTTGCCCACCCCACCCATGGAAACTTGGTAAAGCATCACATTCCCGCTTACAATAATGCCATTAAGATGAAAATATAGATGAACCCATCTCAGCTTAAATTTTTTATATCAAATGGAATATAGGTATGTTAAATTTCACAAAATTGAAATATTGTTGCTCACAGTAGCCTTATATCTTTTTGAAATTGATATTCAAAAAGTGAGGGATTGGGAAAGTAGGCATAAGAACAAGCGTTATTCAGGATCAGCCTTGGTAAGCTAGACAGACCTATATAAGGGAGCCAAGACTTATAGCCTTATTGTTTTCTGATATTTCTTTGGAAAGGTAGAGTTAATTAAAGATGACTTAATTTCTGAGTGCACTTGGCATTAATGTCTTCTGTGCACTATTCTAAATGCATTAAATGAATGCTTAGATGTTCTTTTCATAGTCTTTATTAGAGAGTTCCATACGCAACCCACTCTTCATATCAAGAAATTGAGATTACCGTGCAATAACTCTCCCAGCATAACATAGTAAGAGTCTGGGTCATGGGGGCATTCAGCTCCAGGGCTCACCAGATCAGACAAGCCCATGGTAATATGGGGAAGGTTTGCAAATGCAGACTCTCTGATATCTTCTGCATCACCTTGACCCACACTTAGTTGTTTGGGCAGGCTTGAAGGGGGAGGTCGGGGGGGGGGTTGTGGTGGGGGGAGATGACTCTGGCCCATGTCTCTGTGCTATCTAAGCCACTAGGAGGTCTGTGAATAAGATATTGCCCCAATACTTAATGTTGCAAGGGTGCTTTGTATCTCTCAGCCATGACTATATGAGACTGTGTAAAGACCAAGAACTCAAAAGAGTCTCCAACAACCCATTTGATGGTCATGTTATCCTTAGTCTGTATTGTGAACTGCCTTAAATCTTTCTTTGATAGGTGAACACAGTCTTATTAAAGTAGACATCACCAACCCACTCCTTGAGAAAAGTTGTTGGGAGTTTTGTTGGTGTTGACTAGAGTCATGGAAGTGCCTTGACTTGAGTCCTTCACTCAGGTTTCTTAGGAGAATTTGTCCTCAGTTTTGTTGTCCCAGATTTCCAACTCGTAAGACCCTTTATAAAAAATTATTTCATAGTTATTAGAAAAAAGTTATGTGCTAGTTTTTCAGTATTTTAATTTTTCTATGGGTTTCGCGAGCACATCTAATACTACTACACTTTATGAATGATTTAAAATATTTCTGAGTCATTTAGAATTATCTTGTATTTTATCACATACACGTGTCAATGAAAAGTTTTTTACAATTTTAATTAACTAGCAAAACTAATAAATTATTTATAAAAGTCAAACAACACAGAATTATTATGAACCAAAGTACAAAACCCCTCCTGTTCTATTTACTCCCTTGAATTTAGTATTGACAGTTTGTTATCTTTCAACAACTGTTATTTTTTTTGTTATTGAAAATGTGCACATGTACATAATTTTTAGCAAATAATCATTCACAGAACTAAATATAATGCACAGTATCTTTTTCTTGAGTTTATATGTTGATACAAGTATATACACCATTTTTTTTGGTAATTTTATATATAGGGTTTTAAATAAATTATTTTGTGACTTGCTTTTTGTTTTACTGAGCTGTTTATCTTGCTGATATTCCCCAAATATGTCATGTGGCTTGATAGCAGTACAGTTGTTTAGACCAAGGGTGGGCATGTTTAAATTTTGATTGATATAGCTACAGTGGCCTACAGAAGTGCATGGAGTTCTATTTTGACCACTGAGATGGAAAAGAACCTGTCTTACCAACAAGCCTGCTAATGCTAGCTATTGATTTTTCCTTTTTTTACATTTTATCTTTTTAAAAGATTTATTTATTTATTTATGGATCAAGCACTGGGGTACAGGCCAGAGGTACAGGGGTTGACAGCATTCACCAGAAAGAAGAGTAGGGAGCAGAACAGGCAGATACACTGAAATACACTGCTGAAGGGAGCAGTGGGCGGGTCAGGAGAGGTCTACTGCCATATGGGTCACCTCCCTGGCGGGGGATTGCACTTACGCTGCAGTGGTTGTGGATAACTAACCTGTTGTACCACCAGGGAGGGCCTCTTTTCAAAATTTTTTTTTTTTTTACATTTTAATCAGCGTGGTAAAGAAATTTAAAATGGAAAATGATTTTCCATTGTTACTTGTTTGAATTCTGCCACTCAGTCCTTCATCTCTTTTAAAATGTTCAGACAGTTTCATTTAGGAACAAGATTAAAATGCAAGTTATTTTAATCTTGGGCTATTTAGATGGTCCTTTGAATGTTAGGAATATTTTGTATAGTATTATGACTGTATTCATGTAGAATTTTATGATTTACAGATTATCTTCTAATTCTTCACTTTTTTGACATATAGACTAGTTTAATGAGCCCTTATATACTTATTATCCCCCTTCAGCATTGCTTTCACTTTTGAGCAAAATTCTGGGCGGTATAAGATTTGTTTTTATTTCCATTTTCCAATTGAAAACCACACAGCCAGAGGTGGTAGAAACATGACTGTTCCAAGCACCTGACTTGGAAATTTCCCTCATTTCCATTATTTTCCTTGCTACTATGATCTCTTGTGTGACTTACAGAATTAAAGTGATCACCTTTCCTTTAAAATTTGTTTTTACAAATATATATCATGTATTCTGAAAAATTAAAAGAGCGCTATTGATTACCTTCTAAACCCTCTTTATTGGGCTTTTTGTCTCAGAAGAGACGCTCCAGCAGGCAGGTGAAAAGAAAGCGATACACAGAAGACCTGGAGTTCAAGATTTCTGACGAGGAGGCAGATGATGCAGATGCTGCTGGGAGAGACTCGCCCTCAAACACCTCGCAGTCGGAGCAGCAGGTCAGCACCCTGATACGTGTGGTGCGTAATGCACTACAAAAGATGTGCTGGACATTTTGTGGCTGGAGCTGGAGAAGTTCAGTGGAATCATTGAACTTTTTTTTTTTTTTTTTGAATCATTTAACTTTAAGCTGGGGAACACGCATGTTGGCTAACATGCCGTGGGAACATAGTTGTTTAGCAGTAGCTTTAAATAGCCTTTGTTTTATTTTTGTGTAAGCCTGTGATATGTAATTTGACATAATTTTGGAGAATTAATGGTCTACATTGAGGAAGAGTCAGACTTAGGATGCAGGGCTGCTGAATTTACCTCTGAGAATTCAGTGCTGTAGCTTCTGGGACTTTAATAAACCACTCAAGCCTGTCTCCTGCTGTTAGGCACCGTAAGAACCCCTTTATGAAATTACTGCCTTGTAGCACTCAGCAGGGCATACTTTATTCTCTGTGCAATGTAAATGATGGATAAAATAGTTTGTATAAAATATGGGTAGTAATGTAGGATTGATTATTGTAAAGATTTTTTTTTTTGAAAAAAGCAATTTTCTTACCATTACTGTACTTTAGTTAACAAACTGATAACACATTGAAAAGTATATTAAATGCAGTTTTGTATTTTTATTTGGTAATTTGTGCTATGTTAAGACATTATATAGCGCTTTATGTGACCTCTGTAGATAAAAGCTGCCTCAGTAACACAATGATGAGTATATTTACCCCATGGGTATAGATGAGGAAAAGTCATATTTTTGACTGATATCATGCAGAGATTATTTTCTTGTGGCAGCTGGAGTTTCTGAATGCTCACTGGCTTTAGGGACTCATGCTAGTCCACGTAATTAAACTTCATAATCATGAAGTAATAAACACGGATCTTCCTTTTGCCATTTTGCAGAGTGAGATTTTTGTTCCTTTTGGCTGTATTTCTCATCTTTAACTTTGTTACCAGAACTTTAAATAGAATGAATTAAAGGGTATGGGAGAAGATGCAAAAGGGAATGATTTCTTGCTTCCACAATTTAAAACGAAATATTTTCTATTTTGATTGATTGATTCATTAAATTTTGATTCATTCATTATTTTTTAGGAATCTGTTGATGCAGAAGGTCCAGTGGTAGAAAAAATCATGAGTAGTCGTTCAGTGAAAAAACAGGTAAGCACAATTTGAAGTGGTCAAAACCTATGGGTGTGTGTATGACTCAAATTATTTCTTGCTTTTTAAATTGCTTTGAGATTTTCACCACTGTAAATAAAACAAAAACTGCTAGTGCTATTTATAATATTGTTTTATTAACTCAAAATAAATCTTTGAGGTATTCAACCTAAAGTGACATTAAAATATATCGAGTCAATACTTTATTACATCATATGCAGAAATTTTTGTTATTGTTGTGATATGAACTTTTTACATTTATTCTTGTGGCAAATTTCAAATATGTGATACAACATTATTAGCTATAGTTGCTGTGTTGTGTATTAGATCCCCATGACTTATTTATTTTATAACTGGAAGGTGGTTCTTTTTCACCCACCACCCCCTGCTTCTAGCAACTACCAAATTGTTTCTCGATATCTGTCACTTTGGCATTTTGTTTTGTTTGAGATTCCACATATATGAGAGATCATACAGTGTTTATCTTCCTCTCATTTTTCCACTTAGCATAATATTCTCAGGATTCATCTATATGGTGAAAATGATAAGATGTCCTTTTTTATGGCTGAATAATGTTCCATTATATAGATAGCCATAAATGCTTAATGACAATTTGGTGAATGACAGACAGCATTCATGGTGCTAGTCCCATTAGGTCAAATCACGTAGCTTAGGTGTGTGGTAGGCTATGCCATCTGGATTTATGTAATTACATTCTGTGATGTTTACATAATGACAAAATTGTCTAAGAACATATTTCTTTATGTGATTCTTGACTGAATATAATTTCTTTATCATTTTATGGATACTTAGATTGTTCCTATACCTTGGGTGCTGTGATTAGAGCTGTGTAGGGGTACACATTTATGTTTTTGAGTTAGTGGTTTTATTTCTTTTGGATAAATACCCAGAAGTAGAATTGCTAGTTTTTGGGTTTTTTTTTGAGAAATCTCTCTATTGTTTCCCATTGTGTTTATACTAATTTACATTCCCACGAGTAGTGCACAAGGCTTCCCTTTTCTCCACATCCTTCTGAGCACTTGTTACTTTCTTCTTCTTTTTTTCCTTCTGATTATAGCTATTCTAACAGGTATAAGGTAGTAACTTGCTGTGGTTTTGATTTATGTTTCTCTGATGATTAGTGACATTGAACACCTTTTCATGTATCTGTTGGCGAGCTCTGTGCCTTCTTTGGAAAAATGTTTTTTGCAATCTTTTGTCCTCCCCCCCCTTTTTTTTTTTGGTTTCTTTTGGTTTTGCTACTGTTTCTATTCTTTATAAATTTTGGATATATCACTATGTGATTTGCAATTTTTTTTTCCCTTTCAGAAGGCTGCCTTTTCATTTTGTTGATAATTTCTTTTGTGGTACAGAAACTTTTTAGTTTGATCAGTTCCATTTGTTGTATCACTTAGAGTAGGTAAGAAGCTCAAAAATTTCCAAAGAAATGTATAGGAATTTAGAATTAGAGGTTTTTTTTTTAAAAAAGTATTAATTCATAGAAATCATAAGCATGACTATACCTCTTCAACTCTCTTAGGAAAGTTCACTACCCCTTCTCCTTCCCTCCCTTCCCTGAGGATGGAAGTTCCACTTGTCATTTTAGTGAATAGGTTTTTTCTCATACTTTTTAAAATATTTAAAACAATTTTATAATTATAATTATGAAATTATAATTTAAATAATTAAGATATTAATTAATATTCTTTGTCAGTGCAGAAATGAAATATAGAACTATTTCCAGTGTAACTTTTGAAGATAATATGACTTATTCTTTAAAGTTATTCACAACTCATTCATTGATTTGCAAAGGTGAGCTCTTAGTACCTGTCATTTGATTTAAATAGCTTTTTCATTGAGGGACATAGATACTCTGTGACAAAGAATTTTATTTCCATACTGATAGAGATTCCCCATTCATCCCAGCATCTCCTTTCTTGCTTAGTTTGAGAAATTTCTTTAAAGAATTACATAGTCATCCACATACACTTTCATATTCTAGCATACAATTTTCATTATCTCTGGAAAGTGATCTCTTTCAGATACAGATGTTCCTCTTTCATCTTGAATCATTGTGGAATATACCATACTTTCATTTATTTGCTTTCAAGGTGGATAGAAGTATAATCTCCCTATTTTGACATGCAAAACAAGCTTTTTGAACAAGTAAAATGTGTACAAAAGTATAACTTCCCTGTGACTGAGATCAGGAATGCAGGAATTACAGGACTTTCAATAAGGCTTTATCAAATAGGAAGCCTTTACTATTCAGAGACTATTCAGAGATCCTAAGAAGTGGAATTGCTCCAGTAGTAAATTTCTCTTTGCCTTTATTGCAATACTGTTTGCTTTTCTATTGTGTTATTCACAGGGTAGATTTGTATCAGAATATACAACTCTAGTTCTTATACAGCAAGAACAACATATCAAGATATTTTCCAGTTGAGTGGACAGTGGTATGGAGTAGCTTTCTGGTGATTCTTTGAACATGAGGATTTTATCTCTGTTTATTTACATGATAAAATCACAACCAAATTTCCCACCTGGTCAAGTAGAAATGAGCACTATTTAACTCATTAGAAAGGTTGCATTTTTTCCTACTAATGACTCTAGAACTGTTAATTTGTGAATTGTAGATATATGACAAAATTTAAATACTTGACATGCTTTGAAATATAGTCCCCTTCACTGAACTGAAGTGACTTGTTTGAGTAAATAGCATGTGGTTTGGATGGGACATATTAATTTTCATTCAATTGCTAGTTCTTCAGCAGGCATACTCAGCAGGTTTGGGGGTTGCAAATTGTAATTAGCTCTATTATTCAGAGCTACTTACTCTGTGCATTATGTAGGACATTGCTTTTTCTTTTGTTTTGCCTACTTCCAAGACTTTTTTCCTTTTTTTTTTTATTACCCTTTAAATGTCGGTACCAGTTGTTTCAGCATAAATATTATTTCCTTTTACAGATGATGATTTATATATCATAGGGAATTAAAAGTCACTGTAATTATACATGAGGTTGAAATGTTGAATTGGTGAATTTTAGGATGGAAGAAATGTGTGGAAAATATTTTTTTTAATGATTTAAAGGAAGAGATGATGTCATTAACTTTATTACAAATTATTGGCATTTCATAAAGCCATTTAGAAAGTTGTAAACATTAGCAGGTACTGACTTTTTAAGCTGTTAATGTTCTTGAAATAACTCCTTCAGTTATCAGCTTTAATAACAACAGGGGAAAGTATGGCAAGTAGAAACAAAAGGAAATTTGAGATTTTTCTGTGAATTCTAATTCTGCCTGCTAGTCTGTTTCCTATTACCATGAATAATTGAAGACGTAGCTCTGAGAAGGTGCCTTTATCTTTCCCTGGCAATATGAGGGAAACTGACTGTGAGTTCTCAGAGCCTACTAATGTATGGTGCTGACACATAGTGGGGACTCAAAGGCTTTCAGAGTCAGTTGCCCTCATCACTGTAGCCTAAGAAGGATGTTCAATTGTGATGGAGTCATACAAGCCCATTTAAGAGCGACTCCTGAATTCAGCACCTCATTTTAAATACAGATGGCTGCCATTTATGTTCTTCTAAATTGAAAGTAATGATCATGAGACCTAGTAGAAGAGACGGACTTGACAGTTGAATTTGGAGATAAATATAAGAGTGAACTTTTGGCTTGTATAAAGTTTGGTTCTCTTTTTTGCCTCCCACATTTACTCCTCATGTAAATTTCTACTTTGAAATTTTTTTTTTCTGCTATGAGCCATCTGTCTTTGGGGAACAATGATTCAAATCCTGTTTTGTATTAGGTCAAAATAGTTTTAAAAACAACTGTATCCCCTAAATTTCTTCATTTTCCTTTAAGTTTACTATGTGATATATTTTCTTTTTAAGAGGTTATTTATCTTAATTTTTTACTGTGGAGACAATGGTATACAAAACCATATATGACTAAGCTATAGGTTAATAACCCTTCAGATGTATATACTACAGCACACTCAACTGCAAGATACCCACAGACCTCCACCATAGTCCATTGTGCCCTTCCACACTTTGCTCTCTATTCTCCCTGTTCCCCAACTGGTAGCTTCATTTCTGTAGTTAGATTTCTAGTGTTTGTTTTGGCTTGGTTTTGCCTTTGCTTTTTTTTTTTTTTCCTGTATTCCACTTGAGTGAAATAAAAATTTCAGTGTGTGTGTTTTCTTTAGCTAATCTCAGTAACAACAATACAAATAGCTCATAGAGAAGGCAGAATTCTTCATCCCATTTATTACGTTCTTATTCTCTCCCTCAGTGAGGTATGATTTGGTATCTCTTTTGGAGTGTGTGATAGTTTGGGAAAGACATAAGAGACATAAGAAGGGATTCATACTGTTACCTTACTGATTTATTTATTGAGGTGCTTTCTAATCCTTTGTATTACACTTCACAAAATCTTCCTTCTTTTATACTCTATAGTTCTGTTTCTCTAATATGATTGCTTAATTTAGTAGGATGTTTATGAATGGTTGCTTTTCTTTCATACTACAGGACTAGCATTAGGTGGAAGAGTGTTTTAGAATCTAGGTGACGAAAGAGTTGATTTATTGCCTGATCATGTTTTCTAGTTTATCTGAACAATTGGGCAAATATGACTTCATATGTTTGGAACTTTAAATTTCTTGTGAGTAATAAGGACTTTGGTAGGCCAGTGTTGGAATCCAGTGAAAAGATAAACACATTTCTTAGAACTACTTTGTTGAATATACAGTATTCCTTTAAAGGTCTCTCACATTTAGTGGTCACTGTCCATGAAGTAAATTAGTTGAAGTTTTGGTATGTGCAGAAAGGGAAACTTCAACTATTCATTGCCTATGCCCTTTATAGAGTGCTTCTGAAAGCTGGGGTAGGAAGGTAGAAGTTGGAGCTCTTTTCAATTATCATTAAATTTTGGTAAAACTGACTGCCATTTAATGAATAATTAAGTAATGCTCCCCTAGGCTGATGATTTCATGCACCTTTTTTTTTTTAAACTATTAAGCCATCTTTGCCCCACTGTTCAGATAAACTTTACTATTAGTAAAGCAGAAGAAGTCAACATAATAATATATATATGAAGTAAAAGGATATAAAGTAGTTGTCTTTATAGTTCTGGGGTAACTGATTAGTGATCTCATTTGTGCGGTCAGTTCAGCAAAGCAACAGGCTTACAATTTTGGGCATTCAAATAGAAAAAGACTCTGGGACAATTCTGCACCAGTTCCATAAGCTCCCACGTGAAGTCTAAGAACCTAATGACTTCCTCTCAGACAGCTTTATACCTTCTGTTTAGGGGTCTCCACATCAGGTTCCCAGAAATAACTAATCTGGGTGTTAATGAATATGAGTGTTAATGAGAGACAGGAAGAGACAGTTGAAGGTTGTGTCAGAGCTTTTTGAGAGCAGCATTGAAACAGAACGAAAACTACCTCTGAAGCTTAAGAGTTGCTCCTTTGGACTTTGGTGCCCTCTTAGTAATTATGGGATGGTAAAAGTACATAGAATGAAATGGAAAGGATGGGATATGAGGAAAGAGCAGGAAGAAATCAGGAAATAGTGCAGCAGAGAAATAATTCAACTTGGCGTTTTACCTTCACACACTTAATTTTGGAAAACTCAGAATTGAAAGATACAGTAAGTATTAAAAATATAGAACCATTAGATCACACATTTTAATTCCATTATAGATTTGATATGTTATGAGAAGCATCAATGGATCTGAGCTCATTCTCGCTTCCTATTTTCCTGGATTATCTATTGTCTTACCTTTGCTTTCTTCCCCAATCTCCAGTTGCGAGCAAAGATAATGTATCTTGAAATGACTCTTGAAATGTGAAGTAGTATAATATTGGGGTTAGAAAATGTAAGGCAGGTGCTGAATGGTTGTAGCTTGAACTGACTAGAGTTTATAAATTAATTGCAGGTTTATGTTGTTGGTTCTTGGATGTAAACATTTCATTTTCATTTTGGGCAACTAAAAGTGTGGCCATTGGTTTTGTTTTTGTTTTTTTTTTTTTTGGATATATTGAAATGGCTGTTGTATAAGTCATGACTGTTTATAGATCCATTTGTGTAGCACCAGATATTATATATTTTGATCACAGTCCTGACTATCCTGTGATGTCTGAACAGATGGAAAAACTGTTTAAAATTTAGGTTAACTGATATGTGAGAGTGTCAAAAAGAAGTTTAAGTGCACAATTTTTGGTGATATTTTAAAGATTAGGGATTAGGGAACTCATAGTCTCTTGAAACAGATCCTGTGCCAGTCTGTCATGTACCAGAAGTTTTTACTCCTTTGTCCTCTACCATGTTCCTACTTGCCTTCAGCTTCTTTGCAGCATCTCTGAGAAAGTTTAGCAGCCAATTGTGACCCTCAAGGCAGACTTGGGTACTCTTGTAAGAGTATAAAAACAATCCCTAAACATCTGTAAGTGGTATTTATGTTTTACATCCCTAATTTAGCTGATCAAATGTTCTAGAAGAAAATTACATATTACAATGTGTGTAACAACCTAAAACCAAAAAGAAAAAAAATATTGAAAGGGATGCTTAAAATATCATGAATGATCTCTTTTATGTATACTCCAGTGGGTTGGATCAAGGGAGAAGTTACAGATAATCTTACCACTGAACTCCTGATTTGGCTAATGTGTATCACAATTTTAACCTTACCTAAATGTAGTATTTGGAGTGTTAATTTTATTTGGCTGCTATATGTGTGAGACATCTTGTCTGAGAGGTTTTAATTGTACCATTGAGTAAAACTAAAACTGTGAATAGTGATACAGTGAAATTACAGCATAAGAACAAGGTTTAGTTTTATATGGTTTCTTGTTTAGAGTTATTAACTATATGGAGGAATAAATGTCTTTTAAATATTTTAAAACATTACAAAACCCACAATGTAAAGTTGCCATGAGGCAGCCAAAAATAATACATATGGCATTCAGGAGAGCAGTTGCTAATTGGCTGCTGCCTGAGAAAATGGTACACTTGGCGTCTACTTAACACTGTGGGTTTGGCAGAGAGCCACATTTGGGGTCAGGTTGCTGTGAATGAAGCTGCATGTGGTTAGGGAGGAGTTAAAGTGATTCATGTCTTAGGAGCTGTAGCACGTCGAGCAGCATGCACTGGTCTAAGCAAGACAGTCTCCGTCTCCCAGCCTCCCACCACCTCACAAGGTGTTCCTCTTCCCAACAACATCCTTTGCTGTTACCATTCCTAGTTTGTGTCCCTATGGAAGTAAATCACTACTTTTAGAATATTCTTATAGATGGTTTTTAAGTACTTGCTCGAAATTCTCTTTTGTTGCAGAAGGAATCTGGAGAGGATGTAGAAGTTGAGGAATTCTATGTGAAATACAAAAATTTGTAAGTAGACTGTGATTTTTTTTTAAGTGGGGGAATAATATACTTCCATGTTATGAATGTTGTTTTTCTCAAAAATGTGTAATGGTATAAAGTCACCTATGTTTTACATTTCACCGAGTAGTTCTTTTTGGAGAGGATAAAGACTTGTGCAATAATAGGAAAATGGGGAAAGTAATGATTCACTTATCCTCTGAGAATGGGTTTTACTCTGTGGTTCTACTCTCTTCTATATACGGGATGCCAAATGTTTAAGAGAATTCCAGTGTTGCCTAAAGGCTCTTAGAAAATCGTGACATCACTCATGTTTCAAGAAGCAGGGAGCTTTGAATTATCTGTCTTTATTTCTATTTTCTGTTCAGTTAATTTGAATTTCAGAACTTAAAATAAGACTAAATTGAAAAACTTGTTCTAGATGTGTGCTGTATACCAGGTTGAAGCATACATTTTGATGAACTAGCGTAGTATAAAGATCAGTAGTTACCCTGTGAGGATGATAAGGGCCATTTTCTGCGTTAAACAATAATCATAGAATAAGGACCAAAATATTTATTGATAATGTGAAAATTAAATTTATTTTAAACTTTATAAGGCAAAGAACTTGTACCTTATTTGTAAGGTATGCTTAAAGGGATGCTTTTGTAAGTTGTTACAAAAGTAGCCTAAGGAATTTGTTCTACACTAGAAAAGCAAAACACGAGGCCCCACTGTTTCTGTCATTCTTTCTTACTTCTTACTAAGACACCATCTTAATATACTGATGCACTGCTGAAGAAGTTTTGTAAGCATAGCCTGTTTATCAAGAAAAATGTTGAAGCAATTTCTTGTCAGTGTTTTTTGAGAGTTCAGTGAAATACAGAATCTGTCATTAAAAAAATGCTTGGTAAATATTAGTTGTAATTATTTATTATGAGTTTATACATGTAGAAATTATACATAATGAGTTGATTTCATATAGTCTTACAAGGAGAGTGGTTAGGACAGGCAAATAGAAGATAACTAAGTAAGTAACTGAGAGTTCACTGGTAGACTTATCAAATCAAATTTAGAGAAAAGTAGTTTAAGGGCCTTAACAGGTGGATCTCATCCAGATCTCTGCAGTAGGTCCTACGGTGCTTGATTCATACAAAATATCTGATGTCATCTGTCCATGACCCTAGAAGAGCACATGGTTTTCCAAAGCAGGTACTACAGCCAGGTCAGGAACCAGTCATATGAGATGATGCCAACAAACTTTCCTGTCTGGTATTATTGAAATTAAAATTTCCATAAAACTAACATTTCTCTACATCTTTTATTTGATGTCATATAAGTTACACAGGAAAATTATAGACAGAGTACATAAAGAATTCTTGTTTTTATGATCAAATGGTATCTTGTGTAAAAGGTACAATAAGGCTCTTAATTATGCTAGTGGTGCTAAGTGGTATGTACTAATTCTATCGTTCCCTCTTTATTAGTTAGACTTATACTAATAGGACAAGCTTACACACTTTTGCCCATTTGCTTATTTGTAGCTAAGTATAAGCCTGTAGAAGCTAATATTTCTCATTGGTTCATAGCTTTTTATTAATATTTTCATTCTTTGTTTACATTATCCCAGTTAGCCAGTGGATGGATCCCTTTCAAATTGGCTCTCTCTTCTTGTGTCTTTATCCCCATCTTTCTTGGAATACTTACTTTTGGACACCAGAGGATATTCTACTTATATCTTTTAGTTTCCTTGTTTATGTCCTGGAATCATTATTTCTCCAAGGAACCTTGGTTGAATTACTGGAGAATGACATTTAGAAACCAAGAGTCAAATAGTAGGTGTGCTCGTTACAACTGGAAAATCATTGCTACATTATCTGCTCAGTGAGACAGGTATATATACACATCAAATATACATGCATACCTTACATATACATATGTGTATGCTTATTACATGCATCCATATCCATATCCATATATATGCACACACATACCTCTGTCTACACACTTACTTTTTTTTTTTTTTTATTAAAGATTTATTTGTGCATACAGAACTGGGGTACAGGCCAGAGGCTCAGGGTGGTGAGAGGCTTCACCAGAGACAGAGTGGGGAACAGAACAGGCAGATCAACGAAGTACACTGCTGAGGGGAGCAGCGGGCGGGTCAGGAGAGGTCTGCCACACCATGTGGTCACCTCCGGGGCAGCCAGGAATGGAACTCATGCGGAAGCGGCTTTAGATTCTCAGTGCTGTGCTTTAACCCGCTGCGCCACCAGGGAGGGCCCACACTTACCTTTTAATAACAATGAAAAACAATGCCTTTACATTGATGCTTCCAATTTTATTACCATACCACAGGGGTCATTTTGTCCTTTTTTAATAATAATGACTCCTTTCTTACACCACTAGAAATCTGACTATTACCATCGTTAACATATTTGCTTATTGCCAATCTCAGAATATACAGGTGGTTTCAGGATTATTGATCTTATTTCTTTGAAAAAGAAGCCTACTGAGTTAAGAGTTCATCCAGTATTTGTTTAGAGTTTTTTGTCTTTACTAGGCAGGTATTGAGTCTAAATGTTTTATTTAAAAATGCGTTGGGTTAATTCTCCTCCCCCTACTCCTTTTACTGTGGTTATATTATTGATTTGATACTCAGTTTGATTCGTTAGTTTCTGTTTGTACAATAATTCCTCCTTATCCATAGTTTAACTTTACAGTGGTTTCAGTTACCTGTGGTCAACCACGGTCTAAAAATGTTATATGCAATGAGATATTTTGAGAGACAGACACATACCACATTCACATACCTTTTATTAAAGTATACCATTGTAATTGTTCTATTTTATTATCACATCTCTTAATGTGACTAATTTATAAACTAAACTTTATTATAAGTAACTATGTAGCGGAAAAAGCATAGTATATGTTGGGTTTGCTACTGTCCATGATTTTAGGCACCATTGCGGGTATTGGAGTATATCTCCCATAGATAAGGAAACATTGTTGTGTTTGTATTCTATTTCCACTCCCCCTCTATCCTTGATGAATTTATTTTTTTTTCAAATTTCATGAAATATTTATGATTCATTTAATCCCTTTCCTTTTCATTCCTACTCCCATTCTTACTGATCCCATCTTTAGTCTTTTTGTCATTTTTCACATGAAAATGTAGGTATAAATTTTATATATAATATTTCCCTTTCTTCATTATATACAAAAGAATAATATAGCATCAGTGTATGTTTGCATTTTGCTTTTTCTACAGTATTATCTTCTGGAAATTACCACTGTCACTTTATAGATCTTTCTCATTCTTTATAATAGCTGCATAATATTCCATTTTAGGTCTACATTTTAGCTTTTCCAACCAATCTCCTTTGTATGTGGGCATAAGTGGCTTCTGATAGTTTACAGTTGTAGATAATGCTGTACATACATTATGCCTATGTTTTTTCGAATTGTTGGAGACATAGGTTCAGGGTAACTTTTTTAGTAGTGGGATTGCTACATCAAAAGGAAAACATATATAAACAGTTCTGTTAGATATTAGATTCCTTTCCAAAAGGGTTGTATCAGTTAGCATTTCTACTAACATTGTACAACCTTTCCAATATAGTGTGGTATTTGGATTTTTTCACTTTTTGTGAAAACTCATATTTTAGTGTGTTTTTATTACCACTTCTTTTATTGTGAATGACTCAAAAACATCATCTCCTGTCTGATAGCCATTTTTATATCTTGTTTTGTCAGATGTATGTTAATATTTTTTACCTAGTTTTCCATTGTGCTTTTTCATTATTAAGACTTCTTTTATATATACACAGAGTATTAGTCCTTTATCTTTGTTATCTGTTGCAATTATTTTTTTCCCAGTTTCACTTGCTTTTTGACTTTTTGTTAGTTTTTGCATTGTGAATCTAAACAATATATATAGTTAGATTTATTAATCTTCTGTTATGCCTAGCCTTTGAGTCATTGTTAGAAAGACCCCCATGCCCCCCCCCCCCCCGAGGTAAAACAGGATTTGCCATATTTTTCCTGTAGTATTTGCATGGTCTAATTTTCTGCATGCAGACACCTAATTCTCTGGTATTTATTCTTATATATAACATAAAGCATGCCTCTGATTTAATGCTTTATAAATATATTGTTTCAGCACCATTATTCAAAAGTCTACCTCAGACCCAGTTTTTTGAGATACAACTTTCATCATGTACTAAAGTGACATTTATATGGTAAAGGTACCTTATTCTGATCCTTTGATCCATTTGTCTATTCATGAGCCAGTAGTCCCCTGTTTTACTTACAGAGGTTTCGTAGTATATTTTAATATCTGGTATATCTAGTTTTCTCTGTGAGATTTTCCTTTTTTGCTAGTTTGTTTATATATGTACAGTATTAACTTGTCTCTTCTATAAAAATGTTATGTTTGTCCTTTAATTTACATTGTACTAAATATACAATTCTACTTTGTGTTTTACTATGATTTTAAATATTTTCAAATACATTTTATACCTAAGTTTTTCTCTGAATCTTCTAAGTAGTCATTGTGTGACTGGAAGCAGTTAACATCTGTATATTAATTTTATTTATTTTTTTAAATTGAAAGAGAGGGAGGCCAGGGAGGCGCAGCAGGTTAAAGCACTGCACTAAGAAGCTTAAGCCACTTCCGCATGAGTTCAATCCCCGCCTGCCCCGGAGGAGATCCACATGGCGTGGCAGACCTCTCCTGACCCTCCCGCTGCTCCCCTCAGCAGTGTACTTTGTCGATCTGCCTGTTCTGCTCCCCACTCTGTCTCTGGTGAATTCTCTCACCTTCTGCATCTCTGGCCTGTACCTCAGTTCTGTGTAAATAAATAAATAAATCTTAAAAAAAAAATTGAAAGAGATTTTTACTTGTGCATACAAGAACTGGGGTGTAGGCCAGAGGTGAGTGTGTGGGAGGGCATCATAGAATTCACAACAGACAGCTGTACTGAAATATACTCCTGAAGGGAGCAGTGGGTGAGGCAAGGAGAAGTCTGCTGTGCCATTTGGGTCATCTCCCTGGCAACTGGGGATTGAACTCATGCTGCAGTGTATGCAGATAGCTTGATGAGGCTGTCTTAAACAACCCTGTGCCACCAGGGAGGCCCCATATGTTAATTTTATGTGCTGTTACAATACTGAATTATTTTGTTATTTTTTAAATTAGTTTCAAATTGATTCTCTAGGGTTTCCAGTTATGCAGTTATATCATCTACAAATATAGTTTGACTTTTATTTTACATTTATTGCTCCTCTTATTCTCTCTATTATAATAGCATTGGCTAATACTTCATATATGATATTGAATAATTTTGGAGATAGTGATCATTCTTGTCTTGTTTCTGATCTTAGTGGGACACTTACAGATTTTCTCCATTTGGTGGAATCATTGACGGAAAATTTCAGTTTCATTTACAAGAGGGAGAGAGAATAGGGTGGAACCACTTGCTGTTGTGCCTGTGTCCACCTCATGGCCACACTGGTGGTGCTCTAAAGGCAGGCATTTGAACTAAGACAGGTATACTGACTGCCCACATGCCTTTTTTAGCCAGTAATTAGGAGGCTAGAACTGGTTGCTTTCTATGATATTTGTTTTTCATTATAATAATATTGAGTAATATTTATTGGAAAGTTGAAAAATAAAAGTTGGAAAACAAAATACTTGCATAAGAAATGTCTACACATACTGTT
The DNA here is from genome assembly GCF_000260355.1 of Condylura cristata. Taxonomy (NCBI): domain Eukaryota; kingdom Metazoa; phylum Chordata; class Mammalia; order Eulipotyphla; family Talpidae; genus Condylura; species Condylura cristata. Next base: position 52,859,398 of record NW_004567110.1, on the reverse strand, counting down.
ATGACAATTAAATTATCACTAAATTAATTGAAAACATACAAATTTACAATCCTGAAAAATTTTTTAAGTAGAAATGATTCTTTATATCAAAGAAAATAAGGAATGGCTGATATGAGTGTTAGTATTTTCAGTGCTTTGCACTCAGACACATGATGGGCACTGAGTATTTATTGACCACAGGCTGAGTATGTTTTCCTTGACTCCTTTTTTAAGTGTTTTTTTCTTTCATTCCAGACACTAGCAGTTTATCATTTCATTCCATTGGTTATTGTACAAAGAGCAACAGTTCTCAGAGTGTAGTCTCAGCCTTACTAGGGCCCTTGAGACAATTTTGGGAGATGTGTAAGGTGAAAGCTTCTTAAGTCTAATAAGTTGTTTGCCTACCAGATGGCACAGTTGAGTTTTCCAAGAGCTACGTGATCTATGGTATCACAGCAGACTGAATGAGAAGTAGATAAGAGAATCCTGCTGTATCCTATCTATTACACCAAATTGTGCAAGACCATTTTCTACACTAAACTTATTATGTTTTAAAGAATATCATAAACTTTCATTTAAAATGTTACTTACACTGAAATGTAATGGATTAACTGCTGTATTTTCAAATTAAACAATAAATATCAATAGATAACCCCCTAAATAAAAAAAAATACTATGCAGTATTATCATCCAAAAATGATAGTTGTTATTACCAAATATGTGCATTTCATTTAGTCTATTTTTTTCTGTGTATGCATATGTATTTGAAGTCCTTATCTCTCTTAGTCAATTGTCGGAGTAGATCAGTCCTACTTTTGAAAATGCATATTTAGATGCTGCATAAATATTGATTATATTTATTTAATCATAAGTCCTTCCCAAATTAGTAATCATTTTTTGAAAGATTTCATAATAGGTACATAATTTTTAGAGTGATAATACTTTGATGTTGAAAGAAGTTTGTATTCAAGCATCTCTTCTTTTTCATGCGGTTAGGGGGAGGGAGGGCAAGAAGAGGATAATGAAACGTAAGAATACTGAACTACCAAATAAAGGAATGTCAGAGGTATCAAAAGACATTGACTATATACTGATGAATTTCAGGGATAATAAAGGGAGGGTGGACAATATTCAGGGTAAGGTTACAGAAGACGCAGCTGCTGAAAGAAGGCAGGTGTGTATTGAAATGGGAGTGCAAGAACAGGGTGACCAGTAGAAACTGAGAAATTCACAAGGGATTGAGGGTGATTACTTCAGATTTTCTAGAAGAATTTGGGAGAGCAGGAACTGATCAGGGGCTGGTGGGGCGTGGGTATTTAGAGGGTGGGTAGTACTCCTTTTGTAGGTTGCGTTTACCTTTGCTTCTTTAAATTGGAATGCTTTTAACTTTACGTAGAAACTTTTATTTCTCAGTGATAAAAGGCTCAAATATAAATACATAATCAAAGCCACTCAGTAGTACTAACTGTTTTATACTGAAGAGTAATACACTCACTTAAGAAAATAGCTTGTTTCCGGTACCCCTCTCCTCCTGCTTTGTTTTTAAATGGGAAATGTGTAAGAGCCTGCTGGAGGCTCAGGACAGAAGGGAAATTTTTAGGCACTATAATTGATTTTCTTTATTTTTTCCTCAAAAGGTAGTGATATTGACTATTGCTCAACAGCCTGAGTGATTAAACAGGTTATTTTGCTAATGATCTGTTTTGTTGACTTTTTAAACAAAAATACATATAATTAGGATTAATTGTGTTTTGCATATTTCAAGTGTTTTTTATTCTTTTTAGCTCTTATCTTCATTGTCAATGGGCATCTGTAGAAGATCTGGAAAAAGATAAGAGAATTCAACAGAAAATAAAAAGATTCAAGGCAAAGCAGGGCCAGAACAAATTCCTTTCAGAGGTATGAGCTATTTAATTTCCTTTGTTTATTAAAATATTTTTAATTTTGAATTTTAGTTAAGTTATTAAGGAAAGCCAGTTTGCCTCATTTGAAGCTGTTACATGCATGTTAGTAACTGGTTATTGCCTCCCAAAATTTGTAAACAGGAAATTTCTCATTCTTCCTGTTGCTTACTCTAGAAAATACTGGTTCTTATGATGTTATGTAGAAATATGATGATAAGATTAACATCTTTTAATGAAAGTACAGTTAGGTAGTGAAAATAAGTGCACAGAAATATTTTGTTGCAACTGAGCATTTTAAAAACTATATAGTAAGTATGAAGTACAGGTTAAGGGTATAGCATTTAACTTCATTTGAGGGAGGTACGTGATATTTCTTTTGTCACTACCTGATTACAGAGGAATCACTAAACTAATTTTTAGAAATGTGCTGTGGCATAGATATTGATAAAATATTTTGCTTGCCCCCAGTTTATCTTTGCAGGTGACAGAACCCTGCGATAGAATCGTTTTTCCATGCTTCTAACAGGCATATTCTAAAGTTTATATTAATGGCCAAGGCAGGGGCTTGCTATTTTACCATATATATTTATATATACTTATGATATATAGCACAGGGGAGAAAGTGGACTTTTTAAAAAAGATATGCATTTTATTTATGCATACAAGAGCTAGGGTGCAGGCCAGAGGTGTGAGAGGTAAGAGGATTCACCAGAGAGAGTAGAGAGTAGAACAGGTGGATCTACTGAAATTGCTGAGGGGAACAACAGGTGACACCGGAGAGGTCTGCTGCATCATGTGGGTCACCTGTCTGGCCAGGGGTTGTGCTTGTGTTGCAGTGGCAGCTGATAGCTTCATAGTGCTGTGTCTTAAGTCCTAGAGCCACCAGGGAGGCCTGAGCAAACTACATTTTTAAACACTGCCAAGATCTCTTCCAAAATGGTCAATTTCACATTTTTTAAAAACTGCTTACTGTTGTCCCTGGATTTTTGATCACCAGTGTGGTGATCAAGTATAACTCATGTTGAAAGATGAAACTTGCTGATTTATTAATTTTCCTCTCCATAAAAGTTATTGTACATTGTAAAAAAGCATGAAATTTGCTATAAAATAATACTTGTTTTGTCTACTCACATCCCTACTTGACATTTTGGGAAAGGAAGTGAGGACAAAACAGTATTGAGTACTTTAGCTCATAATATTCTTTTTTTTAGATTTATTTATTTATGCATACAGAGCTAGGGTACAGGCCAGAGGTGCAGGGGTGTTGAGAGGATTCACCAGAGACAGACTGGGGTGCAGAACAGGCTGACTTACGAAGTACACTGCTGAGGGGAGTAGTGGGCGTGTCAGGAGAGATCTGCTGCGCCATATGGGTCACCTCTGGGGCGGGGGATCGAACTCATGCTGAAGTGGCTTTAGCTTCTTAGTGCTGTGCTTCAACCTGCTGCGCCACCAGTGAGGGCCCTCTCATAAAATTCTTATCATTGCAGGTGACAGAACCCTGCGATAGAATCGTTTTTCCATGCTTCTAACAGGCATATTCTAAAGTTTATATTAATGGCCAAGGCAGGGGCTTGCTATTTTACCAGACATATGTCTTTATTACCACCTGTTAGTCATGATATTATACTTCTATGTAGTGTAGAAGTTAGCACTGAAGCGAATAGAGGCACTCATATATAAGTAACTCCTTACCTCCTGAAGAATATGTAGGTGATTCTTGCTTTGAAAGGGAAGTTTCTAAGAAAACACTGAAGTTCTCCCCCCCCCCCCCACGGTCTTCAAGTTCGTAATGTAGCTAAATGTAAATTTTTGTGACATTTGGCAATTTGAAATCATTGTCTGCTTTTTAAAAAGCCACTGCATTTTCTGCTGACCTTATCTGCAGATCAGATTAGGGGAAAAGGAGAGAAGAATGCAATAGTAGTTGTCACTGCTCCTTCAACCCGCGCCTCCCCCCCCCCGCCCTCTTCCCCAGCTGTCATCCTTAAATTTGGTTCTGTTTATTAAATTTTATTTGGAATTTGTTTGCTGGATTCAGATGCACTTCATTGACATGACTCTAGCTTTGTAGCCTATCTATTTGGATGTGAATCACCTGTACCAAGGTTGAAATATATTAGCTTGCTGGTAACCTGGCAACTAGAAAGCTTAGGTTTTTTGTCCTGAATAGAAATAACATAAACTTGAGTCTGAAAGATGATACAGGATTAGCAGAGAAGGGTAAACATTCTGTTCTCTCTCCTTGTATACATGCACACATACCTCCACGCACACCTTTGTCATAATTCATAGTCAATGGGGCTTCAACTATACTGTGGTTCCCCTACTTTGGAATTTTCAGATATGATTACTTTTGTGTTCTTTGGACTACTTTAGGCTTTATCATAACTGCTGCAACCAAAATCTCTATTCAAAAACATTGAAACTGAAAATTGCATCACACATTCTGGCATAGATTACTCACAAAATAAAAGTCTTTAGGAGTAATAATAGTATTTTAATTCAGCAATGAAAACTTTTTAAGACCAGGCTGTTTTAAAGAGAGAGGTTTTACCATCAAAGCCTTGTATAAAATGTTTTAGTGTTTATGCTATACATATGAATACCATACATATTATTTAACAAAATGTAGAAACTTTTGACAAAGTCAGTGCATTAATATGTTAACATTTACAGTTTAACATTTCAGGAATATTTTGCCTTAATACTCAACTGTTTGTAAAAGCTTTCTTTTACAAATCATAACTATATCTTTGGAGTTATGATTTTTTGTTTCATAACTTATAGTTCAAAGTGCCCACACTGGGAATTATAAATGAGCATAGAAGCCCAGAGAATGTTTGTTATCCTTGAGCCAACTGTGATCACACAGCTTATCTTTTCAACTTGTAGTTCAGGGGCTAAGACTGGCATCTGAGTGACTTCTAATAGGTCTTTGGGGAAGCATTTTAGTGCAGCTATATTACTGATAAATTAATCTATAGGAACACATACCAATGTGTCTTTTTGTTTACTAACTTATCTTATCCTGACTTCTTTAAACTGGGGCTTAGTCTGTGACTTCCCTTTGAGTTAGTTCTATTCTTTCATGGGAGATAGCTTTGCAAGCAAGCGAAGATTGTTAATATACGGGGTAAATAACCATAATTTAAGCCTTGTTTCTCTAAACTTAATACAATTAGCCAAATACTCTATAGTGAGTACAAATAAGTCATTAGAACATTTAGATTATTGACAAGATTGTATTCAGCTGTGGTATTGCTGCTGATTGTCAGAGATGATCAAAATTATAAATTCTGTTCACACTGAAATATAAAACTCACTGGTTTCAGTATTTTTAGCTTTGAATAACATTCTATAAACGTTCTTATAAGGCATCAAATGACTCCAGTAGTTATGAGATTCCAGTAGCACTTACTGTGGCTCTCATTCTTTATTGCAAGCTGTGGTTTCAAGAATGCTAAATGCATTGCATGCTATAAGCTTTTTGGATTGCTCATTAGTGAATTGTAATTTCACACTTCATTTAAAATATTCTTAAACATTCTCTCACAGTAAAAAGGTTTCACACAGTAATTAAAAGACCCGGTTAACAAAGTCTGAGAAGTCTGATTTCCTCATGGGGAATGATTTTACTAAATTGTAGCATTTCAATTAATTTGATAGAATTTGCCAAATACAAATTTTGTATTGCTGTGACCCAAAATGTTATTACCTGGTGAAAAGGGAAATAGTATTTACTCTCAGGACTTAAATAGACATTTATTTTTTTTCCTTTGATGCAGATTGAGGATGAGCTTTTTAATCCAGATTATGTGGAGGTTGACCGGATAATGGACTTTGCACGTAGCACAGATGACCGGGGAGAGGTAACAGATCATTTGTATTAGGGGGCAGTGACTCAGACAGCTTATATGTGTTTACAGAGAATGATGGTGTAATACTAGACCTGGTCCTCATCACAGCCTTGGGTCATGACAATATTTGGTCTAAATTTTAACTGAAATGTAGTGCTTTACTATTAGGTTTGGGATGAATAATAGTGCTAAATGTTTTATGTTTAGTCTTAGAGCTTTTTATAAAACATTTGCACTATGAAATAAATACATTGTCATTTTGATAATTCCAGAATATGGTCAATAAATGTTCAATACTTTTTGGTATAAATCTGTTGTGGAGCACAAATATCCCTTATATAATTAAGAACACTTTCATAGAAGAATAGAGTTTAGCGTTATTTAGTATCAGACATCCTTAGTGAAGTTGGTGAATTTTGTTTAATATAGTACACAGAGGATAATATAAAGAATTTCTATTTTTGAGATGTCAGTCTTGGCATTCTCATGTTGCTCTGAAGAGCTCCAGAGGTTGAAAGGGACATTCATTAGGAGAGTGAAAATAAAGACAAGTCTAGTCTAGATTTCCTGAGCATGGTGTCTTGTTAATGATGTACTCAACCATCTTGTCATTCCTGATTTCCTCTGTCAATTAAGTTTTATAATACAAAGTGTTTGGATCTTACTTGTTTTGGTGAGGGTCTAAAATGAACTCCCATTTTCTCCATATTCTGTATCATGAAGTCATGATATTTACTTTTGTAGTTTCACTTAATTGTACTTTAACATCACAACTGCGTCATATGTACCTTGGTTGTGAAATAAAGGTCAACAAACCCAAGCATTTTCTAAAGGAGAGACAAAGAACAGCTTGTGTATTCCTTAAGATATTTTCTCTTCTAGTCCTCTAGAGCTCTAACAGATTAAAGTGATTGTATGCAGTCTCCCTCTAAGAGCAGAAGTCCTAATAAATTTAGTTTGATTTCTCATTGTTTAAGAAACTAGCCAATTCTATAATATAAAGTAATTTAAAATATGAGTCTGAATCAGATACCTGATAAATGATATGCATAGATAAAAACAAATGATATATATATATATATATAAAGTTAATTTGTTCTGATAGTACTCAGTAATTCTATTTCCAGTTTAGACCTGAGGCTCTCTTAAGTAGAAACTGTTTAATGATCATAGCTTTAAAACTTCTACCAACTCAGTTACATTGTTGCTCAAGTAGTGCCTATTGATAAGTAAAAGAGTATATATCTTTTTCCTTTACATTTGTGTGGGGTGTATGTATGTGTGTGTGTGTGTATACACATACATTGATTCTGGTTAAATGAATCCAAATCTCATTTGTTTAAACCTGTTCCAGCCTGTAACTCATTATCTGGTGAAATGGTGCTCACTGCCTTATGAGGACAGCACATGGGAGCTAAGGCAGGACATAGATCAAGCCAAGATTGAAGAGTTTGAGAAACTGATGTCCAGGGAACCGGAAACAGAGCGTGTGGTAAGAATTGGCTAGTGGTAGAGGGCTTAATTCGAAAATAGCATTGTGGTGTGATCTTTGAGAAACCACTAATGGGATTTACTGTATTTGAAACAGGAACGACCTCCTGCTGATGATTGGAAGAAATCGGAGAGTTCCAGGGAGTATAAAAACAATAACAAACTCAGGGAATACCAGTTGGAGGGAGTGAACTGGCTACTTTTCAATTGGTACAACATGTATGTACATTTCTCTTCAATTGTTACAGCATGTATGTAAAGTACACTTCCCTTCACTCAAAAAAAGTCTCTTTTTCCTTGCAGCTATTAAAAATTTTAATCAAATATACCTTAAGTAGCATTTTAACTCTCTAGTACGAATTTTAATGAATAAACATTTAAAATATGCCTACTTAACAAATTTGCTTACTTAACAAATATGAATATTGAGAGTGATAGATACAGAAATGATTTTTATTTCCTAAAGAATTTTGTTCAAAAATATATTTTATTTTATCTAAGATATGCATTTGGGAATATAATAATATATATTGTAGAATGGAAAGTGTGTGTAATATGTATCATTAAGCTTTCCTTATTTTTTTTTCCTTCCCAAAGGCGAAACTGCATTTTAGCAGATGAAATGGGTTTGGGAAAAACTATCCAGTCCATTACATTTCTCTATGAGATATATTTGAAAGGAATCCATGGCCCTTTTTTAGTGATTGCCCCATTGTCCACAATCCCCAACTGGGAAAGGGAATTCCGTACCTGGACAGAGTTGAACGTGGTTGTGTATCATGGGAGTCAAGCTAGTCGTCGGACCATTCAGTTGTATGAAATGTACTTCAAAGATCCCCAGGTAAAAAATCATAGGTGGTATTCCTTATGCTTATTATGTGCATTTTAAGGATTTGGAAGTTAAAATGGTCTAAGTGATTTGAATATTACAAAATTGAGAAATTTGCTGTCAACTTCTTACCCATTTGTATTTTATTTCCATATATTTGATTATAGCACTTTTTATTTTACAACTTTGATCATTCTTGATCATTAGATAAGAATGAATGAAGTTTTTCATCTTGGTTGAGCACTGATAATTATTTAATGTATTGCTATGCTGCTGTTGTTTTTATTTTATAAGATTAAGAAAAATAAAAATGACATTGTTAAATGTGAATAAAGAATATTTTACTGTTATTAAAAATTAAGAATACTAGATACATAGTATTGAATTACACGTTGAATGAAGTAGAAATAAATCCAAAGGGAAGAATTTATACTATGTTTCTTAGCAATTATGGTAATTTTCAGTATATTCTCATTACTTGCATAAAATTATCCTGTGATATTGTCAGTGAAGCATTGTGAATGACATGATAAAGAAAGAAGAACAGTATCTGCTAGAATAGTTTTAAACTATAGGCAGTAAGTGGAAGCACTAAGCATAAAATCTAACTACAATGAGATAATAAAAGGAGAAAAATATTGACATCTATTTTTTATATTTATCTCTAGTTTGGGGAAATTATGTTCTATCTTAGGTAAATGTTTCTTTTCATTTTAGCATTTTAAAAGTAGAAAAATAAGTCCAAAATAATTAAAAAGTAAAATCTGAGCTATCAGCTTAGTCTATAATCCCTTTGGCCTATCAACATGGGGGTCTGCAGGATATGACAAACATGGGCACACTTTGTGGCTCTGTACTGTATGTGATATGTAAGAGAATTGGACTGGAATTTTCTACCTTCCTTCAAAAAGAAAAGATTTTAAACTTTGCTATGCCATAAACTTAAAACTTCCAAAACACCTTCTAAACAAAATATGTCACCTGAAATAAAAGTTTTGTCCCCAGAGGAACAAATGCATCTATTTAATGCTATTTATTTGTCCTCAAAGTTATTAACATAATCATTAATGCTGAATCACTTGTAGGGTCGAGTGATAAAGGGGTCCTATAAGTTTCATGCTATCATCACTACATTTGAGATGATTTTGACTGATTGTCCTGAGCTGCGGAATATTCCATGGCGCTGTGTAGTCATTGATGAAGCCCACAGGCTGAAGAACAGGAACTGCAAGCTGTTGGAGGGACTCAAGATGATGGACTTGGTCAGTGATCATATTTGTGATTCCATTGAATCTGAATAGAGTTGTTATTAACTCAGTATTTCTGCTGCTCCGAATTTGACTAATACCTGTGAAGATTATTTGCAAAGCCTGTCAAATACTATGATGTGACCTCCTGATTTTCCAGTTACTCAGAAGTTACTATTGTCTCCTTGCTTCTTATATTGTTGACTGATATCTTTGTACTGTTGCAGAGTATAGACATGATATGTTCACTGAAATCAAGTATTTGCTTTTCCCTTGTGTTTGCAAATATCGCCTTTTGATAAGCTGTTGGGTCAAACTTTAGCTCAGCGATGATAACCTGGTTCTTTTTTAGTACTCATAGGTTTTGCATTTTGGCATCAGCAGGACTTGAAGATATAAGTTCTCAGCAGTTGTCAATACCTGAAATTAGTCCAGTTTGCACAGACACTTAAATTTGGGGCATTCTAAGAACTCAAATTTGATCTGTAATTTTAGGGCACATGATCTCATACTTTGCCCATTTCTTTAGAAATGCTCTGCTTTTCCTGATATGTCCTAGGTTTTTACAGTAGGAATATCATGGTATAGTATTGGCATACTGTGTATACTGGAAATGGTAGGATTTGATTGATTCCCCCCGCCTCCCTCATTACATACAGCTGTGTGTATGACTTCCAGCAGAAAACTGCTACATGACTTCAGTTATTCTCAGGCACTTTTCATTCCTTTGTTTTCAAGCTCATTTTGATCACTTGTTTTCATTTTCAGTGTACATTTTAAAAGCAAAGTTATTATCATTTAACCTGTCTTGGATGTTTTGATGAGTTTTTAAAAAGCACAAAAAGATTTTTCGAATTCCTTTAATGTTGACTTCTGTAGATTAATTTGATCTCTTGTTAATTGAGGGTTGTAAGATGGGAAGGAATGTTCCATAGGTTCATAGCTATAAATTTAATACTGAAGATTGATTCTACCCCCCCCCCAAGAAAGAAAAACACTTAAAAACTCTTTGCATCTGGTTCTTTGAAGCCATTGCTTTTATTCTTGAATTAAGGAGACTGAATTAGCCAGTTATTCTTTTAATTAAAAACAACAAAAATCTGGTTTTGATAAAAGGAAAAAAAACTCTGATAGAAATATTCTATTTAGGACGGAACTTCCCATTTCTTCCCTAATGAATTATTATTTAAAACCTTCTTCAAAGCAGTTAAAATTATTTGGGCACAGTCCAAAAAAAAAAAAAAAAAGTAAATAGGTTTGAAGATAGGGTTAAGCATATACAAAAAAGAAACTTTGTGGATGTGTTGGGTCTCTCCAGGTGATACTTTAGCATTACTGGAAGTAAACCTGCATTTGCAGGTAAACACCAATGCTCATGAAGTATCTATTTTCTGAGTTGTCAGTATCCATGTTCATAGTGGTTCACATAAGATATAGCATCCAGAGGGCTTCAGTAGTCATCTCACTGAGTGTATATAATTTTGTTTCTATTATTAGTTCATGTGTTCCCAGATAGTATATTCTTACTGCAAAGCAATCTTCCATGGGCAAGTATACATTAGTTGAACTCTTTTCAACATCAAACAGTTTTAATTGAGGTACTTTAAAGGATTTTTCTCTTGTTTATTATTAACACTGCAAACAGAGTGCAGTCTGTTACCCATATAATTTTTTTCTGTTACATATTTCAGTGTTCTTTAACCTTTTTCAGATACTAGCTCATAGAGAAAATGATAGTACTCATCTGTCACGTGGGTAACCAGAGAACACTGCCCACTGCCACAGTAGACCCATCCCATCCTGGCATTCTGACTGTCACAGCTCTACTGACTGCTCCAAGAATGTGGCACTACCTGTAACTCATTTGTGCCTCACCAGCTTGGAAGGTCTGATTAGTAAATGAACAAAATACTTGCTTTACTGATGAGCAAGAAACGTTATCGCAGATGTTTTCAAGATGGAATACATTACTGTTGTTCAAATTTAGAATAGAATTATATTTGCCCAGTTCTGAACAGCTCTTTTTCTAGTGTTTGAATCCTTACTTAAAATGAACACCGTGAGAGCTTACATACCTGCCACTTTTATTCTTCTTTCCTAGGGCAAGTCATGGTAAAAATTGCAAATAACAACTTTATCCAATTATGAGCACTTATAGGGAATGGCTGTTACCCATACAAGAATGATATGATAAAGATGTACTTGGTGGAAATTATCTCCAAGTGCATTTTCAGAAAGGGAAAAGCAGTAGTGAGTGTCTTCAGTTTTCCCATGAAGAAACATGATTGTGAAAATGGTGGTTGAGGTCTTCTATGGTCCTCCCTGTCTTCCACAAAAGCTCTGGAAAGCAAACCAGCTCTTTCTCCTTCATTGACAAGGAAGGTCCACCCTGGAGGTGGTAGTAGTTCTTCATTGATTCTCTAATCTCATTTTTATTGTCAGGAGGCCTCACAAAAAGCAGTAGGTCAAAATAAAATTAAATAGACATCTGTCCATCAGAGTTTAAAAAAAAAAAAAAAGAATGGTGGGGCCCTCCCTGGTGGTGCAGTGGGCTAAAGCACAGCACTAAGAAGCAAAAGCCCCTTCAGCAGGAGTTCAATATCCTGTCCTGGAGGTGACCCACATGGCGTGGCAGACCTCTCCTAACCTTCCTGCTGCTCCCCTCATTAGTGTACTTTGTGAGTGCCTAATCTGCTCCCCACTCTGTCTCTGGTGAATCCTCTCACCGTCCCTGCACCTCTGGCCTGTACCCAGTTCTGTATACATAAATAAGTAAATCTTAAAAAAAAAAAAAAAGAATGGTAACACTGTTAAGCCAAACCTATCTGCTGGCTTATAGTTGAGCTTGGCGTTAAGTTTGATAGCAGAGTTTTATTTGGTGTTTTGTGATACTGTATTAATTGTATATTACTTAGTGCTTATATACTTCCAAATGGAAATGTGGCTTTAGTGCACTACACCAGTGAAACTTTATACAACAGTCATATGAGTAATTACCTGGTGTAAGTGACTTTAATTAGTCCTTGAGAGGATTCAGCATGAAAAGCTGATCAGCATGAATCAGCATTCATTTTTTCAAATATGTCTATTTTGAAATTAAGCTTAAAGATTTTTTTTTTCCTAAAGTACTTGGTTAAATTTCAGGATTTAATTTGTTAATAAAGGATATGAAAAAAACTGGGAGGTAATCCTTAGTATCAATATAGCCTTTTCAATGTGTTAACTCTTTTCCTGAATCTGTGACAGCATTTTTGAACGTTATTGGATAGAGTAGTACAGGAATTGAGCATGGTGGGGGTGGTGGCCCATGTTATTCACCATTTGGAAGATCCTGATTTGCAAATTCCCTACTCTTTATGAATTTAACAAGCCTAAAGATATTAGTGGCCCATGTAGTTCTTCCTTTATCAAAGGCCTCTTTTTCAAAGGGGGGAAAAGGAAGAATAAAAGTGAATCGAATTGTTTCACCTCGTTTTCAAAGTACTAAGACATGGTAGAAAGTAAGACTATTAACATGACCTTAAATATATCATTCATCTAGTATTTACTGAGCGTATACTCTGCTTGGCAACCAAATCTAGTTGGATTCCTTTAGAACCTATCAGGAGAAGGTTTCAAAAATAGTTTTGTTAGCTATACTGTGCACCAAATGACAAAAAAAATGTAGAAAATAATAGTGCCTTTAAGACTAAGAAAGCCACTGTTGTCAAGACTGATCACTGTAAAAATCCTTCTCTGTGTTAGGAAGACAAGCTTAAGAATACATCAGGAAAGCAGGAGAAAGAGCTGGTAAACAGGAAGAATTATTTTAAAGAATACCTTACTTGGTTCAAAGAGATAAAGTTAGAAATAGCATCTTTTTTTTTTTAAGTGATTGTGGTATTTAAAACCAAATTGACCTCTTTGCTAGTTTGAAATTTTTGCAGAACAAAATAGTTTTTCTTATGCCGTTGCATGTAGAACTTCTTTTGTCTCTAGAGTGAGTCATGCAGGAAGCAGATGGGGAGATGAGTACATTGTTGATGTAGAGAACAGAAAGAAGCATGTAAACTTTACTTGAGTCTAGGGATTTTAGGGGAAAAAACTTAAACTAATGGGGAAAGAAGCATAGCGATTTAGGGGACATACAGTCACGACACTGAAATGTTGGCCCCAGGAAGTAAGGAAACAACCCAGTGTATTTAAGGGGTCTGCTGAGTTCTAGAAGCATCATATTTTTCTGGTATGTCTGCTTTTGTGCCTAATTCCTATGCTTTATATAAGGTGGATGCTGAATCAATGTGAATGAGTAGAAATGGAAAAAGCCTCTGGATAGTGTTTTTGGTTTTTAAGAAGCCATTTTTGTTATAGTTTTATCAGCTGCTTTTCTTGCACTCTTGTAGGAACACAAAGTGCTGCTGACGGGGACCCCACTACAGAACACTGTGGAAGAGCTCTTTAGCTTGCTTCATTTCTTGGAACCAAGTCGCTTCCCTTCAGAAACCACCTTTATGCAAGAGTTTGGTGATCTGAAAACCGAAGAACAGGTACTTACCATGTCTACATTGCATTTTAGTCTTACAGTCAAAGATTAACCTGTGAAATGGCAAAACATTAGTATTTTACCATTTAAAAATGTAAGCTCTACCCTTTTCCCCACCAGACAGGAGATCTTTGGCTCCTGACTTGGACCTTCCAAGTCATCATTGTGGAGGTTCTGTTTGCCTGTCTGTTTGCCCTCCAGAAGGGCTGAGTTCTAGAGCAAGGTTATATACTTATTCATGTAATTTTCAGAGCCTGCTGTGCTATTCATATTGGTGGTTTTGTTCTGTATACTTTCAAGGCTTAATAGCAGAAGCGACTACACTTTGCAGAGGCATTTGCTGCCTGGCGTTTTGACTCTAGTCTTACTTCTTTGCTCTGTATCCTTGGTAATATTTCTTACTTTTCTGAATCCACATATTTTCATTTGGAAACTTGGGTTATAACTACCTTACAGTTATTTCTATGAGAAATAAGTGAGGTTTTGTATGTGAAAAGTGATTGGTTATTTTATGTGCCACAAGGTTTTTTTTGGGGGGTGGGGGGAGTGGGAGGTGCTCATTATTTTGCTGTATCTGAAACAGATAACGGAGATATGCTTGAAATCTTGGCCTTTATGTGCCCTGCCTCCTTCCCAGTCCCAACTAACTGTCTAAACCTTCTAGTTTAGTTCAAAGTGAAGTATGTTTTGGTTTGGTTGGTTTGTTTGCTTTTCTAAAATAAATGCTATTTGCTGTGCTGTATCCTATGTCAATCAGCAGAGAAAGGAACAGAGAGAATCAGCTCTGCTTGTTTAGTAGTGCAGTACTAGGTAACTCCTGGCTTACTCACTCATTCTCTGAGTTCTTTCTAGAAGCATAGCACTCCTCATGGCATTCTTTTCCTTTCTTTGCCATCACTATGATTTAAGACAAACAGAAGGGAAACTAAATGAATAAATTGGGTGCTTTTCTGCTGTGTGATTTTCAAGTATTTTGGCTACTCAGGATCCTGAGGTAGGTGAAATGGTCCACTTGAAAGGGAATCATTAAACCTTTGTGCACTTCTGTTATGAAAACTGAAAGATGAGTGCTGGAATACCCTTCTGGGCTTTGACAGTTGAAAATAAATGGTAAATAAGTAAGGTAATCCAGATTTCTCATGCTAGAAAATATGTTAACATGCAAACAAATCATGATACTAGCATTTACTTAAGGTCCTTTTTTAGGTGCAAAAACTCCAAGCTATTCTAAAGCCAATGATGTTGAGACGTCTCAAGGAAGATGTGGAAAAGAACTTGGCCCCCAAAGAAGAAACTATTATTGAAGTTGAGCTAACAAACATTCAGAAGAAATATTACCGAGCCATCCTTGAGAAGAATTTCACATTTCTTTCCAAAGGTGGTGGTCAAGCTAACGTACCTAACCTTTTAAACACTATGATGGAATTACGAAAGTGCTGCAATCATCCGTACCTTATTAATGGTAAGCCTGGCCACTGTAAACTAGTTTCAGTGACTATCAAAACAGCAGAAATCCTTTTCTTCCTCTAGACCGAGAAATTTATGGTTGTTAGTCATTACTGTAGCCTGTCATCTTTTTGTGGGTTTCACCAGCTTCCTAGTTTTTATAATGCCTCCTTCTGTAGTAGCTTAAGATGAAGGTCCATGGCCCTGCTGAGCTCTGAAACAGGGCCACATTGCACCTTTCTCCTCCTTCCCTACATCTGTCTCAGCTCTGAAAGGAAGCTTTCGTGTTTCATGGCTGGAAATATCAGAAGTACTGACAGTAAAAGAGAAATTAGCCACTGTTGAGATTTTCTCGTTGATGGGAAAAATATCTTTGGACTTCTCTGTCTAGAAGTCTTAAGCACCTATTCCCTAAGAATGCAAGAATATCTTAAAGATTTGATAATTTGTTTCTCCATGTAATAGATAAACACTTTATGGTCTTCCTGATGTCTTAAATTGGTAGCATTATGTAGCTGATCTGAGTAAAAAAAAACTATTGTATACATCCACAGATCACCAAAGAGTGAAATATTGCATACGTATGATGTATAAACTCTGGAGAATACAAGTACTTTCTGTTTGTCAGGAGTTGAGATTAGGAAAACCTTTAGAAAGACATAGCATTTGAGACGAGCCCACAAAGAAGGAAGGGTCTTGCCAATCAAGGTAAGAAAAACAAAAGATGTTTCGGCTGAAATAATAACTTGAGCACAGTGAAGGAGCAGGAAAACAAAAGGGGATCCTACCTGAAGTATAAAATAAATGGAAAGAATGGCGGAACAGTGAGCCTTAGACATACTAGGGCAATGAGGCAGAGAACCTTACATGCTACACTAGGCTGTGAATTCTGGTTTAGTCTACAGGCAGTAGAGAACCACTGCTAGTATTTGAACTGAAGTCTTTAGAAATGTAATGCAGACTCTTTGGTTGGGCAGCATCATATAAGTGGATAGGAGTTGGGAAGGGCAGATAAGCACAACAACCAACGCGGAGGCAATTGCTCCAGTTCAGCTTTTAGCTTTGTCTTCTAACGAGAGTATCGTGTGATAATTATATACTTAATGCTGCCAAACTGTTAATCATCAAGTGTTTAAGAGTTTGTGAGGTGATTATAGTGAGTGTCAGTGGGTCTGCTTCTATGTTAGGGAGAAGGAGTTGTAACTTAGGGTGATTGATGGTATGAGTAAGGTATATCTGTGGGCATGTATGTGAGTGCAAGCATGTATTTATTTTTGTATTTAGTATCTGGTAAAAAGAAAACAAAGAATATTAGGGAAAGAAAAGGCGTTACAGAAGAGCTGATGTGCTGTCAGCAAGGTGTTTGTGAAAGGGAGACTTCAGCCATGATGTTGGAAACCCATTCCAGTGTCATTGAGTTTACCTTGTTTGGTTACATGTCTTTTGCATGTGAGGAACATTGTATGGAGGAGTCCCCCAAAGCAGTTGGTGAATCTTTCCTAGCTGATTGTTCTCAGTCTGTACAATTCACTTGTCTCCCAGCAGTCTCTTAAGACTTCAATGCTTGGATCAGTGGCAGTTTTTCTAATTGGTCACATTTTGAGGTCAGCTTTTTTTGTCCTTACAGCAAGTTATGTAGTATCCTTAAGCACATATTCTCATAGCCTGTTTTATTGGGAAATTGTAGTTTTTTAAAGTTAATTTATTTACTTATGATACAGAACCAGGGTATAGGCCAGAGGTGCGGGGTGATGAGAGGATTCACCAGAGTCAGAGTAGGGAGCAGAACAGGCAGATCGACAAAGTACACTGCAGAAGAGAGCAGCAGGTGCCACAGGTCTGCTGTGCCATGTGGTCACCCCAGAGCAAGGATCGAACTAGCACAGAGGTGGCCAAGGCTAGCTTCACAATGCTCCTCTTTAACCCGCTGCACTACCAGGGAGGGCTGGGAAATTGCAGTTTTTAAAAATGCGCGCGCGCACACACACACACACACACACACACACACACACACACACACATTCCAGCACACATGCTGGGCATTACAAGCACCCAGGTAATGTATGTAGATCTTGTGTTTCTCAGAGGTTGCTCTATGGCTGGTGCAATGCATGCTTATGGCCAGTCTGGAGTAGAGAGTACACAGGCACTATGCCAGCTCTGCACATATTTATGGAACATTTAAACAAGGTTGTTTTTCATTTTGAAGCTTAAATTGAAATTTGTATTGGTTGTGGCAGAGTAAAGTAGTCCCAATCAAGCTAAGTTCTATTTAATAAAGTAAAACATTACTAAAATTGTAAAAAATAGAAGCAACTGTATTCATAACTTGAAAGCAGTAATATAAGAACAGAAGAAAATTAGAAGTGATGGTAGAATACAAACTATATAAATGAGAAATATTTTTATTGTGAGTTAATATTTTTACTTAAGTGCAGTGTCTTTAGAACAGTGTCTTTAGAACAGTGTCTTGTACACTATAAGTACTCAGTGAATGTTGCCAGTTGTTTTTCTTGTTAAAAATTAAGCAGGTGACTGGACAACATAAATGGAGTTACTATTATTAGCCAAGGTGTTTTTTGAGAATGACATTTCAAGTTCCCTGTGTGAGATTAAAAATGTTGAAAATTTGGAAAAGGACCTTGATGGTTAGGGGAGACACGCAAGTCATTTGTTGGTGGTTAGGAGGAGTGCAGAGAATAGTAGGCACAAAGGAAACAAGGCAAAAGCTTATGTGCAGAATACACTTCAGAAAGAAAGTAGTAGCTTGTTTTTCTGATAATCTCCAAAAACAGAAATGATTCCTTGTTTGTTCATGGCCAATATAGCTAGCTAACATTGCTGTTACTGCCTTCACAGTGACCATCTGTTTAAGTTAGACTTCCATACATATTTCAAGTGAATGCACAATTACTCCAAGTTGTTTTTTTGATACATGCACACTCTTTTAAATGTAGTACAAGCAGTGCTTTAGTTTTTAAATATAGTAATGCCTTACTATGACTCATTTCCAGTTATTTTTCTGATGTAGGTATGTGAGTCTAACATCAAGGTAAACCTTTAGTTTAAGAAGGTCTGACTGTGAGAAGATGGAATTACTTCCCTCCCAAAAATCTTCCCACTACTCTTGTCCTTTCAGTCTGGTCATAGTAAATGAAATGTAAAGGCATCCTAAAGGACTGTTTGCTAATGTTGCTGTGTTAAGAAGCTGACTGAATTCATAACAAAAAGCTGAACTGATTAAGTCAGCAATAGCTTTTGTCAGGTAAAAGAGAATGTGCTTTTATTTTGACAATTCTTTATGAAAAATTATGGACAAATATTGAAAAGGCAGGAATATTATTTTTCTTATCTCGAATAAATTTGAAACATAAACAAATTGGAGACATCCCTGATCGCGCAGTGGGTTAAAGCACAGCACTAAGAAGCTAAAGCCATTTCAGCATGAGTTCGATTCGCAGCCAGGGAGATGATCCAGATGGCACCGCAGATCACTCCTGACCCACCCACTGCTTCCCTCAGCAGTGTACCTTGTTAATCGACCTATTCTGTTCCCCACTCTGTCTCTGGTGAATCCTCTCACCACCCCTACACCTCTGGCCTGTACCTAGTTCAGTATGCAAATAAATAAATAAATCTTAAAAAAAAAAAAGAAGAAACAAATTACTCATTTGATTGAATTATTACATTTTGAAGATTTTTACTAAGATGACTTATTTAGGTCTGATATTTGTTAAAGTAATTATCTCATTTGTGAAAACTTCATTGTTAGTCAACTTGTGTTATTGTGTTAAACTATTACAATTGGTGGTTCTAATCTTGATATGGACAACATTATAAATGTAAAATCTTACTTCTGACCTGCAAAGATCTTATATTTTACAAAAAATAGAATTTTATAAAGAGCTAATATAAGAATTTACTTATTTCTTCATTCCCTGAGGCTGTCCTGTCCTGAATCTACAATCTACATTTTTGAAAAATTAAAGAATATTCCTGCTAATGCTTAAACATCCCTTTGTTCTTACCTTTCCGTTAGCAGAACCTTTACTTTTCTTTTTTCCACTTAAAGAAAAATGCTCTTATTCATGTGGAAAAGGGAGTGAAGGACTAGCAGTTCTGACAGAGTTGGTGACTTTTGCCAGTCCTCCTCCTCCATAAAAAATAACAATATGCTTTGCAGAAAGCTTTTAGTGTTTGGTTAAGGCATTTGCTTTAATCTGTTCTCAGTAAGAGTCTTTGTTGATTAATAAATGACAAGCTGTATTTCTGCATATCGCCATGTCATAACTTAATTTTCACAACTGCCCTAAAAATGGAAATAGGATTGCACTTTTGTGACATCTTCTGTTGCTTGCAGAACTGCTGCCCAAGTGACTGTGGTGACCTGCCTGAGCATACAGCCTTTAAAACCCTTTGAGCTTTATGCATTCCCATTTGTGTACCGTTAGTTTACATGTTTAAAACCACTGATAGGAAGAGTAAGTCACAATTTCTGGTACAGTTTAAGGCTAGGAGCCAATCTCAGTAAATGGATTTGTTTGTGTTGTCTAAAGAATCGAGGACCACATTCCTTATCCTTAGGAAGAGGTGCTGAGCACAGCAGCCATGCCCTGATTAACCCCAGAGATGGGAGGAGGCCAGGCCCAGGCTGAATAATTCTAGTTAAGCTACCTAAGCAGTAGAAGGAAGCTTAACCTGCTGCTTCCTGAGAAAGCTGGGGTGTGAAGTCAGACGAGGAAGTTGAAAAGGCCTCATTCCTTAGGAAAATAATGCCCCCAAGCCTTTGAACAAGTAGACCTCCATGTGCAGCTCTGAGAAAGAGAAGAAAGGATAGGCATTGGCAATCCTACATAGAATACTTAGAACTGGTTGATGTTTTTAAAGCTTTAGATAACTGAAGATAGAATTTTTAGACCTTAGGAAGTTATCAGATGGGGATGAGGATGATTGAGGGTGATTTAGAGATTGCAATAGATGTGTGCCCATGTCTTCTGCAAAAATCCACAAAATTTTCCCAAGAAATGAATTCCCCTTTGTTGCAGACCTTTTGGTTGAATTAATATGAACACTATTGCTCTACATGATCATTTTTTAGAACTCTATTCCCTTGTTTCTTAGTTTCAGAACAGATTTTGTTGTTTGTGTTTATATTCAGCTAGTAAACAGTTCTTCATTTCTTTAACAATTTAGACTCCAAATTTTCTGTAGGTATCTGGCCCTTGGCTTGTTTCTGCCACTTCTGGCTTGACAGTCTGTTGTTGAACTTCAGTTTTTATAGACAGCAAACATTTGTTTGTTGAAAAATGTGTTTTTCCCCCAAATGCCTAAATGTGTTATGCTTAAAACTTTGATCCCTTTTATACTTTCACGGTTTTGCATAGACCTGATTTAGAATCTGTGGATAGATTTATGTTCATAAACAAGATTATAACATTAAAGTTTGTACAGTTTGTAGTGGGGTTTGAATGCAAGTTCATTGTTTTTAGTAATAAAAACCTTTTACAGTATTCACATTATGCTGTCCAATCTCTGCAGGTGCTGAAGAGAAAATTTTGGAAGAGTTTAAAGAAACACACAATGCAGACTCTCCAGATTTTCAGCTCCAGGCGATGATCCAGGCTGCTGGCAAGCTAGTGCTGATTGACAAGCTGCTGCCAAAACTGAAGGCTGGTGGCCACAGGGTGCTTATCTTTTCCCAGATGGTGCGCTGCTTGGACATACTGGAAGACTACCTCATTCAAAGACGGTGAGGGCTGCACACCACACAAATAAAAAGGAGATAAAAAGTGACCTTTCTTGGGACTTCAGGTGGTTTACCTCAATGTGGCATTTGTGATAAAGGGGCTAGGATGAGACAAGCGTATCATATCTCTTTTTAAAAACTATAGATGTACACGACAGTGACATATATGCCAAGTACAGCAGGACTGTGAGCTTTGGTACAATTTCGCTTTGCATTTCTTTCATCTGACGTAGGGAGAGTACATCTTACCTAGGATTGAAATTGTTATTTTACGTTCAGGGTATATTGGCTGCTTTTAGGGTTTAGGTAGTTTACTGAAGAGGGGGTAAAATAAAATTTAATCTTTAGGCATGCAGCCAATGTATGAAAATCCACAGTAAAAGCTTTTGCTATGAAGTTATTTCTGATAAGTGTCATTCTGTTAACATATAATCTCAGGTTGTAACACTTTTTTTTTTTTTTAAAGATTTATTCATTTACACAGAACTGGGGTACAGGTCAGAGATGCGGAGGGTGAGAGGATTCACCAGAGACAGAGTGGGGAGCAGAACAGGCAGATCAATGCAGTACACTGCTGAGGAGAGCAGCGGGCGGGTCAGGAGAGGTCAGCCTCGCCATGCGGTCACCTCCGGGGCAGGCGGGGATCGAACTCACGCGGAAGTGGTTTCAGCTTCTTAGTGCAGTGCTTTAACCCGCTGCACCACCAGGGAGGGCCCAGTAACACTTTTTAAAAATAAAAAAAGTAGTAAGTATATTACAATAATTTGTGAGGACTCCTTGTTAATAATGACATTTCATAGGTACCCATATGAAAGGATTGATGGCCGAGTGAGAGGCAACCTCCGCCAGGCAGCTATCGACAGATTCTCCAAACCTGATTCTGATAGGTTTGTTTTCCTCCTGTGTACAAGGGCAGGAGGTTTAGGCATTAATCTTACTGCTGCTGATACCTGCATCATCTTTGATTCTGACTGGAATCCCCAAAATGATCTCCAGGTAAACGTGCAAGAAAATATTTCTGTTGCTCTTTTTTTTTTAAAGTCATTCTGCTATGATGGAGAACCCCCAATCAAATCAGTCCATATCAGTCATGTAGTCACTCAGGAAGAGTCCCATATTTTGGGGGGAGGTGTTTGCAATAGCAAATGAACCAGCTAGTAATCTATTAATAATGTAGAAATAATTTCTTAGTATGTAAGTACTTCTAAACTTACCTCTGTTTACCAGTGTTGATACATTATAAGTGACAGTTGAGTTTTGGTAGCCACTAATTTCCCTTTTCTTCTAGGCTCAGGCTAGATGTCATAGGATAGGGCAGAGCAAATCTGTGAAAATCTATAGACTCATCACAAGAAATTCTTATGAAAGGGAAATGTTTGACAAGGCTAGTTTGAAGCTCGGTCTGGATAAAGCTGTGCTGCAGTCCATGAGTGGAAGGGAAAATGCTACCAATGGGGTAAGCAACACTTTCCCAGATGATTTTTCTGGTTGGCTCCTTTCTTTATTTAGCTCAAAATAAATTTTTTTTAATTATCTGGTTCCTTTTCTGCCTCAATATTTTAGGCATATTTTGTTCACATTTTTCCTTTGTTAACATTCATATTTAACTCTTTGAGAAAAACAAAGCATTTGTTGCTTTATAAACATTTTACTTCTGAAATATTGAAGTATTTTAAATACATTTCTAAAACAGGTACAACAGCTTTCCAAGAAAGAAATAGAAGATCTTTTGCGGAAAGGGGCGTATGGTGCACTCATGGATGAGGAGGATGAGGGGTCTAAATTCTGTGAAGAAGACATCGATCAGATCCTTTTGCGGCGAACCCACACTATCACCATTGAGTCTGAAGGGAAAGGCTCTACATTTGCTAAGGTGCGAGTTGATCTGAAAAGGCAGGTTTCTATAGACATGTCAGTGTTCATTAAAAATGCCCTTAAAAAGTGCTCACGAGATGAACACATAATGTTTGTTTATATTGTAAATTAACACATTAATTAATTCCCTGCGGCACCCCTAATGCATAAAATGTTCTGTGTTTGGTTTCTCTTCTGTGTACATAGCCCCAGTACTGGTCCTCTTATCTGCTGTCTGTTTCCTGTTCTTGACCCCATCCTCTCCTTGTCTCTGAGATCTCAGTTCCTGACACAGCTTTTAAGAACAATCAAGTCACTCTTCTCTTAAAAATTCTCTCCCCTTTTTTCCCCTCCGCCCACAACCTCATAACTCTGCTTTTTTTTTGGAAAAATCTTTTTTTTTTTATTACAAAAGTTTATTTTTATATCATTTTGTACATTTTTTTTCCCCATCTCAATTGTAATCCCCACGGGTTTCCCATTACCAAATCACCCATGTGCCATCACCATAATCCTGTGCATTTCTCTTCCCC
>NW_004567110.1:52799288-52834784 GCF_000260355.1 Condylura cristata | reverse complement strand
GATTATTATGGCTTTGTAGTACAGCTTGAAGTTTGGGATTGTAATGCCTCCATTTTGATTTTTCTTAAACATGAGGGTTTTGGCTATTCGAGGTTTTTTGTTGTTCCATATGAATCTCATCAGCATTTTTTCTATTTCTTTGAAGAATGTTATTGAGATTTTTTATGGCCTCATAACTCTGCTTTTATAGATGTAATTTACACTAGCTGATTCTCCACTGCCTCCCTTTCTACTTACTTTTTAGCTTCCTGTGTTTGCCCCTCCCAGACCAGTCCATCAGAATAGCCCTTGCAAATGTTCCTCTGAGCACAGCCACTCCTCCAACCTCCCCTCTTGAGACTTCACCTGCATACTGCTCCATCACTCATGCCTGGGCCCTCTTTATACTTTATTTTTTAGCAACTTTATTGAAATGCAATGTACACGACCATAAAATCTACCAATTTTAATACACTATAATACACTATAATATCTTGACCATATTTGCAGACTTGGGCCACAGTCTAAGTTTAGAACATGTCTGTCACCTGAATAATAAAGTTTAGAACATGTCTGTCACCTGAATAATATCCTCATATACACTACAGCTAGCTCTCCACCACCCTCATCCCTGTTTTTTTCCTGTTAACCACTAACCTGCTTTCTATCTGTAGATTTGCCTACTCTGGAATCATATAACATGTGGTCTTTTGTGTGTGGCAGTATTCACTGAGCATCATGTTTTTGACGTTCATCTATGTTAGCATGTATCAGTAATTCTTTCCATTCTAATGCTTAACAATACTCCATTATATAACTTTACCTTATTATTTATCAGTTGATAATGGATATTGGGGTTATTTGTCCACTGACTAGTACATAATGAAATTTGAATTATTCCCACTTTTTAGTTGTTATCATTGTTGGTATGCATTTTTTTAAGATGTATTTATTTGTAACTGGGGTACAGGCCAGAGATACAGGGACAGTGAGAGGATTCACCAGAGACAGAGTGGGGAGCAGAACAGGCAGATCTACGAGTAACACTGCTGAGGGGAGCAGCGGGCGGGTCAGGAGAGGTCTGCAACACCATGGATCACCTTTGGGGCAGGTGGGGATTGAACTCATGCGGTAGTGGCTTTAGCTTCTTAGTGCGGTGCTTTAACCTGCCAAATCACTGGGCCCGTATGCGTGTTTTTGTTTAGACATGTTTTCATTCCTCTTGCATGTCTTACCAGGAATGGAATTTCTGGGTCATGTGTAGACTACATGTTTGATTTTTTGAAAGACTGTGTGTGGTTTTCTGATGTGTGATACTGTACCACTTTCTCTACTACGGTGTTTTATGGCTCCACACTCCAACCAGTACTTTTAATTATCTGATTTCTTTATTAAAGCTATGTTATTGAGTGTGAAGTGCTATCCCATTGTGGTTTGGTCTGTATTTCTCTGATGACATGAGCAACTTGTCATGTACATGTTGGCAATATGTATAGCAACTATATAATATAATATATATAACACCTATTTAATAGGTGATACCTATTAAATGCTTTGTTTATTTTTGAGTTTTTTTTGTCATTTTACTGTTAGCTTTAAAATTCTCTATATATCATCCTGATCATATAATATGATTTGCAGATATCTTCTCTCAGTCTTTCCTAAAGTCTTCTTCGGTGTTTATATAAATGAAGCCAAATTTACCTGTGTATTCTTTTATTGTTTGTATTTGTGGCGCATTGTCTACCCTAAGGTCACAACAGATTTATCCCCATATTTTTTTCTAAGAATTTTATAGTTTCTACTCTTAGATTTAGTTCTGTGATCCCTTTGAGTGAATTTGTGTGGAGTGAGATAGGGGGTAATTCCCTCCTTTGAGTGTTGGCCATGAGCTGTCACAGGTACTTCTTTTGCAGAGCTCTCCTTCATTGGATTTTGTGGCCCAACTCCTTCTTCCTTACTTCTTTCAACCTCTCTTTAGATTCTTTCCTTAGTCCTCTTTTGAGATTACACCATTTATAAAACCAAACTTATCATTCCTGTTCCTCCACCCATTTCATGTTGTATATACAATGGTCTAAACAACATTGGATACTGAGATTTTTCCTGGCTTCCTCCTCCTTGTTTATGCCTCATATCCACCCAAATGCTAACCTCACTAATTTTATCTTTTAAAGATAGTCACCTTTTTTTTTTTTTTGTATTTGTTATAGCTGTTTTATTCCTTATTTTCTCCCTTAAACCACAGTAGCATTCTCTTTTCTGTCCTTGCCTCACTGCTCCAAGACATCAGTATGATCTAACAGGTAACTCAGGATACAGTTCTGTCCATCTTGACACTATCCCAGTGGAACTCATTGCTAACTCAGGATAGCGTTTGGACTCTGTAACACCATGGAAAGCCCTGTTTGACCTGCCTTCTATCTACCTTGTCAGCTCTGAACATTGAGTGCTCCTCCCACTGTGTGAGCTTCTAGTAGTCAGATCTAGGTATTACCATCTGGAGAGACTGTTCTGTTCTCTTCCCAGCCTGCACCATCAGCCCCACCTGAAGTTGGTCTGGGCCCCTTTCTGCTATCAGCTGTGCATATGCATATCCTTGTTCCCTCTTGCTACACTGCTGGTAACATCTGTTATCTCCAGGTCTCTTTTAGCCCCAGAACAGTGAACTTTCCTGAGTCAGTTTTTCATCTTAGTCCCACCAACTCCAGCATTTGGCTTGTAGAGAAGGAATGATGCATGTTCAAGTAAATAAACAAATGAAAGCTGCTTTCTTTGCATTTTGCATCTGAGAAAAAGGCATCTCAAAATATAATGCTTGTTTTTGCATTTAGGCCAGTTTTGTTGCATCTGGAAATAGGACAGACATTTCCTTGGATGATCCAAACTTCTGGCAAAAGTGGGCTAAGAAAGCTGAATTGGATATTGATGCCTTAAATGGCAGGGTGAGTGAGAGCTTTTGTTCAAATTCTATCTGAGCTAAACCAAGGGTGGCTCTTTCAAAAGTTTCAAGTTATCTGTGTCCTTCTTAGAACAACTTGGTTATTGATACTCCAAGAGTGAGGAAGCAAACCAGGCTCTACAGTGCAGTGAAAGAAGATGAATTGATGGAATTTTCAGACTTGGAAAGTGATTCTGAAGAGAAACCTTGCACAAAGCCCCGGAGACCCCAGGACAGGTCTCAGGGCTATGCAAGAAGCGAGTGCTTTAGAGTTGAAAAGAATCTGCTTGTTTATGGGTAAGTGAGACTCACATGAAAACGGTTTTATAGTAAAAAAACAGTTGGGAATTCAAGTTGGTGTAATAAAACAGTATTTTTGCTTGGGTTTTTGTGATTCCCCAGGGTGCAATCAAGTAGATGTCTCTGTGGCAACTCTTAATGGAACCTGGGGTCATTTGGTTAAAGTATTCAATATTGTTCATATCCTCACAGATCTGAAGGGGTCATGAGGAATAGGGCACAGGTTTTTATCTCTTATGGAGCTATGTCTGATTCAGTCTTATATTTTGATTATTATTAACTCAGAATGAAACTCAGAATTATAAAATAGTTTCCAAGTTTGCCTTCACATAAAATTTACAGCTTTTCACTTCTTTTGTTATGATAATTTGTTACTTATAAATTTGTTAGTTGTAAAGCTCTTTGTTCCAACTCATTTAAAACAAAAGAATTGTCGATTCAACTCTGTGACTGTTTCATATTTCTCCTGCTGGAATACAAGTTCCTAAAGGCAGGATCCATATCCCTGGCTCTCATGGCACTCCATGAAGTCTTTTGAATGTCAGGGTACTCAGTAAATATCTAAATCCACATATAAGAAATCCCTGACCGACTGTGGGACTGTAGGCAAATTCAGATAACAAACTGCCATCAAAGCATTATTTCTATAGGTTTGATGGTGTTTTGCCTTTGATGGTTTCTTCCAATATGTCATCATTTGTTTCAGAATAAATGCAAACATTCTGTTAACATGGCAGGCAGGCCTGTCATCTGGCCCATGTTGTTTTGTCCTTTCTGTGGGCAGTCCAAGCTTCTGTTAGGCTAGGACGCTTCATTTCCTTCAGTGTGTTATGCTCCATCTTTCTTTCCCTGCCTGGAGTGCGTGCACACACACACACACACACACACACACACACTCAACTAGAACTCACACAGTCTTGATCCAGCCTTCAGACCTGTCCTTGGCATCCCGTGGAGACATCACCTTCACACCTGCCCAAGTCTGACCTGCATTTTCCACCATACTCATCATGTTTTATGACTTTGACTAGTTGACCTCTCCTGCTAAATTCCCAGTTAGCAATTCCTTGAAGATTGAGGCTCTCAGAGAAGAGTACAGTGCCAGATTACACACACAGTTAGTGCTGAAATAATGATTCTGTTTCTGGAATAAATGAGGTCAGCTGATGCCCATTCTAAGTCTTAGCAACCATGTCACCTCTGTTAAGTATCTCTGTCCCTTCTTACATGGCAGAGACTCTCTCTACCTGATCCCTTTGCTACTTATATCTACATCCCCTTGTTTCAACCTAAAGATCAAAGTTGTGAATTTTGTTGGTTACTTTGAGATGCATTATTTTGATAACTCCTGAAGCCAAGAAGCATGATTATATAGTCCTTCAGTTAAGCCCTTACCTCCCCCCATAGGCATCACTCTACTTTGAGTTTGTAGTATATGCTGGGCATTGTGCTAGGACACTCGGGCACCAGAATTACAGCTCTGAGCAGGACAGTCAATGCTCTAATCAAGTCAGGTAAGTGGACACAGCAATGGCAATAAACTGATAGAGCTGTGCAGGAAAGCACTGTGTACATGGAATATTGAAACATGTTTAAGACAAAGCTTAAGTATGATCTCCCCACTTGTGGAATAGGAGGGGAAAAAGGAATTATACAGGTGTTATGTGTAGTCTGACTTGGTAGGAGTCATAAAGTTGCTGGGTAAGAGGGAATCAGGAGTTAAGGAGGGAGGAGAGGAGAGCAGGGCAGCATCAAAATAGGTGTTCTCGTGAAGAACATCTGTTCCTGAAAAGAGACCCGTGTCCAAAGTCCTAGAGGCTAGGGCTAGCCTTAAATTTTAAGGGACTAATAGAAGTTCATAGAATTCAGAGCAAACAGGTAAGGACAAGAGGAGGGGCAGGCTGGGATCAGTACACAGTGCTGCCATTGCCACCATGCACAGCTGTTGGCTGTTGAATAAGGCTGTGGAGGGCCTCGCGCCTGTCTTGATACTGCCCTGCTGGCTCCCTCAGCTGTAACATGAGGAAGACACAGCTTTGACAGCGGCTTTCCTGCTGTATGCCCTCACTCCACGGCACCCAGATGGAATAGCACAGCACTTTCTTTAACCCAAGTTATAACCCTGCATAAATTGTTTAGATTCAGCAGTATGCCTTTTGATTCTGTCCAGTGCTTTCTTCCACCTGTGTTGCATGAGGGACCTGAAAGTTGGCTGAATATTTTCTTAGGAATGCTCTTGTACGTGGGGGTTTCCTATTACAGAAGGAAACACAGTTCTTCAGTCTTTCATGGATTACCTTGGTGCACCACATTGACATAAATCGATGCAGATATTCTCTGCCTTTTACAGTCCTGATTTGGTAGTAGTTATATGCACCTCCGTTCAGTTTTCATCTTAATTGATTGGTCAACATCAAAACATACAAACATTGCCAGTAGGAGACAAAAGTATAAAATTTCTAGGTCCTGACTAGTTGCTGCCACTATCTGCATCTGACAGGGAAAGTCGCATGCAGCCCTAATTTTTTAAATGATAGTTTGACTTCTGCCCTGAAGTACAGCAACCTTTGGATGTCTATAAAGGAATGCTTTTACTTTTGCATTCTGATCATTGCTTTTGCCTGATGTAAAATATTGCTAGTTTTGATCAGGATTTCCTGACATTGGTATCTAGCTGTGAAAGTAAAGCACAGCTCTTAAACTCAAAGGCACCACCTGCATGTTGAGTATTTGCTTTACAGGTGGGGGCGGTGGACAGATATCCTTTCCCATGGACGCTACAAACGTCAGCTCACTGAGCAAGATGTAGAAACCATCTGCAGAACCATCCTTGTGTACTGCCTCAACCATTACAAGGGGGACGAGAACATCAAGAGCTTCATCTGGGATCTGATCACACCAACAGCTGATGGCCAGACCCGCGCCTTGGTCAATCATTCCGGTAAGTCTGCTTTATGCTCTGTGTGCAACCGGCTCACAGTGAGGTGCCCGTGGCTTTGTGTATGTTGCAGATAAAGACCGTAGGCCCTGTAGTCCTATCTCCTGCCTCAAATTATCTCACTCTGATACTAAACTGAGTGCTAGAAAGCTTCTGTTATTGCAATTCTAGGATTATCGGCCCCAGTGCCCAGGGGAAGGAAGGGGAAGAAGGTGAAAGCCCAGAGTGCACACCCACTGGTACAAGATGCTGATTGGCTGGCTGGCTGCAACCCAGATGCCCTCTTCCAGGAGGACAGCTACAAGAAGCACCTGAAGCACCACTGCAACAAGTATGTTCTGCAAAGGGGGTGTGGAGAGGCTGTTTCTAATTTTGTTCAAAAATATACTTGTGTTATTCATATTAGCTAAACCATAGCTACTGTCTCTGCTCAGCCATACTGTTTTTTCCTGAAGTATGATGCAAGTCACATGATAGCATACTTTTAGATGACCAGTTTTGTTTATTGTGGCAAAACATATGTGATAGAATTTTACCATTTGCATCTGTAAATGTACAGTCCATTGATATTAGTTCCAATCACAACACCATGTACCCATCATCACTATTATACCCAGATCTTTTCATTGATCTGTTGCATCTATTAAACATTGACTCTCCTTGTCCCTGTCCCCACCTCCAGCCTCTACTATCTACCATTCCAGTTTCTGTCTTTGTGAAATTATCTGTTCTAGATACCTCGTAAGTGTAGTCATACAATATTTGTATTTCTGTTTGTGGCTTATTTCACTTAGCATAGTGTTTTCTGAGTTGTAGTTTGTATTAGAATTTTAGATCTTTTCATGATTGAATACTATTCCATTATAGATACACACCCCACAATTTGTTTATCAATTCGTTTGTCCGTGACACTTGGGTTGATGAATGTCTTTTAGTTACTGTGGATAATGTAGCTATGAATATTGTGTATGGCTAAGTATGAACCAATGTGCATAAAAGAACTATGATTCTATGATAACCTTTAAAACTAACTACTTGTAGTGGAGAACCAGGGAGCTTTTGGCTTTTGTGTTTGTTTGCTTAATGATATCATCATTACTGGGTCCCTTTTCCCTCCTTGTCAGTTTAGACTCTTATTCCTCACCTTGAGACTCTTATTCCTCATTCCTTGAATTTGATTATATATCATTGACGAATATTGAATCTAAATTTATTTCATTGTAGCTTTGTTAATTCTCTAACTATTAAACATTATATATGCTGTTTCTCTCCTTGCTATGAGTATATTTTTCAGAATCAAGCCTATAGAAGCTACTGCCACAGAACAGCTCTCCCATTTCTGGCTTGTATGACCTGAATAAAGTCCCTCAGCCTCTTTAAGATGTGCGTTCTTTATCAATCAAACAGAGCTCTGCAACTGGAATTGAGGGATAAGGCAGATTATCAATAACCACATGTATATCTTTCTTTTAAAAAGTGGCAACTAAAGTTTGGACACAAAGTACTGGCTATCTGCCAGGTAGTTCATAGGGACTGTTGGCTTGAGTTGTCTAAGTAGTGTAGTGTTGTTAATCCCATTTAGCTGACAAGGAAACTGAGACTTAAGCTGAGAAGCATACTGTCCCTCAGCTCATTGAAGGATGGAGCCAGGCTGAACATCCAGCCCACCTGGGCAGTACTTACTCTCTATCACCCTGCCCACCTCTGAGCTCTGCTTCCTCCTCAAGGCTGCACAGGACTCATGTGAATAACTCAGGGGAATAGTAATACCTGGCATTCCCAGAATGCATGGGCTAATAGTACTTTTAACTTTTTAAATTTTGATGGTGGTTTCAGTTCCTACCCAAGATCACAGTCCTTGTAATATTTTCTTTCTGTGTCTTCAAAACCATTTTCCTTAAGCCATTTTGGTGTCTTGTTACTAGTAAGCACACTAATTCTCTCTACAATCCTGCCTAGGTTAGAGCTCTTAGAAAATATTTGGTTCTGGGCCCTCCCTGGTGGTGCAGTGGGTTAAAGCACAACACTATGAAAATATCTGGTTCCTGTGGCTTATGTGAAATTTGGGGCAGTAGCCTTCTGATAGTTCTGATTTCCAGCAGACCACAAGTGCACTGGGTCAGTGTGGGAATGGTCACTCTGCTCCCGAATCCCAGCAGTGTTTATTATTTTTCTTAATTTTTTAATGTGGTGCTTAGCTCTTATAGGGTTGTTAATCCCTGGACAGTGTATGACTTCTCCCCTCAGCTGTAGCCACCCTAATTTTCCCACCACCAAAGCACTGTATTCCCTTGATATCTTCATTCCCTGCACCCTCCACGCCCCTCCTGGGTGTAGATTCATTTACTTATTTATTTTTCTTTTTGGGTAAGCTATCTATTGTTAGCTTTCAAGGTTTGTCTTTGACCCTTTGGGTTTTTCTCTTCCTATTCGTATGTCAGTAGCAGGCATTCGTGTGTGCCAAGTAACCAATGTTCTTCACGTCTTTTCCCCCAGGTCTCAGAGGAGGACTGACAATTCCTCCCATCACTGAGACAAGCAAGTAGGTCTTCTTGGTTGATTGTAACCTGAGACCTCTCAGGATCCAGAGTAATGAATTGTTTATGACTAGTAAGATAGAAAATAAGAATCAAATTAAGGGATCTCCTAGAAAATAGCTGGCCAGTTCTCTTGGAAAGTATGAAAATCATGAGAGACAGAGGCAGAGGAAATGTCTTGGGTTAGAGGAGATGAAGGAGACAGAACAATTCGCTGCCATGTATGGCACTGGAACTGTTAGTCCAAAAATTAGTCATAGCGGGGTAGCCTATGGAATGGGAACGAGTCCGGGCCCTCATTAGCAGGTACTGTTTATCAGCTTATCAAATGCAGACTCCTTAGTGTCAAAGGCCGCACGCAGCCTGTTCACCTTGTTTGCCCGCCAATGCCTACCAAGTATTCTGCATTTTCCCTATGGTGTCCCTCTCTGAGCACCCACTGCAAGCTTTTCTCTCACCAAAGAATGAAGGGCCCAGCCATGGAGCCCAGGCTGTTATGTTTGTGTGCTCGGTTCAGTGCAGCTTGACCAATGTTTAATCTTACCCAAAAAGAAAAATAAATAAGTAAATAAATCTACACCCAGGAGGGGCGTGGAGGGTGCAGGGGGTGAAGATATCAAGGGAATACAGTGCTTTGGTGGTGGGAAAATTGGGGTGGCTATAGCTGAGGGGAGAAGTCATACACTGTCCAGAGATTAACAACCGTGTAAGAGCTAAATACTACATTAAAAAATTATTGGAGTCCATTCTGATATTCATAGCCTCTCCTTTTGCCCTTCTAGACTCCACATTTACCAAGAACAGACTGGCAGAGAGGAAGGCCTGCTGTGTTGTGGGCCCTTGTTCATGTATGATTAGAGCAGTTTGCTTTGGTGAAGCTGCTCCTCGTTCTCTTTTTGTTGTTTTCAAGGATAATTATCAGAGCCATAAAAGACATTGTAAAGGCTAGAGTCAAAAGCTTAGTAACATTTTTAGGAATCCCAAATAGTGGAATAATTCCTAAGTTAGAGGTTCATGCTTAAGGTAATCTCAGATCTGTCACTTGTTTTCTGTCATCCTGTTTTCATGTCGGCAAAATGGAAATTATAACTTGTCCCAATTCATCATTGGATTATTACATAGATCAAATATGCTAGTATGTGTAAATGTGAAGCCTTCTTTGTAAAATGTTCCATATGCATATGATGGGATTATCCAGGTAGGGGAGTAGTACTTGGCCTTATCATTTAATATGGAGGAAATGGTCTTCAAATAGTAGTACTGTGTGCATACTAGCAGCTGTCCTGCAGAAGATCCTAGATGTAATGTAAACATTTCTGTTGAGGTAATCCAAGGGAGATTGAAAATTTGGTTCTTACAAATTCTAAGGATTTTTTTTTTGATGATTCCTTGAAAATGAATAAGAATATCAGTGAATTGGGCACATTTTAATCTCCTTTGTAATATTTTGCTCTTTTTAAGAAAAGCTACACCTTAGGCTTTTGGGTAATATAAACTAGAAAGAATAAGAAATGTTTACTATCCCTTCAGGGAAAAGACAGAGGATCCACCCTTTGCCCCACCCCCATCAACATCTTCCATTCTCAGAATCAAAGTTGTATAATCTGAAAAACCTGACATTCCATATTGAGGGTTTATTGTAAGGTAGTAAAACCAGATTTTATATCTCGTTTATTCCTACAACTTCTGATGTGCTTCCAAAAATGGTATTAAGGCAGCAGCTGAGGAAATTTTATGAGATAATGAAGCAGAACAGTTACTGAAAGCCATCTGCTCAGTTGTTTACAAACTTGCTTCAATACTTCAGAGGCAATGGTAGGGTACGTGTCTAAACTTCACAAGCTGCACTAGGTAGAACTAAATGAAGTGAGCCTGGGCTGGGCTGAGATGGGTCCCTCTCTGTGCAGTGTGAGCGGTTGCCAGGCAGGCCTGTTGGAAGCCAGCAGAAAGCACCACACAGAGGTGATTATGTGCCACCATCTGTCACGCTTCAAGCCTACCATACAGCATGGCTAATCAGCCTTGGCAGGATGATGGATGAACAGCAGCAGCTGCCAAAAGCCACTGTTGGCAAACAGTCCTGAAGTTAAGAACTTTTCCCCCCCTCTGTCTTCCTCTCCAGGGTCCTGCTGCGTGTCCGCATGCTGTACTACCTAAGACAAGAAGTTATAGGAGACCAGGCAGATAAGATCTTAGAGGGTGCTGACTCAAGGTTAGTCCAAGGGCATACTTGTCCTGTACCTCCCCACAATAACATGGAGAGTCAGAAAACTTCATGAATTGTGTTTGAAAACCTTCAAAAACCATTAATAATGCAGCTCCTTTTTTGAGTCTTGAGCACTTTGTTGATCCTGGGAGCTTGGAGATAGGATGGGAATGGGGAAATGCCTGTGTGTGTACACATGTTTGGATGAAGAAGTATGCACTTAAATTATGGGTGTTCTGAGATGACCTTTAAAATGGGATCCTTTGTGATAAAGTTCATTTCTGGTGATAGTGGAAAGTGACTGATTTCTGCCTTTTCTTTGAGTTTTTTCCCTCATTTACACTCACATTGTTCAGTGCTTGTTATGGGAAGGGGACATGTAAGCATGCATGTCAGGTGTGTCACTTCGAATTCTTGCCTTAAATAATACACAAATGGTTGTCTTTGTAGTGAAGCCGATGTGTGGATACCCGAACCTTTCCATGCTGAAGTCCCCACAGATTGGTGGGATAAGGCAGCAGATAAATCCCTCCTAATTGGAGTGTTCAAACATGGTAAGTGACGTTTCTGTTTGACCACATCTTGACTGTTCAGCTTTGTCTTTATTTAGAGCTCTTTGCATATTCTTTTCCAGAGTCATAATATTAATGAGGATAGTTCCAAAGGACTCTTGGCGTCTACCATTTTCCTGTACTAAAAATCTAATATGAACTGTAAATATCAGATGCT
Organism: Condylura cristata; assembly: GCF_000260355.1. Classification (NCBI taxonomy): domain Eukaryota; kingdom Metazoa; phylum Chordata; class Mammalia; order Eulipotyphla; family Talpidae; genus Condylura; species Condylura cristata. Next base: position 52,823,154 of record NW_004567110.1, on the reverse strand, counting down.
GTTTTTGAATGTTTGTTGAGTATTTGAGAAGAAAACATTTCTTTCTTGGCTGTAAATAAAACCAAAACCATATTTGTTGTAATAATAGCCAAGTTGTCCTATAGCTCTCCCTAAACTTTGCTTCCAGCACGGCTCCCTTTGCTAGCTCTGCCAGCCCGTGTCAAAGTGGACGGTGGGCTTAACCTCTGCTATTAATCTGTACAAGTGCCTCCTGGGCTTTGTTCCAAGCAATATTTCACAAATGTCAGTGCTCAGAACTCGAGGCTCCCCTGAGTGGGATGCAGCCTTGTTAACTTTGAAAGGCTGGGGATGCAGAACTGGCATGATATATACAGTGAGCGATTCCTGATTATAATCCCAATTCTCTGGAGGTCGCGGAGGTATTCTCAGCAGCCCAGCCTGACTAAAGGGGAGAATGATGGCTTATAAAACCTTTCATGATTACAGTTTGGCTTGCAGCTCTACAGCAGTTAGGAGCAGTGTGTTGTAGTACACATCCTAATTGAATTGTGCTGTTCTGCCTACGTACTGCAACCGTGTTTTGTGAGCTCAGCCTAAAAATCATTTTCCTGCAGTGCACTGTTGGGATCTGCCATTTTCCATCTAGTCAACTTGGGCAGTCAAAAAACAAATTGCAGTTTGAAAACCATAGAGAGAACAGTGTCATCTTACTGACATGCATCATCCTAAACCTAATACGACAGGTTTGTTGGCCTTCCCTACCCTGTGATTTTTTAGTCAGTGGTACAGTTCCTGCAGGAAGGGTTGAAGCTGTTCACGAGAAGGCTTGGGTGAACTCAAAGTACCACTGCAGAGGTCATGACGGATCATTACGAAGCCTTTTAAATGTCAAGCGAAATTAGATCACGGGAAAAATAGGACCAAAAATCTTCCTGGGCATCTTGCAATCATCCTGAATTCTGTTAGTAATTATGGTCATTCTGATAAAATTCCTGAAGTGCATAACTTGCCCCACAAAAATGCCCTGAAATGAGAGTTCTACAGGATGTTCTGCTAAAACAAGGCTCGTTTAAATTTAACACAGCGATAATCGAGAGGGAAGCGAACTTCACATTGTGGCAGTGCTGTGATTTGCTCAGTGATGGGCTTTTCATTGTTTCTGTGTGTGTCCTCTGTGGGCTGGTGGGGACAACACAGGCTATGAGAAGTACAATTCCATGAGAGCTGACCCTGCGTTGTGCTTCCTGGAACGAGTTGGCATGCCTGATGCCAAGGCCATAGCGGCTGAGCAGAGAGGAACAGACATGTTAGCAGATGGTGGTGACGGGTAAGAAGGACGTCTTAAAATTTTAATAAACTTTATGTCACTATCATATCTATTGGCAGGGCTCAGTTCTTATAGTGTACGATGTACTACATTGTATCTGATTTGAACTTAAATGATGTTTACTGATGTAATCTGTTTATCAAATTGACTACTTAAGCACACTGTTATCCAGATAATCTGTAACTTGTTTTTTTCCAAACAATGAAAGAGCTTACTCCCTACCCCTCCCTCCACCCTCATCCCTACGCCCCTCACCCACACACACTTAAACCTCCTCCTTCACCATCTCCTCCAATGGCTATATATTCTAAATGCTAATAGTCACTTTTGATGTTAAACAAAGAATCAAAAGTAGTGTAAGGCAGTTTATTACTTTCCCAAGCATCTTTCAGTTTCTTGCTTATCACTATAACTTAAATATTTTTTAAAAATTTTCTCTAGGGGAGAATTTGATAGAGAAGATGAAGACCCAGAATATAAGCCAACCAGAACGCCATTCAAAGATGAAATAGATGTAAGAAATTGAATGTATTGTCTTTTACAACTGCATTGAAATATTTTATATCCATATAAGACTTGGTAAACTTTATGGATAATGATCTTTTCTATAAAAGGTAAAGCAAGATAAAAACCCACATTTATTCTATTTCTTGTTTTACTTTCAAGGAATTTGCAAATTCTCCAGAAGAGAAGGAAGAATCCATAGAAACCCGTGCCACAGGTAAACATTCAATAAAGACCCATGGAGAAGAGCAAGTATGCACTATGCAGGCACTTACCACGTATCAGGGCCTTCTGCTTCTCTGTGATGACGGTGCCTTAATGTGTACTTCCTTTTACACTGACTCACCTCTTTCCTGGAAAATTTCAATTCTTACATAGTAGTATTTTATTACTCTGAGTTTCTTTGATAAAATTATTTTTTGATTAAGACAATGTATATATTTATATCTTACAGCAGTTAGCAAAAACTTTTAAGTATCTTTAGAACTACATCTCTTGGGAGCGGGGCATTTGCTAAGTATCCAGATGTTACCAGTGTGAATAGAACATGGACATTGTGCCTAATATAAAATCATTAGCTAAGAATTATGTGATTGTTTTTTATGTTTTTTATGTTCAAGGTGATGATTCTAAGTTCTTTAAAGGTACACATCCTTTAATGTAATTCATGGTTTAAAGTATGTTTCTTTATTTGTAGCTGATACATCAACTTGCTTTCTCCCTGAAGAAATTAAAAAAATAGTTTCTAAGTTTTATGCTAATATTATTTCATACACACACACACACATTATATATATATATGTATATATATATATACACATATGTGTGTATATATAATATATATTCATATATATTATTTATTTATGCATACAAGAAATAGGGCACAGGCCAGAGGTGAGGGGGTAGGGTGAAAAGATTCACCAGAGACAGAGTGGGGAACAAAATTAGCAGGACTGACTGAAATAACACTGCTGAGGGGAGCAGCGGGTGAGACAGGAAAGGTCTGCTGTGCCATGTGGGTCACCTCCCTGTCTGGGGATTGAAGTTATGCTGCAGAGGCTGTGGATAGTTTCATACTGCTATGTTTTAACCCCTTCCACCATCAGGATGGCCCCACTTTGTCCACATTTTTAAAATGAGTACACTGATGCTTTTTCCCATATTGTCATTTGAATGTTAATGAGTCATCTTGCTCTGATGGAAAATCCTGTGTATTGCGAGATTGCAGCTATACATTTCAAAAATACTTTTTTCCACCTCCCAGGCAAGCACAATGAGACTAATGCTGAGTTAGGCCAACTTTACTGGCCTAACACCTCAACCCTGACTACCCGTCTGCGTCGGCTCATTACTGCCTATCAGCGTAGCTATAAAAGGCAACAGATGAGGCAAGAGGCTCTAATGAAGACTGACCGGCGCAGACGAAGGCCTCGGGAGGAAGTGAGAGCTCTAGAAGCGGAAAGGGAAGCTATCATATCTGAGAAACGGCAAAAGTGAGTTTCTTCAGGGTTCCACTCAACTACTGATACATTGCCCTTTTCTCTGCTCTTCAAGGACCTAAAAGCAAGAGTCATCAACAGTGTCTCCCCATTCCCAAAATAAGTGCTGTGTGTTAAGCATAGGGGAAAGAGGAAAAGAAATAATAATACACTTTAAGCCTTGTTGTGCAAGTACAATTCAAGCAAATGTCTTCTTTCTCAAAGGTGGACGAGGAGAGAAGAGGCTGATTTTTATCGTGTGGTGTCCACTTTTGGAGTTATTTTTGATCCCATGAAACAGCAGTTCGACTGGAACCAGTTTCGAGCCTTTGCCAGACTTGACAAAAAGTCTGATGAGAGTTTGGAGAAATACTTCAGTTGTTTTGTGGCTATGTGTAGGCGAGTGTGTCGAATGCCTACTAAGCCAGATGATGGTAGGTCACTCAGTAACATTCTGTACTGAAAGGCCAATAAAGTAAAAGTGATAGTGAATAATTTCATGCACATGTGCACTTTTCCCAAGTAAATACGATTGTTTCCCTGTCACAGAACCGCCTGACCTCTCTTCCATGATTGAACCAATCACAGAAGAGCGTGCCTCTAGAACTCTCTACCGCATTGAACTGCTCCGGAAGATACGCGAGCAAGTCCTTCACCACCCACAGCTGGGAGAGAGGCTGAAGCTCTGCCAGCCGAGTTTGGATTTGCCGGAATGGTGGGAATGTGGTCGGCATGACCGAGACTTGTTGGTGGGGGCTGCTAAACATGGGGTCAGTCGGACGGATTATCACATCCTCAACGACCCTGAGTTATCCTTCCTAGATGCACACAAAAACTTTGCTCAAAGCAGAGGGGCAGGCAGTAGTTCTTCCTTGAACCCACTGGCCATGGGGTTTGGCCAGACTCCTGCAGTCGTCTCATCCACTCACGTCCAGGACGAAAAGGTGGTGGTACAAACTGAAGGCAAGGTAGAGGAGTCTGAAAATGCGACTGTCCCAGAGAAACCTGAAGTGAAAGAGGAAGAAGAAGAAGCCGATGGCGGTGGGGAAAAGGATAGCAAGCAGGAGTGCGAGGCCCTGACCAGCTCTGTGAAAAATGGACCGAAAGGTGTGGAGGTCAGTGCAGATACTGGGCCCAAGTCTATTTCAGAAAAAGGTTCTGAAGAGGATGAAGAAGAAAAACTGGAGGATGATGATAAGTCAGAAGAATCTTCCCAGCCTGAAGGTAATGCCTTCCCATCCGGGCCTCTCCCCTGATGCCACCACTGCCATGTGAGGTGGTGTGGTACGTGATTTGTGCTCTTCAGGGAATAATTGCAGGCTATGCTTAGATACTGATTTTCCTCTAATATGGCATGGAAATACAGTATTTCAAAGAATTTGAATAAATTTTTATAGACACTTAACTGTTGCAGTGTATGAAGAATCCTGGGTGATTTTAATTTGGAGAGTTAAGTGTGAGGAGGAAGTGTCATTCACTGAGTAAATATTAGTTATTATTTTAAAACAGATGATGATTCATGTATTTTAAATTCAGAGGTAAAGGGTAGAAGTAAAATCTAAAATTAACCCATTTTTCTTTCGAAGTCATGGTTAGGTCACTGCACAAAGTGAAATAAGGTAGCATGTTGTATTATCCTGCTGGAGCTGGAACTTTGAACTTTAGCCAACACATTAGCCCTTTTTCCTGAGTGGAGAGGACATAGGCCCGTTTGGGTCAGAGACTTGGTTGTCATTCAGCAGCCTCTGAGATTAACTGACACAATGCTAGGTGACCTGTGATGGCGCCTCTCTAGGCCTCTGCTTCTTAATCTACAAAATGGAATAACACCACTACGTGAAAGGGCCTGTGCAAGACATAAACAGTAATATTTGTAAAATTTCCAATACCACCTTACCCATATAGTATTGACTCAATAAAATGGAGCCGAGTGGTATTCACCCTTGTACTCATGTCCTTTGTGAACTTTTTACTCATCTCCTTTTTTTCAGTGATATTCTGATTGTGAGTAATGCAAATTAACTTGTTTCTCAGCAGGAGCTGTTTCTAGAGGGAAGAATTTTGATGAAGAAAGCAATGCTTCTATGAGCACTGCTAGGGATGAAACACGGGATGGATTTTACATGGAGGATGGAGACCCTTCAGTAGCTCAGCTTCTTCATGAAAGAACATTTGCCTTTTCTTTTTGGCCTAAGGTTGGTGGGTCTTTCGTTATTTAGTATTGAATGTTGATCAAAGAAGAGTGAGGTGGAGAAAATCCTTCTAGCTTGATTTTACAAATAATCTTAAACTAAACTTGGATTCAGTGTATGAAAATCATAGATTTTTCTCATTTTTAAAAAACAGTCTGGATAAGTACAAAGGAAAAAAAATCTCATTTTGTAATAGCATAGGAAGAGTAACCTGAAGGAAAGATAATAGGAAGTGGAAATATGTATTTGGGTCTTGATTTCTTGAAGCATTTTAGTTTAACAACCACTGCTACAATTTATGGATTATTATTTCAGCAGACCCATTGTTTGGCAAAATAAGATGTGTGGACTTTTCAAAAAGTTTGTGGTAAAATATACATAGTGTGAAATTACCATCTGAAGCATTTTTTTAAGTGTTCATGGACTGGCATTCAGTAGAGTTACGTTGTGAAACAGATTTCTAGAACACTTACATCACGTAGGTCTGAAGCAACCCCTCTTTTTTCTCCCATCCCCACCCCCAGCTCCTGGCAACCAGCACTCTAATTTCAGTTTCTCTGAATTTAACTACTTTAGATTCCTCATACAATAGGAATCATACAATATTTGTCTATTTATGACTACCTAGGTTCACTTAGTGTGATGTCCTCAAGGCTCATCCACATGCTTTAAAGATTAAATAATATTCTATTGTACACGTATACCATATCTTCTTTATTCATCCATCAGTGAGACATGTGGGTTCTTTTCATAACCTGAGTAATTATAGTCCTACTGTGAACTTAAGTGAATAAATGTTTCTTTGAGATCTGCTTTCAATTCCAAAGTGCATTGGTGGGTCATACTGTAGTTCTTTTTATTTTTTTAAGATTTATTTATTTATGCATACAAAGATATAGGCCAGAGGTGCAGGGACAGTGAGAAGATTCACCAGAGACAGAGTAGGGAGCAGAACAGGCAGATCTACTGAAATACACTGCCGAGGGAAGCAGCAGCTGGGACAGGAGAGGTCTGCTGTGCCATATGGGTCACCTCCCTGGCTGGGAGCTCCTGCTGCAGTGGCTGCAGATACCTTCCTTGTGCTGAGACTTAATCCCTTGTGCCACCAGGGAGGATCTGCTAATTCTATTTTTTTTTTTTTTAAGTTTTTGAGCAACCTCCATGTTGTTTTACATAGCAATAGCAACATTTTATAACCTTAAAAACAAGGCATGTGGAAAAATGTACAGACTATTAAGATTGTATTTTGAATTGTTTAAAATCAGAAACAGGACTTTCATATTTCAAACATCTTTAATATGGAAACCTATACTGTTCTTAACATACACAATTGACCCATTTGCTTTAGTGCATTACGAGATCATTGCAGATATAGTTATCTCTACAAATGCAAAATGGAAATAACTTTGGGGGGGGCTAACTAGCATAATTTCATAATACATCTCTTTGTAATTTGGATATGTTCTTCAGGGTGGGTAAATAATTATCCTAATCACCTTACCAGGGCTGTCTGGTTTAAAACAAACAACATGAAAATGGCTTCAGTCAACTCACACCCAGTCTTGTCTCCCTACATGTTAGTTAATGTTAGAAACAATGTGAAAGATTTTTAGCTGGAAAGTGTACTATCAAAGATAATTTTTCTTTCTATAGTCCTTTATACTCCCCCATTATGCTAATCTCTCTTACTGAGTATAGAAGGAAGTTTCCCAGATCAGTCAAAAGGTCTAGAGTAGCAGGCACTTTTAATCTATGGAAACTGATTCTAAGAGCTGTAATTAGAAATTTTTAATGTACACGCTTCAATGAAATTTGAAGCGATAATAGGTGGGGAATGCAAATTGACATTCATTAGGTGTTCCTAGGTTGGTACCCATTTTGTAATACTGAACTTTATTAATAGTGACGCTAATGATGTTCCACTTTTCGGGACAGACTGATCCTGCCTATGGATCTGAAGCACCAGAGCATTGAAGAGCTATGCAGGGTTCCAGTGTGACCTGCTAGCTTTCACCAATACTTTCAGTGGGAATAAAAGTTACATTTAAAACATGGGAACATTTTAGAGCTGGTGATTATGTGACATTTTCTCAATGATGTGGTTCAGTGTCCATAACTGAGAAATACTAAATTTTCTGTATTGGTCACCTTAGAACCTTACAATCAGCTGAATACTGTTAGGATGGTTTTTGTTCATTTGCTTGCTTATTTTTTTTTGTTTTACTTTTTGCCCACTGATGGCCTTTTAAGCCTATTTATGCTCTTTAGCGTCTTCACGGACATATTTATCCAGGAATTTTCATGAGGTCTTTGTTACAATTTTGTGTGACTTTTCTTCTCCCTCCAGGATCGAGTAATGATAAACCGATTAGACAACATCTGTGAAGCGGTGTTGAAAGGCAAATGGCCAGTAAATAGGCGCCAGATGTTTGATTTCCAGGGCCTCATCCCTGGTTATACACCCCCCACTGTGGACAGTCCCCTGCAGAAGAGGAGCTTTGCGGAGCTCTCCATGGTCGGCCAGGCAAGCATTAGTGCGAGTGAGGACCTCACGACTTCTCCTCAGTTGTCAAAGGTAAGTTAGTGCTGCTTCCTCTGCACTGTAAAGGTAAGCTCTCTAAACCTTAACTTGCTGTGGAAGGTTGTGTTTCACTGGTTCTACTTAGAAATAGAATGTCTGCTGCTCCCTCCGCTCGGTTCAGCAGTCACAGGTGTTTTCATTCCTTATGCTCCTTATTCTTTATTTCTGAGAGCCTGCCCCGGATAGCAGGTACAGTGTTGGCTCATTATTTTGTTGGAATTTTTCAATAGGAGGATGCCCTCAACCTCTCTGTCCCCCGCCAGCGGAGGAGGAGAAGAAGAAAAATTGAAATAGAGGCTGAAAGAGCTGCCAAGCGGCGAAACCTCATGGAGATGGTTGCCCAACTGCGGGAGTCTCAGGTGGTCTCAGAAAATGGACAAGAAAAAGTTGTAGATTTATCAAAGGCCTCAAGAGAGGCAACAAGCTCTACCTCAAATTTTTCATCTCTTACTTCAAAGTTTATCTTGCCTAATGTCTCAACACCAGTGTCTGATGCCTTTAAGACTCAAATGGAACTGCTCCAGGCAGGTCTGTCACGCACACCCACAAGGCATCTGCTTAATGGCTCCCTAGTGGATGGAGAGCCTCCCATGAAGAGGAGGCGGGGAAGGAGGAAAAACGTGGAGGGCCTTGATCTGCTTTTCATGAGCCACAAACGAACGTCATTGAGTGCAGTAAGTCCGGAGCTCACTTGCATTGTGTGTGCCCACGTCGCCAGACAGGGCCCCTGCACCACTGACAGTGCTGGGCTCTGTTCCTCTCAGTGATGTGCTATTAAAGCTGGCTTCTTCCACTTAAGAAATGGCATTGCAGTGAACAGTCATGGTTCTGAGCTGGAAAATTGTGTTGAGCCTTGATACAGACTACTCGACCTGAACCAAATGTAGCTTGAGGATTTATTCTTCCCAAGATCCTGATATATTGATTACTCTCGGAAGACTGGTCCTAAACAAAACCATGTTCTCTGAGCTATAGTTGTTATCTCTGAATTCTTGAGGTGGAAAAAGCTTCTGCTTTTAAAAGCATCAATATATTTCAGACTGGTGTTTATTAGATTAGTGTAAATATTTCATTTCAGATTTAAGGTTTGTATTTGCATACAAAGCTAGTGGTTGCACATTCTCCTACCTCTATAGCTAAGTATTTAAAAATAAATTTGGCTGAAAAAAGATCTTCGCTTTTAGGTTTGAATGAAATGTATGTGGCAATGGATTTGATTTTTTTTCAACTGAAAGAAAAGGAGTGCATTATAATCAAAATAATTCTTTTCCTGTATCTGCTTCAAGCACAACTAAAAATGTGCCTGCCATCTAATTAATACCAAGGCTTTTACCCCCAAAGAACCCAGTTCTTGTGGTCCCTGATGAAAGGGCTGCATAGACTGGGGCCCATGTCGGCGCAGTGGTGCTGGGCTGCCTCCCGGGTGCCCCGAGGAGCACAACACCCAGCAGCTGCCCTGGCCCAGGCTGAGCCACAGCCGGCCCTCCCAGGGTGGTAGGACATGGCTTGGGAAACTGAACAGAAACTGTGTGTTTTCTTGTTTTTCCTTATTCTACCCCTATTTTTATATATTTGTCCACATTTTATTTTCTGGACAGAGAAAGTTTAATTACTTAAAAGGGGAGGAAGTTGAATTAAAGTCTAGAAATGACAAAATAGTGTTGAAAGTTGCCCAGTGGTCTGATTAATACAGAGCTGGAAGTGATTAAACATTAATTTTCAAAATTCATTACCCATGTACCAGTCATCATAATGGTCGTTTTTGCTGATAATAATGGCCTGATTATTTTGAAACTCTTTTAAAAATACACCTCTTAAGTTGTCAAGTGCTTGCTACATAAATGAAAATGCCCTTTTTTGGGGTGTGGCCCCAGTTTATGTCTCTTATGACTAGCCTGAAACACTTTGATGAGTTTTATTCACTGACCATCCTTCCTCTGTAAATATCACCAAATTGGGGCATTTCTACGCACAGGACCCGTCCTCCTCCGTGTTCCATATTTGAGCCATGGTATGCAGTTTCTGGAGACTCTAGTGCCAGGCCTTGGTAGCCACTGTGGCCCACATGCTTTTTCCCATTTCACATTTAACTTCCATATAAAACATAAAGCTGGTTTGATTCCTTTCACAGACTTAAGCAACTGTGAAGAATTCTTTGATATTTTCCTTTTTCTAAAGTCACATTTATTAACCTAGTTCAAAATTGAGAAAACATCCAATAGGTATTAAGAATGTAGTGCTAAGGGTGTTTTGGTTTTTTTTTTTTTAATTACTGTCATATATTGGTTTTTCTTTTTAAAAGATGTATTTATTTATGCATACAAGAACTGAGGTGTAGGCCAGACATGTGGATAGTGAGAGGATTCACCAGAGAACAGAGTGGGGAGCAGAACAGACAGATTGACTGAAATGAAATATACTGCTGAGGAGAGCAGCGGGCGAGACTGGAGAGATCTTCTTCGCCATGTGGATCATTTATCTGGCCAGGGATCGAACTCCGGTGCTGCAATGTTTGGCAGTAGCTTGATAGACTGTGTCTTTAACCTCTATGTCACCAAGGAGGCCCCACATATTGGGATTTGAGGATTTTTCATTCGGTGCTGTGGGGCATTATGGGTACGCACTTAAAAACAAGGAAAATGCTATAACGAAACTGAGTAGCGAAGAGGCATAAAGTTCGCAATGTTACTTGTGTCAAACAAGATAAATCCTAAAATTTTGTATGTCGGCACTCCAACTGGAGACTACTTTGCTGCCTGAAAAAATAGGCTGAGGATGTGCACTAAGCAACACTATGGAACCTGGTCCTGCCTCTGTGCCAGACACTAAGATGTGAAGAATAAAAGCCCAACAAGTGCTTGCACCAGAAAACTCAGTGTTTTGGATGAGGGGATATTGAGTGTTGTGCCATAATTGTGGGGAATGCCAGGGGTATTTGTGATCCCAAGGGAAGAATAGGAAGAGAGGAAGGAGTTGCTGGGGAGGAATAGATGGGGATGTTTCTCTGGAGATGGTTGTATTTTGGTTAAGTTGTTAAAATTATGTAGAAGTTGATCATTTGAAAAAAGTGCACAAAACAATTTTGTGTGAAGAGATTGAAGGTAGAGAGCCTCGTCACATTTGATGACCTTAAAATTAGTGACCTGGGATTGAGGAGGAGGTGAGGTTCAGCAGAGACGAGCTTGGAGATAAGGTAGGGTGGATGCAAATCCTGTAGGGCCTTGATTGCCATGCTAAAGAACTCAGGCTTGTAGCCCTCAAGAGAGCTGAGAATCAGGGCAACCTCTTCGAAATGTTGCAGTAGTGGAAAAGTGAGAAAATCCTGACTCAAAGTAGGAGTGGACAAATGGGCTGATCTAAAAAATGCCTGGAAGTAGAAGTAACAGAGTTTGTGTGTGTCAGTGGCTGGGCAATGGCGGAGTCTAGACTTCAGTTAGTTGCTCTTCTCAGTGTTGCCACAGATACACAGATACCTAACACAAAATACTTCCACTACCAACCAAATTGTGCTGCACCCAGCGTGTCCACAAATACCAGACACACTGGCTTTGGAACATTTCTTCAAAAAATTCTTTAATGATCTTGTCCAGGGAGCCCTTGAAGAGCTTAAAGAAGCTAGCTTTCATGCATATCAAGCTCAGACAGTAATGCCCATATTGTCTCCCTAGTGAAGTGTTTAAGATCTCAACAGGTATGTGGATAGCCTGAATTTTCTGCCTAGTGACGAATTCTGCAAGAATGATTATTAAAGTTTCATCTTCTAATAGCTGTTCCAATACAGACATTGTTTCAAGTAGCATTTTGCCTTTTGATCAAAGATCCATAAACCTAGGATTGCATTTTGGGGTATGAGATGTTGACAGAATGTCTGTCTTTGTGTGAGAATTTAGACCATTGTGGACTTTCTACAGGAGGATGCTGAGGTGACCAAAGCTTTTGAAGAAGATATAGAGACCACACCAACAAGAAACATTCCTTCTCCTGGGCAGCTGGACCCAGACACACGGATCCCTGTTATAAATCTTGAAGATGGGACTAGGCTGGTGGGGGAAGATGCTCCTAAAAATAAGGATCTAGTCGAATGGCTGAAGCTGCATCCTACTTACACTGTTGATATGCCAAGTTATGTACCAGTAAGTATTGCAGCATTTGGAGGTAGCTTGGTAGGACAGTCTGTCACCTTCCCTCATACGGCACAGAAACTGCTGGTGCCTCTTACTTTTTTGGTTGAAGGTCTCATCTCAAACAGTTCCCAACTTTTGTCATTGTTTATTCTGTATAAACAGAGAAACTAGCTTCAGGTCTGGCCTGCATGAAAGACAGCCTTGCAATTACTTGATGATGCCTGTTATGCATTTCCTTACTTTTTCTTTCTCCCATCTGTCACTCCTTGCATGGTTTCTAGGTGGTTGCATTCCTTTCTAACACTTGTGAATATACTTAAATTGCCCTTCAGGCCAGGTCTCACCACTATACAATACAGTGAAGCTGTTATTTAAGAAGATTTGCTCACCTAGGGCAGCCTAAGACTTAATTTGCTCCTAGGACTTTTAAACAAGTAACCCTAAGCTTTATGTTGGTCACTGGACAGTATCTCCAAGTGATACTACACATAAATTGTTTAGCTCACAGTGCAGACCTTTACTTCCTGTGCCTATGTGGATAATTTTGTGAAACTTAAATGTAGGGATTTATATTTCATTTTGTTGAGTTCAGCCTAAGTTGGGTTCCTCCCACTCATAATGCCCTCTCCTGCACAGGCCTTGTTATCCCTTGTGTGGGTTCTCCTGGTGTAAGGTCTCACGTTCTCAGTTGTGATGATCATCATCTTGTATTCATTCAAGTCACTTACTAGAAATTAACAAAGGTACTAGAGACAGTTTCCCTTGAAGAAATGACATTACGTGTTTTTAATGATAGAAAAGGGGTAGTACATCCTTAGTTCATGCATTGGTTTAGTTCCTCGGTGTACAGAAAAGAAAGTTTTCCTTTCTATTAAAATTATGATTTCTAATTAAAATCTCGGAACTCTCATAGATATGAGAGATGAACATTCTCCTTTCATTTATACAAGAAAAGGTAAGTCCTAAAAGCATATTTACTTAATATATATTTTTGCTTTTTTGCAGAAGAACGCAGACATGCTGTTTTCCTCATTTCAGAAACCGAAACAGAAACGACATAGATGTCGAAACCCTAACAAACTGGATATAAACACTTTGACAGGAGAGGAAAGGGTACCTGTTGTCAATAAACGAAATGGAAAGAAGGTAAAGATTGGGGATTTTTTACCTTACCTTATCTTGACATCTTTTATAAGGAAAAAGAATCATGTTTCTTTTAGAATATGTCTATGGGGTGTGTGTGTGTTTATATTGTTGGGAGAGGGAGAGTAGATGGAGGAGAAGAGGGAAGAATTTGTGTTATTTTGTCATTTTTCAATTGCCTCTCCCCAGATGGGTGGAGCTATGGCACCTCCAATGAAGGATCTGCCCAGGTGGCTAGAGGAAAATCCTGAATTTGCAGTTGCTCCAGACTGGACTGATATAGTTAAGCAGTCTGTAAGTACAAAGCCTACATTTCTGTCAACAATGGTATCTATATAATACTGTTTCTCTGAGTTTTTCTTTATTTTCTTTTGGCTATTGATTGTTCAGTTCTAATTTGGACTAAAAGGACTGACATAATATATCAATCCATATGTCATTAATACATCATTATTTCTTGTCAAAGCATCATTAAGTCCAAGTGGATTCATTTGTCAGCTCTTACTTAAGAGGTACAGAAATGCATGTTAATAATCTTAGAGGTCAACTTACTACAGGAAGGAATGCCTCAGATAATCCTAGTTAATAGCCCATCTATGGACTGGAATTTATGGTGTTTCGGATCATAAAATTATTAACTTTCATTTCTGATTTTCATATAAAAATACAAATCTGCCTAAAATCCTTTTTAAAGTGTTTCTTTGTAAAATTAACTTACTAACATCTTGATTCTTTTTGCTTGTTTAAACTATTCAGTAAGCCTATTTATTCTTCTTTTGCTGTGCAGTTCTGTCAGTCTTAACATGTGTAATAGTTTCATGAATTGGCACCAGGGTTGGAATATAAATAATATAAATGATTCCATCACTCCTCCCTCAGCTCCCCCCCCCCCAAATTCCTTTCATTATTTTCACTCGACCCCCAGTCCTTGGCAACTGCTGATATGTTCTTCAGTCTTAGGTTTTTTTCACATAAGCAAAAGCATAAAGCATGTATCCTTCTGAGGCTACTTCTTTCACAAATGTTGTTCATATTTGTCCAAGTGGTTGAATGTGCCAAAAGTTGTTTCTCCTCAGTGCCGAGCAGTTCTCCAGTGCATGGATGTCTGCATGGGAGGACACCTAGGTTGCTCTCAGATTTCGGCAGTTATGAGTAGAACTGCTACAGACATTCATGTGTAGGTTTTGGGGTGAACATATGTTTTTCTTTCTCTAGGTACTAAAATTAATTAATTTTATTTAATAAAATTTTCCATGTTGTTTACACTACCTTCTCATGTTACTTCTCAAGTTAGGGATAGGTGCAGATAGCTTAGTCATTTCTCTCACTGATAGCTCCCTTCCATCACTTGTCTCCAATTCTGCGTGATTCAGTGCACTAAGTAATGCTGAATAAAATGCATAGAATTTTTGTTTCCACAGTTTTACCATTGCGCTTTCACATTGCGCTTTAACCATTGCGCTTTCATTACACTTTTTGGGCTAGGCCATCGCTTATGTGTCCCCTTTCAAATTGCCGGTTTTCAGTTCATCATAAAGGCACACACTGACACTGTTCTCTTCAGCAACTTTTATAGCCACTCTCTACCTCTCCATTCCCTTCAGGGTTTTGTTCCTGAGTCAATGTTTGACCGTCTCCTCACTGGACCCGTGGTGAGGGGAGAAGGAGCGAGCAGAAGGGGAAGAAGGCCTAAAAGTGAAATTGCCAGGGCAGCTGCAGCTGCGGCTGCTGTGGCCTCCACATCAGGAATCAATCCTCTGTTGGTGAACAGCCTGTTTGCTGGGATGGACCTGACGAGCCTTCAGAATCTCCAGAACCTGCAGTCTCTCCAGCTGGCAGGTCTCATGGGCTTCCCTCCAGGACTGGCCACAGCCGCCACAGCCGGAGGCGACACTAAGAACCCCGCTGCCGTGCTGCCCCTGGTGCTGCCGGGCATGGCGGGCCTGCCCAGCATGTTCGGACTGGGCGGGCTGTTGAACAACCCTCTATCCGCTGCTACTGGAAACACCACTACTGCTTCTAGTCAAGGAGACCTGGAAGACAGCACTTCAAAAGTAGAAGAGAAGGGAAATGAGAACGAAGAAGAGAATAAAGACTCTGAGAAAAGCACAGATGCTGTTTCGGCTCCTGACTCTGCGAATGGATCTGTTGGTGCTGCTACCGCCCCGGCCGGATTGCCCTCCAGCCCACTTGCCTTCAACCCTTTCCTCCTGTCCACAATGGCACCAGGCCTCTTCTACCCGTCCATGTTTCTACCTCCGGGTCTGGGAGGATTGACACTGCCTGGGTTCCCAGCGTTAGCGGGACTTCAGAATGCCGTAGGCTCCAGTGAAGAAAAGGCTCCCGACAAGGCTGAGGGTAGCACCTTTCAGGAAGAAGAGAACCTAGAAGGCAGTGATGCCGAGGAGAACCTGGATAAGACTGCAGAGTCCTCCATCTTAGAAGACGAAATAGCACAGGGTGAAGAGCTAGACTCACTTGATGGGGGGGAGGAAATAGAAAACAATGAAAATGATGAATAACCAATACCAGTTCCAGTTAAAGTGTTTAAAACTTTTGACAAGTGGTAGTCCTACTGTTTACACTCACAGTTAATGTTCATACCTAGTTTTATAAGCTGTTCTGTAACATAGTGTAGCAAAAAAAAAAAAAAAAAAAGTCCAAGTCATGTTATACAGGTGTGTCAAAAGGTATCTTGGTCATTAAGTATTGTGCAGTGCATTATTTATTATCCCTAGGAGAGATGAAATTTGAGAGGTGATCATGTCTTTTTTAAGGAAACTTACATAATGCTCTGCTTTTTTTTTTTTTTTTTCCTTTTGGTACCATTGGTATTATAATAAAGAGCAATTTGTAACTGAGTGGCACTAATGGAAGGAAGTGCTGCTCAAAGGAAGTATGAAGTTATATATTTAATTTTTTTAATTTTAATTTTTTTGCTGTGAAGGTCAAGATGAAATTTACCATACATATCATACTTGCTCATTTGTTTCCCTTTTTGACTGTATGGGGGTCCCACATTTGCGCATCCACACACATCCATACACTCTGACAATCTTCACGTTAGTGTGAACGTCTCTGTCCCGAGGCGCAGCAATAATAAGGCAGCTGTTGAATGTGAAGGGTCCCTTTGGAAATTAACCTACTGGGAGGGTTCTTGCCAGACAGAACTACAGTTACATTGTCTCGTGGTCTTGTAATGCACTGGTATAAACAAAATAAATAGATGAATAAATAAAGAATGAGAGAAGAGAGAATCAGGTACCTTTTTTAAATTAAAGGACTTTGTTACTTTAGCCACAAAGCTAAAACAGCATTACCTCAGCTCTAAACTAGCCTTGAAGTTTACAGACATGACTTTGTAAATGTATTGTTTTTCTTTGTTGTGATGTCCTTTTATTTTTTCTTTGAAAACTGCTATCATGTAAGATAAAATGTAAATTGCTGCCAACTGTAGTAATGATGCTTTTAATAAAAGTGACCCATGATATGCAGAGATGTAATTATAGAATGTAGTACGTAGGGAACTGGTGTTCACTCTATTTTTTGTATTCGCAATAGATGCAAATACAGCATTCTGGCCTTTGTACAGTTTCTTGATATATCCTCTTATGCTAGATTAGCTGTTACTAATACCCTAGACTGATTGTCTACAGACTAGACAGGAAGAAAAACCTTAAATTACCTTCACATAATTCCACTCCAGATATCTCAACAGAACCACACACAAAAACCTCCTATTACTCCCACAAAAGGGCATCTGAGACTGAGAATACTTAGAAATGTGTGCAGCGTCTGATAATGTGGTACACTAAAGAACAAAAGGGCAAAAGAAAAATGAGGCTTTAATAGGCAAAACATCTAGGTCATTTATCCTTGGTTAATGGGTAGAAAAGCACAATGCTGTAGTGTCACGGGGACACAAAGGCGCGCCAATGTCTGCCCACCAGTGCTAGATGCTCGAACCCGGGGCTGGAAAGCCCACGTGGAGTTCAAAGGGGCTCACTTAAGGAGCCAGGCATGCGTGTGTACACACACGAACGCACATGCGTTCACTGTGTCAAGAACCCCTGGTTTGTTGACCTTTGCTATTTGATGCAAATATAATTTGAGATCTACTGTTTTCACGTTTTTGTCACCTGACCAAACACACAGCTTTATTTCCCGGGCAGATGGAGAGAGGAAGAGATGTGGACAGGTTTCTGTGTGTGGCCTCCCTCCACACACACCCCCAGAATGCACGCACAGCCGACCCCACATCTGTATTACAGAGAAGAGTGTCTGAATTCCTTTTAGATCACAAGATTCGGCTAGTTTATACCCCAAGATGAAAATATAATCATCATGACTCTGGAAAAGGAATGACTGGAAACCTCTACCTTAAAGAGCCTTTGATTGCTCTCTCCTGTCGTCTTTACTCACATGAACCTGTTGAAAGTTTAACAAGTGGGTAGTGTGCATTGGAGGAAAGTGCCTTTAAGAAAACATCTTCTGAAATGGAATTTTTTGAACATGGAAGATAAGACAAGATCTGCACAAGTATAGATCTGCACAAATATTTTAAAGATTTTTAAAAATTTTAAGCCTTAAAATAAGACTTTTTTTTCAAGTCTTACTAAGCAGATTAAAATGTTTAATAAAACGAGTCATAAAAGGGTCTTTTTCTAAAATTCTTTATAGTGTCACAGTTTTCCTATGACCTCTTAAATGGAATGATATGCTGTACCTCTTCGCTGTTTTGAGACAAGTCTAAGAACACCGATGAAATTCAGAGCATCAGGCGAGAGGGAACCCAGGCTGAGAGAACAGCCGATGTATGTGCTACATTATGCGGAGCTCCTCTCAACCCAGCTTTAAAGTCATTCAAAGTCATGCGTTGGAAAATTGCAGTTTTCTTTTCATGGAGTCGATTCTTGACAGTAGCTCTTGAGTTTACCTAAGTGAGAAATGTTTTAGACTCAGCCTGATGTAACTAGTGTTCGTTATGTGCTTGCTGTAAGTGAAGCAGTGGGGAGCACTGCTACTCATTACTTCTCTGTACGGGAAGTGTCCGTACGTGAGGAAACAGACTGAGAGGGTTTCCGTAACTGGCCAGGAGTCCTTATAGGTACTGGATATGAACCCAGGCAGTCTGACACCAGAGACTATGTATGGTCTTCCAAAACCCTGTGTGCCCTTGGCCTCTGGAAGAAGGTATGCTATAAAGGTGACTTGGAGGGGTCAGGCATCTTTATACATTTTCCCCCTGTCATCCCTTCATGAAGGATTATTTGTTTGAGGTTGGATATTAAGAGAAAGTCCATAAGATAAAGAACCTGAAAGTGTGTGCTCTGACTAAGCAGACTTGAGTCCCACTTGTGTCATTTAAATGAGGATTTTTCTTATTCCATAACTATTCTTATTTTATAAACAAATCAAGTCCTTAAAAAAAAAAGATGAACTTAAATCTCACAGGTAGTAAATTGCAAACCTGGTATTTGAACCCAAATTAATTCCAGAGCATCCACATTCAACTGCCATGTTGGTGTAATTCCCATTCATCAGCAAACATGACTTGGATGCTATTTCAGAAGCAAGCATATAGCAAAGAAAACAAAACAAATGAGTTCCCTATTGTCATGGAGCTTGCTTTCCAGCAGGAAAAGAAAGGTGGTAAACAGATATAAAAAAAAAAATTTGTCAATTAAAGAAATGTATTAATATGATGGAATGAATAGACAGGGAGGAGGACAGCTCTGCTTCCAACTGAGTAACAAGAAGCAGTAGACAGATGAGCTAGTAGGGGAACATTCCAGACAAAGATAACAGCCAATGCAAAGGGCTGTATTTGGGAGTAAGTTAAAAGAAGGGGTTGGAAGCAAATAGGTCATCAGGACTCTGATGGCCCTGCTGGAGTGTTTGAAGTTCATTTTAAGAGCTGTAGGAAACCCTTGGAAAATTTTATGCAGGAACATGATATGATCATATTCATCTGTTGTTAACTATTTAATATGCAAATAATGACATCACTTCAAAGCGGGGGCGGTGGGGGGAATGGTTTGTAAAGAGGAGTTAGGAATCCCAGTTGGGAGGCTGCTTTGGCAGACTTGGATCAGGGTAGTGGGTGCTGACAGAGATGGAACACTATAGAGGGGCTCAGGTATATGTTGAAGGCAGAGAGGCTCTAAGGTACACAAAAATATGAATTAACTCTACGGGGTCTTCTGAAATACACCCGAGTTAAACCTAACAGATAAAGAATGTTCACGAAGCCACTTTCTTTTTTTCAGAATTCCATGATTAGCATTACAAGAAAAGGGACTGGGGACAAATATTTCCTTCCGTATTCTGTTAAAAATTATCTTTTCAGTTCAATGAAAATTGATAATTATCTTTGGGAAGAGTTTTTAGAGATGATTTCTAACAGAGGAGGTGAGAAGGGAATATTGAATTGATGTGCGTATAGTGAGAGTTCATGTCTCTTGAGCCCCCTGATAAATTTAAATCAAGAAGCAAAACAAATGACTTCTGCTAACAAGCATTTAAAAGTTAAAATATATCTTACTCTCTAAGGAATTAGCAATTTTATGTATTTTCTTAACACAGATAAGATTTACCACAGTTTGTAGACACAGTAAACTACATTTGGCAGAACTGATGAATAAATTACCTTCTGGAACATTTAAGATTCCTTCAGTGAAAAGGATTTCATCATTGAGTTTTTATGGGGCAAGTTATCCAATTTGGAGATTTTTCTGGTGGGGGTGAAGATAGTGATTTTCAAAGTATTTTGGACAACTTAAGTCATCTTTATGTTTAGGACTTCACTCAACTTTCCTGTTGCTCCAACTCTTTATTCTTGTGTCTCAAGACCAAAACTGAGACCTTATGTGTTTGTTATTTGTAGGGTTGCTTTGTTCTCCCAGTAGGTCTGTTCATCTATGAATATTATTTTGGACAATATTGGTAAATGCGGAGTTGAATTTTAATTTGCATCTCCTTAATGGAGATGGAAATGGAAGAATAGGGTAATGATAATTAAAATTTCAAATATTCTGACATCTTTATCTTCAGAGCACCTTAGCACCTAAGTTGGTTGAAATTTTCATTAATTAAACAGAGATGGTAGAATCCATCCCCAAATATTTACAGACATGTTTAAACAACATGTATAATGGTACATCTCTCCAATAGGTTCCTTCCTGTAAGGTAAATATGTCATTGTGAATTCTGAGCGCTAGCTAACAAAACAGCTTAATAAGGTTTCTAATGTGTAATAAAGAAAAGCACTAAATCAAATATTAAGACTCAGTTAACACTATGTGGGTTCCTCCATCATCCCATGGCCACCTCTGCATTTTAATATGAAATCCTGATTTCAAAATCACAAGAGAAACATGAACCTTTTCTGTGACTGGAGCTAGGTAAACAGTGACATTACATCCTCTGCAACCCAAAACCATCACTAAATTGTCAGCGACAGTTCAAGACACTCCAGTTTGGATGAGGCTAGATGGCTGAAGCAGAAGCAGGCTGCAAGTCCAATAGTCGGAACAGACATTGCATTTCAGAACAGAAAATTCATCCAGCCCAACATGTTTTACCATGTTTCCTTTGGAGTCAGGAAGCACTTAACATTTTAGAATTCAGCACTTTTGTTTAATAGGCACTTGCCAGTTTATCCACACCACACCCCAGTGAGGTAGGTCGGTGTTCTGGCCACCACCCCTTTACCTGGGGAGGTAGGGTCAGTTGCCCAAGGCTGAGCAGTAAGACCAGTGTGGTGGGAAGAATGAGACTCCGTGTTCTCCTCTGTCTCATGATGAGCTATTTGTCTTAAGTATAAACCTTACCATCTGTGATAATTTGTTTCTACAACCAAACAAAAACTTAAAACCTAAAATCAAATGACCTACACATTTTTCAAACCAGATGTTGATCTGCAGGACAGTTCTAGGATCTCATGCTGCAAGACAGAAGTACTAGTTTAGAGGGACTGAGTGATGTTTGAGGTTAAAAAAAAGTTTAAGCAATTACAAACATGCTTTCCATCCATTCTGATTTTGTGACATAACCTGTGCAACTGATAGTCTACATGTTTTTGTATGTTATTGGACACTTGTCTAGGATTTGAGACTAGTGATCGTGTCTATGCATGGCCCTAACAGGCAGCCTCAGCTAAGTTGGGAACTTAAAGTTCCTGCAAGGATGGAATACAGCCCAGCAGTTTGGTGCGACTTCTTACGTCTCCCTCCACCACAGGATGTTCCTGGGCTGTTAGCTCTCAGAACAAATTTGCATATCTGTAACTGCAGAGCTAATGTTCTCTCACTGGACTGGGGGCCCTAGGAGGTGACTCCAGAATCCTTCCCATCTTATTGTTCAGAGTTCCTGGAAAATGAGAGGCGGTCATTGTGTCTGACTGGAAGGCATTGTTCTTCCCCAGACGAAGCTGGCCTATTCCTCCCCTCCTCGCTTTTTGCTTCTTCAGCCATGGCTTGCTTTGCTTCTAAGGAGCAGCTGGACTGATTCAGAATAGCCTGAAGGGTGACCTAAAACCATTCAAAAATCTCCTGTCCTTTATACTCTCCAAAATGTAAAATTATAATCAAGCCCAACACCATCTTTTCTTTTGATCCCATCTTGTACAAAATCCAAGTGTTCTGAGAGAAGGCAGTAATACAGCACAACTATGACAATATAGAGACAAGGTGCCCTGCTCTGCTCCTCCATCCCCCCAGCCTTCTGGAGAAAATAATTCCCTCGGCCATGAGAACATGCGGTGGTAAGGCGGGACATGCCACTGGAGCCCAACATGTTCCTTTTACATTTGACTGGAAAACTGTTGTTTACTACCATTAAAATCTTGCTGCTGGGGGTAGTTACTACAAAACCTGAATACTTTTTATGATGCCAGGGAACAAAAGCATTTTGTATTTATGTTGTTTTTAATGTGGTTTGGGAGCTGGCCAAGTGAACCAAACAAAGCTGACCTGAGACAGGCAGGGATGAGGACACACCACAGTGAAAAATAGATGCCAAAAGAAAAGCAACTTTAAGACTCATTTGTGGCTTTTTTCTTACATGTGGTGATAGTCAAATGAGTAAAGAACTTAAGCTCCTCTCCAGTTCATGTGTTTCCCATACACTTGTACTCTATTCCTTCTTTTTTTGTGTGTGATTCAGAGAGCTTATTCAAAGTCCTGCTCCTTTTTATTCTGTGTTGTGGTGTAGAGGTGCTGGGCACAGGGAGACGGGACAGAGATGAGAGGATGGTGGCCAAGCCCTGTGACTGGGCATGTGCCACCCATCTGAGGTCACATCATGTGGCACATTCGTTCTCACAGAGGACACAGTGCAAATGGCCCCACACCATGCCCTCAAGGAGCCTCGAAAAGCCACCAGAACTTAAGCGTTTAGGCAGATTTACAGTGTTAATAGCAGTTACAGGTATAGGTTAGCCTTGCTAATTCTCGGTTGTGCCTAAATGCACTGAATAATCACCACGGCCCTGAGTCCAAGGACTCAGGAGAGGGCACGTGACAGTGATTGTCCTTGGTCTCTTATTTCTGCTCCCTGCCCCTGACAACCTCATCCAGAGCATGAACAGCTCTGGCTAATCTGGGTTTACTTTAATGAGAGGTTTCTGATTTATTGCCAAAAAAAAAAAAAGTATATAAACTTGTGTTAAACGACTTACACACCAGCCTCTTCTGTACGTCACATGGTTGGGTGCCACTTCTCTTGACCGTGCCAACAAGAGTGACCTAACAGTGGTGGCAGAAATAACCAAGAATAGCATCCCTGCTGCCAATATCCACAGATGGTTTCCTCCGGGTTTGGACACTCTTGCTTCATGGATTAAAAGCAGCCATTTTGTGCTTTGAGCCTTCCTCCATGAAGCCTCCTTCTCTCTCAAAGACAAATGTCATGGAGTCCTTTTGTGTATTAAGGACACTTGATGTTTTAGCTCACTAGACAAAGGGTATAATAGGCATCATTCTTGTCCTTAAGCAGCAATCAGTTGGCAAATATTTAATGTGCAGCTGGAGAGTGTGTTGGGGGATGGGGGTGAGGGACAAAGAGTGTTGTCACGGTGCTTGCTCTTGAAGGCCTTAGCATGTTGCTGAGGTAGTTAATATAAATAACACATATCTGCCAGCAAGTTACACAGTTCAGAGCACTTCTGCATGTGTCATCTCAGCTGATATAACTCTGAAACAGGCAAGTTAGTTGTGACTTTAGAGATTAAAAATATCGAGGCTCAGCAATCTAAGGTTAGCAAGTAGCTTAGCTTCTTACAGGCGGGTCTTAAGATGCTAAATCCAGAGAGCTTCCCACCACAGCGAGCCAAACCAAGGGGTCACTTCCTGTGCATGTGGCAGGCCTGTCCGCCAAGCCTGGACTCTTCTCTGAGTCTCACTCACCTCATCTGTAAGTTTGGGAGAACAAAAATACCAACCCTGACAATGGCTTCCTTGTAACGCTGGGAGAGGAATAGAAACAATGAATAGCAAGGTCCTAGTGTCCCATCTGAATTGACAGTAAGTGCTTTAAAAACTACTGTCAGGCCCTCC
>NW_004567110.1:52751272-52798714 GCF_000260355.1 Condylura cristata | reverse complement strand
ATAAAATAAAATAAATAAAATAAATAATAAAAAAACCACTGTCATCTAAGGAGTGCCAAAGAAACAGCCCTGAACATGGCAGTTAATGACACTGAGGCTGGGCCGTGCTCTGGAAGGGACCTTCTCCAGAAGTGAGGCTGCACCAGCCTGAAAACCTGGGCTGCTTTCTCTAGGCAAGCAGGGCGCAAGGGTCAAGGCTTCTGAGTGCAAGCGCCAGACTTTTCCCAGCACGCAGGCCTTCAAAGCACTTCAGAAAGATGCAACCAGCCCAGGGACCTCGTACATATCCACATTTGGATATGAATTTTTTTTTTAAAGATTTATTTATTTATGCATACAGGACTGGGGTACAGGCCACAGGTGCAGGGGCGGTGAGAGGACTCACCAGAGACAGAGTGGGAGGCAGAACAGGCCGACTGACGAAGTACACTGCTGAGGGGAGCAGCGGGCGGGTCAGGAGAGGTCTGCCACGCCACGTGGTCACCTCCGGGGCAGGCGGGAATCAAAATCATGCGGAAGTGGCTTTAGCTTCTTAGTGCTGTGCTTTAACCCGCTGTGCCACCAGGGAGGGCCCGGATGTGAATTTTTTTAACTTTCACAAAATACAACATGTTCTTACTCCTTCTCATACACTCCAGTCTTTTAAATTGTGTTCTATTTTATATAAAAAATAGGCCCCTATGGGCCTTCCCTGGTGGCACAACAGGTTAGGATGCATCATTGCAAATTAGCTGCAACCACTGCAGTGCGAGTTTGATCCCTGGCGAGGAAGGGGACCCACATGGCGCAGCAGACCTCTTCTGCTCCCCTCAGCAGTGTACTTTGTCAGGCAGCCTTTTCTGCTCCCCACTCTGTCTCTGGTGAATACTCTCACCGCCCCTGCACCTCTGGCCTGTACCCCAGTTCTGTATGCACAAATAATCTTTTTTTTTTTTAAGGCCTCTCTGAATTGATTTTAGGATTCAATAATGATGAGATACATTTTGAAAAATCATGTTTTAAAAATGGGATTCTTAAAAAAATTGTATTGAAGTAACATTGCATTTTAACATTGGATAAGTTTCAGGTGTAGGTTATTAAAAATGAACACCTGTGTAAAGTTCACTAAAAGTCCAAATTTATCCTTCACCACACCATTGACCCCTTTTCCTCAATTTACCCATCCCCTGCCCTTTCTAGCAATCACAGGTTGATCTTAGAGTCTAAAAGTTTGTTTTTTGTTTGATTTAGTTCATTCATCTTGCTTCTTTATGGACCACATGAGTGAAGTCACACAGAGTAAAGCAAAGATTCCTAAATTGACTCGGAGGGGAGGGAGTGGTGCCACACTGCCTAAACCCCATGCTCAGCTCGTGCTTGTGTGTGTGTGTATGAGAGAGAGAAAGAGTGTTTCTAGAAAGATGTTCCCAGTGTTTCATATGGTTGTCAAAGCATCCAAAGATTTCCTCTTTGAGAGAATAGTAAAAAAAAAAAAAAGCCAGAAAATTAGGTTTACATTCATTGGGGATCATGTCTAATAGCACTTAGAAATGGAAAACTGATGAAAGTCAGGTCCCTGAAGAGCAAAGACCAGTCCACAGTTAACCAGAGTCCCCCAGATGCCTGCTAACAGAGGCCTCTTCTCTCTGCATGTCTAAGAGCATGGTGATGGTCTCCCTTTTCTGCTGCTCGAGAGGGGGTGGGAATAGTGCCTGCCACACGGGCCTCTTTTGAAGCCTGAGTGAGATAATGCATGTAGAAGTGGGGCACAGAATTGGCACAATAAACACATTCACAATGTCAACTATTGTGTGTGCTGTCCCTGCACCATTATGGTACCACGGAGAAGGTTGTCCCCATTGTATCTGCTGTGTGTGTGTGTGTGTGTGTGTGTGTGTGTGTTTGTCTTAGAGGAATGAATTATTTCCCTCATTCATTAGTATCAAGGCCCATAGAAATTCAGGTAATCTAAAATATGTCCATGCCTTTCCCTGTGGTCCTCATCCAAGGCTAGAAAGCAGAAATGATTCTGTGTCTGCCTGAGATCTGAATACCAACTTCCTAGATGCCCAGATGTGCCTGCTCTTGCCAGGTGGCAGACAAGCCCACAGATGACATTCACCTCAGCATGCTCAGGACTCCACTTGTGTATAAAATTCAAATAAAAATAAAACAAAATAGGCATGGAGGGCTGCCTATAGCTTTCCATTTCTTCTGAGAAAGAAGCTGAGGTGAAAGGAAAAGCCTTTCCTGACGCTTGGAGACCCTGAATTTCTGCCCCATTTAATCAACCCCATGGCATTTGCTGCCACGCTGCTCAGCCATGAAGGCCAGGCCTCACTCTAGTAGCACCTCAGGGGGAAATGCAAGCAGAGAAGTCCTCTGCCAGGAACAGCTCGTCTTTTCCAAAGCTTGATTTTTTTTTTTTTGTTTCCAAAGCTTGATTTTTAAAGGACACAGAAACAAACTCGCACATGGTAAAGAATAAAGATTTAGTACCCCTCCCAGGGTACTATTTCCACTGGAAAAAGGCTTACTGTTGTGTGTTAGGCTGAATTGTGTCTCTTCTCAGCCCCCATTCATATGTTGAAGCTGCAACCCCCCAGCACCTCAGAGCTTGAAAGAGGTAATTAATGTGATGTCATATGGATGGACCCCAATGCCGTAGGAACAGTGTCTTATAAGAAGAGGGGGTCAGGACATAGCCCATGTGGAAAAAAATGGAGCCCCCTATCTACTGCCCAAGGAGAGAGGACCCAACCCTGCCAACTCCTTGATCTTGGACTTCCAGTCTTTAAAACTGTCAGAGAATAAACGTGTATTTTTCAAGCTGTCTGGTATGTGGTACTTTGTTACAGCTCTGGCAAATTAATACCCTGTGTGTTTTATGAACTCACATACTAACACTTTACAAGTATGACCAGCTATGTTAGAAAACTCAGAAATTACCCCATGGAGGGAAAAAGCAGCCTGGGTTAGCCTACTTGGTCAGTTACAAGTGCACCTCCTCTGTGAGCCTGTTGCCTTCCATGAAGCAAGACCCTGCTGGTGCTGGTGCTGGTGGCGACAGCCCACTCCATGTGCTGCAGGGTGGGTTCAACTGGTTCAACAGTGTCAAGTACACAGTGCGCTTCCTAGAAAGTTCTATCCCAGCTATTATTTTGTTACTGTTACAAACCTAAGGTATGGTTCCAAATCTGGAACACCGCCTTTACTTTCTTTTCTTTTCTTTCTTTTTTTTTTAAGATTTATTTATTTATTTATGCATACAAGAACTGGGGTATAGGCCAGAGGTGAGAGCATTCAACACAGACAGAATGGGGAACAGAACAGGCAGATCTACTGAAATACCCTGTTGAGGGGAGCAGTGGGCAAGTCAGAAGAGGTTTGCTGTGCCATTGGGTCACCCCTGCTACAGTGGCTGTGGATAGCTTCATAACTTTAATTTCTTGCGCCACCAGGGAGGGTCTGGAATGCCCCTCTTGTCTGATGTGTGACCTTGACAGACTCATTACCTCCTTGCCACTGCATCATGTACACAGTGAACACAATTGAGCACCCTCTCCACTCTTTATTATTCTAATCATTTTGATATTAATTATATTGATATTAATCAGTAGTGGGACATCTTGGTGAATTGTGAGAAGCATAACACTTTTTGGGATTTCTATCTGTGGTCATGGTTGACAAACCCAAGTGAATTGGGGATGTCTTGATGGAGTGACCTTCCAGATGATTCCCTTCAAAAATCGGTAGCATTAGACTTTGTAGGCATTAACACAAAGAGAGAGAAAAAAAGCAAACTTCTACTTTTAAGCAGTGCAAAGTGACTGCAGTAAATCTGTTTAGGTATCATCATGTTTGACTTTAAGGAAATGGCTGAGCTATGGGCAAGGTAATTCAAGAAGATATAAATGGCTGCATTATAATAAGCAGACACCTATTTTAAGCATGATCTATGTTTTTGAGAAAATTCATTACAATGAGCCTTACAATACCAACCTCTTCAATGAATTTTTCATGTCTGCATACCAAGATATATATAAAACGATCGTAATCATATACCTTTGGGGCAATGCTGAGCGCCAGCTGTTTCGGAGATGATTTATAGGTTGCCATGCTCAAGGTTAATAATCAGGAGAAACAGGTTACAGTATGCAATGTATTTATGTCAGGTTAGAAGTTCAGTTAGTGGAGATAGCATGTTATAAGGAAGCATACACTTTTAATTATTTTCTAAGCACCCCCCCCCAACACACAGAACATTTCCGTGCAATAAACTAAAAATAAATGATGTTTTACATGAGAAAACCTCCCTGCCAAGCTTATCTCCTGGTTACTGCTGGTTTTATTTAAAGGGAAAGCACAGCGAGGAATTATTAGCCATACATATTAAACACAGCTTGAAGGTACTTAAACATCTGTGCAATGGGCCTACATAGAGGGCATGATAGAATTTTATAAACATCAACATAATCACTCCATTATTGAATGGTAGCATTTTGCTGCTGGGATTTGAGCAGGATTTTCAGAGACTCAGTACAGACAAGCCGGACACCAATCTCCACAGCGCTGAAGTATAACTTGTCGCCCATGGGAAAAAATGACCCCATTTGTTTCATAGAAATCTCAGAGATTTTCTCTTTTTAAATGAGACAAAAATCTTGTCTTAGGAAACTTTGACTGACTAGTAAAGAGGCGTCTGTATTTCTGTAGATGGTTGAATTCTTTGTGTTTGTGGCTCATCATCACTGGCCTCTGAAGTCTCTTCTCTGATTCATTTCCTTACTCTCACCCCAACCTAGAGTCTCAGCTCCACGTCTTCCTACCGCATGTATTGCATATGAGTATGATTATTTGGCTTATTTTGTTCAAAATGAGTATTTTTTTTTTAAGATTTATTTACTTACGCATACAGAACTGGGGTACAGGCCAGTTCACCTCATTATAGAGGTGCAGGGGTGGTGAGAGGATTCACCAGAGACATAGTGGGGAGCAGAACAGGCCGACTGAGAAGTACACTGCTGAGGGGAGCAGTGAGCAGATCAGGAGAGGTCTGCCGCGCCACATAGATCAGCTCCGGGGCAGGTGGAATCGAACTCATGCTGAAGTAGCTTTAGCTTCTTAATGCTGTGTTTTAACCCGCTGCGCCACCAGGGAGGGCCCCAAAATGAGTATTGTTTTATGTGCATGTATTTAATTATGTGAATGGTATTTTGTTATGCATCTCATTCTTCCTTTTTAAACTTTTGTGACTTCAGCTTATTTTAACAGCTTTACTGAGGATTCATGGTCATACACTATACTGAACATGCTGAGACAAGTTTGAACACCTGTGAAACCATCACCACACTCACAATAAGGAATATATCCATCGCCATTTTTCTTAGAATCCTCCCTTTTATTCTACTCATGTCTTCATCTACAAGCAGCTGCTGACCTGTTTTCTATCACCATAGGTTAATTTGTATTTTCCAGGATTTTATATGCATAAAATAAGGTGTCTGATACTCCTTTTTGTCTGACTTCTTTTCCTGAGTGTATTTACTTTTGAGATTTACTCACGCTGTCTCATTGTTCATTTCTTTTTGTGGTGGAGTAATTTTCCATGGTATGACTACACACCAGTTTACTCAGTCATTTGCTGATGGGCATTTGGGTTGTTTCCAGTTTCTGGATTTGCTACAAATCAAGGTGCTGGGAACAGCCATGTATCCATGTTTTCATTATTCCATCTATGTATACTTTTCCCTCTTTGATAAATGCATGAAAAGAAATTCCCTGATTATATGATAGAAGTAGGTTTTACTACAAAGTTGCTAAAGTTACTTCCAAAGCAGTTGTGTTACTTCATTGTTTTTTTTAAAAAGATTTATTTATGCATACAGAATTGGCATATAGGCCAGAGGTTCAGGGGCAAGAGGATTCACCAGAGACAGATTTGGGAGCAGAACAGGCAGTTGTATTGAAGTACACTGCTGAGGGGAGCAGCAGGCCAGACAGGAGAGGTCTGCTGTGTCACGTGTGTCAGCTCCCTGGCCAGTGGCTAAGGATAGCTTCACAGTATGGTGCTTTATAAAACCAACTGAGCCACCAAAGAGGGCCCTGTGTTATTACTTTTCCTATCATAGCGTTTGAATGCTCCAGTTCCTTCAATTCGCCAACACTGGTACAGACAACCCTTTTCATTTTAGACCTCTTCATAAGGCAAAGTATATCTCGTTGTTGTTTTCCCAGTGACTAAAACAGTTGAAGGCCTTTTCAGGTTCAGATTTGCCATCTGCGTATCTTCTTGAGTGGGTATCTCTTCAAATCTTCCGCCCATTTATGGAGGAGGGTGCTCCCTATTTTGAGTTTTGAGAGTAGCTGCCATAACCTGGATACAAATACTTTATCAGATATACCATTCATGATTTTTCTCCCTGTCTGTGACTTTTTCTTTACCCTCTTACCATTCTTTTGAAGAGAAGAAGTTTTATGTTTGGATGAAGTACAATTTATCAATATATGAAACAAACTTTTAGCCTTGTATGTGGGCTTGATATTCTGTTCCATTCATCTATTTATCTTGATATCAAAACCACATTGCCTTGATTACTGTAACTTCATAGTAAGTCTTAAAGTCAAGTAAATAAATTCTCTAACTTTATTCTTTTTCAGAGTTGTTTTAGATACATGAGTTTCTTCCTATTTCCGTTTAAATTTTAGATAGGTTGTCATTTCTACAAATTAACCTGCTGGGAATCTGATTGGGACTGCATCAAACCTTTATTTAGTTTTGTACATCATGACATCTTAATATCCTTCTGATCCATGAACATATTTGTTTAAAAAATATTTCAGCAATTTATGTCACTCTGTGTATACTTAACACATTACATCCAACTCCTGCATGATTTCAGTGTGTGTTAGTTTCCTATTACTGCTGTAACAAATGACCACCCATTAAATGACTTACTTAACACAGATGTATGTTCTTACTATTCTGGAGGTCAGAAGCCTGAAGTCGATTCACTGGGTAAAAGTAAATTAGCCAGGCTGGCTCCTTCTAGATGCTCGGAGAGCAGAATTGGGTTCTTGCCTTTCTTAGCTTTTGCTTCTATTCCTTGGTAGTGGTCTTTTCTCCACTTTTCAAGTGTCTTACTCCAACCTTTGGTTTTATCATCCCATCTCTTTTTCTGCCTCTCACCCAACCCAGCTTCTCAGAAGGACTTTTGTGATCCCATCATGCCAAGCCATCCAGCCTAATCTCCTCATCTCAAGATCCCTAACTTTATCCTATTTAGTCTCTATTCCCCAAACATTCCAAAGAATGCCACAAAAAGCATCTTTATTTATGACCTCTCTAAACTTACATGCAAATTTCCTCTGGTTTTGTTTCATGAATGAAAGCAGCCCCTGTGGGATGCACACACTCATTGTGGCTTCTCTCTCAAAAAGCCGGGATCTACCTTGATGAGCCATGAATAAACCCTCCCTGTCTCCAAGTCCTCACCAACATTTGCTGTTGTCTGTCTTTCTAATTGTTACCAGATGTAAATTTATGTCCTGTGGTTTTATTTTCATTTCTCTAATGACCAATTAGTTTCAACATATCAAGTTTATTAGGCAGTTGGTTTCCTCTTTGTAAACTGCTTTCAGTTACTTTGCTGATTTTTCTGTTGGGGTTGACTTTTTCTGGTTAATTTAATTTCATTTACAAAATCAGTCTCTAAGCCCGTGAAAAAGGGGCATTATTCTAGCTTTCCTCCTCTTCTTTGAAGTTTTTCTTTCCACAATTAGGTTTTTATCTATCTGGATATGACCTTTAAATGTAAGGATGCAATATTATTTTTCTACATAGAGTGAGTCAGTTTCCCTATCCCAACTAATAAAAACTTCCTCTTTTCTTCACTGGCTTTAGTACCATCATTATCATATATTTAAGTTCTTTTCTTTATGTGTGTGCTTTTTTGCATTTCTACAAATATCACACTTTTTTTTATTACATTGGCTTTATGGTTTGCTTTGTTATTCAGTGTGAAAAGTCCTCTCTTTACTATTTCCAAGATGGATTTAGATATATTATTCTTCCGCACACATGTTAATATATACTCTCTCTCTCTCTCTGCATATATATACTAACTATAAGATAGTAAATATTTATATGTAAGTTTAAGTTCCTCAAAAATTCCATTTCTTATGACATAATTGCATTGAAATCATAGGGCATTTTAGGAATATCAAAATACTTAAAGTATGAATTTATCCATCTAAGAGCATGAAAAATTTCCATATTTAAAAAAATCACCTTCTATGTTAATCATTGAATACTGCCTAATCACGGAAAAATTCAGGGCACTTGGTCAGTTCACAGCTGCTTCAGAGATTTTGTTGCATTATAAATGGAGGATTTAATTTCTCTGTAAAATTTGTAGTTGGTTATTTTATGATTTAAAAATTGCTATTAATTGTAATGATTTGACCACACTGATGACTCTGCAAAACTCTTGATTAGTTCTAAAGCTTTGTTCTTCATTTTCCCACACTGTCCTTTGCAAATGATCATATTATCTGCCATTTATTGCTTTTGAAAACATTTTCCCTTAGAATCCTATACAAGCTTCATTCTACAAATTAGGGAGTCACTCATTCAAGACATTTCTACTTTTTTAATTAAGTGCATAACATTTTAATTGTACTTAATGATTGCTCTCTTACCATCATTTTAGTATACCTGTAAGGAAGTCAAGAAGAGTTGTCATTGATAAAAATACAATGCTTCACATTATTAAATATATATTCCTTTACTATGTCTTTCTCTTTAGAGTTCTTTGTTTAGTCAATACTTTAAAATTTACCTAGGAAATATAATGAGAGGCATGAAATTCAGAAAGCTTTCAGAATTAGAGGTAAGACATTTACATAATGGCAACATGTCACCAGCAATTATCCCTCTTTCAACATTCGGGGGGATTATTATATCTTTTCATTTCTCCTCAAGTTATTTGTTTAACATAGTCATTCAACTGCTCAGAAATAGCATATTCTATAAAACTTGGGTCATTTTTTCCAAGTCATTTTATAGCCTATATTTTTTTAAAGGGAACAGATTGAATGCCCCACTGCTCAGTAGTGTGTGGTATCATCACTCTAAACTAAATGCTTAGGTGAGTCATTTTATCTGACTATGTGGGCATTCTTGAAGACCAGGTGGGTGATGTAGAAGAAATGTGGTGGGGAACAAAGAAAATGCCATCCAAATCCAGAGTGTTTAGTTCAGTGAAGTTGAACTGTTACTCTTCAAGCATGGAAAGAATCCAGTGCTAGTAACCACCACAGGACGGGCTGCACCCCGGGGTCCCACCCGCTGAAAGTCTTCTCATCATCTGAGCCCAGGCTAGTTTCCCTTGCACCCTCCATGGCCACTTTGTGAACCTATTGAGTGAGCACTGTCAGGGATAGTGGTTGACCAATATCCAGATAATATCATCCACCGTACTAAAGTGAGTCCCCACCCCCACTCCACCCAATAGGGGACTTTTCTGAGTATTTTCATGGCACATTCTCGGAGGCTAGTCCATATTCTTTCTCTTCTCTGGTCTCTTAAATCTTACTCTATGCTAATTCCTTACCATATGGTCAAATAATTAGTCAGGCCCATGTAGCTTGACCTCAGCTCCTATAACCTTTGTGATAAAATGGAAAGAAAACAACAACAACAACAACATTATACTGACTGGGAAGACTTTAGCATCCAGAAATAGGTGTGACTTTCAGCTGTCAGGTTCTGACTGGCACCAGCATACTGTGAAAAGCCACATATGCACAGGTCAATTTTATTTTCCTTTTTCTAAAATTTTTATTATTATTATTTTTATTTTCCTTTTTAGTCCACCTATCAGGAGAATTCTCCATGAGGCCCAGGTTTAGGTCGAGGGGAAGGTCATAATATAGTCAGAAGACGAGGACTGGGAACATGAGCCATCTGCTCATAGAATTTTCTTTCACCTTCAGGATCTGTTCAGTCTGAACAATGGGTGCTTCTGGGAATGCCTAAATTTATGGCCAGGAGGATGAATAAAACCTACTCCATGATGTGTTCTTCAGGTTCACCTGGTATTCTGTGATTATATTTTCAACATACATCAGAGTCAGTAGTTATGTCTGTTTTTTTGTTGTTGTTGTTGTTTGTTTTTTTAAGAAAAGATTTTTACCAAGTAACTGAATTGGTGTCTAAAACTTTGGGGCCTCATGGGGAAACTATATGCAGCCTGGCTGAGGCCCCATCCATTGTCTCCTCACCTGCTGTAGGCTCTTGGCCTTGGATCCACTGGCATCAGGCTCAAGTACAAGAGCTATTTCTGGTGCAAGTTCATCCAGGTGCAGGCCCACTTGAAGCCAGTAACCTTTTTTTATTTAAAAATTTATTTATTTATTCATAAAGAGCTGGGGTACAGGCCAGAGATGCGGAGGGTGAGAGGATTCACCAGAGACAGAGTGGGGAGCAGAACAGGCAGATCAATGAAGTACACTGCTGAGGGGAGCAGCGGGCGGGTCAGGAGAGGTCTGCTGCACCATGTGGTCACCTCCGGGGCGGGCGGGGATCAAACTCATGAGGAAGTGGCTTTAGCTTCTTGGTGCTGTGCTTTAGCCCGCTTCACCACCAGGGAGGGTCGAAGCCAGTAACCTTTTAAGTTACCTGGTACCCAAGGCAGGGGACAGGGGTTGGGAGGAGAGTCAGCATTGCCAAATGTCAAACATGTAGCCTCCAGAGAACTCCATAAGCTTTTGTTTCTTAGGGACTGCAAAGTGCAAAACTTTGTTCTTCACTTTTGAAATAATGTCTCTTCATGGTTTACTGGGCCACACGAAAACTTCATAATTTGACCCTTATTTTCACAAAAGCTATCTGATACCTTTGGCTTACATATATTTTGCAAAGACTAGAGCCTGCTCTCCAAGTTCTGTTGTTAGGGGGCTATCCATGTAGTAGAGAGTGTTTTATCTGTGGGAAAGAAAAATGATCGTGACCCTCTGACATGGAGACTTGAAGATGAAGATGATGAAGAGGTATTGCTGTCCAGCGAGGCAAAACCAAACTTGTGATGGTCTCTGTGTATTGGGGTAGAGAGAAAAGCACTTTTTAGATCAGTACCTTCAGAGAAAGACCCAGGGATTGTGATTTATTTTAGTAGCCACCTCTGGAATAGTGGCAGTAATTAGAGCAACCACTTTATTAGCCTGATCTGCTGTCTCTCTTGCTTAAAAAAAAAAAAATTATCTTCTGCATCACCCTATGTCTGTTTCCCTTATCAATGAGCACCTTAGAAAGAAGTACCAGAAACTGACTCTGGCTCATCTATGTACTATATAACCCATGTATCCCTGGTGCAACCTATCTCTCCACTTCCCCCTGGGATGAGCACAGTTTTTGATTTATAATTTACTAGGGACAGTAACTATTTATCAGCAACATCTACATCTCTCTAATTCTTGGATCATAGTGGCTTTTACTCCATATCTAAGGGATCCAAAGAGAGGATTCATTGCACTAGTTGTTGAGATGACACTGTGACTGAGGAAAGGGATTAAGACTTCACTGAATCTCTTGGGAGAGGACTTTGGTCACAACCCAGTTTCTTATCTCATACCGCAGATGTTCCTTCTCTGACAAGAACACCATAGTAATGCCTGGTCTCCAGGAGTGGAGGTTTTCCAAGAGCAGGAGTATCCCATCCTGTGGAAAGTGCCAACACTATGAGTGCCCTACAGCAGCACTAGTCCTCACCTCGCCTGCACATTTCTCAGTGCTTTGATGAAAGGTGTCTTGTCTGGGTCCTTTTTAGAAAAAAGTAAGATTGGAGGAAGTGGGCTTTAATTATCCGTGTATGATAAATCTGTTCCCAGTAATCTTTTCTCCAAATTCCAAGCTTCAGATGTTTTTGATTGCATTTGATCACTAAATTTCTGGTTTTCGATCTCATTCAGTAGGGACTATTGATGAATGCCGATTTAAGTTGATGAACTAGTCTCAACTGCCCGAGGAAGCTCAATGTATCCAGACTCTGGAAAATACAGCTATAACAACTGAATTAATGTCAACCTACAAGTAGGTATTTCCCTCCTTGGTCTGGCTCCTCATAAATACATCCCCATACATATTAGCCAGATTTATGTTAAACAATTTACATTTGTATATCAGTCTTTTCTGCTCAAGTTTGGTATTATGCCTTCTAAAACATACTAGAACCTGACCCCAGTTTGGATTCCAGTTATAAGTAGAAGTCTAAGAGTGTTATAAATGTGGGTAACAAGGACAATTTTTGTTCAGATGAAGAAGCTGGAGAGGCATTGTCTTTCACAAGGCCGCAATGACAGGTCAGAGAAGGCAGGATGGATTCCTGCAACCTTGGTGAAAAACTCAGGGGATGCTAGGGGGCCCCCATTCTCAGGGCCCATTGGAGCTTCCCTAAGTCTCTCTTCAAGCTCCCAGTCTCTTACTCTTTTCCAAACAATACCCTAAAATTTGCATACAAGCCCTAATATGGTTGTGGATTCAACTGGCAACATCATTACTCAGGCTACACAATCAAACTTTGAGTTGGCTTTTTGCTCCTCAGATATATGACTGCAAGAAAGGAGTTCACTTTAATCATCATGCAAATCCCAAGCTTTCTGATTATGATTTGAACCAAGAATTTACATATATGAGCTTCCTTTAATTGTTCCCTGTAGAGATGATGCCCACTCTCCTGTTTACTCTTGACTTCCTTGTGGCTTTCTGACCACCATTTGGCATCAGTCTGCCATGAATGAGCACTTTATTTAGAGGACAGCAGGTCATGAGGGATACTTTGTCACCAAGCCATGGGACCTGACAGTCATTTCCTCCTTACCTGCACATTTTTTCTGCCACCTGCCCCAACAAGGTCCCATAACCAATCCCAGATTTCCCTCATTACCTCGAGGTCTGGTTCTTATAAGCACCTCTGGTTCCAATTTCTCCATCTGTGAGCATTCTCAGTTGTAAGCAGCAAAAACATACTGTGGTTGAATTCAACAAAAAGGAAATCTATTAGAAAAGATACTGGGAGTCATTGAGATATTTTGAGAGGATGAAAGAAAAAATAACACCCCCAAATTATATTGCAGAATTTATACAACTAAGACCCCATGTTTATTGTCTCCCAGGATGGTGTTTCTGTCCAACCCCTGTACCACTGGCTTCAGCCATGACACAAAACCCAGCTCTGTTCAACCTGATTCTTTGGGAACTTGATTTGATACAACTTGTGCTGTGCAGTTGTATTTCCCAATCTGATAAACTGGAATGGACACAGAATCTCTGTGGTGTCTTCCCTGTAATACATGATCTGGTCCTAGTCACGAGAAACATGATCAGATAAAGCCAAATCCAAATGACTGACCAGCACACTTTAAAAGTGTCAAGGTCATGGAAGACAAGAAAGGATGGAGAGACTGTCCAAGTGAGTAGAGGAGATAAGGAGATGAGAAACAAATGCGACAGAGAAAAATCAGTGAAAAAATGGGTGACATCTGTGGGTGATAGACTTTTATGCTAATGACAGACAATTATGCTGAGCTAATTTTGATCATTGTATTGTGCTGTGCAAAGTGTAAACACAGGGTAAGCTCAATGAGGACTATGTAGGAACTCAGTTGGGCAACTATCTGTACATGTAAATTTATTTCA
The DNA here is from genome assembly GCF_000260355.1 of Condylura cristata. Taxonomy (NCBI): domain Eukaryota; kingdom Metazoa; phylum Chordata; class Mammalia; order Eulipotyphla; family Talpidae; genus Condylura; species Condylura cristata. The sequence continues at coordinate 52,785,039 of NW_004567110.1, read as the reverse complement.
AAATAAAATTAAAGTCAACCAAACAAAAGTATGCCCTGTAACAGCATGCATTTGAATGGAGGGAAAATGCTACATTTTCTCCTGTCTGACTGCTACTTCCCTGAATTATTACACAAGGCTACTAGTTGCCAGTGGTCATCAAAGAGAGGAGGAAGTTGGCAGGAGTTGGAGGGAGAAAGAGAGAAATGTGCAGGAGTTGGTATGGAAACCCAGTGACCAACTTGTGGGGAAAGGTGCTTCTATGTGGGCTCTCGGGATGTCCTCAGCGCTGCCAAAAGATGATGATTTGCTTTTGGTGGTGATGATCCATCAATTTAGGATTAGGATAAAGTGTGATCCTATCTTGGGCACCTATCCGTCTTGGGTTAGTCCCTTATTTGGAAATGACTGGCTTTCTAATTATAGGGCTGTCCTATAAAAACATTGGAGATGATGGAAATATTTTCTATCTGGATGTCCTACACAGTTGCCGCCAGTGACAAGTGTCCATGGAACTTGTGAAGTATGGTCGTGTGATGGAAGAACAGGTTAAAGGTAAATCACCACTTGTGACTAATGGCTGCCTTATTTATTGGTGAATGCAGCCCTAATAACGAAAGTCTTTCTGTTCCTGTTGACTGTGTCATGACTTAGTGTAGGCGCATAGAGATATAACTTTAAAGATGCACATGTATGTGCGCAGTTGACCACAGAAACCCTGAGGTGTCTTGAAACCAAGAATAGGTATGGATAATTTTACAATCAGTAAGTTAGAAAAATCATAAAATGTCATAGCTGGAAGAGAATTTAGGGTTTGTCTGATTCAGTCTCCTGGGCTTACTGTGAAGAAATTGGAGACCACAGGGAATGTCAGACTCTTTCGGGGCCAAGAGTGAGCTAAAAACTGAAGCAGGACTAGAACCAGGTGTTTCGGGTCCCATTGCAGGGCATCTACAATTGCGTGTAACTTTATGCACCTAGAACTGAAGACTACATTTGCAACCCCCTTCACACTAAACCTGCATCCATCCCACCCACACTGCCCAAACTACCTCGCCTGTCCTCGTCCCACTCTCAAGCCTCATCAAACTACCCCACATTTGACGTCTGAAGAACCATTGCGTCTAACAAAAAGTGACAAAGCCACTGTCTTTCTACCACATGGCTTGTCTTTGGATCCCAAGGCAAGAGAATAACCAAAATAATAAGCCCTCTAGAGGATATAGAATCAAGGACATGAGAGAGCTTTGTCATAAATCTCCTTCCCCCTACAATCTGAGTATATTCACAATGGAAAACTCTAAATAAGATGAGGAAAGACTAATTCATTTTATAAACATCACTTTAAATCTCTTCATGTACCTGAGCCACAAAATTAATTATGAGAGGAGAAAGAGAAAGAGTTGTTTAAAACTTGTAATGACTGGCCCTCCCTAGTGGTGCAGTGGGTTAAAGCACAGCACTGAGAAGCTAAAGCCACTTCCGCATAGGTTCGATTCTCGCCTGCCCCAGAGGTGACCCACATGGCGCGGCAGACCTCTCCTGACCTGCCCGCTGCTCCCCTCAGCTTTGTCGATCTGCCTGTTCTGCTCCCCACTCTGTCTCTGGTGAAGCCTCTCACTGCCCCCGAGCCCCTGGCCTGTACCCCACTTATGTATGCACAAATAAATAAAAATCTTTAAAAAAAAAAAACTGTAATGACTATCACTAGCACTACTTTTCTAAGATGAGTAGACTTCATGAATTTAAGTCTCCTTATGTAAATATAAAAGATGGTAACCTACAATAAATTGAATAATTTGGCAGGAAATAAGTGATGTTCTCATCATCGGAAGATGTCTTTTTGTTCTTTTCAAACAATCAATACAGTTAAAGTTCCTTGAAGGATGAACACTGGGAAACTCACCCACTATCAGAAATACTAAGTTGCAAAGTCAAGTCAAGTAAAAACTACTTTGCAATAGTTTGAGTGGTGTGGAACTGTAAAGAAAACATTTTAAATGCTTTATTTTTGGTGTAATTTGGGTTTGCAAAGGTGCATTTCTTACAACTTCTTTCCTGGATGGTAAATACCAAAGCTTCCACCTGATTATCAAGGGAGACCATTCCGCAGAGTTTCATGTTTTATGTTACTTCATTTGAATAAGAGCCCACTTAGGGGAAGATTCAAATTTACTTATTGATGTTGAATGCTTCTTTCTTCATTAGCTCAAGGTCTTTTCTAAGTGGGACCCTGAAGTCTGTGGTAACAGAAAAATCCAGTATTTGAATTAATTTCTGCTGACTGTCTACACATACAAGATCAAAAGTGGCATCCTAAGCATTCTATACTGCTTTGGGATGCCCAGAGGGAAATGGTGTTTGTCAATAATCTATACCCTCGTTAGTTATCACAGACGCTGCATAAATAATGAAGGGTGTGAGAGAAGATCTCATAGTAGAACCAGTATTTGTTAAAATTTATTTATGTGCCAGGAACTTTTCATCCATGACCTCTTACAGTCCCTAGATGGATAGTACTATTACCATCTTCACTGATGGGGAAATTGAGGCAGAGAGAAGTGAAATAACTTGCTCCACATCTTATAACTCTAGGTAACAGAGTTAAGATTTGAATTTGGATTTATCTGACTCAGACCCTGAACTCTTAATCATAGGTCAGTCTCTTTAGGAGAGTGGAGGTGTGGAGAGAAGCCCCAAATCAATACTAGGATTCTGTGACTTCTGGTTGATTATTTCTAATCTGTCAAGGGTGTGTTGGGACTCACCAGGGCCCCACTCTGCAGTTCTCCTAGGCGAAGCTGTGGCTCTGGGAAGCTGATGGGATAGTTGGATCCAGAACTTCTGTTCTGTTTTCCAAGCTCTTCCATTCATCCTCTCCCCACCCCCTCCAACTCTGTTCTCAAGTTTTCTCCGTCCTTGTTGATCCTTTCAAATCACATCGAGTCTCCATCCTGTCTGGTTCTCTCATCACATCTGGTATGTAGAGGGAGCTACTGCATCTAATTTCACCTCTAAGGCAAACAGCAAGCCCTCCAAGTCCTTATGCCCTGTGTGTCCCCAAGGGGGAAATTTTCACTATATTGTTTCCTCTAGGCAGGAATGTCACAAAAGTGCTCATTTTTATGATCAGTACTGGTCAGGGAGGAAATGATATGTGTGCTGGTTTACTATTGATTGTTATGAGTCTTTGGGAAAGCAAATCTTTTCTTTGGAAGAAACTCTTACACTGCAAAGTATGCAATGGCTATTTTAGAATTACCCACAAAATTGACTTTTTTGAAATGCCTCCATCACCTTTCTAACATGTTGGGAAAAAGATAACCCAAATGTCAAAGTATTTTCCAGATAGACCGACATTGCAGTTGAGGGGTGGGTGCCGATCCACACAATCTGTGCTTGATTGAGATAACTGAGCTGGAATTGAGGGTACTATTCCAGCACACTCGTCATTTTGCTTTTGTGATAGTGAACTTGGCAAAAAGCACTCAGACCAAATAAAACCAAATTAAAAAAAAAAACAAAACAGGAAACAAAACCAAAAAGAGAGCATGATAACAATACCATAGTTATAATAGTGTGGGTGAATTTATCTTCCTGTGTATATGACAAGCTAACCCCTGGAAGGCTGAGGAGAGCTGAAGCTTTCTTTTCTCAGTGGGTCCAAGTTGCAACATGCCAGGAGCCGTGGGACTCTGGCACATCAAGAGATGGGCTCTCTTGCAAGTTTTGTCATTTTTCTTATCCTTTGTTTGGATTCTCTATATTCCATATATAAGTGAAACCATCTGATATTTATCATTTTCCTTCTGACTTGTTTCACTTAGCATAATTACTTCCAGCTCCATCCATGTTGCTGCAAATGGCAAGAGTTGATCGTTTTTGATTGCTAAGTAGTATTCCATTGCATATATATATATATATATATACTGCATCTCCTGATCCACTCATGTGTTTGGGACATTTGAGTTGTTTCTATATCTGAGGCATAGAGCAGGGTGAGGAGAGGAGGGTCAAAACAGGGGAGGAAAGAGCACAAGGGACTGTGGTGATGGATCACAGGGTCTACAGTTGTGGGAGAACTATGGGGATTACACCTGAGGGGAGAAGTCAAATACCTTACAAAATTTGTACAATAATGTCACAAACAATTAATTTTACTTAAAAAAAATAAAAGAGATGGGCTTTCCACAAGCATATGTAACTAGGTCACAGGCCTAGTTGGTGCTTTGCTGAAGAAGCCATGATCTGCCCAGAAGTGAGGAAATCGTGTATTTATTGGACTGTGGAGAAACTCTCTCCAGTGAGGGAACTTTTGAAAATTTGGAATGTTGCCTTGAGAGTCTGAGCTGAAACTCCACCACTAATGAACATATCGTGTCCTCATAATAACAACTATCAGTTGCTAAGAAGCAGTTGTATTCCAGGCTGCTTTTGTCCAGCAAGGATTCTGTTCGATTTATGTAGTGTAGACTTGAAACTGTGAGGGCTAATCCTTGCAAGCTGTACCCAATTAGGCCACTGTCCTCAGAAGCAGGTGGCAGGAGTACCCGGTTACAGACACCCCACTGCTCGCCTCCTGTGCTCTCCCTACCCAGAGGTCAGCTCACATCCATCACTCAAAATTTCTCCCTCTACGAATGAGCTCAGTTCCTCTAGGTTCACTTTACTTTTGGGTTTGACTTTCCCCTCATGGTGGCTCCTGACAAAGTTGGCTTCCTAACTGTGGCACAAAAGAGCTTCCCTTGGTTGAGTTCCAATAACTGTTCTAGAAGCCAGTTTACATCACTGCCCCACCTTGCCTGTGTCCCAGCAGCCAGGTGAGTGTGAAACTCTGATAAGCTAGTCTGGGAGCTGGAGCTTGAATTACATAGAATTTGGCTTTGTCCACACCCTGCAAAAAGGAAGGCAGGAAGGGAGGTGCTCCCAGGAAAACCACACAGCTGCTGACTGAGCTTACTGGTCAGACAGTGAATATTTAAAGGCTGCCCTCCCCCAACCCTAGCAGGTTCTCAGACCTCTCTGTGCCTACTTCTGCATCACTTATCCTATCTCTTTTCCATCCATCTATCTCCTAGACTATTCCTCATGGCTTTTCTGCCTCCCAATTTCCATGTCTTCTCTCTACTTCCTGAGTCTGCTTACTCCATTGTAATGTCTCATAAGGTCCTTTTGTAATGTCTCATAAGGTCTCACTCCTCAGTTGCCTGAGAGTGGGTTTGACTGTTAGCATCCAGCACAGAGCCTCCCATCCTCAGGAGCATCAGCTTCATTAGCCTCAGAGCCTCCCATCAGCTAAGGACTGGCCCCTTTCCTGGATCATCAGTCAGGTAGTAAAGCCATGAGCTGTGGGCCAGTGTGGAAGGGACAGTCTTTGGTGTCTTTTCTCAGAGGACACAACAGTCAGAGCTTTGTGGCTTAAAGAACACATCATTTTTCCTGAAGGAGCATCACATTATTTCTAGCGTGTGCTACATGAACCTAAAACAGCCTTGCTGACAGTTCTTTATAGAATAGAAGCAATTTTTTTTTGACCACACATGAAAGGACTGTTAACTGTATGACTAGGTGAAAACTCTAGAAACCAATTATCCCAATGATTAAAGGAAAATGGGTTTGATAAGAAAAGTAGAAGTGGTTGAGAGATGCTAAAAGGAATAAAGGTTAAAAAAGATATAGCTGGGCTCTCCTGGGTGGCACAGCAGGTTAAAGCACAGCACTAAGAAGCTAAAGCCACTTCAGTATGAGTTCAATCCTCACCCCGAAGTGATCCATATGGCACAGACCTCTCCTGTTTCTCCTGCTGCTCCCCTCAGCAGTGTACTTCGACAATCGGCCTGTTCTGCTCTCCCTCTGTCTCTGGTGAATCCTCTCATCACCCCTGCACCTGTGGCTTGTACCCCAGTTCTGTATGCATAAATAAATAAATATTTTTTAAAAAGATATTTCTCTGCTTTTCACACGTATAGGCATGAGATAACAGGGGATGGGTTTCAGCGGTAGCAAGAAACCACCTATTAATTCACAGACTGTGGTAATGAGATATGGCACTGACATCTTTGAGGACCAAGTTCTTTGCAGTAGCATGTAGAAGATGCCAGACTCCATCCATGTGGTCAGGGGATTACAATGTAAAGTTTTGCAATTTGAGTTCTCCAATAGGACAGAAATAGGAAGCTTAGCCCTTCTTTGATCTCAGCTATATTTTTATCTACCTTTTGTCTTCCCCCACCCCATTGTGATCACCAGTGGGCAGGAACCAGGGTGAGGCACACACAAAATGTGAGGGGCCTCTTCTGGGTGCCCGACCCACACTGTCAGAGACCTGCGGGTGAGGGTCTCCTCTCCTGCCCTGGGCCGGGCCTGCATCCTGAAGTCCTTGCCCTCTTCCTGGAAAGGTGATACTTTCTGTTTCCTAAAACTGAACTTTTTCAGTGGCTTACCTGTGATCAATCACATTTTCTCTGCTTTTTCGCATCTAGAGCAGTGGACTCGGACTACAGGTGAAGAACTCTGTAACTGTGTGAGACCAAGAGGGTGTGAAAATGCAGATTTTTCTAAATATAAAAAAAAAACTAACAATTTGATTTCACATTAACTCACTTTTTAAAAAATAATAGTTTATTTTTATATAAATTTGTGCCTGTTTCTATCTCAGACATTAACTCACTTTTTAAAAAGAAAGCTCGATGCTCTCCCAGCACCCCCTCTCTGGGCTGGATCCCAGTGTGGCTGGCCAGGCTCCTCCTCTGACCAGCATTTTTCACATCAGCCTTCATTCTATAGTCTACACATTTGCCAAGGCATCTCGTGTTCACCTATCTTCTTAATAATTGGCTGCAACCTTTTCAATTTTCCCCTCTAATAGGCGCAGAGTTGTGTTATTTACCACTTTATGAGCTACATTCTTTTAGATATTTACATTACCTCTCTGATGCCTTCAGGTAAATTGAAGGATCACCTGAGTAACTCAAGACTGATGAGGAAGGCTATGAGGCAAACACTAACCTAGACAGGCTCAGAGTTCACTACAAAACTGGCTTAATCTTCTTTGGACTGCTTGACCAAACCACATCACATGTGACTTTCCTCCAGCAGTGAAAAAACTTCTGTGAACAAATAATCATTCCTCCCCAGAAAATAGCAAGACCAGATTTCCTTCATTTCCTCTGTGTCTGAGTGTAGCATTCATTCATTCACTCATTCACTTTTCTGTTTTCCCAAGAGGCCTTATATTCTAACATGAGTATACCTCATAACAGGAACACAGAATATAAACGTTACAACAAAACCCCAGTGTTTTTGTAGATTTTTGTATATGTTCACACACACACACATATATATACATACACACACACTTCAACATAGGAGAGTGAGTAAACACTGAAAATATAATTGTGTGCTTAAAAATACATGGGAAACATACCTACAATCTCCCTTGTTCATTCTTTTTGTGTGTTAAATTAACCTTGAAATTGAGATAATATTAGGATCTTCGCCCCGCCCCCCCCATCAGGTATTGCCACTGTATGCTCTCACCACCAAATCACCCATAGTCCACTACCATAGTCCATACCATGCTGTGCTTCTTCCCTCTTTGTTCTTAGCCTTCCTGAACTCTCCCACTTCTGGGCGCTTCAATTCTGTAGTCAGCTTTCAAGGGTTTGCTTTTTTTGTTGTTGTTGTTTTTATCTGACCTTAGTTTTGTTTCTCTATCTTCTCTGTATAGGTATTTTTCTCCTTCTGGATTATTTCACATGCCATAACCCTTTCTAGCTCCATCCATGTTGCTATAAGTGACCTAAATTTATCTTTTTTGATTGCTGAGTAGTATCCCATTGTGATATATACACCACATTTTCTTGCTCTAGTCATCTCTTCTGGGTCATTTATGTTGTTTCCATATCTCAGCTATTGTAAATAGTGTTAAAATAAATGTAAGAGTGCAGTTTTCTTTTCAAAGTAGTGCTTTTGTGTTCTTTGGGTAAATATCGAGGAGTGGAATTGCTGGGTCACTTGGCAAGTCCATTTTTAGTATTTTGAGAAAACCTCCATACTGGTTTCAATTAGTGCTGGTGCTGGGACCAATCTACATCCCTACCAACAGAATGCAGTTTTTTTTCTTCTTCTTTACACCCTTGCCACCACTTGTTTTTAATTTATTTACATATTTATTTATTTATGTAATTAATTAACTAATTAATTATGGGCTATTCTCACTGTTGTGAGATGGTATCTCATGTATTTGATTTACATTTCCCTGATGATAAGTGGTGATGAATATTTTTTTTTCATGTGCCGACTGGTCATCTGTATGTCTTTTTTTAGAGAAGTGTCTGTTTAGTTCTTCTGTCCATTATGGGATTGGGCTATTTGTTTTCTTTTTCTTGAGCTCTTTTTCTTTTTCGTGTGCATTCCTTGTAGATTTTTTATATCAGTTCATTGTTAGATGTAGCTTTTCTCTCACTTATGAAGACTTTTTTTTTTTTTTAGTAATGGTTTCCTTTGTTATTTTATCTATATTTCCACATTCAAGTTTGGATATTAAATAGTTCTAAAAATCTGAATTTATTATGGATAAATATATTTAAAAAATCTCATCTGATAGAAAGGTAGGTCATGTCTCACTAGGTGCTCAGTTACAGGCTGAAAATGCACAACAATGCTGGTCTGTGTAGGCAGGTTTTGCTTGTTAAAGCTCTCACATTAGGTGGAGATGATTGATAACCAGAGCAACTCTAGGTTGATTCTCTGCAATCCACCCTCCTATGCCTCATCCTGCTAGTATCAGCCTGCTCTTTTCACTGGCATGAAGATTCAAAGTAAAAAAAAAAAAAATAACACTGGTTAGTCAGAAATGCTCTCCTTGCTGGAAAACTACCATTGAAGGAGCCAGGAAATGATCATTTCAGTCTCCTGTGGTATGTGAATTAGAAACCATGCATAGTGTCATGTGAAACCGGGGAAACTCATATATTTCAGGAAAATCTCCCCCTCCCCCATGGGGCTGCTGCATTTTGTTCTACATGAATTGAAATTCCTGTATTTCCTACAAAGCATCCGTGTTTCCTGGTGGAAGGAAATAGAAATTTCAATTCTTTGGAGGGAAGTCACTCCATCTGCCTCATGTAAGCCTTTACTGGAAACTGTTGCATTTCCTCAGCAGGTCATGCAGGCTTTTCTAAACTGTGAAAGCAACAAAAAGATAAGACCGGATGAGGTTTTCCTTGTTACAAAAAAGCTATCTGCTTACCATCTGGAGAAACAGTGAAGGTTTGATTTTGAAAGGATTCCAGCAATTTAAAAGGGAACACAGTTTCTTCTCTTTTATTTGAATTTTACCTTTCCTTTGAGAAAGAGTTGCTTATGGATGATTCAGTGATTTAAAAGTAGCTAGAACAGGTCGTTGGGTTTGTGGCAATATTTAACTTCTACTATTGAGCAATCACGTTCTGCTGGTTTCCTTAGGTAAGAGCAGAAATGACTAGGTGGAATGCCCACCTGCTGTACTATTGAAGACGCATTGTTGAAGTGCGCAAAAGTTTTACAAACTTTAAAAATCAGAAATGGTAGGAACCACAGTGTCTCAAATATACTTATGTTAGAATACTTTAATGCTAACCTGTGTGATGAGAATAAAAGGGCAAGATGATGTTTCAACCTCTGAGGGTATTTGGAAATATTACCTTATGCAAATCTAACGGTTCACATGTTCATTTTCTATAGACTTCAATTCAATTTCAACATGTTTTCATAATTCTGTGTGTTTGCCATTTTGTGTTTGGTTTCACAGACCACTAACAATCTGAAACAGTTATGGACCTATTCCAGGTCCGCTTTAGCCCAGATCCAACTTTTGGCAAGTTATTTAACACCACTGTGCCTAACCAAGACACTGACATATATTACCAGAAAGACACCCAGAAGCACAGATTGTAAAGCAGGGATGGCTTGTAAACCACTCATGGATGGGTACAGAAGCAAAATCATTTGCCCTTTTACCAGGTTTAACCAAATTATTTATGTTTATAAAACTGGTGGTAAAGGGAAAGGTTTAAAGGGAAAGGTTTTTTAAACTTAAGGCAAGAAAAAAACTGAAAGAACTCAAGCTAGGGATCAAGCTGCTTTAACTCATGTTAGAGGACATGTTTAAGCTAAAACACAATCACAAGTGAGAGCTGTATGCAGAGAAAAACCAAATTTCTCAAGACCTGAGACAAAGATGCCACATGTCCTATAGACCTGGTGTGCTTATGGTGATCAATGCAAGGATGGTCAACCACGGTATGGTATGGTCAACCACGGGTGTAACTTGGTAAACCATGTTGGGTGCCAAACTGTTACAGGGCTACCCAATGTGAATTGGGTTGCCTGACTGTGGATCCCCAACCATGCGCTTACAGGGACCTTTAAGATTCAACTGCAGGCACACACAAAAAGATTAATAATGGTTTTATTTCAAGAGAAAGGGAATTGAAAAACTCAGGGAAAGAGAGAGTGAGAGATTAAGTTGGGTAATGCATCCTACCCATTCCACTGACTTGGAACCCTAAAAGCATGCTGAAAGTCAACAAAATGCCAAGAGACAAGCCATGAGCCATGAGGCCAAGAGACTATCTCACAGCCCACATGTCCAAGTTTATGTACAAACATGGCTGCTTAATTCCACCCTCAGATGCCAGGAAGTCTCTCTTTGGTGATGCTGGGATTTGTAGTTCCAGTATCTAAGGTGGGGGTGGAGTCCACAAAACCTGTATCGGTAGAGTTCATTCAGGATATCCTTTCCCCCTAACAATGGCCCTATTCCAGGTTCAGCTTTAGCCCAGGTCCAACTTTTGGTAAGTTATATAACACTATTGTGCCTTGGTTTCCTCATTTATAAAGTAAATGGGCATCTACCTCTACAAAAGCCTCACTGTTTATTGACATATTATGCATGTGCCTCAGTATCAAGGATATAGTAGAAAGGTGTTAAATGTGTGTCCTTGCCTTATTGACTATTACCACTCACAGAGGAAAATGAACTGAACAAATGAAAGAAAGCAGTTTATGAAACTTCAGTACAAGGAAGGAAAACAGAGTGCTAAGATATTTGATCTGAAAGAAGGCATCCTGAGACAGAGAGATTAAATTGAAGAATGAAAAAAAATTGGTGAGGCAAAACCTGGATGTTCCAGGCAGAGGGAGAAGCATGTGCAAAGGTCCTGGGTTGCAAATGTTTTTGAAGACTAAAGAAATCTGACTCATGGTTGGAGGGTAGCCTTGTTGGCATAAACAGGCAATAGGTGGGTTCAGTATGTGGTGGCTTGTAGGTAAAGGGAAGCACACGGAATTTTTCTAAGCATGTGGAGAGACTTTAACCAAAAGCAGAACTTTACCTCATTTACATTTTAAAAAATAACTCTTCACTACTGTGTGGCAAAGAAACTGGAGAAGTCAGGGAAGCCAGGATTTTCTTTATAAGGGTTAAATGACACAATGTATGTTTAGCATGTGGTGTAAGACACAAAATTGCCCAGTTGAGGTTGATGATTGTGATGAGTAATTATTATCAACAATAAGCAATAAAGTAATTTGGTAACATAACCTATAAGTATAATTTCAACATGTACACCTGAAATTACATGCCCTCTCTGATTTCAGTGACAATGTCAAAAAAAAAAAAAAAAAGGGCCAGGAGGGGATGTGAGTTTATTGGCCTGGCAGAGACACAAAGGTAAGGTCAATTTTGATTCCTAAACTCTATTCTTGTTCATTTGGCTAGTTGCATGTGTTGAATGTAAATTTTTTAGTGAGTAAATTTGTGATTTTTCACTAATGAAATTATCATACCAGTCTATAAAAGAAGATATTTCTTAAAACTATCTTATTTTTCAGACACTAGAACATTTCTTTCTGTGAGGTTAACTTCTGACCCTACCCTTCGGAATATAGACAACCCATTCCCTCTGCCCTCAAGTAGGTTTTTAACCACAATGACATCTCCTCAACCTGTAGGCAGTAGGGTGCCCACAAAATACTGAAGAACTTTGCAAGCTCCTAGGCCTCTTGAAGCCTCTGTTTTCCTGTCTACCAAATGATAACAGTCATATCCTCCTTTGAAGGGCTCTGAAGACTGAGGGAGAGAATTTATTACAGTGCTTCCATTGTGTCTGACACATAAAAGGAGCTCCACAGTTGTTAATTGCCTAGGATATTATTGTTATTTGAAGACCAAAATATCTGCCTCTTTTATTTGACCCTTTTCACTCCAGATAGGAAGGGATAGCTCGCTGTTCCAGGTAGAGCTGCTTTGTATATCAGAAAAATTTTAGTGTGATGACCTCTGACCTTTTATCTATGACCCTGGTTTGACCCTTGAGCCATGAGTCTGGAAAGTGCCCTTGGGCCCTGGCTCCAGCTGTCAATCTGAAGTCACACATTCACAGCTCTTTGAGAAGTGGCCCTCCAAATGCTGCTGGAAATTACACTGGCAACCTGGGAGTTTGATAAGCCAAGGGGTCTGGGGTTTCAATTCCCTGCGTCCTCTGCTTCTCTAACTGGCAGTAATTATCTTTGTAATGCTCTAATGCTAAATAATGACACTGCTGATGCACGACAGTACATTTTCGAGCACAGGTGCCAGCTGTTACCTCGCTGGGCAGCTGACAGAGCTGTGCTCACAGGCACAGTTACTGGGCCCTGCCCCTGCCCACACAAACAAAACAAAGACTGCTGGCCTAAGATCCACCGGCCCTTCCCCCTTGGCCTTAGGAGACCCAGCTCCCTCCCTTCCCAGCCCTCTCCCCTGGGCTGCTGCCCCTCCCTCCTTGCCCCTTTCCTCCACTGCCCTCCCTCCTGCTGGTGGTTTCTTCCTGCAACCGAAATCCAGGAAACCACCCCCCACATTTCCTCCTCACAATTTTCTCCAGAGCCTGACTCACACAACTCAGCTTGATTTGGAGTTCCCTTTTTACTACCCCATGAGAAGCCCTAACACTCCCATTCATCTCTGGGAGTACCACCTTGCCAGGGAAAGTTGCTTATTTTTGAGTCTCATAATTGATCTTTCATTTTTTTTTTCAAAGTATATTGACAACAAATGACCACAGAAGAAAGGTGAGATTGTTGGCTTTACCCACACCCACACACAAACACACTCTTTATACACTGGTCAGCAGACAACATCATCAGGATGAGTCTTTTTATTTTATTTATTTTTTTTTCTTTAGGTAGCTCTAATCTCCTAATTCATTGTTTCTGTGGTGCTGGTTACAGTAGCTAAAAGGGCTTAACAGCAGGCCAATTTGGCACACAAACAAATTTAAATGTGAACCGAGGGGTTTGCCCACCTTATGATGAGTGGTTGACTAGCTGCCAAAAACCAAACCAAACCAAAACAATAGGTGGGGTTGATGAGGGTTGGGGGACTAGAGTTGCAGTTTCTAAACCGGGTGGAGGCGTCTTTAATCTTGACAGCACGAATAATACCAGGGGGTCACAGCACATCTGCTCCGGAGGAAAGACAAAGGGCAAGGTGGGGCGACCGTGGCCTGCGGGGGCCGAGGGGGGCGCTGGGTTCGGGGCGGAGGGACCTCTGCTTAGCCCGCCCCGCCCGCAGCCCCCGCCGCAGCATTTAACCTTGACTTCTCCCTCCTCGCATCTGGCACGGGAGGAAAGTCGGTCCAGATGGGCGTCCTGAGTGTGACAACTCCCCGCCCGCCCCCGCGCTCTAGCGCAGATGTCGCACGCCCGCCGCTCGGGGGCCTGCCATGCCGCCCACCAAGGCGCCCCTGGGGTGGCGGCCGCCACCCGCACCTTCCCTGCGCCCCCGCGGTGGCCCGGCCCGGCCCGGGTCGGACCCGCACACGAGGCCAGCGCTGGGTGTCCCCGCGGAGGTCCACGGGAACAATGGCGAGCCTGTGCGCGGCGGGCTCGGGGGCGCCGTCGCTGCAGCTGGCACGTCCCGCAGCGCTAAGCTCCGAGTCGTCCAGGGGGCCCTAGGCCGGCGCGCCCCGCGGGGTGCTGAGGCCCGGCCCGGCGGGGGCAGCCCGGCCCGGCGACCTGTTCTCCCGGACAACTGTGTCGCTTGCGCCAGCAAGTCCATGGAGACAGACCGTGTAGTGACAGGCCGGAGGCGGCTCGAGGGATTCATAATTTATGATGTTGTTCTTACCAATCCGGTTTGGGATTTCACAAGCGATGCCTGTTTCCTTCCCATTTGTTGCTTCTGTCCGTCCTTGTGGAGAAAACTCCTTATGCCCACCCCAAGACAGAAGCAGTTACCCTACTGAATTAATGTAATGTGAAAAAGAGGGATTTCTACCTGAGGAATTGCTGAGGGGGTGGAGAAGGGAACACAGATAAAGAGGAGGGGCTGAAAGAGGCTGCTGGGCCCTCTCTTACCCTCCACTAATTTTACCTATATACTCATTTTACCTATGCACTAACTTTAACTATGCAAAGAAAAATAGCCCTATTTCTGGAAACCTGGAGTGCTGAGGGGTGTGAGAAGAGCTATTCCCCAACCACTATCAGATCCTTTGCCTTTTAAATAAATAAATGTTTTGAACCTACCCCATGTTTTTTCCTGGGTGGCAGGAAGCTATGGGGTTAAGTGCCCTTCTGGCAGTGACACTCCCTAATCCTGCAGATCCTAGCCCAGGGCCTGCTTTGTCCTCTGTCATCTCTGCGCTCCTACTGTGGGGTATATTGAGGAACCCTTTGGAAAAGGATGCTCCTGTCCTGAACATTCCTTAAATTGCTTTTGTGATTGAGAAGACATTTCTAGGTTCCTTATAATCAAGTTTAAGTGCAACAAAAGAGCAGGTGATAGGCACTACAAAGTGCCCCAAACTAAGCCATGGCACACTTTTTTCTTGTCGCTTTTTCTTCCTTTTCCTTGGAAAGAAATTTATTCTAGGCCTCTTCTTGCCCGGAATTGGGACTAGAGAGTAATTGTTGGAAATGCTTGAGGAGACTGGAGCAGGGAACGACTTGAATAAAGAAAAGCTGGGAGTCGTCAGAACCATTCTGAGGGCTCCAAGTGTGTAGGGGCTGTTCCCATTCCACCTGCTGATGAGGAGGGAACAGGTCTGAGGAGATCTCGAGCTCCAGAGTCAGCAGCCCCCCAGATGACTGGGTCATTTTGTGGTTTACAAATGACCAAGTCAGGTTGAAGCCACAGTCACTGTGGTTACGGGCAACTGTGATTAGTCACATAGGTAGTGACCCAGTTCTGGCACACCCACTTTTAAAAGAACATTATTCAACATCTTGCTAGCTTGATGTCAGAAATGTAACAAGGAAAATGCAGGCTGTAAGGGGCAGGACTGAAAGCAAGAGTGTGATTCAGCTATGCCAGAGGTTGATTTTTTTCTGAAAAAAGGTGTGATTTTTGTGGTGAGTAGAATTTTACTGACTTTTGACTAGAGATTGCTTCCCAAGTTCAGGGATGGCCTTTTCTGAAGAGAGTTTGGGAGAGAAAGAACAGAAAGTCCAAGTTACCTCTGAGTTTTGACCTGGCTTGTAGATTCATGGCCTTCTGTAAAATGAAAGTGGGGGACAGGAAGGGGAAGAAGAACTCTGCGTAGGAAGGCTTGTGTGGGTTTTGACTTATTAAAAATAGCATGTCTTTCTACCACAATGGCACAGGAACTTGTAAACATGAATCCTCAGCAATAGTAAACAAATTAATCAAGGTTCTTTTATCTGAAAAGTAAGTAAACTGCTCTCTCACTTGCTCTCTCTCAGAAAATGCAAAACAAAAATTCTCCATCCTCTTAAATGCTTCTTTGCTGGTGAATGTTTGTCCAGGAACAAATAGCCTTTTATTTGAATGGTCTCCAAAAGTTCATAAGCAAAAAAAGTGCCCAACGTCTGGTGACCCACAATACAGTCTTTGGCTGCATAGTGAAGCTTTTTTGTCCTGAATTTGTGATCTACTATCAGAGTCCTTTAATTTTTCTGAACAGAAGGCTCTTTGGGAGCCAAAAGCTTGCGGGGTGGGGAGCAACACTGGAATTGGACTCCCCCCACCATTTGCTGTTTTTTTTTTTCTCCCCAGTCAGCCAGTAGTGCTTGAATTCTTCTGATCTTTACCAGCTTCTTACTGAAGGGAGGGCTGTAGAAGAATTACACTGGGCTCAGGCAGGTTTGTCTCCCTGCTGGCCTATTTTACTGGGGTGGAATGTCTGGCCAGGCACCACCTAGGAACTATTCATAAAAAGGAGACGCCCTACTCCTGAAAACCTTTATCTCCTTTGGAGATTTTCTTTTTACAGTGTGTTTTATACAATCTTCAGTGATGACTGTCTTTTTAAAGTCCTAGGTCCCCTTTAACCATCAGGAGCTCACAGAGATTCCCAACATTCCAAATGTAGCATCTGGTGAGATAAAAAGAAAAGGCAAACAATTAAGGAGAAGACAGACAATCATTTTGAAGGGTGGGCAAAAATAATTATTTGCAACTTGATTTTAATAACTTACAAATAAATCCTCAAAAACATTGACCATTTTGTGGGTTGAAGCTTCAATTGAAAGGAACTCAATTTGTCACCCTTTTATTAAATAGCCTCAATAAGAGTCAGGTGTTTTCCTAGGTGGGTGGAAAGTCAGATACCCACTCTTGTGGAGCTAATATTCTGATGGGGGAAAACAAGTTAATAAGTAGTATTTCAAAGAAATGCTGGTTAGGAGTAGTGCTTTGAAAACAATAAAAGAGAGAACAGAGAAGGTCCCTCTGAGGAGGTGATATTTGAGCTGAATTCTAGGACAAAAGGGAAGCAGCAATGTGTCACTTGGGAGAAATAGTCCAGGCAGAAAGATTCATGAGGCCTGAAACCAGGATTGAGCTGCTCAAGTTGCAGAGACAGAAAGAAGACCCTGTCATGGGTTGGGGGAAATAGACTCACAAGTCGCTCTGGGGTCTTCACTTCAGATTCTTCTGCTCATGTAGGAGTTGGCAATTTGCACAACCAGGGACGGGTGCCGCTGGAGCTATAGCCTTCCTGCAACCAGCATCTGCCTGCTTCACTCTCCCATGCAAAGCAGCTAAACAGCTGAGAGTCAGACATTGTACCTTTTTCTTTGAACCTTCTTTGCTTTGACTTGAAAGTCAACAATATTGATTGAAAGCAGAAAGCACAACCACTGTAGAGTAAAAAATGGTGTGTGAGGCAGGAGTAGACCCGCTGGTGGGTCACATCGTTCTGATCCAGTATGCACTGAGCAGAAACAATGTTTCCCTCAGGAGAGATTTATGCCCATGGAAACCATCTCCTTAGACCTGGTGTGGCCCTCCTTTCTCCTCTTCCATTTACTCTTACTGTACAAACCGGGGTGACATGCACTCACCCTGTCCAGCCTGTCTCAGCATCAGGGGGTGGACCTGAAGGTTTGGTTCTTTGGTTTTAGCATAAAAACGTCACCTCACCTGTGAATTTCCTGCAAAAGAGTCCATTTTTCTCCTCCTTTTCCTGCTTTTCTCTTTCCTAAATTTAAGTTTTTGATGGGCAAGGATTTTTCAATTCTTGAATAGAATCTGGAAGAAAAAAACAGGCACAGGAAGTAAAGGGACAAGGGGTAGAATGGGAATGAGACAAAACTTTAACTTTGCCCCAGCATCTCTAATTTGGAAAAGAGAATTGTTTTTACCTGTGAGTGGACTTACATGCTCCCACACTGAGTTTTCCTGGCTTTTATTTTTATGGATACGTCCCTCCTCCTCTTCCTCTTCCTCCCTCCTCCCCACCATTTTTTTTTTTTTTTTTTTTTTGCCTCAGATAAGACCTCAGTGGAATCTCTGAATTGATTGGTCTGCCCACGTCTTCTTCAAGGGGCCTCCACATCCTTCCTGGTTGCAGGGAGTTTTACCACAGGGCTCTGGGAGGTGGAGAAGCTGCTTTCCATCTCTGTCCTGTCACCACTCACTGACTTCTTGGCTACTGGAAAGCCCCAGGATGACCACCTGGAGCTGCCTTTCCAGGCAGTTCGGGAAAGGCTCTGGAGAAGCCTCCCTGCTCACCCATGGGGAGAAGCAGCAGCTGAGCTGAAGCAGGGACTAGGGCCTGGAACTCCTTTCATGCTCAGATTTTGTGTTCTTGCTTCATCAGGAAAGCTTCTAAAGTATTTTTCTTTTTCAACTTCACTTCTCATCAGTTTCATTTTGTCAAAATAACTAGAGTCACATAAGATTGATAGTAAAATACCCCGCACCTCCCACCTCCTATTGCTCTTTCCCTTCACCTCCCAATGTGCTTGAAACACAGATTTCTTTTACTGGTCATACAAATGTGTTGCATGATTTTTCGGAATCTCAGTCCATTTGTAAAATGAGGATAACGGCCCTCCCTGGTGGTGCAGCGGGTTAAAGCACAGCACTAAGAAGCTTAAGCCACTTCTGCATGAGTTCAATCCCTGCCTGCCCTGGAGGTGGCCACATGGCGCTGCAGACCTCTCCTGGTTCGCCCGCTGCTCCCCTCAGCAGTGTACTTCATCGATCTGCCTGTTCTGCTCCCCACTCTGAATCCTCTCTCACCCTCTGCATCTCTGGCCTGCACCCCAGGTCTGTATGAGTAAATAAATAAATGAGTAAATAAATCTTAAAAAAAAATGAGGATAACAATAGCACCTCTCTCATGGAGATGCTGTAGAATAAATTGATATCACTGAGTAAGTGTTCTTTGAACATCACGATAGGGGTTTGAATCCATGTTGACAATGACAATGATCAGCACTAAAGATTGCAAACCAACAGCTTCTTAAACTCTTTCCTTTCTTGACTTTTCAACCCCACACTATGTTCTGGGTCACCTCTTGACCTTGTGTAGTTCCTTGAAGTTCTTCTCTAGGTCTTCTCTGATCATCTTGATTTAACTGGGGTGTGTGGGGCTGAGCAGTGCACTGTTTCCATTGGCCTTATATTTGACTCACGCTCTAGAATCTCCTCATCCATCCTGCAACTATCAGTGTGACATGGATCACCTCCAAGTTGTTATCCCTATCCTCTGCTCTCTGCAGCTGACTTCCTGTGACTATACATTTCAGTGGAACTTCTCATGCCATTGAAAAACTTAACCATCTTCCCTCTAAATTAGCAATCCTCACATAACTTCTGAGTAGCTGACTCCATTCTTGGACCTCAGGGGTTCCATTTTCTCCTAAATACCTGTCTTTTCAGCTGCTATCTCCACCTAAGACTCCAGTTGGAGCATCTTCATTTAGTTTGTTTCTTTGTCCCTGGGCACCCTAAGTGTCTAGTATCTGAGCATATCATGCTGTGAAGTTCTGGTTGCCACCAACGTGCCTCCTGATTGCAAGCTCTCTGCTCCATGCTGCAGTACACGATTGGTGCCTATGGGCTCCCTGTGAGAAAAAAGCAGGCTGTTCTCTGATCACTTCCTCCCCATGCAAGAACTCGGCCAGCTTCCTCTTCTGAATGCTATGTTCCTACATGTGTGTAGTGGGTAAGTCTTTGGCTTATGCCCATCCACACTCTATTAGATGTTAGAGAGAGGGACTTCTGGAAAGGCATGTGAGATTGGCTTGCCTAAAAACCCAAGAGGGTCCTGGGGAAGGACTCATTGTAAGATCAAGGAAAAGAATCAGTGTAATCAGAAGTAATGAGAGTATAATCTATTAGTGACCTAGTGTAAAGAGGGAGGAGACATTCCAGGTCTTTGAACATTAAATGTCATTATTCATGCTGTTTTCAGGTGTCATCTGCCACCTTCTTCAGAGACTTGTATCAATTCCTTAATGAGGGTAAGCTATAACAAAAAAGAGGGACTGGTCTGAACACATTTCTGTAGTTGTTGCGACACTGATGAGGCATTATCACATCCGCTGCTCTAGTGTCTCTCAGCACGTGCTGTGGACTCAACCTTGGGGATATGTCTGTGTGGAATTTGGAGTTAAGTTGGAGAAACAGATGATACAAACAAGTCAGGACCATGTAGTCGCTGCCTAGTTAGGCACAGGACCATGTATTAGGGACAGTTCATCTTAAACTGAGAGTTAACTGAGATTTGTGTGGAGGCCATGAACATGCTTAGAAATAGACGAGGCATAGGAGATCAGCAGGAGAGGAAGAGTTTCATGCAGAGGAACAGGGTACACGAGAGTCCTTTGGCAGAGAAGCACATCCATTGTTGAGGAACTGAAAGAAAGAGATTCGGCCAAGGCAGAATGGGGGTGGGAAGCTTAGAGATGGGATTGGAGAGGGTTCAATGAGCAGGACATTTTAGACCATGCATGGGAGTTTGATTTTACCCTAAAGGCAAAGGGAAGCCTTGGGAAGGTTTTAAATAGTGGTGGTGCTGTGTGTAACAATGAGAGGAATGTTAGAAGGGTATTGGAGCCAGAAAGACTGAGGTAAAGACACTGGTTGTTGTACACACCAGATGAGACATGACAGAGCCTTGTCTAGGACAGCACAGTGCAGGGACATGAGCGACATTCCCAAGGACTCGTTGTGTTGGGTGTGGAAAGTGAAGGAGAGGGGTAGGGTGAGAATAACTGCCAGATTTCTGGCTTGAATAGCTGGGAGGATGTTAGTGACATTTCCTGGGGACACTTGGGGATGGAGATGGGTTTACTTTTGTGCAAGTTAGGTTTAAGTTTCCTGAAAGACAGCCACATGGGGACACTGATCGCTATTGACAAAGCCTGGACTGACCTTCTCTTGTAGCCTGAGATCTTTTGGTTGTAAGCAAAGAAATTCACTCAGGCTCATTCACGTAAAATAAGGAATTGTTAAGCTGCAGGGTGTTTCATGGAGTGCCTTACCCACAGGGAAGCTGTGAGGGTGGGATCCGCTCTTTTGGACAGCACAAGGCAGGCAATGTGGCCACATGTGGCCTTTCTTTTCTGCTTTACCTCGTGTATACTAGTCTCCTCTGCTCATCCACTGGTCTCCATCCTCCCTATCTTTCTTTTATAAGAAACTGACTCCTACTCTCACCATCTCCCCCCACATCCTAATATCTGAACTGAAAGGCTGATATGGTCCCTGCCACAACCTATACATCTCTGTATTCAAATTTTTGAGAAGAAAGGATCTGATTTGCTTTAAGAAGTTCAATGACAGGCCTGCTGCGGTGGAACATTAAAGCACAGCACTCTGAAGCTATCTGAATCCACTGTAGCACGAGTTTGATCCCGGGCCAGAGAGGTGACCCACATGGCATCGCAGACCTCTCCTGGCCCGCCCACTGCTCCCCGCAGCAGTGTACTTCGTCGATCTGCCTGTTCAGCTCCCCACTCTGTCTCTGGTGAAGCCTCTCGCCACCCCTGAGCCTCTGACCTGTACCCCAGTTCTGTATGCACAAAATAAATAAATCTTTAAAAAAAAAATTAATGGCAAGTTGACTTTGGGGCAGGTGATCATCGTTGGTCCTAGTGACAAAGTGAGTGTGTGTGCGATGTTATGTGTACACCAGTTGTGTTGCAGAGTACAGAACTTTTGCTGGAACACAATGTCGATGCATTATTTATTTGTTTAGTTATTACATACCAATTCTGCTGCTACTATGTGTTCTGTGTAGCAGGAGGAAAGAGCACAAGCAGACAATACTGAATCTGTTCTGGATGTCTCTTTGACCAGTAAGAGCAGAGCAGGTGACATATAGCCCCAGAAATTTCCTTCCTGCACTGTGAAACCAGCAATACTGTACATTGCTAGGAGTGAGAACCAGCTGAGCAGCATCAAGGGCTGGGCAGACTCAGGTGCATCGCTGACCACTGCTTTCCTGTATACCCATTCCTGCTTGGTAAAGTCAGTTTCTCCAGAAAACAGGAACTGTCCTACGCCACAGAGGTCAGCTTCTCAAATAGTGATTTCTATGCACAAGTATTAACACATGTTCCTAGAACGAGCATACATTTTATTCCATTAAAAAGTCATCATAACCACTCAATAACATTTTGGAAAATTGAGAAGGAAAATCATATACCATAAATCTGTCATCTAAGTAGAAACACATAAACTATTATACTTAATTCTTTTCAGCTTTTTCCTGAGGCCTGTTTTTTTTTTTTAAATAGAGTCATAATTTGTACACAATAAAATAGTGTTTTAGGATATATAAGCTTAAATTATTTGCAGAGACATGTGAAAAAATAAAACATACACATGAAACAGCTTAACTGTTCATGAGTCTATAGTTTTGATTGACTTCTAATTCTAATCATCTGTCTTGTCCACAACATCTCAAAGATGGAGTAATGTCCAGGTAGAGCCATGTTTATTTCTGCCAAATTACAGACATGTACCAGCCAAGAGCAATGTCTATTTATCTGTACTTTGATATGTTAGATCTAATGTAAGGCTAATGAGGCCAGGCCTTAGGTTTTATCCTCACACCAGCCAATTAGCCTTACTAACTACTATGGCCACAGATTTCACCCTAACTTGGTTTCCCACCTTGTGAGTGAATGTCAGCGGTCATCCAGGAGAGCAAAAGAAAACAGAATTCAGTGCACATCCATTGCCATTACTATACAGTCAACTCCAAGGCTTCGTTTTTTTAATTGTTGGTGAACTTTGAGAGGTAAGGGTACTCTGTATACTTTAATAGGCACAATCAGAGTATTTCATGTTGAATGATTGTTAGATTTTCGAATGGACATTCTGGATCCAGCTAAAACAAAATTAATCCAAATATAGCTCCTTCCAAGGATGAAACATGAAAATATTTCTCCATTTTCAAATGAAATAAGGGTTAACAACAGCTTCAAACAGTGATGGCAGCTAGAGAATTCCTTCAGTGGGCCACCTTTATTTATATTTTTTAAATAACACTTTGCTAGCTGGAGTTAGATATTCTGAAGAGAAGTAGCATTTTGTCACTGATTATGCTATGTCTTGAATGAACCTTGGAGAAGATGTCAGAAAATACTTGTGAGAGGTCAGAGAGATCTGGAAATATGCCCATCAGCCTGTGTAATTGAGGACATTTTAAAACAGATGCATGAAAATTCTATCTGAGGAAAATACATCATGCTATTGGGAAAATTTCTACAATAACACTAAATATTTGTTGCTGGATATCTACATTGAGATACAAGACATATATCTACCATGAGATGCTATCTCTGCATGGCCATACTTTCTTTATAAGAGGATGTGATGTATACTATTGAGAAATATATGTGTGACTTCTGTTAACTCCTTCCATCCAGGTGAGTGATTTGTGCCACATTGATATTAAAACAGTGCCATAGAGGAGACAGATTCTCACCCATGTGCTGACAATTGCAAGACACTACCCAGGCTAAGGATCCAACAGCAATGACATTTATTCACAAACAGGAGACTGGGAAGAAGGAAAGAACTTCTGAGGCCACAAGGCCCAGAGAGTCTCCACAGTGTCCAGTATTCCAAAGAGAGGCTGCTTCTGTAAGATGATGCTGTCCCATCAACGTGGGCTGGGAGCTGGTGGCATATCAACAAGCAGTAGATCAGGATCTAAATCACCAGGGCAGCTGGCAGTGCTCACGGTGGGGATGCTGAGTTGACACCACAGCAGCCCCCAGCAACAGTCTAAAGGCCAGGCAGGATAGCGCCAGATCCTGGTGGGCCCACAAGGCCCACAACACCTGATGATCAGAGAGTGGACAGCTCTCAGATGGGTGTCGTGACATAAGTTAGCAGTGCGGTCACCTCTCAGCAGTGCTGGGTAGCATTGGTCAGGGGTGCTAGTCAGCACCAGACACCAGGAAAGAGTGCCAGGGACAATCATGTTATATATGACTCTTTGTGAACTTCTGGCATAAACTCATAGCAAACAACTCTTTGAGACACTGCTCAGGCTGACAGTATTCTTTGTAGGCAAGATCAGAGGCAGGACTGGAGGTAGATTCAGTGGCCAGGCCTCTGCGAAGGTCTATGAAGGTCCTAGGTCTACAGAGACCTAGAAATCTGCAAAGATCTTGGAGTGTGTGAAGGTCTTCTGCTCCGTCCTCTTCATAGGTCATTTTCATCAGCTGAATCAAGCTGGATTTTCCTCTGACTTTTGTCTTCTTCAGTGTCCCAACCCCACAAACCTGATTGGACTGATCTTCAATCCTGACTGTTTAATTGATGCTGGTTGAGCACCAGTCAGCTCATTCCATTTTTGATTTGCAAAATGAACTCAAGCCTTCCAATGGAGAGCTCGAACCTGATTGAGTGACTCGTGATCCTGGCACCAGATTCAAAAGGGAAAAGTGGTGTTGTAACAGGTACAGGTTTCATGGACTCCGCCCCTATTCCAGATGCTGGAACTCCAAAGCCCAAAGCCCATCAGTACCAAGGAGAAGCACGCTGGGACGTGAGGGCGGAGCTGAGCAGCAGGTGGGGATAAAACCGGACATGTGGGCTCTGGGGGGACCTGGTGGCTCGCAGCTGATTGTTTTGGCGCTCAGTCGGTTTTCAGCGTGCCGGTGGAGTCCAAGTCAGCAGAACTGGTAGGACATCCTAGTTAACCTGTGTTTCTCTCCCTCTTTCCCTGGGTTATTCCTTTACCTTTCTCCTTATAAATAAATCCATTATTTAACCTTTTGAGTGTGTCCATAATATGATTGAGTCTTAAGCGCGTGGGTGAAGACCCACAGACAGACAACCCAATTCACATTGGGGTGCCCTGTAACAGTGTCTGCCCAGGCTGACCGCCATTGAGGTTGGTAGGCTGTGGGCTGATGGGCTGAGGAGCCATGGCTGGAGCCAACCTCCTTAGGGCCGGAGGCTTATTGCACCCGGGGCTGGTGTAACAATGCTAGGACCCCATAGCAGCACCAGGACAGAAGTTCCGGAGGCTGCAGGGCAGGCTGCCACTGGGAGCCCACCATTTTGGCCTGATGGACCATAGGCCTTCCTGGACACGTAGGGAGCCACAGTGCTGGAGCTGTCTCCATGCGGCCAGTGGTCCCAAACCAGGAGCTGCTGGGGGGCCATACTGCAAGAACCGAGGGACTGGCTTGTTGGGGTGACTGGGGGGCTGCCCACAGACTGTGTACACAGTGCTACTGCCAGTTGGTATTTTTGCAGTGGTCTGATGTGGCCTGAAGGCTGCTTGCACTGGCAGCGGAGGGACAGCCTGCAACAAAGCCTGTGACAGCGGTGGTGTCATTATTTTAATATTACGTCTCTAACTTTGTGTTTTAGAGTTAAGCCTGGAGAAAGCAGAAACCTTAGTTCTCCTTCATGGTGTCTGTTCATTACCCACCATGCAAGTGTAGTCACACATTAAAGGAGAAAATGTGTACCCCTACAGGCTGTTTTGCTGACATCTGGATTTTTTTTTTCCCTTCAAAGTCCTCTTTCTCCTCTTTGTAAGACTAACCACAGAGTGCAGCTCTTGCTCACGTTTGAGGCCTAGTTGAACTGCTGTTTGATATTGTTCTTGCTCATTACCACATTGGTGGCATCAAATATCCTTATTGATTTTTTCCTGATTGGTCCAACCTGGAATAGGATCAGCTTCAGAAATGGGACATCTTGTGGTCTGAAATGTGAGATTTGTTTTAATAAACCACTCTTAACCATGCCTTCTCCCAGGGAACCAAGACGAGACAATTGCTGAATTTCTTCTTGGGTTTCTCTCCAGTGACCCTTCTCACTCCTCCTGGTGCCCCTCTTTCCCTCCTTGCTCTTTCTCCCACTGCTTACAAACAAAACCCCCAAACAATACTTGCTGAACTCTCAAATCGCTCCCTGGGCCCTTGAATCAGACAGAACTGAGTCATTCTGGCTGCTGATTGAGTGGAGGATGTTGGAAAAAAGTACCATTGTGCAAGCTAAGGAAAGGGTCAGAGAACCGAAAAGACTGCAGCTCTATTAAAGGCCTTCTGTCTGGGATTCTCCTTTTAAGCCACCCAAAGGCATAAATTAAGGGCTGCAAACTCCAAGAACAGACCACTCCTTTTTGGGTTTTATTTTAAGTAAAATTCTTCTATTTGCAAGGAATTCCAACATGAAGACTTACATATTTTTCATGTCAGTGCTATTCCCCGACACCTTTGTTTTCCAGCCTGTGTGCCGGCCTCCCTTAACAGCTGGACACATCACCATACCATTTTTCTATTGGTTGTGACTGAAGTAGCTTGAGGTCAATTATTTCCCCAGCAATTGACAAAGAATCTTGACGAAGAGGAAAGTGACATTGTCCCTTAAACAACACTGCTCCCTCCTCCCCCAGCCCTCCTGCTTGAGAGGAGGGGGATTTTCCTTTTGCAAGAAGCCCAGCAGGGCAGTGGCGGTGGGGTCTGTGGAAGTGCGTGGGTAACATATGGTAAGTGGAGAAAATATTTATATTCATGGGGAAAGAGCAGGAGAAGATCCAAAGAAGGTCATTCCACAGAGATTTCAAGCAGGAGACATTTTGTCTTTGGCCAGGCTACAACAGAGCTTAAAGAAAGAGTTTTGTTTTGCTGCTTTCCCTGTCGCTTTTGCCCCTCTTACCAATCTGATTTGTTGCCAGTTTGAAACAGGGGCTATCCCTTCCTCTAAGCTCCATGAGAGCATCACAGTGAACCTTCCCAGGGCCTGCCAGGCTCCTCCTTGCCTCCCTACCCCACCTCTGTTCCCAAGAACAGAATTCAAAGCCAGTCTCCCGGCTGTTTGTGACTTGGGCCTAACTGTGTGGCTTCTCCTGTTGTTCTGGTTGGGAGACCAGATACCAGGCACATAGACAAAGTGGGCTTTTGGGGCAACTGGTTCTTGGGGGACGATATAAATAATTAATTGGTAGTAGATTACTTTCTGATGAGCCATATGAAGCCTCCAGTGCCTTCTCTAAGGCTTTCCCAGGCGGCATTTTGCATCACAGTTTCCTAATAAAGCTAATGGGTCCTCTGCTAGTCCTGCAGCTTTGCGGCAACCTAGCGCACTCAGGAAGGAAGGTCTGCCATCTGGGCTCCGGT
Source organism: Condylura cristata (assembly GCF_000260355.1). Lineage (NCBI taxonomy): Eukaryota > Metazoa > Chordata > Mammalia > Eulipotyphla > Talpidae > Condylura > Condylura cristata. The sequence continues at coordinate 52,758,180 of NW_004567110.1, read as the reverse complement.
TGCCCTGCCAGGTCACTTGCACTCACACCCTTAGACAGACAGACACACACCGCTGACTGCCGGAAACACGTGCCTCTTCTCGCGCCCTCGAGGCGCAGCTGTGAGATTGTTCTCCAGAGATCAGTGCCTGCCGGGGGTTCAGACAGCAGGGAGTTCAGCGTGGAGAGAGTAGAGGAAAGCAAAGGGAAATCTCGTTCCCACTGCTCGGTGGAAAATTTACTTCTTATTGGGTTGTGCAGAAGGAAGGGCAGGAAGGTGTGAAACTGGGGACTTTGGAGGACAGACCTCCGCACGCACCACTCCTTACTCCTGAAACCTGCAGAACTCAAAGACCTCTCGATTTTACCTCCTGTTTGGTCGGGGGGCTTCTTATTCTCCATTCTTCCAAAATTCCGGGTGCTGAAGAGGAGGTAGTGCGATGGGGTACAGGTGCGTGGGGGTACTCGCCAGGTCCCCCCCGGGTCGCGTCGTGAAGCCGCCCATAAAGTAGCAGCCGCTGCACCGAGGCCACGCTTAATGGATTCTTGCAGATAAAAGAGCCCGGCTACCTTTCTTTCCTATAATGGCCCCGGAGGCTAACGTCTTAAAGAGGAAACAAAGGGATTGTTTTACAACACAAGGGTGTGTGTGTGTCTGGTGGGCAGCCCCGACAGGGTGGGGGTGGGTGGGGGGAGGTGGCACCCGATTTTTTTAACCCTTCCCCTGCCGGCCATTGTAGGGCCTCCCCCTAGACTCGCATGCGCACCCTTGAGCCAGCGGGAACTGGGCGGGAGGGGTACACAGCGCTGGGGGATAGGGACACGGGGGAGGGGGGGGGCTCGGGGGATGGTGTCGCCCTGCCACCCGCCTCCGTTCTCCTGGCGCCTTTCCCCTCTTCTAAAGAACCCGTGCAAGGGGGAACAGAAGAGATGGGACGATCCGTGTTTAGAGAGCTACAATTTGGAAAGTCAATACTGGGAGGGGGTGGGGGGCTTTCTCGCAAGCAGGGGGTGACCACGCACTCTCCAAACGTAGAGCAGCAGTCAGGGCCCACTCTCCGAGGTTGGCGGTGAGATGGGAGCACAGGGTTGGGCCTGGGAAGGGGAGATCTGAAAAAACGGCCAGCACCTCCGGGGGGAGCCTGCAGATAGTTCAGGTGTGAGTGGTGTGCAAGCCCGCGGGCTTCTCTTACAGGAAGTTTACACACTGTGGAGGGAGAGAGTCCTAGTCACATCTGCTTCCTGGCTTTTTGTTCTGGCTCCAGGAAAAGATCAAAACAATAGTTAAATAGCAATTGAAGAGCAGTGATGTAAGAAATAAACAACTCCATAACAACAAATGCCTATAGGGATGGTTTTAAAGCCCTTTATTACGGAAAGATTCGCACATACACTAAAGTAGTGAAAGTGGTATATAATGCAATGGGTCTTAAATTTGTGCAAACTTCACAATCATGGGGTAATGTCCTCTAGAGAGCTTGTTACCACACAGATTATTGGGTCCCATTTCCAGAGTCTTCTGCTTAGTGGATCTGTGGTCTCCTGCTCCAGCCTGAGAATATGGAGAATTAGAACAAATTGTTAAGAGTTCCAGGAGATGTTGCTGTTGGTCTGGAAAGGGTACTGATATAATATTATAATATTTGCCAGTATATTGTATACAAATATAGAGTATAATATATACCGGTATAATATGTAGCAATATATACCAGTATAATAAATTCCCTGGCAATCCTTCTCTTACAGGAAGTTTACACTGTAAACATTTTCCTCCTCTTCTAGCCCATAACCCCAGCTCTTGGGTTTGCTGGACACTTAAGGCAAATCCCAGATACTATGTCATTATCAATATAGATGATCTTTAAATCAGTAGTTACTTAGCCAAGAGAACTAAATTCTGAGAGGTACTGAAATGGCTTCATATGCTGCCAGGCAATCCAGCCTCCCTTCTGCTCAGTTCACACAGGACTACTCCAGAACCTTTATCCATAAAAGCCTTGCCTGTATCTTGAGACCTCCCTTCACGAGTTCTTCTCCAGCAAAGCTTGTCAGGTTTCTGGAACAAATGCTGCTAGGTTTTCAGCAAGCTGGCCCCTGGTTGGTACACCACTTAGTCTGGGTCTCTCAGCTCCAGGCCATCATCCTGTCTGTCGTCCAGTACTCCCATGACCATCATTTACCATGGAGTGGTTTTTCTGACAAATCATCTTCCCCAGGCTAGAGCTTTGAACCTCAGGGAGTCGAGTGGTACCTACAGCAGTGCCTCCCCACGGTGATGTTTTGACTGGGTTCTATCTTTCTCTGTGCATCACAGGGCTGGTACCCCAATGGCAGCTGTTGTGGGCTGGCTGTTCCTTGTCATCACTGCTATTTGAAAAAGGGAGATTCCATAGATTCTGGGAATGGCTGTCACTGAAGTCCAGCTTCACCGCCTTCACTGGTGGGACTTGGCCCTGCGGACTGTGCATGTTGCTATTCTATAGAGAGGGGCTCAGTTCCTTCTGATATTCCACTTGGCTTGTTTTCAGTGTCAAGCCTCTATTCAGGAGGCTCCTCCACCCCCCTTTAAACAACTCTTAAGAGAAGCCCTCCCCACCCCTTTAGGGACCCTTTTCCCAGTTACAACTCCTACCCTCACCCTGATCCTCAGAATCTTTAGGCTGTTAAAAAAGGTCACTCTCATATTGCTGTGCTTTATAACCTGTCGCTCCACCCAGGGAGGGCCCTAGCCGCAGCCACTGCAGTGCGAGTTCCATCCCCCTCCAGGGAGCTGACCCATATGGCACTGCAGACCTCTCCTGTCTCACATGCTGCTCCCCTCAGCATGTACTTCAATACATCTGCCTTTTCTGCTCCCCACTCTGTCTCTGGTGAATGCTTTCACCCCACACACATTTCTGGCCTATACCCTAGTTCTTGAATGCATAGATAGATAGATAGATAGATAAATCTTTTTTTTTTTTTTTTTAAAAAGGTCACTCTCTTATTTTCTGGTCATCCCTTCTCTGTTCCTGACTCCCCAGGAAGCTGTGAGAATTTTTCTTTTCTCCATCTGTGGCAAAGAAAGCCCTGGGGAAGGAGTTGGTGGCTCCAGCTGGAGCTCTGCTCCTATTTTCATTTTGTATCATCCTCCTATGTTTTTCTTCTTCTGACAGCCTGGAATCAGCTGTCATTTACCTATTTTCTCATGGGTCCTTCAACTTGCCTTTGTGTTTCTAGCTCCTATCAAAGAAAATGCGCGAGTCTGCTCCCCTTTGGTCCTAATTTGGTTTGGCCACCCATAGCACATCCTGCTGAGGTAGGAGTCTTTCCACTTCTACCAAGGAAGGAGGACTCGTGGTGCTGGGGCAAGACTGGGTATCGGATGATTGAGTTCCGTGGGGTTCTGCCTTCTAACTGCTTGTATAGCCAAATTCAACCTTGGACTTCAATCATCATTTATTCACCCATTTATCTGTCAGGTGAGTATCCACCAGGTGCTAGTACTGTTACAGGGCACCCCAATGTGAATTGGGTTGCCTGTCAGTGGGTCTTCACCCATGCACTTACGATTCAATTGTATTATGAACACACTCAAAAGGTTAAATAATGGATTTATTTATAAGGAGAAAGGTAAAGGAATAACCAGGGAAAGAGGGAGAGAAACACAGGTTAACTAGGATGTCCTACCAGTTCTGCTGACTTGGACTCCACCAGCACGCTGAAAAAACGACTGAATGCCAAAAGGATCAGCTGTGAACCACCAGGACCCCCAGAGCCCACATGACCGGTTTTATCCCCACCTGCTGCTCAGCTCCGCCCTCACATCCCGTTGTGCTTCTTCTTGGTACTGATGGGATTTGGAGTTCCAGTGTCTGGAGTAGGGGCGGAGTCCATGAAACCTGTACCTGTTACAGTACCAGGTGCTTGGTCATAACAGTAAAAAAAAGCAGGCAGGACCTGCGCTCTTAGAGCTTTTACTATATACAATTATATTTTAAAAATAGATGTTTTGTTGGGGAGACATTTAACAGAAGAAGTATATAAAATGGCATTTTAGAAAATGATGAATTACTAAAGGGGGGGGAATCAATGCAAGATGAGGGATCAGAGATGTGGTAACAGGAGCTGGTGTTGATATTTTAGGGAGCAAAGTCAAACAGGGCCTTACTGAGAAGCTGATGGAGGGAAGGCCTGTGGATTGAATTTCACTAGCAGAAAAGGGCATGAATATTCACAATCTTGTGAAGAGTAAGGGCAGAAGGTGTGGCCAGAGAGCCTTTTGTCACCCATGCCTCCTTCTAAAGCTGTAGTGAGGAAGGCCTGCTTGGATACAGGTTTGAGCCCCTCTGATGGCTTTGGGGACTGCCTTACCTGGCCTGGCCCTATAATCTGTGAGGACACCTGGCTAGTCCCTCCCTCAGTGAGAACCTCTCGATAAAATTAATGTCACTCTGAGGGTGGAAGAATGCCAGTTGGCAGGGCTCTGTGGGTGTCACTCTCTCCCTCACCATTTTTGTAGCCTCAATGACAACACAAAAGAAATGATAATACTTCCTCTTCAATGAGAGGAGGTAGCAGTGGTCAGAGGAGAGTTCCTGAGGAGGGAGAGGAGGAAATATGGTGGAGGCAAAAGCTGAAAGTAGGTTTAACTTCAGCGGTTGGTATCCACTCACTAATGTTGCTGGGCCTTGTCACAGTTGTCTTAGGGGCTGTTCTGGTTGGTGATAAGGATCTTTGAGTAGGTGCAGGCCCAGGCTTTCTCTCCACACCCATGGTTTCAAGTCTTCTTTATATTCCCCAACTCACTGAGGTCCTCTTGGATGCTGGGCTAGAGTTGGCCTGTTCCTGTCAGCTGCTGCCCTCTCTTTATCATGATGTAGGAGATGAGGAAAGGGTGGATTGTCTGCCTTTTCACCTTTTGCTGTTCCTAGTCATACCCACTCAAAACTGAAGGGACTTTGAAAGGAAAAATGTACTCCCATGCTTATTGTAGCAGTTACAATAGCCAGGATGTGGTGACAACCTAAATACCCCCCCAAAGATGAATGGATGATGAAGATGTGGTGCAATGGAACACTACTCAGCTGTCAAAATGATAAACTGGGCCTTCCTGGTGGCACAAGGGGCTAAGTCTAAGCACTATGAAGCTATCTGCAGACACTGCAGTACCAGTTCGATCCCCAGCCAGGGAGGTGACCCACATGGCACAACCTCTCCTGTCTCACCCTCTGCTCCCCTCTGCAGTGTATTTCTGTAGCTCTGCCTGTTCTGCTCCCCACTTTGTCTCTGGTGAATCCTCTCACTCCCTGCACCTGTGGCCTATGCCCTAGCTCTTCTATGCATAAATAAACAAATCTTTAAAAAAGAAAGGTAAACTTTGCCATTCGCAGCAACATGGATGGAATTGGACTGGATAATACTAAGTAAAATCAGCCAGAAGGAGACAGATAAATATGGAATGATGTCACTTAAATGTGGAATATAGAAAAACAAGACAAAGGGCAGATATAGCCAAAGTAAGTAATTAGCTTTTGAAAACCTGATTGTGGAATGGGGACAACCAGAGGGGGAGGGGAAGGATGAGAACAAAGCAGGGAGGCGGCCTAGGGTCCTGACTGTGGTATACTGGTGGTGGGCGCACCATGGGAACAAGGCCCCAAGGGGACAATCCTATACTTCTACAATGGAAACAATGATCTAAACCAAACTGAGCTAAATAAAAATATATACAAAACCCCCAAACTGAGGCTCCCCCAAAATAAAATGACCTGACCTGGTTTTCTTTGATGTTATTTTAAACTGTCTTGGTTACTGCATAAGTGTGTCTGTGCAATGCCATTGCCCAAACCCAGGTCTGACCAGAGAAGTGGGGGGCTACAATCCCCAACCAAACAAAATGCTGCTGGGGCGCCAAGGTCAGGCACTGTGGGTGAATGGGCTGCTCAGGTTGTGCTGGCTTGATGCTGGGCGTCTGTCAGTGTGTAGAAATGAGCCATTAAAGGGCCAATCCTGCTAACGATGCCTCTGAAGAAAGTGTGCGTGTGGGCTGCTTGAAGGAGGCTCCCTTTTTGGAAGAGTGGATGGATGACTAGCTTGTTAACCAGCTCTTCTCAGAAGGAATTCCAGGGGCAGGCCAGTTTCGAGGGAGATAATCCACTTGACCCCTTGTCCTGTGCTCACTCTTAAAGCATCTCTGTGAGTGTTGCTAACTGGCAGGAAGGGAGAAGCAGCTGAGGGAGAGGATGTGGTTACATTGCAAGACCCTGTTCTGTTACAGGATCAAAAAAAGTTGTTGCAAAATATACTCATGTTAGAATTTAATAGATCTGAAGCCATTAAAACAGTGTGTACACATGCCAGTGTGTGTGTGTGAGTGTGTATGGGGGTGAGAGTTTCCTGGGTGTTATTATACAAATGCCTGGTAGTTGATGACCATTCCATGTGATCAGTATAGCTATTCAAGAAAGATAGTTGTATCTCACTGTGTTACATAGTGCGGCCTTAACAAATGACTACAGTTGGGAAATTGGGTGGCTGAAACAAGAGAAAAATCTACCTTCTCACAGTTTTGGGGCCTAAAAGTCTCAAGTCAAGATACCGGTTGTAGGTCTCCCTCATAAAGTAATGGGCAGCAATATGAAGCTATACAAGGCCACTGCAGCACGAGTTCGATCCCGGGCCAGGGAGCTGACCCACATGGCAGAGCAGAATTCTCCTGTCTCACCCACTGTCCCCCTCAGCAGTGTATTTAGTGGATCTGCCTGTTCTGCTCCCCCACTCTGTCTCTGGTGGATCCTCTCATTCCCCACATCTCTGGCTTCTACCCCAGTTCTAAATAAATAAAATAGATCTTTAAAAAAAGAATATTTCAGGTCCTCCCTGAAATCTTTAACCCTCTGGTGACACAGCAGGTTAAAGCACAGCACTAAGAAGCTAAAGCCACCTCAG
>NW_004567110.1:52728660-52751048 GCF_000260355.1 Condylura cristata | reverse complement strand
GTGCTTCCTGGTACCTCCCTCCTTAGCTCGCAGGTGGCCTTCTTCTCCTGTGTCTTCTCATGGCCTCCCCTCTCTACGTGTCTGTGTCCTGATTTCCTCTTTTTATAAAGATACCAGCCCTACTAGGGTCCAACCTAATGACCTCATTTTAATTGATTTTTTAAAGATTACCTTAAATACAGTATCTTCTTGGGGTCTTGGGAATTAGGATCTTGACATATGAATTTGTGTGTGGGGGGAGGGGGATGCAGGGAAACATTTCAGCCCAAGATAACCACCAAGAATGATCATGACCTTGAACAGAGCCTTGGCGTGTAGAAAGTGTGACTTTACCATGCCCCTAACCCCCAAATATCAAACTTGTTTATTCCTTAAATAAAACAAAAGACAACCAAAAACAGCCAAAACATGTTAGTACTTTTTAGGACCAGTTATACTGCAAGATTAAAAAACATTTAAAACTAAAAGGAAGCAATGGAGGCTAATAGGGCTAGAGGTGACTTAGCTGGTTTGCAGTTCATGGGTTTTATTGGTGTTTATTATCTTTTTCAGTGTTAAGAATGGCAAACGCAAAGTGAACAGTCATATGCTACCCTTACAAACCACCCATTTCAATGTCTTTATTTTGGAGAAAGGAAGCTGAGACAGAGAGAGATGAAGTAAATCTCCAACCCACAGCTCGGCCCAGCTGGGTGCTGGCTTTGTACAGCCAAGGGTGTCCAGCTCCCAACTGGAGAGGCTGGGTTGCTTCTGAGATTTGCACAAGCAGTGGAAACAGGCGGGAGGCACTAAAGGAGATGTCTCTCTGGTGCTCACTTGGGACTTTTGCTACCTTTTCAAAGAATACTTTCCTTTGTTTATTTTTCTGATAAATCTTGAAACCAGTGCAGACTCTTCCGCAGCCCCCACGATACCCAGATGAGACATGCTCTGTCTCATCTTCCTTCTCATCTCCACCCACAACACCCACACAAACAAGAGTTGAGACGGGTTGAGGACTCGAGCCCTTCCTGATTCTTCTGAACAGTCTACTTTATTCCTTTCTCTGTAAAAACACTATGAAAGCATTCCGTGGGGTGCTGCTTGTTTCAACAGGGGGCGGCGCGATATCCAGAAAGATCAGGCGCTGGTCCCCAGCGTCACTACGGGGGACAGAACTCCTCAGAGCCACCAGGGAAGTCCTTCCCACAAGCTGGAACCACATGTCAGCACCATTCATCACAAGCAGCACTGCTTTCTATGCTCCAGCTATTGGGATCTGATGTCAATGAACATTTTACATTATTTGAATGTCCCCGAAGGCCAAACAGGGACTTCATAAGTCAACTCTTTCCTCATTGCCATGAAAATTAGGATGCATGGATACTTATTTACAGGTTGGAGGAGGGATGCAGTACTGTTTGACATGTGAGAGAGCTAGTGTGTTTTGTTTTTAAAGTCATTCCCCAGAGTCCGGAGATAAATGGCTTATTTCTCAATGACACAGCCTCCCTCCCGGCTCCTTGCTGTCATGACCAAACTTGCCATCTGCTCTGAGATACCCTGGGTCCATGCCCAGGATTTTCTAACACAATTCACAGCCTCTGTGTTTCCATCTTCTTTCTTCCTTGAACTTGCTGTGCTCCTATCTCATACCCACCTTTGAATCTCTGTGACACACTCCCGGACATGATTCTTCACTCCTACCTTCTAGTGGGTCTCAAAAGTTTTTGCTTTGAAACAGGGGAGGGAAGAACACCAGAGACTGTGGTGCTGGTATACAAGAACTGTGATGGTGGGAGAACTAGGACAATTACACCTGAGGGGAGAAAGCCAATACTGTACAAATAAAGAATAGCGGTGTAAGAAAATAATGAATGCATTTACTATACAAAAGAAAAAAGTTTTGATTTGGGGAGCCTGTTCCAAATATGTATTTTTGTGATTCAAAAAACTGTAAGTATAACCCAACTTAAAACTTACCATTTTAGAGTTTACTGTTTGGTGCATTAAGTACCTATGCACGGTTATGCAGCCATCATCACCATCCATCTATTTCCAGAACGTTCCACCTTCCCAAACAGAAGATCTGTACCCATTAAACACAGATCTTTGCCCTCCAAACACTGGTAACCTCTATTCTACTTTCCGAATTTATCAATTTGCCTATTCTAGGTACTTCTTATCAGTGAAATCACAACGATTTGTCTTTCTGTGTTTGACTGATGATACTCAGCAAAGCATCTTCAAGTTTCATCATGCTGTCTGTGATATGCATACATCAGAATTTCACTCCTCATTAAGACTGAATAATGTTCTAGCTTATGTCCATTTACATTTGTTTATCCATTCCTCTGTTAATGGCCATTTGGATTATTTCTATCTTTTTTGACTATTGTAAATACTGCTGCTATGAACATTAGTGAAGAATTAGCTGTTTGAATGCCTGCTTTCAAATGCTTTTGGATGTTGCAGTGTAATTGCTGGAAAATATGATCATTTTTATTTAGTCTTTTGAGACACCATCAACCTCAAATCACTTTAAAACTCATTATAGAGCTTGGTCACCAAGCATAGCACCATTGTGTACTTATTTGAGGAAGCAGGACCTTTACCTGTTAGGAACAGGACTCAGAAGTCATCTGGTTCACCTATTTCTTCCAGGGGAGATGTGGGCATGGGCGGCGCAGGGGCTGGTGAATGGGAATGCTCCCCAGAGTCAACCAGGCAGAGTTGGATTCTTGTTCTGATACTTGGTAAATCTCTACTCTTGGGTGATGCCTTAAGTACTTCAAACAACAATTGCAAATGAGAAAGGGGATTCTACTTTTTGACTGTTTTGAGAAATAAATAATACAATGTGTTAAAATGCCTATGACAGATTTTGAGCCAGTCCTTGGGGAGGGGTAGCCATTGTTACAGTGACTATGAGAAGAGCGGGGCCAGGGAAGAGAGCACTTCCCTGAAGGAGCTTCCTACACCTGGCTCTACAGCGCTCAGATCATGGCTATCTTTATGTGTCCACATAGTGCAATAGAGTTCAAACTGATGGACCTGTTCACATCTGCTGTAATATTCATGGTTGTGGTTGGTTGATGATTCTGATCGAGCTAAGATATTTCTGGAAACCACGTGCTCTTGTGCCATCTCACTCTGCCTTATAGTAACTATGTGATCATGAGCAAGTCACTCCATCTGGCTAGTCCTCATGGTCTGCCATAAAATGACCTGGGCTGTGGTTTGATCTAAAGCTCAGCACCACACACTCTCTGAAGGGCAAGCAAAATAAAGATACTGATGTCAGACAGGTAGTTGAGCCATGACACAAAGGTAAGACGCCGGAAGTGTGCGGTAGCCCCTAGGAAATGCACTCCTGTTTCCCAGATACACAAATGGGAGGAAAATGTGCATTCTAGAGCTGGTAAAATATGGTAACTACCTTTTGGTGAGTTCTTAAGTAAAAGGTAACAAAGGAAAAAAACAGAAGCTGGGAAAAGCCTCACCTTTTGGAAAAAGAACAAAGGAACCAGGGTAGTTCTGCTCTTCCTGTAATTAAATTGGGGCCCACACCTGGGACAGTTCTCTTACCTACTCACATCCAAAGAATTCAAGCAGAAAAAAACTCCTTTGAAAATGCAAGCTCAGCCTTGGCACACAGAATGGAAGAAGGAATGCTTTGAAAGAAAAATAGTCCTTCTTTCACTTATCATATGAAATGGAATTAATGTCCTTAAGCCATGGCCTTGGCTGGTAGCTGGTGGGCTGAGTGGGACGAAAAGTCACCTTTGGTCTCCCCAGGTTAGGCAAGTCCAGCCACCCCTACTCTTTCTATCCAGGTGTCTTACACAATGGATTCGTTTGAAGGTGCCAAATGTAGGCGAGTGACTCACTTCCAAACCTCCGAAACATCAACTTGTTGGATCTTGATGGAACTTTAGAGGTGACCTTAATAATGGCTTTGCCTATGAACTGCTCACATTCCCACAGCTGGCATGACTCAGGTGATAGTAGAATCTAGCTCTCCTGAAGCCCTCACTAGCATACAGATTGTTTCCCATCATTTTACAAACAAGGTTGGCCATATTTTAGAGGTTGACAGGAATCACTATGACATTCCCCAGAATGCTGGGATGTGGAACTGACTGGATTAATGGTGGATTTTCTTCTTTGGAAGTAAATTGACTTGAGGAACTGTGCTCTATTAACACTCTGGTTAATAGTCTCTACTTCAGCTATTCTCTTCACTTTTTAAACATTGCGTTTGTCAAAAAACACTAAGCATCTGCAGTCAGGCACAATTCTAAGGACTTTTATATCAAAAAAAAAGGCTTATGATTCTCTCACTTTATAGACATTGGTTAGGCTTTGGTATAACTGGCCCAAGGTTATGCCACAAGTTTTGACTGTAGAGAGTGAATTCTCTACCCAGTTCTTAAGGGCCTCCTTTGAATGACTGTTTACCTACCTCCTCCCCAGAACAAACAGGAGCTGTCACATGAGAACACATTCAGATTCTTTCCACTAACTTACAAACCTTCCTCCACTGATCCCCACTATCCTTGTGCCTCTGTCTTGTGTTCCTCTTCAGATTCCTGCTCCATCTCTGCGGTATCCCATCCTTTCTTGCCTTTTAAGGGGCTTGTATGATGATATATTCTTTCTCTTAAATCCCAAGCTCTTGTTATTTATCAAACCTTTTCTTAACTTCAGTATTTCATATTAAAGAAAGAAAAACAATGCCCCACCCCTCTTTGATTAGATCTGCCCACAGGTGTGTTCTGCATGTAGTAAATGGTCACAGGAATTCTTGCATTTATTTGCCCACCTAGCATCACTCAACCATGTAGGTGTGATTTTTGCAGTCACAGTGATCTTTCTGCGGCTAGATCTAATGAGCCCACATAGTTCTTAGCTTCCTGACCTCCCCGGGCATCTTTTTTGTGTAAATGTTTCTTTCAGCTGCTCTGTGTACCTTTTGGAGGTAGCTTTTACTTTGGGCAACTTAAAACTTCTGATCCTCCTCTTTGGATAAAGGACATCACTTTTTCTTTGGGAAACTTCTCTCCCTTATTTGAGGGCTGTCCATGAAAAGGCTGGTTCCCCAGGGGTCCACCTCCTGCCCTGGACAGACTGGAATACCAGGTGTGGAAAGTACAGTTACTTCCTGAACCTGATTTTTACACGAAGGGATTTTCTCTAGCACAGCTGTTACAGAGTGAAGTTTCTGGACCAGCAGCATCACTTTTCTCCAGGGTGTGTCAGAAATGTAGGTTCTCGGGCCTCTCCCTAATTCACTGAATCTGAAACTCTGGGAAGGTGTTAGCAGTGTGTGTCATAAGCTTCCAAGGGATTCTGAAGCACATTAAAATTTGAGAATTATAACTCCCCTGTTTTGTTTCATTTTTTATTGAAGTTTAATTTACAAATAGTAATTGTCACTCTTTTTACTCACACAGTTCTAGGAATTTTAGCAGACCTATTCAGCCACGTAATCCCTATCCCATCAACAAAGGATAAGACTTCATTGCTTCATGTCCTTAGTCCCAATGAGTATTGTCAAGTTAAATTTTTTTTTTTCACCTTTTAGGTGTCCCTGGTGATGCAGGGGTTAAAGTCTCAGTGCTATCAAGGTATCAGCAGTACTACAGGACCAGTTTGATCTCTGGCCAGGGAGGTGACCCATAGTAATTTACAAATAGTAATTGTCACTCTTTTTACTCACACAGTTCTAGGAATTTTACTCACACAGTTCTAGGAATTTTGTGTAGCATACCTCTCCTATCTAGCTTGCTGCTCCCCTCAGCAGTGTATTTCAGTTCTGCTCCCCACTAGATCACTGGTGAATCCTCTCACACTCCACAACTCTTGCTACACCCAATTGCTTGTATGCATAAATAAGTAAAATCTAAATAAATTTTTTTCCACCTCTAATAGGTGTATACCTGGGATTGTCCTTTTCCCTTTTCCCTACAAGGGTAGGGACATTGATTTTGGGAGAAGGTAGGTTTGGGACAACGTCTGACTTCTGCCTGCAGAGAAGGTGCATTGTGATGGGTGGGTGCCCTGTGATGCCACATGGGAAGCTTGGTTGGGCAGGTTTCCAACCTGAGGCCCTGCTGGGACAGTTTAGACACAATATTAGAGAGTCCAGTTTTGCAAAATACCTCGGTTAGATCTCCACTCTATGCCCCCTCCCTTTTGTATCTAACAGGTGGACTCAATTAGTCTGCTGCCTACACCCATCTCTACTGATTGTAAATTTGGTGTGGGGGTGGTAGAACTCACCTCTTTGGGTTCCCTACTTGGCTTAGGGGAACTCTCCTATGACGATAACATCATGCTGGAACTGCTGAGCACTGCTTACCATCATGTCCGTACAGCATGTCTGAGATTAAAGGCAACACGAGGAAAGCTGAGAGATGAAGAGAGGAAATAAGGGGCAGTGTAGGGGGCTGGAGAGAGTGATTATGTTCTTATCAATTACTCCAGCTATGCCAGGTATATTTTCTACATTTTTCTGCTTGATGCTTAGTGATGGTCATCAAGTAAATCCCCATTTATGCTTAAGTAATTTGCATGGGGTTTCTGTACCTCATGATGGAAAGAATCAATTTAGCATGAGAATGGGGACTCTGGAGTGGCCATGTGAGCTAGAATCCTTCTTCTCTTACCAGCCGTGGACCATGGGTAAGTTACTTATTCTTTCTGTACTCCAGTGGAATTATTTGTAATACAAGGCTGCTAACACTATATCTTTTAGAGGGGTTGTTAGGATTAAATGAGTCAATAACTTTCATCCACTTAGAACACTATCCGACAGATAGAAAGTTCTTAATAAATGTTGGCTGTCATTAATACAACTGTATTCTTAGTTTTTCTCTTATCTTTTGGGGTACTCTTTCTCAGCATTCTTTAGGATTCCTTTTCATATACACGTTGACCAAATGTTACTGGAGCCCATGTTTCTGTCCCAGACCTCCTTATCATTACACACTCTCCTGTAACATCAGCTACGACCTACAGATTAATAATTACCAAATGCTTATCTCTGGCTTGCCCTTTGTCTCATGATCCAGCCCTAAATATCTATTTACTTGTTACCTCCAATTACATACTGTATTGTTTTTCTATTTGCGCCCAACTAATGATTACCTACTGAGGGTCATAAACTAACACATATTTATTATTTCATGATTTCTAAGGGCCAGGATTCTAGGCTTTGCTTAGCTGAGTCCTCTGTTCAGTGTCTTACAAGGTTAAAATCAAAGTGTCAGCTGGGTTGTGTTCTCATCTGGAGGCTTAACTGGAAGCAGAAGCCACTCCAGCCTGCTGGCAGAATTAATTTCCATGTAACTGTATAGCTGATTGACCCTATATTTTGCTGGTTATTAGCTAGAGGTCATCCTCAAATTCTGGAGATTTCTTATTCTTCCAGCAGGCTTTCTGAACACAGCTGATTCATGAAACACACAGGAGAATCTCTTATTACTATTGGTGGGAGAGAAAGTCTTATCTAATGTAATGTGATCACATATCTCACCTTTGCTATATTCTATTGACTAGAAAGAAGTCACAGATAGGACTCACACTCAAGGGGAGGGCTTAAATGAGGCTATGGACATAAGTGGTTGGGTGATGGTCACTTTAGAGTCTGAGCATCAGATGTTCATAAGCATCATCAACACATCCCAAATGGGACAGCACCTCTGATCATTCTGCTCTTTTCCCATCTTTTCTGCAACAGGAAATGACACTCCCATTCAACCCAGAAGCCAACAGTTCATCCTTGATACCATCCCCTAGCCAGCCTCTTTTCCAATCTACCATCAAGACCCATTGATTTGCTTCCTAAAAGCCATTTGAGTCCTCATTTCCTCTGCAACATTTACTACACCTGCCTCTTGTTTGCTTCATTTTCCTCCCAAGTGATACCAATTCTGATTGCATTGTACCCCATTTAACCCCCCCCCAGTAACTTTCTATTGACTTGAGGAAGAGGCCCAGCTTCCTTAATTGAGTCCATCAGAACTTTTGCCTTCTAGCTTTCCTTCCCCCTCCAAATTCTTCCACTCTGCCATTGTACGTTCTTTCCCCTTAACCTGGAACTTTCTTTCCTACCCTTGGCTTGTTTTACTCACCAGCCAGGACTCAGCTTCTCAATCACTTCCTGACTGCTTTACAGACCATTTGACTATGTTAGCCACCACCTTCACCCCCCCCATCACCACTTAGTACACCAAGTGGCCATTTCTTGTTCACTTTTCTCCTCTAAACTGGAAGCTCTGTGAGGCGGGGGGCATCCCTTGTGGCTGGCTAGCACAACATATTCACCTCCATAAGGCTCAAAGAATTGTCAAGTAAGTAAAATGATAGATGAAATTTGGATCTCAGCCTACCTTACGAATATTCCCACTCTTCCCTCACAGCAACACCCAGCTTTCACTCTTGATGGGCTCTGTTCCAGTTGGCAGACCATTTTAAATCGAAAGTAATATATTAATAGAGGCACCTTTGTTTCTGGTAATATTTCTTTCTTATTATGGTCAGCCTAGTCTCAAGACATATCCTTGCTACTGATACACTTCAGTGATATCAGTGCTGGGACGTCACTTATTTCCTCCTGATGCGACGTTTGTCCTTTTGCTGTGTAATTGGAATTTTGTAAAAATAGCCTACCAACTGCTGTACATCTAGTACTATGAACTGGCTGGGAACAGGCCTGTCTGTCCACTCTATGGAGGGGCCACACCTGCTCCCTGGACATTCTTGGAGACTCTCTCATTCACTGAGAACAGAAGGAGCATTTGTTCCCTGAGTCCAGCTTGGAGGGACAGCTGAGGCTGGGCCCAATCCAGCCAGGTCAGTCTGTTCCTGGGCATAGAGTCTATTTTCACACAACAAGCTATTGAGTTTAATTGACAGGTGTGAAGTATGTCCTTTCTAACTCATCTCTACTCATTTCTGTCCACAGGGGTGGGGCAAACTCACTTGGGAGTCCAATTAGCATGTGTGTGTGTGTGTGTGTGTGTGTGTGTGTGTGTGTGTGTGAGAGAGAGAGAGAGAGAGAGAGAGAGAGAGAGAGAGAGAGAGAGAGAAAGGGGGGGAGAGAGGAGAGAGGGGGATCAAAGCTCATGCAAAGAGATGAGAGAGCGACTCAGAAACAGGAGAGGCAAAGAAATCGAAGGAAACAAAGAGAGAAGCAAAGAGCTGGGAGTAGAGAGATGGCAGATAAGAGGGCTTGGGATCGTGTGCAGACAGGCACTGCTGGTGGCCTCTGAGTTGGGTTAAGTGCACACAAATGGCAAGCGGGATAGTGTAGAATGTCAGTCCCATCTGGAGGACCATGTGTGAAATAAGGGCAAAATGAGCATCTGTATGGTCGACAGGATATTCCTAATGGGCTGGGGGTCAATCCTAGGAGGGAGCTGGGTTGAGGCTGAACAGTGTGGGGGAAACTGTGTGTCCATGGCTGAGGGTTTTACCCTCCACTCTGGTCAGCTCCCCTGGTCAGCTGGGGAGATGGTCGTGACTCACAGCCATTACGCTGGGACTAAGCTGTGAGAGCCTATTCCAGGCAGGGTGCAATCACTTCCTCCAATGTTGAGGGGTGGCCTCAGCATACAGAGTCAGAAATGCAAAGCCTTTCTGGATCACAGTCACTGGCTTTAGGACTTCACCAAAGGGGTTGAGGGTGCACAAGCACGCACCATTCCTCGTGCTCTTCATTTAAAACTCACCTTGTGCTTACAAGATCTTTTATGTGGTAACACTCCTGCTTCCTCCATGGTACAGAGGAAGACGGGAGGCACAGTGAGATTAATCAGCGTGTATAATCTCTCACGGCTGGTAAGAGGTGGGGGGTGGGAACTGGACTTTGAATGCAGGGAGTAACTTTCAGAATCAGCAGAATCAGTGCTCTTAACCACTTTCCTGCCAATAAAGATTCAGCTCTCAAGCTAAGCTCAGTGTTTTTTTTTCAAAGTCCTTTCCAGAGAGGACAGAAGAGGCAATAGAGTATAGTGGAAAGACTTGGCTTCCTGCCCTGGCTCTGCTGTTTATAGTTCTGAGGTTTCCAGGGGACTTCTCTAAGTTTCAGTAGGGGCCAAAGAGTAAGTGCACAGACATGGTGCGGGAGTCCCACCGACGGGCTCCCACCAAACTCCATCTGCTCCTTATCAGTCAGATGCCCTTCCCCTCAGTCTTTTGCTTAGCTGATCTAGGCCACAGATTCTCACTTGTATAATGAGGACAAAAACAAGACTGTCTTCACAGGGGTGTGAGGGTTAAACAGGGTCATGTATTCCACAGCCTTGCCCTAAATTGAGCCCTCAGTAAATGGTGCCTATTATTACTCCTTATCAAATGATGGTCCTTCAATTTCATATGTTTATTGTAGGAGTAATATGCGATAACGAATTGTAGAATTTTCTGCACTGTTCAAAATTACATAGTTACATAGCACAATCTTTATTAAACACTGAGTGTAAGGTACATATAGGGTATGCAAGTTAATAGCTTTAGCAGATTCTCTGCAAGACAAGGAATCTATCATGGGGCTTGGGAGAGGGAGGAACTTAGAGGGAGATGCAGACAACTAACTGTAACACCAGGTCAAATATGGCAAGTCTCACAAAAGAATTCCAACACTTTCCTCTGGGGACTAGTTGAGAGGAGATTGGAAAAGGCTTAATTAAAAAACTAATGTTTGAAAAGGATATGAAAATTCATTCACATGTTACGAGTTGAGTCTCTACCCTCTGCCAGACGACGTGATTGGTGCTGAGTATATAGTGATGACTAAGACACAGTCACAGTTCCAGGAACTGGTCTTCGGGATGAGATTTCAACTGGGGAGGGAGGGGGAGATGAGGAGGGCATTTCAAAAGGAGGAAAAAGGGCAAGCAAAGACAGAGATGAAAAAAGACAAGCAATTGCAAGCATCCTGGAATCCACAATGGCTGGATGAAATGTGTAGAAAATAGACTGTGAATCCAGAAAAGCTGTTCAGGCTCATATTTGGGCCGTTATGAATGATAGCCTGTAATTAATTTGCAAAGTGACGAGGAACCACAGAGGGCAATAATGCGATTTTAACCAGATGAAGCGCTCTCTCCACCACAAATTCATGTGAGTGCAACTTATTTGAGCTAGTTTAGTGACCGCATTCTAAATATACATGAAAGTGTATCCCAGAAAAGACCCATTCGAAATGTTTTCAGGGCAAGAACGTGTACATTTAATGTCTTCAAGTGTGACATTAAATCAATTGCAACAAACCAGCAACATCCAGCATTTTTCACGGCTTCACTATTGTACCCATATAGGCACACACACATATCCTAGAAGACTATATTTTAAAGTCAGTTCTGTATCATTTCTCTTTCAGTTCCAACATTTAATGTGTCAATTTATAGAATTCAAGAATAAATGTATATGGCAGGGTGATTGTTCAAGAATTAAAACGTATGCCAACAGAATATTGGCAGGCTTTATTTTGTGACATTTGGGGCTCCTATCTTTGTGGTAAAAGGTAAACTAAAGATCATTGCAAATCAAAGTGATGCTTTCAGCTTTTGAAATGAGCGCAGGCATGAATTTTTCCACTTTTCATACATTTGCATAGATCTGTCAACTGAATTCTGAATTCTTTTAAAAGTAATGTTTAATACAAAGTTATGAACACCCATGTACCACAAATTGCTTTGCCCCTCTCTTCTTCACTTCACACCCCCACTGCCCTTCCCTTCACCCTCTCTAGAGCACATTTCTCTCTGAAGTTTGTGGAGCTTAAAGAGAAGGAAACAGAGCCTTAAAAACAAACTAGTAGCTGCCGAACAGAACTTGTGAATAGAAATGGACTGCTTCTGCCGCTGACCCTTCCACGTGTTTCTGTGTTATTTGCAATTCTGCTGACTGTTGGAGAGGTGTATTTTTGGATGTCTCCCTGTGAAATGACTGAACTCTCTCCTGGCCGGATCCCGACAGTCTGCTGTGTATTCCCCTGGGGTGGGAGAGCTGCTTTTCGCTTGGGCAGGCTTAAGAGTCTCTGTCCGAGAGGGACCTGGCAGCATAGGATGATGGAGACCCGCTGGCTTCTGCTGCCTGCCCATCGGCTACATTTATGGGTAGTCACAATGATCCAGGGGTACATTTAGTTCTGATTGGCTGCCAGCTGCCAGGCACCACTTAGGCTTGCAAGAAATATCAGCTCTGCTTGCAATGGGTTACTAACCACGAACTCTCAAGACTTGAAAGGAAACAAAACCTCGGAGCAGGCAGGGTCTTGGTTGGGTATATGTTCGGTTTTGGTGTCTGTTATTTTTAATTCCAAATTAATAGCACAGATCAAGCCCACAGTTAAATAGCACATCTGCCTGGGGTTTGGGTAGCGATTCACAATATGTTTTTATTCATTATTGCTTTAATTATGGCTCAGAATTCTTTTGACTCTCTCCCAAGTAACAGGTGGTTTTCTGACCATGATAAATGCTAAAGGCTGCTTTGGATGAGGCAGTTAGGCATTGTTTTCCTAACTGTGGTTACACCTAGGCCCCAGGCAGCTTCTGCACTACTAGCCTGCAACAGATTGGAATTCCTGGGGGACTTCACTTAACCCTTCGTTTTCCTAAACCCCACTATTGGGTGGGGGCTCCCAGCCTTGCAGCAGATGTACTTTTTGTATCCTGGGAAGTACAGGAGGGTTCTGGGTAGGTCAAAAGTTAATATGTCAATGTTCTGAAGGATGATGTGTATGATATTAAAGATGATTTGAATTTAGTTTTTTTTTTTTTTTTTTAGAATAAAAGCATTCTTTTATATATCTGCAATAGATGATAACAATTAAATAAGTCACACATGAATCACAGAAATTAGAGCAAGGGCAAAGGCCTATTAGATCATCCTGCCAATCCCCCAGCTAACACAGAATTATTCCCCACAGTATTTTCAGGAGAGCTTTGCACAGTCTCTTTTGAAAGACTTGAGCAATTGGGGCCTTCAATTATTTCCTTAGGGAAACACTTTCCCTTATAAAAGGCCACACTGTTTTTCTCCTTAACCTGATATTCAAACTAAAAAAATATATATCTACATGCAAAATCATTTGCAAAATGAGACTGATGAGAGGTAGGAATTATACCTACATGTCGCTCAGAAAACAGTGCCTGTACTTGGCATTCTTCTCGGCTCTCTCCTTTCTGGTTTTTCTGCTTAAATTTGCATACTCCTTGGAGAAGTAGTAAGGACATATCCACTGGAAGCGTCCCTGTTTCTGATCTCGCTATCACTAATTGGTCAGAGCTGAGCATGAACCCCTTTAAGTAAATTAAGGGACAAAGACGGTTTTGAATAAATTCTGTTCAGGTTGTCCTTGTTTCTGGTAGGAAGAAGTCATCCAGAAAACAGCAATTGCTTAGAATTCCTGTTTGGAACAAACTGGTGTTGTCTTTCCTGGATTGTTTATGTTGGAGAGCTGACCGATTGTGAGGCATATAGGACTCAAGCTGCAGGGCAGCTGCTCCCGCTCCCAGGTCTCAGTCATCTGGGCATCCGGCTGCTGACCCAGAGCGGCTGGCTGCGCGCACACAGCTTCTGGCTGAGTTGCCATGGCTTATGAGCTTGTGCCCTTAAAGAACTGTTTTCGGTGTAGAAGGTAAGATTCTGTGTTTGAAGAGCTACCAAAAACTAAAAAGGATGAACTGCATAGCTTAGGATTGCTGTGATTTACACATCTTCTACCCCCTTTCCTCAACTTTCATTAAAATGTGCCAACTATTGAGGGATCTCCCTGGTGGCACAGCGGGCTAAAGCAGAACACTATGAAGCTCTCCACAGCCACTACAGCACAAGTTTGATCCCTGCTCAGGGAGCTGACCCACGTGGTGTGGCAGACCTCTCCTGACCCACCTGCTGTTCTCCTCAGCAGTGTTTTTTAGTACATCTGCCTGTTTTGCTCCCCATGCTGTTTCTGGTGAGTCCTCTCACCTCCCATACCTCTGGCCTCTACCCCAGTTCTGTTTGCATCAATAAATAAATCTTTTCTTTTTAAAGTGTCAAGTATTGAGCTCGAAAAAGAGAACAGAGCATCAAGGATCCTGTCTTGGAGCACTCTATGGGTAAGTGAGTCAGGCTGGAAATCACCCCCAAAAATGAGGTAAAAGTATGGATAAGGTAGGCAGGAGAGGCCATGGCGCAAGAGAGTGGCATCAGAGCAAGCCAGGGTGTGGGAAACTTCATGAGGAAGCTGAGTTTTAAAGGACAGATGCAGGAAAAGTAGGAGGGAGTGTGAATAGGACAAGGAATAGGACAGTTGAAGGAAAGAGGCAATGAAGTAGAAGCAGATGTTCTTCTGAGTGTGTGAGTGGGGCCTGAGGGAAGCCAAAGTGCCTTGCCAGCTTTGACGATCTCTGAAAGGACTCTGCTGTTTTCATTTTACAGATGAGGGCACCATGGTTCAGAGAAGCCAAGTATCTTGTCCAAGTGTACACAGCCTACTGGCAAAACTAGGATTTTAACCACGCCTTCTTAGAAAGACCAGCCAGCTGGCGTAAAAGTCCCTGGTGGGTGTATTTGTGGAGGGAGTATGTGGACACAGGCACTGCAGAGCCTGGGTGGCTAGAACCGTCTTATAGACAACTTGGAGGGGCAGAGACGAGGACTTCTGGGACTCGGTTCATGGGAAAGAAGAAATAGTTCCTTGCAGTGTTTGTTTGCTCTTATAATTAATCAGAATGACTCATGTTAAGGTCAAACCAAAGACTGACCGTTGTGACCATGACTGAGTCAGTTGGGCAAGCGGTGGCCCCACTGAACCTGTGGCCATGACCAAAGCGAATACAGTTTTGTGGTCATGGCTTTCTAATAGACATATGATCTATGGGGAAGCCGGGGGAGGGACCCGCCTCAGAAATGGGGGAGGGGGGAGAAGGACAATGGTGGCAGCCTGGGAGGTGGCTGTGGTGCTGGTGTCTCATCAGCATGGGTTCTACTTCGGTTCAATGGACCCTCTCAGCCCAGCCCCTCATGTCTTACTCATTTGCCACTGTTGGTGTTAGGGGTGTTTTGATTGACTTGGCTAGGTTGTTAACATTTCTACTCTGAAAGTTCTGCTAGCCTGCAAACATAGGTTCTATGCTATCCATGCGTCAGTTGCTTCTGTAACATATGACTCAGGGGGGTGAGGATGAGATGGTAGTTCGGGGAGAATTTGCTGTGCAGCCAATTGAGTTGTCTACAGCTCTAGACTTGGTTGCCCGTTAGGAAGACCCAAGTGTGGCCATATCTAAACTGGTGTCTCCAATTTGGACTTGCTACTTAGAAGGGTGCTGTTTTGACCAAAGGTGTCTACTTTGAGTTGATTACTGAACTCAGAGATGGAAGAAACTGTTGTGGCAATCTTTGCTAAAATGCTAACAATATAGGAGAGAATAGTGGTATTTTAGAGAGAGAGAGAGAGAGATCAAGTGAGACTTAGGGTTGGGGTTTCAGGGGATTTTCTTACTGCTGATAAGACAGACACATTCGATGATCTGGTAAACTAGGACAAGTTCAGCATCTTAACAAATAAATTATGGCATATTAATTTAACAAAACATGATAACTTAAGAATAATTATATGTATCTCTGGATTGTCACAACATATCTATGCCTTAGTAGAGCCCAAAGCAGATTATAAAGCAGTGTAATTGCATTTTTGGTTAAAACTTACCTGCTGAAGGAAAAAGATACAGAAAAATAATGAAGAGAATTACTAGCTCATCTCTGGGAGAAGGATTAAGTGTAATATTTTCTTCTTTCTAATTATATGTTAATTTTTCCTGAAATAAGTATAGATTTTTTGAGTAATTGAAGGAAATGGAAGAATGTAAATATTTTGTCATGCAAAAGAGAAAGTACAGTAGAAGAAAGCACGGAAGTTAGAATCAGAAAGATTTTTTTCAATTAATATTTTTCTTATTCAGGTAGTGTTGGTTTACATCATTGTTTGCATTTTAGAAGTGCTGGAGGATCCTCCCCTCCCTTTCAGGTGCTATTACTATAGTGCTCCATCACCAAAGCACTCATTTTCCACCACCATAGACCACTGTGGTCTTCCCCACTTTGTTCTTGGTTCTTCCTCTTCTCCCTTCTCCTCCCAGTTCACCCCCACCCCCACTTGCATTTCAAGTATTTTTAATTTGACTTTATCTGACACTTTGCTTGGCTTCTCTGTATTTCCTGTAACACCTTCTGGAGTTTGTCTTTCTCCTTCTGATTTATTTCACATAGCATAATCCCTCCCAGTTTCATCCACATTGCTACAAATGGCATGAATTTATCTTTCATGATCACTGAGTAGTATTCCATTGTGTATATAGATCACATCTTGATCCAGTCATCTGTTTTTGGGCATTTGGGTTGTTCCCATTGCTTGGTTATTGTAAAAAGTACTGCAATGAACACAGGTTTCTTTCCAAATTTTGTTTTTGTGTTCTTTGGGTAGATACCTGAGTGGAATTGCTGGGTCCGACAGTAGATCCCTTTGTAATCTTTTTTTAAAAAGATCTATTTAAAAAAAGGGGTACAGGTCAGACGTGCAAGGGTGGTGAGAGGATTCACCAGAGACAGAGTGGGGAGCAGAACAGGCTGACTGAAGAAGCACACTGCTGAGGGGAGCAGCAGGCAGGCCAGGAAAGGTCTGCCGCACCATGTGGATCACTTCCAGAGCAGGGATCGAACTTATGCTGCAGTGGCTTTAGCTTCTTAGTGTGTTGCTTTAACCTTCTGTGCCACCAAGGAAGGCCCCCCCCCCCCCGCTTTGTAATCTTTTGAAGAACCACCATACTGTTCAGATAGTTTGGGTTTTGAAGCCCAATTTTGCTCCTACTAACAAGGTGTCTTTGTTGCTTAGATCTTTTGTATCTTGCTCCCACTGTGGGAGCTGCTATCATAGTGAGCCAGGCTGTCATCTTGTCCCAGAAGTCCCCGGTGCTGTTTTGTGAAGTGGGCTTAGCTTCCATGGCTTTGCAGGCTAAAAATCATACTAGTAGCTAAAGGATTGACTGACACTAACCAACTTCATAAATGACCCATGGATACATTAAACTCCATTTTATTTACTTGAAAGTGAGCTGGCAAGAAGCAAGATTCATGAAGTCTATATCCGATGCATTCTTTCCATGTAAGAAACTACTTGGGAAACCAGGCTATAATTTAAAAGTTTGCTGGGTAAGCATGGAATCTTTCAGTATTCAGTAAATAATGTCTGATCATCTGAGATGTGCTAAGCTTTGGGCTAGGGGTAGCAGATATAGTGGTGATCACACTGACTTTCTTTTGTGGGTATAATGTTAGAGTATTAATAATGATATAGGTTAGTGGTTTGGAGTTTTGTAATCAGATGGTCCAAGACTCAAGACCATCCATCTCTACTCACTCTTTGGCTGTGTGAAAGCCACTTCAGCTCTCTGAACTTCATATTTTTGTATTTCTAAAATATGGAAATAGCATGTATCTAACTTAGAGTCTTCTTTGAGTTCTTGTTTTGCTGATTACATTAAGCATCTTAATCCTTTCACAAGAAATAGCTCCACAAAATACTTAAGAGAAATGTGTATTTTATTGAAGAGTCTGTGGGGAAGAAGTCACAATACATTACACATTGCAAAAACTGAATAAAACATCTTATCTCATGTTTCTTTTGACTTCTAAAAAGTTTTCTTTTTAGTGCCAAATTTCTTGTTTCCCTTACTTTTCCAGCCTCAGAGTCCTTTCTATTTTACCACACAATTTAGGTCAACACTTTTTATTCTATTCCAGAGCATCTTTTTGAATCACTTTATTCTTTTAGCTGTTCATCCGTTAGATGTTCTACGGTAAGGGTCTGTTAATGGTATATTGCCTCAATTTTTGCTTGGTAAAATGTTTTTGTTCTCTTACAATTCTTGAAACATGTCTGAGGACATAATCCTAGATTAATAGTTATGTTCTTTCAGTCTTTGAAAACATGGTTCCACTGTCACTTGTTTCTGTTGTGAGTCTGCTCTTAGATCAGATATCTTCTGTGGTATGTGATCAGGTTTTTTTTTTGTTTCTTGTTGCTTTCAAGATTTTCTTTTGGTTTGGTGTTTTAGTTTCACATGATGGGCCTACTGTATATGATCATTAAAAAAAGTTACCCCTGCCTATGATAGATTCTACCTCCAGTCTCTGAGAATTCATGTCTTTCATTAGTTTTGCAATTTTCTTAGCTATTATCTTTCTAAACATGCTCTCCCCATTTTTTCTAGTCTCCCTTATGCACATCTGTCTAGCTGTATGTTAGACTTCTTATTACTTTCCCTTTTCTTTTTTTTCTCTATTTTCTTATATTTTGGACTGTGTTCCAAGTGTGTTCTTCCCATTGGTCTTCAGTTCACTTGCTCTCTGATCCTTTCCTTGTGTTTATTTTGCTGTTTCAGTTACCCATTAGTATGTGCACATGCATATTTTAATATTTGTAGCTGTTCTTGATTATAGATAGTATTTTTAAAGATTTATTTATTTATGCATACAAGAACTGGATTACAGACCAGAGTGGCAGGGATTAAGAGAATTCACCAGAGACAGAGTGGGGAGCAGAACAGGCAGATTGACTGAAATACACTGCTGAGGGGAGCAGCAGGTGGGTCAGAAAAGATCTGCTGCGCCAAGTGGGTCAGCTCCGGGGTCGGGGATCCAACTCGTGCTGCAGTGGCTGCTGATAGCTTCATACTGCTGCACTATAAACCTTTCACTACCAACCAGGCCTGATTACTTAAAGTTTTTAAAAGTATCTGTTGTAAGTTCTTTGTCACATCTATTTGGTTACGTTTGATAGTTCCTTTTCTGGTGGCTTTTGTGTGTGTGTGTTTTTTTTTTTTGGGTAGTCCCTTTTTTCTTGTCATTTTTCTACATCTTTTTCTTTGACTACTTAATTGATAGCTATTTTTTGCTTTATACGTTATCATTCTAATATTTGAATTTTTCAGGGATTTAAAGCATGCTTGTTAAATCTGTTGACTTGTACTAGGTGGTTGGTTATCTATGGTTTAGTAATTTTCTTTTCTTTTTTTAAACTTACATTTAATTTAACTTATATGTTGGTCTCCTCATCTGACTGGGTTAGAAGGCTTTGTTCTTGAGAAGATTTACATTTCCTTCTAACACACACTAGGGATTACCAAACTGGTAAAATTTTAATAACTTTAACTGAGGTTTTCAAGATTAGGTGGGTCAAGACGTTTTGAATCTGAAAATCTGCTGACAGCAGGCGCATATTACAGTTTTCCAGAGGAAATTTTCATTAGTTGAATTAGTTTAGCAATTTAATATCAATATAATTAGTAATTATTATTATTAATAGTTTCCACTTAAGTTTTGGTGGAGATAGATTTCTCTCTGGCTTATTTTACCAGCAGGTGTTTGATTTTCTAGTTTGCCATTTTTCTGGAGAGTGAGCCCTCTTGAGGTTCAAGCTTAATGTGTCTCAGGTCAATTTTTCCACTATGTATATACCCAAAGATCCCATTTCCTTGTACATTAAGCTTTTCTGAAAGGGCCAGATAGTACAAATCTGTTGTAACTAACTAACCCTGCACAAATGCAGCCATAGACTATACACAAATGAGTGGGTAGACATGTGCCAATAAAACTTTATTTAGAAAAGCAGGTGGTTGGCCTGCATGCTGTAGTTTGAAATCCCTGCTCTAGGCTCCTGCTGTTGATATTTGTTTCCTGTGCAGTCCCAGCATGTGAATTTTGTTACTTTTCTTTTATTCATGGCTTATTCTGTTTTATTTTCTTTATATATCTGTGTTTCCCTTATTATCTTATTAATCATACTTACTTAATATTGTGATTTACCCTGCAATTCGGTATTTTGCAATGGAAGAATTTTATAAACATCTGGACTTCTTTATTTCTAACAGCAAATCCTAAAAATTTGTCTTTCCCCTTTATCTTTTCTGGTCACTTAGCTAAGTGACCACCATCTATTTTTTTCTTAAGCATCTCTTCATGTCATATTGTATCTTGTACCAGTGTATAACTCTTCCATCTGAGAGCTTATAGTATCAGTTTAGTGAGATTCACAGGAGATACATTAAAATCCTGGTCTTTCTTCAGACAGAAAGAAGAGTAAAAAATTGGAGT
This sequence comes from Condylura cristata, assembly GCF_000260355.1. NCBI lineage: Eukaryota > Metazoa > Chordata > Mammalia > Eulipotyphla > Talpidae > Condylura > Condylura cristata. The sequence continues at coordinate 52,730,921 of NW_004567110.1, read as the reverse complement.
TTTATATATGAAGGTTGTATTTGAAAACTCCTTTTATTGCCTCTTCCACATGCCTCTCCTTGTTCTAGGTGGAAGAGACAAAAAATTCAACTCTCTTGTCCCCCTACCACATGATATGATTAAGAACATGGTAGGTTCTCAAGTTAAGACAGGTGTGTATGTTTGCTATTAATCAGACAAAATGAGGAAATAGAAATTGCAAGAAAGATAAATATTGTATATGAAATTAATAGTTCAAATAAGAAGAAAGCTGAAATATGACATGCTTTAGAGCAGTTGCTGTAACTTAAGGTAAGAGAAGATATTTAATCTTGATATGTGGAGTGATTCTAGAGTATTTCACAAATTCTTTGCTATAATTATTTTCACCACATAAATAACCTAAGACAGTCTTGCCAATAAAGATAAAATAACTGCTTAATAGTCATCCCTGGGACTCATCAACACCACAAATTTGCCACACTATGCCAAATGTAAAAGAGGTCACTAGTAATTCACAACAATCTTTAAGAGCATTAATGATTAATTTTTTAGCTAATTTAGTTATGGCCACTTGTTCTCTAATGCCATCTTTACCAAATTTATCATATAATATTGGAAGCTGGATTTAAAAGAAGAATCAATCTCCTCTTATTTCCCCCCAAAGCAATGGTTATATGATACTTGATGAGTATGTTTCTAAATATAGTAAGTCCTCATTTAATATCGCCAGTGGGTTCTTGGAAATTGTGATACTCAATGGAATAAAACTCAGCTATAAAAAAAGATGACCTTCCATTTGCAAAACATTGGTGGAACTAGAGTGTGCTATACTTGATAGCTATGTCGGGGGAGAAATGCAAACATCACATGATTCTGCTTTTATGTAGCACATAATGAACAAAATGACTGCGCTAAATAAAACAAAAATAATTTTAGTATGTAAAAACAAATTACTCGTTACCAAGGAAGGAAGGGTGAAATGGGGCAGGTTAATTGGATAAAAGGGGTCAGTTGTTTGTTGAAGGATGGAATTGGGCTTTACCTGCTATCCTTAATGTAAGAGATACATGAGTTGACAGATACCTGAAAACTATATGATGCTATACACCAATGTAGCTTGAATAAAACATGTTTTTTAAAATAAAGCAGATCCTTGAATAATGTTTATTTCATCAGAGCCTGGGATTATTTTTTCTCATTGATGTTATAATAAAACAAAGTTACTCTAGTATCTGCTGTAGCAGGATACAAACCTGTAAGAACTTGGCATTGTGCTGTGATAACCTCCTATCCAGAATTTACTTTGGCTATCATGTCTTTTGATAGCTATTCCAAACCTCTATGGGAAATGTGGGTTCAACGCTGAGTCTCTAAGGTCTTCGGCCTCTCTCTCTTCCCATGTAGTATGTTACAGAATAAGAAATCAACTCTTAGAGCAAACGGTCACCTTTAGGCTTCAAAAAGCTGTGAAAAACATCACTAACTGGAAAAAACGCAACCAAATTTGCAACCAAACTGTCAGACCAAACTGTTAACTAGTCACTTTTTCTTTTATGACAAAGTGGCCTCCTGGTCAATGAGTTATGCAGTGAAAATGTTTGAGGGGAGAATTCTCCTAGAAAAAATCTTTAACAGCATGGGATGAGGCGGGAACATTCTCCTCGAGCAGTGCAGGTTTCAGCACATACGGTCCAATTGCTGCACTGACATTTTTGTGAGTATAATCACATTTCTCAGTGCTGCAGTGGATGATATTTATACAATTATAGTAGCATTATAGATTTTTTTTTGGGATTGAACGTTTTAGATTTAATTTCTATATAAACCAGGAAAGACTCACATGTGGTTAAGGACAGAAGATAAGTATTGTACTCTGGTGTAGTTGGATGACACTGGCAACCTGCACCCCACACGCTCATTTTCTAGTCTTCTGTGCAGTGCATCTGAGGGGGGACAGTTTGAAGGAGAATTTAAATTAATTTTTTTGGGGTATGCTTTAAAACTTAAAAAAGCCCTGAGGTATTTTTATGACCCTATTTTTAGGATGTTGTCCTTTTTTTATATTTTATTCTGTAATATTTTGGGAACATTTCTGATGTTGCATATGCCATGTACTGGGGACCAGTGAAGAACAAGAACAAAAAATCCCTTCTGATGTAGCTTATGTGGGAGGATGTGTTTTTCTCTAAATAAGAAAAAGATCCAGGTTAAAGGAATGGTGCATAAGGAGTAACTAAGTCACAAGAGGCAATTCCCAAGGTACAACGGCTCAGTGTGAT
>NW_004567110.1:52724012-52728560 GCF_000260355.1 Condylura cristata | reverse complement strand
GGGGGTGCATCTCTAAGCCTGATTGACCTCCTGCAGCTCTGCAGGAAACTTTCTCCCGCTCTGCCTTCCTTCATTTCTTCACCCACATACCAGCCCACTGCCATCCAGTTCTCAGCATTCTCCTTTCTGGCTGGAACGCAACTCCCTGCACTGGTGCAAGCCCACTGCTTCTTATCAGCCTGGCCATCATAATTCACTGGGGTTATTGTGACATACCCTTCACTGTGCAGCCAAAGCAATATTTAAAAAAAAAAAAAATCTGATCATCTCATTAAACAAAAACCTCTCGGTGTCTTCCTGCAGCCCTTAGGAAAGTTTCTGATTCTTTAGTATGACTTACAAAGTCCTTCTCTCTTTCTCTCTCTCATGTGTGTGTGCATTTGAATGTGCAGATACACCTGGCCCATATTTATGCTGCTATTTCTCTTTTCAGAAGGTTCTCCCATCATCTAGCTCTTTCCTGCTAGGGTCTCTCCATCCTTCTGCCTGTTCAGCTGCTCGGGTTGCTGGCGGGCTCAGGCCCCATCCTTGGTCAGTGGGTCTGCTTATTTTTTTAGGCGAGTTATTTAACAGCCCTTAAGCGCTGTGTGAGCATCTGTAAAATGGGAATCAGAGTGAATTTAGCTGCAGGGTTGTTACAAGACAGGTGACATGTGTAGAGGTGCCTTGGGCACAGCAGTTCCCCCCCAAGAGTGTAATTTTGTTTCTTTGCTACTTTGTGGTGACTGGCACACCTGGTCGGCCCTTAATGAGGCTCTCAGGGAGGTCTTCCTTGAGATGCTTTTCTGTTTTCCTGGCCCCCATATTTCTCCTCCACAACACATATCCCCCTTTACTGTATTCATCTGTAGAGGTCAGAAGGTGTGTGATTGCACAAATGTGAAGACCAACCTCCTGATTCCGCCAGTGTTCCCAGACTTTCAACTCCTTGTTTGTATGTGGGAGGCTGCAGTAAAAAAGGACTACAGAGAATTGCAAGGAACTTTCTGCCTTGTGAGACATGGGATCTTGCAATACCTTAGCAGAACAGCTCCTCATTTGGAAATGCATTCTGTCACTCTACAGAAGAGCCCTTTTGAAATGTGATTTTTTTAATTGGTTAAAAAAATGCCTGAAGTGAAACTTATCTAGACCTCCAAATCATATAAAATCATATGCAGTGTAACCAGTGTTATCCCAATATAAAGTAATACAATAAAGAGTGCTTGTTTTCCAGTCATGTTTCTGATTTCAAGAATATTAGAGGGTGTGTGTCTAATTGTCCAAATGGTAGAACCAGCTGTGTCAGGTGAGTGCAGAGAGGCTGAGAGCTGAGCTTACAAAGCCATGCACACCCCTCAGTATTCGAGGCTCTCCTTGTGCAGGCTCCTTTTTGAAGAGGCTGCATTCATACCTGTCCCCCTACCCCCACCTCCCCACCTTGCAAACCTGTCACAGGAACAGTCTTCGCTTCTGCCTATGGATGCGCTGAGCTGAGCTGGGGCTTTGGTGTGGGAGGTGGGAGTGACAGTTCAGGTGGTGATTTGGCTCCTTTAAGAGCGTGGACAAGCTCCATGAGTCCTGCAGCCCCCCCCCCCCCAGCCTTCGTCAGCAGCAGAGCCCAGCTGTCAGCAGGCCCCACGGGACCTCGCCGTGTTTACATGAATGGTCATATGGTAACCTCTTCCAGCTCACAAGTAGGCTGCAGTTACCTCATCTGCAGTCCAATGACCTCATCCACGTAAAATGTGGCAAGTGTGAGGCAGGAGCTGTGCAGGCCCCCGGCCGGCTGTCACTTGGAGCCTGGGAGAAGATGTCCTTCACATCAGCTTGGGGAGTGAGCCGGAGAGCTGTCCACTTAGTAATTACTCCCAAGGAGGGTCTGATTCATAAGTCAAGTGATGTGTCTTCCTGGGGGTGGGGGTGGGGCTGGTGCTGGCGATGTCTGTGCAGAAATGTGTGTCCCACACCTGGGAATTGCCTTCTCCCTCCCTCTGGAGAAGGGCACTGACCCCAGGCTGGGCAGAACACCACCCATCCGCATGACCCGCCACCCCCCCTCCCCACAGAAAAATGACACAGGCACTTTGAGGATGTCATTGATGCACAAACAATATTAGAAACACCACAGAAGCGGACAGGCACGTGCTCTCTGCACTGGGGGCAGAAGCATCATTAGGCATTTTTTTCTATTGTTTATCACTTTCTTTGAATTATATTTGCTCTGCCCCTTCAAAAAATATTGCATGTGATGACTAGGAATATAAAATAAATTACCTTTGCCATAGGCTGCTGAGTTTATTAGCCCCTTTCAAGCTCTTCACAATGTAAAGGACAGACTGACCTAGAGTGATCTCCTCCTTCCAATCGGGTGGCTGCGGTAACAGGAGCTCTGCTATTTGTACATTTAACAGCTTAACCCTTTGCGGGACTTCAGAGTTTTGCAACCTTTCTGGGGATTCTTTCTAGAATGTGTTTCACTTTGGGGTGGCATTTTAAATTTCAGGGCAGCTGCTTGATGTTTTACATGTAATGTAAAAAAAAAAAAGATGAAAAAGCAAAACTAGGGGATAAAAATGGAAGGAACAACACAAAAGTTCAAGCAGCTCCAGCGGTCAAGAATGTATTTGGAAAAGATTTGTGCCATGAAAAGATTCTTGGGGGTGGGGGCTCATTTTAAGGAGCAAGTGTTAATAAATGGACGGCCATCCCCTTGAATGCATGGAGCTCAATTAGTGATATAGGACCCTTTGCTCTTTTCCTTTAAATGCCCAACAATACCAGTTATTAAAGGTGGAGTCTGAGTCTGCTAGGGAGGGAGGTAAACACTTGGTTATAATGAGCAAAAGAGCAGAGGTCATTATTTCCATGGAGTGTTTGCTATTTACTTCTAGCCCTGACATATTCTTTCTTATTAGCAAGTCTGGAGCAACACTGGAGAATGTTCAAATAATTTTACCCAAAATCTGAACTCCAGGACACACCTCCTGCACACAGCTGAATGCCCCTCTGAGCAAATTGCCTCCTCAGCCTGTCCCACCTTGGCTGCGGGGAAATAGCTTTTCAGAGCAAGGTAAGCACTAAGGCGAACCCGAGCTGTATATTTAAACAATTATGAGCCGGAGCCTGTCTCAGCCTCCTGCTGCAAGGGCCTGAGCAAGATGGTGTAATATGCGCATTTTACATATCAATGGCAGAGGAGGCTGTTTCCAGATGGCTGTACCTATTTCAAAGCCACCTTTTTTTATGCAGAAGGAAGACTGTGTGACCTCCTTCCAAGTAAATGTGTTTTGTAAGCCCTGGGAATGAATGCTTAAAAAATGGTCCTGGGCTATATTTCATGTCCAGTCCAACGTGTTGTGTGTGCACAGCTGTTGGAGGCTGGCTTGTGGTAGCATATGAAAAGGAAGATTACCATTTCCCATTTTTTCCCCCTTCTGAAAGCTTCATATGCATATATGAAACTTGTGAAAAAAATCGGCATAATGAGACAAGGAAGCCAGGTCTCCAGGCACTGGAGTAGATAGTCAGTGCACATCTGGAGTTGGTAGCATTCTAGAGATAGTTACTTATTCCCAGGAGCTGCTTCCCGAGTGGGAATGGAAGCCCCGTATCCATGGTGAGCTTCCCTATCGCTCCGTGCCAGGTGTGCGCGCGTGTTATTTCTTGGAAAGGCTGTCCTCTGAGGAGGTGGGGAGGGGAGAGGACGAGAGAGGAGAGGAGAAAAAAAACAGAAGGGAGGTAATTAGGCGCCACCTTGCCTGACGGAGTCAGCTCAGTCGTCTGAAATCAGGAATGGGTATTGGAAGGACGCTGGCGGGGTCAGATGGTGCGCGCACAGCTTTCTCAGCGCCTGCCAGCTCCGTGCTTGTTTCTATGGGGACAAGACTAAGGAGGAGAAACCCTGGGGTCAGGAAAGACACACACAACAATGCCAAGTAGGACGGGCCTGGGAAAGTCCTTGCTACTTGCCTTCTCTGCAGTGTGATCTTGGTCTTGACCCCACAACCTGAATTCCTGCTGTGTGTGTGTGTGTGTGTGTGTTTCTCCCCAGTTAAGAAACTGGCTGTGCATCAAACCTCCTCTGCCGTTATTTGGAAAAGGCTTCATGGAATAGTATTTTTACTGACCAGCTGACCAGCTGATATTTATATTCTCATTTTAGGAATTGAGAATGTGAGGAGTTAGGAGCCCCTTACAACAAGAGGCGAATTGGGGGTGGGTTTCAGGGGTTCCCCAGGAAGAGAGTTTGCCACAGTTTCATGGATTCATGGAGTGTTTTTTTTTTTGAGCTGTAAGATTGTGAGGTTCCAGATGCTCTGTGTAAAACAATGCCCCACAGGGGAAAGTCAGGGAGGGAAGTGTGAGGTCCAGCTTGAGGCCACCCTAAAAAAGGGTTATAAACAGCAGCTGCTTCTATTGTGAGTGACAAGTGCTGCCTATTAGTTTGGGTTTCCTAACTCCTTGTTTCTTTCTCTTAAACCAGATGTGACTAAGCAGGAGTTTGTCAGTTCATACATAGACCCCAGATGGTGGGAATCAGGGGAAGGGGGTTGGGGGTGGGGGGGG
>NW_004567110.1:52649241-52723912 GCF_000260355.1 Condylura cristata | reverse complement strand
GAAGGCACTCTGCTCTTGCTCAGGTGTTGTCTCTGCTTCTCCACATCTGATCTGCTGTTCCTGCCACGCAGCTCTCCAGATTTGGCAGCTGAGAGGTGCCTGACTTCTCTGATCTCAAGGTCAGATGTGAGCACGTGGGGTGCAGGCACAGGACACACAGCTGGGTAGATGATGCCACAGGGATACTCAGAGGAGCTGTGGGTAGGGAGCCCCCAGATGGGGGCAAGCAGAAGCTGACAAAAGAACGCCATGCCGCTGGGATCATGCAGATCCTGGATGATGAAATGTGAAGATCCAGGCAGAAAAAGACAGAGACAGTTCACGGAGTCGCACCTGGCGCAAGGATGCATCAATCCCCCTGTTGCTAAGGAAGAGTCAGCAACCTCAGTGCCTTGCTGCTGCCAGCTAAGTGTGTGTGTTTACCCTTAGGAAACTGTGGGTTCAGACGCTCTCGATTCATGTCTTCTTATTTTCTTCTTATTTCACTTAACTTCTCCTTTTCTTTTCCCAAGCTGGAGCACCTTTTGAGATATGAATCAACATAGCTGTCTGAAATAAGTTGGGACACTCTGGAGTCAGAGCACAGAATGGGGAGGCTTCTGGGAAGGCGGCATCTCCTAAGGAGCTTCTCCTTGTCCCAGCACTAACTGGATGTGGCTCAAGTAAATGGGCCTATGAACACCGGCTTCTGTCTTGTTGTCCTCTTTTTTTTTGTGGAGGTGACAAGAATCCGTGGAAAACATGTCTTCTGAAATTGTCAATTGTGCTCCCAAAGCTGTTTCTGTCACAGTGTATTAGACAGCTGTTTCTGAGTGACACAGCAGTGAATTCTCATGTGCAGCTGGTAGAAGTGATTTGGGTGCAACCATTCTGGAAAGAATTCAAAAGTATTTAACTAAATTATATATTTTTATAAGCCATGGCTCAGCAATCCCAGTATACGCCAACAATTCTCTTGTACATGCCTATTTGGAAACAAGTGTGTAAGACGGCTCCTCACAGTTTTACTTTGGGTCTGAGGTAGCTGCAGGCAACATAGGTACCCACTGGGGAATGGATAGAAGAAATGTAGTAGAATATATGGTGGAATATCATGCAGCAGTTGAAAAAATGGTGGAACATAATTATTTAGAAAAAGTGCCGAATGAAAAAGTAAGAAGTAGAAGATCTATAGCATGAATACAGCTCTGTATTAATACAATTCAGAAGAGCATATGTACAAACAACATTCTACTTTAAAGATACACCCCTTTCTAAGGGCAAATTCTTAATACACGAGATAGGTGTCTACTAGGTGGGAAAGAGTAAAGAGGCAGGTCATGGAGACCAGGATAAAGGGGAAAAAACAAACTTAATGAAAGGAGGGATTTTGTACCATTAAAAATGTGCCATTAACTGAAGGATGATGAATTCACTACTTTAATTCTAAGTGTAAAAACTCTCTCCTCTACGGCCATGAAAAACACTTAACTCTTTCTGTCTCCCTCCATCTTTCTCTCTCTCATTTACTTACCTAGAAAAGGCCATCGTTTCTGTGATAAGAGGGAGCTACAGCAATGCATAAATGTTTAGACAATACAACTAACAATTAATCATCAAAAACTCTTTAAACCTGCACTATATGTTTGGTCCTGTGCTAGGTATGAGGGGGCCTGCAGAAACAGATTTACAGGCTCATCATGCAGCCTGGAAATCATGTGAAATAATAGTGTGCATTACAAAACAGTTTATAATTAAGGCCCAAACTGTGTGAGGCTTACCACATAAGTTGCATGAGATTAAAAAAAAAAGGTAATTGGTGAGGACTGGCATAAAGTTAACATTTTTTCAGTCAGGCAACATTTAAAAGAGAATGAAGCTCTGCATTCAAGGCTGGTGCTGCTTGGGTTGGAGTAGGGGAGGAGGCCTAGAATTGCCCAGGGGCAGCCAGAAGCTCTGGAAGGGGCCAGCTGGAGGTGTGGAGGGAGGTAGGATGTAGGGCTCACCTCCCTTGTGGCTTGTAAGTGCCATTTATGTCCAGAGAACTGTACTGGGGGCTGGACCGCCTCCATACCCCCTCCTCAGGAAGGCATTTTGTGTGACCCATCTCTCCTGCGCATGGACAGGGCGTGGGTGCCTGAGCTTGGGCTTTGAGGTTTGGCTAGGAGGGTGCAGCTGCCACCCACCACCCACCACTGTATTCCTTCCACTTTGTTTTTCTTTTCATACTTGTGGCTTTCTCCCAGCTTCCTCATATTGCCCTGATGGGGAGGAGATCCGTTTTTAAATGACAATCTTACATTGACAACATTACATAGAAAATTCTCAGTCCACACTGTTGTGAAGATCTTCCAGTGATCATGTTTAAAAATTTTTAGAAAAGTCATAGTAATAGATGCCTGCATTTGAGTCAATAAATAGTACAGGCTTGTTAAAACAAGTCAGGAGTTTCAAGACCCTTTCCCCTCCGTTTCTGCTCGCTCGAAGGCAGTCACTTGGCCTATTAAGGATTATATTTGTACTATTTAATTTTTCAATTTCAGGCACTTAGGATTTAGCTTCCTTTCCTCTTCTTCCCTTGACACAGCGAATAGTTCCCATCCTCATCTTCCCAATGGAGTTCATATTACAATTTTGATTAAATGAATATTCAGAATGTGTTATTCAAAGATGAGCCATGTATTCACTATGATTATTATTTTTCCTTTCCAAATAACTTTTTGCTCTCTGGACCTTAGCTGTCCAATACAATAGACACCAGCCACTTGTAACTATTGTGCTCTTCTTTCATGTATCATCATAACTAAAGACTTGATTTTACTACTATGTAATTTGAACTCTTTTACATCTAAATTTAAAAACTGATGGCTTTTGGAAAAATTTAAACTATGTTTGAAACACCTTGGGAGTGTACATTGCAACTGCAAATTTAATGAAAACTAAATGTAGTTGAAATAAAGTATTTTTGATTATGGAGAGATTTTTACATGCAAATTTATATGAATTGTAAATTCAAAATGCATACCAAATCTCAAAGACTTAACTTTAATAAATATAAAATATATCATACTAATTTTTACTGCTATTATGCTGAAATAAAGTTTGGATAAATAGGGTTAAATAAAATACGTTGTTGAGATTAATTTCATCTTTCATTTTCGAAATGTGATTACTACAATATTTCAAATTACATATGGAGTTTACTACATAAAATTACATATGGAGAACACTACCCTGGATTATAATTGCTTTATTTATTTGAGTTTTTTAAAAAAGATTTATTCATCTAAGCATACAGAACTAGGATACAGGCCAGAGGTGCAGGGGCAGTGAGAGGATTCACCAGAGACAGTGGGGAGCAGAATAGGCAGGTTGACGAAATACACTGCTGAGGGGAACCGTGGGTAGATGAGAGGTCTAATGTGCCATGTGGGATTGAACTCAGATGAAGCGACTGCGCATTAACGTGCTGAACCACCAGGGAGGGCCTTATTTATTTGATTTTATATGCATTTGTATCAATCTGATTCTAAACCAGCAGTGTGGATCTCCTCTTGAAATGTATATTCACATCAGACATTCTGTCTCTCCATTTTCTGGGGGAGTCTGTCCTGCAGGTCCCTCAAAACTCTTGTCTGGGCTGCTTGCTATCATTCTGAGATCTGGGAATTCCTTTTATTGTTCTACTGTGTTCAGTCCACTTCCTGGATCTCATGTTTTCTCCCTACTCAGTTCTTTCCTGTTTTATGAAACACACTCTCCCATGGTTTCTTAAGAAAGAGTGTGTGGGAGTTTAATTTTCCATATGTCTGAAATTGTCTTCATTCTGTACATGCCCTTGACTCATAGTTTGTCTGGAGAGATAAATTCAACGTGAAGATAATTTTTTAGAATTTGGAAAGCGTTGCATCATTGTCGTGTAGCCCCTGGTATTGCTACTAAGAAGTTCTAAGTCATTTGTGATTGATCATTTGTATGTGTGATCGATCTCTCTCTTTCTCTCTCTCTCTCTGTCCACATCCCAGCCTCTCTTCCAGAATCATCTACTCATTTTATTTTAGAAACAACTTCTCACCAGTTCTCTGAGGTGGTATGACTCAGTTCTGGCACATTCCCTTGAATTGTTTTAGTGGTGATTTCTCCTCTTTCTCTTTTCTATCTCTTTGGAATTCTATTAGTTTGGTGAAACAGGTAATTACTGATCTTTTTTTATCTCATTTCCTTATGTTTTCATCTGTATTTTTTGTTCTTCTTTCTAAAATATTTTCTCAATTGATTTTCCAACTCTTTTGCTGAGCTGATTTATATTATCATATATTTAATTTCTAAGCACTCTTACATTCTTTGACTACCTTTTCTTTTAAATAGCATTCTATTCTTGTTTTGTGGGTATAGTATCTTCTATATTTCCTTCTCAAAGGACCGTTTTGCTTTTTAGATTCCCTCCTCCTTCCTACCCTCCTCACCCCCTCCAAATCTGTTTCTTTTAGCTTTCCCTCTTCAGTGAATTTGGTCTCTTGTCATTGATAATCCTGGGTTGTGTTTGCTCCTGGGTTGTGTTTGCATGTTTAGGGTTGGGGACTAAAGGCTGATCAGAGGCTGTGTTCCTGGGGGCTCCTGATGAAAGAGACCTTCTCTTTAGGGTGGTTGTGGGGAATCCCATGTGGTTGTTCTAGTTCTTCCCTGCAGAACTGATCAGAAGTCCCAGAGGAGAATTTGCCCATCTCCTGCCTGGAGGATAATATCCTGGCTGCCAGCAACCTGGGAGCTGAATTAGGGGAGAGGGGTTTTAATATCCAGCATGTATATTACCTTGCACACCTACCTGTTTTGGACAGGTAGCTGCTGTTGGCTGTTCTGCCAACAAACTACCCCAAAACGTTGTGACTTGGAATAACAATTTTTTAAAAAAATATTTATTTATGCATACAGAACTGGGGTACAGGCCAAAGATGGGGGCAGTGAGAGGATTTACCAGAGACAGAGTGGGGAGCAGAACAGGCAGACTGATGAAGGACACGGCTGAAGGGAGCAGCGGGCAGGTCAGGAGAGGTCTGCCGTGCCATGTGGGTCACCTCCGGGGCCGGGGATCAAACCAGCACTGAAGTGGCTGCCGCTGGCTTGCAGTGCTGTGCTTTAACCTGCTGTGCCACCAGGGAGGGCCCAGAATAACACATTTTTTTGATCATCATACATTGACTTAGAATTTGATAGCTATCGGATCTGGATGGCCTTAGGTCCAATCACATGGCCTGAGCTGTGTAGCTGGGATGGAAGGCCTGCTTCCATGCTGGCTTCCCTCCTCTCCAGTGCCTCTTTGTATGACTTGGGCTTCTCAGCATGGTGGTCTGGAGGTGGTCTCACCTATACTATGGCTGCTAACTTCTGATAAGCAGGAAACAAAAACTGCCAGGCTAGTTGAGGCTGAGGCCAAGCACTGGCACATTAACTTCTAGCACATTCTGTTGGTCAGAGAAGTCAGGTCTCTCCCTTCATTCAGGAATGATTATAAACAGATTCCTCTTGATAAAAGAAAAATGTTACAATGAAAATGAGCATGTGGACTGGAAGATTTGCCATCTTTGGGAAATTTAATTGGGCACATAGTCCAGGTTAAAGTTGATTAAAAATAAATTCTACTGACCATGACTTTCATTAATAGGAAAAGTATCAATTATTTTTTCTTGTTTATAGTTATTTTCCATAGCGTACTTTACTGTTGAAAATTCAAATTGAAGGTTGTATTAAACTTACCTCTTAGCTTTTTGAAATAAATTTAATTTATAGATTAGCATTTGCTCTGAGTTTTCAAAAATGTTTTCTTTCTTTATGTGTATTAAATCTTTTCATATGTCCTGTTACTTTTTTTTTTCAATTTGTGTTTTTTCCTTCAGAAGGATGTCTGTATTTATCTAGTTTGGAAACTTGAGAGGGTTTTGTCATCAAATGTATTGGTTCCTGTTCTCATAATCCTACAGGGAAAACCTTAAATTTTCATTGATTTTCCTTGCATAAACATTTAAGGAGAGGGATCTTGGGAGAAGTTGGTGGCAAATCATTGGGAAGGAGTTTACTGCTTGTCAGGTAGTTCCTTTGAAGCCTCTGGTGGTGGAGGTACTGATGGGGACTGTCCCCAGTTTCCTCCAAGGTGATTGGCAGTCCCAGTGAATCCCTGGGGGAGTCACCAAACTGTTCTCATGTGCTATATGAGTTCCACAGTACTGTTCTCTTTCATTTTGAGAATTTCCCAGGTCTCTGGGGGGATTTCACCCTTTGCTCCCACACAGACTTTCTCTGTCAGCATTGAATGATGTTTGGTAGCATTTGGCCTGTCTATGTTGTGTTCACTGTATCCATTATGCCAACTTCCTTGAGGTTTGTGGTCCATTCATACTGTTCTTCCTTATTTTGCATCTTTCTTCCTGTTTAGTACAACTTCATGACACTTTTCGTGCATTTGGGAAGGGAGGAGCATCAAACATGTCATTAAATATCTATAATCTCATGGATCACTTTGCTCTTGGTTTTCATCAGCCAGGTTTATTAAGATATGCTCCAAAGACTTGATTATGCTGGAAAGGGTGATTTAAAAAAGAATTTTTCTTTTTATTTATGCATACAAGAAAGGGGGTATAGGTCAGAGGTATAGGGGGTGAGAAGATTCACGAGGGAACAGAGTGGGGAGCAGAACAGGCAGGTTGACTGCTGAGAGGAGTTACTGGGGAGACAGGAGAGGAGTTACTGGGGAGACAGGAGAGGAGTTACTGGGGAGACAGGAGAGGTCTGCTGTGCCATGTGGGTCACCTCCCAGGCCAGGGATCGAACTCATGCCATAGTGGCTACTGATAGCTTCCTAGTGCTGGTTTTAACCCTGGCAGCACCAGGGAGGCTCTGGAAAGAATGATTTTTTTCCCCTTATGACTAAAGAAGAGTTGCTAATGTTATCTGTAGCAGTGTTTACAATCCTGGAGGTAATTTGGATCATGTGGAGATTTTGGAAAAATGCTTGTGCCCAGGCAGACCCCCAAGGTTTATGGTTTGTTTGGCCTGGGATTTGGCCAGGTTACCTGCTTTTGTAAAATCCTCATGTCGTTTTGGCACTCAGAGTGTTGAGACCAGTGGACCGGTAGAGTAAGTGGTACACATGAATGCTTTTGGGGAAAAAAGAAGAAAATGAAGCAGTAGGAGAAGGAAAGAACAGGGTTAAGGGAAAAGTGTGGTCTTTAGTGTCTCTGTCCAATTCTCTGCTTCACAACTCACTACTTATGTAACCCTGTTACTTCTTTGGGGCCCTATTACATTCTCTGGAAAGTAACAATAATGACACCTGTCTCATGACACTCATGCAAAACAAAATTGCATGTCTGTGAAAGCAAACGTTCATTTTTTTTTAAAGATTTATTTATTTATGCATATAGAACTGGGGTACAGGCCAGAGGTGCAGGTGGGTGAGAGGATTCACTAGAGACAGAGTGGGGAGCAGAACACTGCTGAGGGGAGCAGCAGGCTGGTCGGGAGAGGTCTGCCTCCCCATGTGGATCACCTCCTGGGCTGGAGATCTAACTTGCACTGAGGTGGCTGCTGCTTGCTGTGCCACCAGGGAGGGCCATAAATTGCCAGAAAAAGCCATAAGTTGCTTTTATTTTCAAAACAGGAAAGAGAGAAAGCATAGTATTAGAAAAGAGTGATAACATGAAAGAAAAGTTCCTAAGTCTGAGAACAATGGTAAACTTTTTGTTGACTCTCTGACCTTGGCATGCATCTAAATCACTTACTTCTTAGTAGTGAAAAACTTCAGGGACATTCCAGGAAGGAAATCCAAAGGGACCAGAATTTGGGCCTTAGTTTAGAATGCTTCTTAGCACTAACAGCAGTCACAATTCCAGAGTTTAGTTCACAGATTTTGCAACCATTACAAGCTATCCTTATTTCCTGTCCATCCTCTCAAAGATACCTGCAATGTAAACTCAAGATTGATGGACAGGTGGGGTGAATCCTGAAGTTCTACAACCTTATTTATTTATTTATTTATAATTATTTATTATTATTATTATTTTAAAAGATTTATTTATTTGTGCATATAGAACTGGGGTACAGGCCAGAGGCTCAGGGGCGGTGAGAGGCTTCACCAGAGACAGAGTGGGGAGCAGAACAGATAGATGGACAAAGTACACTGCTGAGGGGAGCAGCGGGTGGGTCAGGAGAGGTCCGCCGCACCATGTGGACTCCTCCGGGGCAGGCGGGAATTGAACTCATGCAGAAGTGGCTTCAGCTTCTCAATGCTGTGCTTTAACCGGCTGCGCCACCAGGGAGGGCCCTTTTTTATTTTTTTAATAAAGCCTGTGCAAAGACCTCATGTTTAATCAGAGGCAAAATAATGGTCTATCATGAGGCAATTGTAAGTAACATATAGAGTGTCTCCCTAATGGCCAGTGCTTAAGTCTCTACTATCACCACTTAGGTGGCCTGAGTTTGATCCCATGCCAGGGAGGTGACCCACACACTTCTCCTGTCTCCCAGCTGCTCCCCTTAGGAGTATATTTCAGTAGATTTGCCTATTCTGCTCCCCCCTCTGTCTCTGGTGAATCTTCTCATCCTTACCACTCTCCACCGACCACCCCCCTACACCTTCGCATAGAAGAAGAACCCAAGTTCT
This sequence comes from Condylura cristata, assembly GCF_000260355.1. Lineage (NCBI taxonomy): Eukaryota > Metazoa > Chordata > Mammalia > Eulipotyphla > Talpidae > Condylura > Condylura cristata. Next base: position 52,715,277 of record NW_004567110.1, on the reverse strand, counting down.
TCTATGCAGAAATAAATAAATTTTTAAAAATTATGTGATTTTGGAAAAACATTGAAAAAATGGCATCCATTAATATGTGCTCACTGCTATTAGATTTTTTGAGAAAACAAGAATCCTGCTTCTTCTCCTTCCTGCCCCCCACTTTGTAGTAGTGAGTTGAATTATATGCCATATATTCCTAAAATAAATGTTCCAATCCTAATCCCTTTGGGGTGTTTTTTTGGCATTAGCCAATTCTTCAACACCAAAACTGGGTACCCAGTAATTCACTTCAATTCTGACACTAATTACCCAGAGTTAGTGCAGACCCACAGTTTAAGGGCTCAGTCCCCCAACACTGTCCCACTTCTGATATGTCACAAGTCTCAGGCCACCCAAACTGGAACAGGGTAACCCCAATATGAAATATTTGGCCTGACTGTGGGTTTTCACCCACGTGCTTAAAAGGGACTTATAAAAAGACTCAACTGCAGGCACAAAGGTTAACAAAGGGTTTATTTACAAAAAGGAAATAAAGGAGAAATAGTGGTGAATGTGTCCTACCAGTTATGCTGAGCTGGGACCCCAATAGCCCACTGAAAGCTGGCAAAAAACCAAGCACGCCAAGGACCACATGTCTGTTTTATACCAAGTCTGGCTGCTTAACTCCACCCTCAGTTCCCAGCATCCTCTCTTTGGTGGTGATGATGACATTAGGGGATTTGTAGTCCTTGTTGTCTTAGATCTCTTTTCTCTGGGGTGGGGGTGGGGTCCGTAAAGCCTGTCTGTGGAGTTTGTTCAGGACAGCCTTTCCCCCCAAACAGAACTACTGGCTGACCAGGTATAAACTGAAGGTTCCCGTGTCCCTCTTCACCTTTGTTAAATTTGCTAGACTCACTCACAGAACTCTGGAAGAGTTTACTTTTGTTTATTCTAAAGGATCTACAGCCAGATGGAAGCGATGCCTCCCACCCCCATCACTCATTAGCATAAACTCCACAGGGACTGGAAGGGGCTCATTATGAATAACAAAAGACACTCCTATCACTCAGGAAATTCCAAGGGTTTTAGGAGTGCTGTGCCAGGAACCTGGGAACAAGGACCAAATATACTCTTGTATTATAGCACAACTTGGACTCCCTGAATGTGGCCTTGTTTGAAAGGGTTTGCAGGTAACACTAAGTTAAGAACTTGGAGCTAAAATTATTTCAGATCTAGGATGGACCCTAAATCCAATAACTAGTTTCCTTGTAAGATACTGGTATCTCTTCCATCTGGCTGTGGATCCTTTAGAATAAGCAAAAATAAACTTTTTTCCAGGGTTCTGTGGTTTAGTCTAGCAAATTTAACAAAGTTGTAGAGGTGCAGGAGGACCTGCAGTTTAACCTGGTCAGCCAGTAGTTTTGCTGGGGGCAATAAGGCTGTCCTGAACACACCTCACAGTCAGATTTTATGGGCCCCACTCCACACCCCAGGGTAAAGTGATCAAAGATAACAAGATGAAAGAGAGACGCACAGACACGCAGGGAAGGAGGCCACATCAAGACAGGCAAAGATAGGTGTTAAACTGCCATTGTTAGCAGTGGGGCAAAGATCTCCTCGAAGCCACTGTAAACCAAAAGAGGTGAGGAAGGAATTGGAGATTTCATGGACATTTCATGTCCCTGCTAACACCTTGATTTTGGATTCTTCACTGTTCTATAAACAATATTCGATTGTCCAAACAGGATGGATCTCAAGATTGGGATGTCACAAGTCATTAGGCAGCCCTCTGCTAGTGAAGAGTGTGTAGAGCAAGGACAGGCCAGGTTCTTCCTTGCCCTGTACTCAGTGGTTCCCTTGATCAAGCTTTCTTTGATCTGACAACGAGTTTTCTCTTTTCTGCCCTACAACGTTGATCTTACTTAATAACTTTTGTTGTAACAGGGTGGTCCCCAGGAAAAGGGTTTCCAGGTTGCCTGTCCCACCCAAAGGAGGGTGGAACTGAGGAAGGAGGAGAAGACGCTGGAGAGGAGACTGGGGAAGGAAGACGAGCATGGGGAGCCTGAAAGAGGCCTGGAGGCACGAGGAGCAGACGGACAGGGGAGGAAACAGCACTTGCTTCTTGGTTCTGGGCTGGTTGAAACTGATGTGGGTGAGAGACCCATGGGGAGGTTAACTATGGCAGCTTTTACCTTGATTTTGCTTTTGTTCTTTTCTTCCCAGACTTGTCTGACTTTTTTTTTACCCTTTTACTTGTGTCCCAGCTGGAAGGTGCTTTCAGGTCCCTGTGCCAGCTTTCGGGCCTTTTTTTGGGCCACTCCTGTTTGGCTGGATATTTACTCATAAGGGAAGGGGTAACTTCAGGTGCTAGATTTGAAAACCATATTTTTGTATTGTCTATATCGCACACTAATTGTATTAAAGTTTCTTTTCATTAAATGTCTTAAATGTTTTGTCTTGATGAGGCCAATGGCAGAAAGCATTTAGAGCAGGCAGGTTTGGGAGCTCTAACATTGTGTCTCAATTTTGACCTTTCCGTTGGATGCTTAAGTCTAACTTTTTCCAGACCATATTTTCAGCATGTTTAACACTTTGCATGTTCCTTAAAGGGATTTTTAGGATATATGTGACTTAAAGATGAGAGACAAAATCACTGGCTGGTTTAATCTCCCATGAGAGACCATGAGAAATTCCAGACCCAAACTCACGATTTTTTTTCATATTTAGGGAAATATGTACTTTGACCTTTGAATTGATAATTATTTTTTTCTGTCTTGCTTCTGAATTAAAATCAATCACTGCTGAGTGATGTCACAGGGAGAGGACAGAGTAGGAAGTGCCAGGAATCTGCTCTTCCACTAAACAATGACTGAACTGGCAAGAACTGCCAGTCCATTCAAGTACTGAAGAGTCTGTGAAGGGATTTAAAGAGACAGGCCCTTGTCTTTTTTTTTTTCCCCTTATCTTTATTGTTAGGCTCTCTATCTGTCAAGTCACTGGCTGACTGCAAAGATAACTGAACAGAAATATCAGGGACCACACAAAACAAGGAATACATATGTTGCAAAAATAATTTGGAAAAGTTGCAAACAGATGGTTTCAGCTTTCAACAAGCAAGCCTCAGAAATCCTGGATGTGGGAGAATTAGATTTTTAGAGTCACCATAACACAATACCAAATGTACCCACTTCTCAACAATAACAAAAATCTAGAATATACAAAAAGATATTAAAATATGGGACATTCATGAAAAAAGAGGAATTTGATAGAAATTGTCCCTGAGGGCATCCCCGACATTGAGATTAATTAGTCAAAGATGTTGAATTTCTTTCTTAAATATTTTCAATGAGCTAATAGAAATGATGACCAAAAAAAAAAAATAATAAAGGAAATCAGGAAAAAAAAGTATGAAGAAAATGAGACTATCAAGAAAGAGAAATAAAAAGGAATCAAACGAATTTGAAGTGAAAAGAATAGTGATTGAAATAAAAAGTTAACTATAGGAATTAACAGCAGATTTAAGTTCAAAAGGAATGATTAGTGAATTGGAAGATAAACAACTGAAATTAAACAATGTGAGGGGCAGAAAGAAAAAGGAATGAAAAACCTTGCACAGAGCATGATGCATGTAGTACCATCAAACATACAAATATACACATTAGAGACATACTGGAAGAGACAAAAGAGGAACATATAATGGCCAAAAGACTTCCCAATTCTGAGGAGATACATGAATATTTAAGAACCTCCATAAATTCTAGCAAGACAAAAATATCCACTCTGAGGCACAAGGTAGTCAAATTGTCATAACCCAAAGACAAAACGAATTTTGAAAGCAACAAAGAGAATTAATTTGTGACATTCAAGGAATCCTCCAGAAGATCAACAGCTGATTTCTCACCTTGGAAGATATGAAGGCAACGGAGTAATATATTTAATGTCTTAAAAGAAAAAAAAAAAAGCTGTCAACTAAGAATTCTACATGTGGCAGAACTATTTTGTAAGAAGGAGATATTAAACGGGCAAGAACTGCCAGTTTCTTCAAGTCTGAAGTTCCTGTGAGGGGATTTAAAGAGAGAGGACCTAATTTTTTTTGTTTTTTTATTTTCACGTAGTAAAAGCCAAAGGATTTCATTCTACATAGATCTATTGTACAATAAGCATTGAAGGGAGTCTTTCAGGCTGAAATGAAAAATAAATAGACTGTAAATCAAAGTATTTGATTAAAAAAAAAAAGTAAAGAACACTGGTAAAGTTACCTACATATGTAAATATAAAAACCCAGAGTCTGTAGTTTTGGCACAGTTAGTAACAACTTTTTTTTCTATATGATTTAATAGGCAAAAGCCATAAAAGTCAATGTTTGTGGGCATACAATTTATAAAGATGTGATCTGTGATAATAGCACTATATAGCGAGAGATATGGAACTACATAGGAACAGAGGAACAGATTGTATGCTGTTGAAACTCAATTGGTATTATTTAAGCTATGTTATTATAAGTTTAAGATGTTAACTGTAATTCCTATCCCTCAAAAATTGACATTTTAAATGAATAATTCTAGTGTCTAGAATTCTTCAAGGATAATTTCTGGCAAATTTCTTTTCCCCATGAATTGGCCATACTTTCATAGAGGGAATCAAATTGGTACACTACAAAGTCAAACATCCCCTTAATAGCCTACAGTTTTTCAGAGTACTTTGTAATGGTTTCAGGATGGGTTCTCACATCCAGCCTAGGTGAGAGGCATCCGTGCTCTGTCTCCCTGGTGACAGTTTAAAACATTTCAACAGGAGTTAGTATATTAAGCCAATTTTGCAATACCAATTGAAGATTTTGGGTTAAAGAACAAGTACCACAGAATGGAGAAAGCTCTGGACTCGAACATTACAGAGTGGGTTCTAGCTGTATTCTTTGCTGCTAGCAAGCTATGTGACAGTGACATTAGACAATGCTCAGTTTCTTTATCTGTAAAGGGAAGATGTTGGGTTTGGATAATTTCAAAGGTCTTCTCAATGGTCTCTGTTCTGATGATGACCACCAAGGTTTGCACACTGCCCCCCTTGTTAGGGCATGAACACTGAATTGACGAGCATGAGTAATGAAGGCCTTCCATTTACTCATTTCCAGCATGGATGTACACTCCCTGAAACTAATTTTAAAAGAGGTAAAAATATCAGATGATTGGAAGGGACATTGCAAAACTATTTAGTGCAGGAACAATGACATCCTCACCAAAACTGAAGCATTCTATCTGTGCAAATATCCAAAGTTCCCTCCAGAGGCACAACGCCCATTATCTCTTTGTCAGGTAAGACAGGCAGTTATTTAGTTCAAGTAAATGAATAATTACTGAGGGTACTCTGAGTGTCAGGCAATTTTCAAATCTGCACACAAAATTTTCAAATATTCAAAGCTGCAGATGGAAAAAGAGAGAACCTTGCCTTTAAGGAGCCCAAGTACTATATCTGCAACCAAGAGGGGAATTTTTGATGCTCATGTTGAGTTTTGTGAATGAAGTCACATGAGAAGAGGCATGCTGAGGCAGGGAGACAGGTCTGATTTCTAAACTAGAGAATAGTATCAGGCTGCTGCTCTATCAGTTTATGTACCATTTTCAAAATGCATCAAGGGGGTAGCTATAGGTGTCCTTTGAGAAATAAACTACGATATACCTGACTCTAGGGATTTTGTTCTAATCAGTAGCATGAGTATCTTATGTTGAAGTTAACATTTACTTCCTCTTCCTCTGTTTAATTGAAAAACAGTCTCTGCCCTTTTTCACTTCTGGTCAGTGGAATAAGTTCCTCATTCAACACTTGGCATGATTCATAAATATAGCACCCTTGGGACAGGATGATAGGAGGAAGAGGGAGAAGTGGAAGTACTGACCTGAGCCCCTGTGAAGTCTTTAGGGTTCCTGAGCCAAACATGTTCAAGTGGCAATGTTTGCACAGTTTATACTCTCTTCATGTGGAGGTAAAGAAGCAGGTCTTTTTCCTCTTTGGGGGCCTCAGTAAATACTCAGCTTTTAAAAAGGCCTTGCTTTCTAGGTAGTCATCACATTAAGTATTGACTAATTATTTTAATGAGTTTTGGGAATAGATATCAAATTTAATCTGGTACCACTCTTGCCATATCTTTGAAATCATTTTATAATTTCGTATGTCATATGTCATAAGACTCAAGGCCAGAATTGTGTGGTAGATGGTTTAGGCAGAGAGTAAATGGACTGAAGAGTAACCACTCAGTTAACAGACCCTAATCACTAGAAACTTATTTATAAAATGTGCCTTTCAGTATGTAAATACAGGACCTTGAGATGAGATTATTTGGATTATCCAGATTGCCCCTAAATCCCTCTTTTCTTAGAAAAGAGAGGTAGAGGGAAGTAGCATACACAGAAGAGGAGAAATCCACATGAAGATGGAGGCAGAGCCTGAGTGATGTGGCCACAAACAAAAGAATGCAGGTAGCCACTAGGAGCCAGAAGAGATGAGGAACATATTCTTCCCAGAGTTTCTGGAGGGAGGATGACCCCAGGGATATCTTGATTTCTGCCCAATTAGGATAATGCTGATCTGGCCTCCAGAAGATAGAATACATTTCTGTAGCTTGACGACCCCAAGGCTGTGGTAAATTGGTGTGGGAGCCACAAAAATCTACAATAGGAACCAAAAACACTTAGGTCTCTAGTGTGAGAGCCCTGTGGCCCAGCCTATAGATGCCTTCTCAGAAAACTAGCTTAACTCATAAAGTACAACACACAGAAACATGAGGAAAGCCATGAGTTGAATGCAGTTGAAGAACATAAGAAAACAACTTTGTGCAGCTTTGAGGATATTCATCAAGAGGACGTGTTTCTCATACAGGCAAGTCAGAGCTGATTTTGTTTTTGGAAGACACCAGTGTGTAGGTTGCTGCTATCCAGCTGAAATCATATATGGTGTTGTGGAGTGGCCTGCAGTGAAAAAGGTCAAAGTCATGTGCATCGATTGGGGTATATAATTCCCACAGTTGTTGCACAGTAGCAATGATACTGATATGTTCTAAGAGTCTTAGACTGGTGGTAATGTATGTAGTGGTAGAAGTAACTGGTATGTTCCGGTAATGGAATTTGGTCTGTTGTGTGCATTAGAAGTAGAGAGAAATACAGATTTTCTCCCTTTTTCTGAAAGTCAAGTGTTCCTATGAACCTTTTTTTTCCAGCAGAAATGGCATAAAGCAAAGATGCAATTATCAAGAACTTATATGGAAAGAAATTTGAGTGTTTCTAGGCCCAAGAAATAGTTGACCAAATCATACCAACATGCACAACATAAAACCCAAAATAGTATTCACAAGTACCCATCTTGTAAAGGTGGGAACGATACATGTGAAGTATTAATCTAATAATTCTTGGTCAAGGAGTTTATGACAATGGAACTGTGGAAAATACTAAGCTGAATGAGATTTTCACCTTTAACCCTTTGTTGGGAGAGTAGAAATCATCTTTAGATTTCTTTTGGTTATCACAAACAGGTAATGTAGCTCTTTTGTAAAAGTGAAGTAAACATGGACTTTTGAGAAGTGGAGATACCTGTGCTGATCAGTGGACTCGGAGGCTCAGAGGCAGAGGGGGCAGGAGTGTTCACTGAAGGACTCAGACCCCTTACTTGTACTCTGACAGGCAGCGGCCCCCAGAAGCTGCCCGGTGATAAAGCAGGCATGGCAAATAGGACAGGGTGTCAGGTTGACTATGAAATATGACAGATTAACAGCCGAGGTTGGTGGTGTGACTTGCTTTCAGACACTTCATTTAGAAGTTATCATATTGCTGGATGCTTCCTATAATTTGTGATGATACTGATTGTGATAAATCGTGAGTTTCTGGCAAACTCCCCAGTCCGCCCCAATGGCTGAACAGAGAAAATGTGTAATTCTATGGGAACATTCACGCCACGAATGAGAGCGAGGATCTGGCCGTAACAACAGAATGCTCAGTCAGTGAACAAAGTAATTAAATCAAGCTAATTAAATCACAATAAAAATAATTTTAATTTAATTAATTTCTCTGCACTGATTGAACATTATGTTGCAACCATGAGGCTTTCTGAACACTAATAGAATTTAGGGGCTGGGACACTAACGTTGTGGTCACTGGTGTGGTACGTGGGTTATTGTTGAGGGAATGAAATTAAATACATTTAACGAGATGCTGAAATGTTGACTAAGCCACAAATAGAAAATGGTTTTGGAATTAAACTAATGGGGTCTTTTCCTTTCTCAGTTAGCCTTCTGTACTAACTGGGGCAATAAATGTCAAATTTGGTAATAATTTAAAAGGTCTGACTTGAGCTGATCATGGACAATTGCTTCGCTGTGTTAGAATGGGTGGGAATCTTAGGTCAGGATCTCCACAGTGAGTGGAAGAAGTAGGGTCATGTACCTATTACCAATATTACCCCAGCCTTGGGACCTAATAAAGGCCCTAGAAACATAAAAATTGGAATCCTGTGACATTCTCACTCAAAAACTCAACAAGTGACAATGAGTTTTAGCAGCAGCATGGGATTTAGGGAAGGCTTACAGAGGACTGTCTTGAACAGGTATTAGCAAAAATCTCTTATTTTTGGAAACATGCATGGTTTCCCTGCCCCTTCCTCTTTTCCTCAGTGTTAAAGATTTTATACTAACCTGTGCTCAAATATTATTGAGTTATATATTGAATTATCTGGGTCTCAAGGAACTTCTTTCTTTAGAAAATTAAGGCCAGTACTCCCCTTTCAGGGTGGTTTAGACACTTCAGTTTATGAGCGAGAGAATACTTAAACAGGACAAGCTCAAGGTCACCTCCCTGAGACTAATTTTGTCATGTAAGCAACAATGGAATTCTAAGTGTGTGTTAGCAGCCGCTCACATAATTACCAACTGTGATTTTAGAGGAGTCCTGTGCTTTGGATCTCAATATTATTTATCATGCACGTTATTTTAATTAATATTTTGTGTGTGTGCCAACAATTGAACCAGACCTCATTATGACTAGTCGGGGCACTGCATTGTTTGTTGAGTGGGATTGTTTTCTGGGATGCAGCTGGTTTTCCTCCTCCACAGCCAGGGAGGGGGAAGAGACCAAGGGGCCAACATTTACAAAAGCTTCTGCTGCTACACCAGTGTCCAGTGCTGCACTCCTACATGGCTCACCAGTGCGGAGCTGTTTCTCCACCCAAATCAGGGGTTTATGGAGACACCCTGGGGAGGGCTCAGGACCTAGGGAGAAGGAAGTAGGGGAACAGAGTTTGTGGTATCTGAGTGCTGCAACCCCAGGAACTAGGGGTGTTCAGAGTACAATGACACCATTTCTATTGTCTGTTGCTATGTAATTGTGCAAACAGTGTGAAATCCAGGATAGCACAATACCCATGAACCCCATCTGGCTGTTCTACTCAGCCCACACAACCACTGAAGGCCCCTGTTCCCCTGATGCTCCCTTCTCCCCAGCATGTGTTGGGTGGTGCTCTTAAGAGAACTGCCTCTGACATTAGACCGGGACATTTTCTGGGAGGAGACTTTAGCTGTTCTGGGAAGGAGAACTTTCAGTTTTCCACTTATTCCACTAATTCACCCCCTTTCTCTTTTGGCCTCAGTCTCACCACCACAGTCTCAGTGTCATCTGACACCCCAGCACTTCTTGGGTGCCCCCCCCACTCTCTGTAGCAGGAGGGGACAGCGTAGATCAGTCTCCCCGAAAAAGATCTCTCAGACATCTTTCCCTTTCGAGCACCTGATTGAACCTTCTGGTCCCAGTGTTTGCTAATAAGGATCACAACCTTAAAATTACTTTCAATCCTTTCCTTCACTATCTTCGAGTCATAAGGTCTAGTTCATATCATTTTTTATTATGCTTCAAATAGTACTAACCTTTGTTTGAGGTCAATGAGGTGCTGTATCACAGCATTTAGTTTTCACAGAAACTATGAGAGAGGTGCTATTTTTATTTCTTTCGTAGAGATAAGGAAATGGTGGCTTAAAGTTGTTCAGTTATTTACTCCGGTCAGAGCTAGTGGCAGAGTCGCCACTGGAATCATGGTCCTCTCTTTCCAAAAATAATCCTCTTAACCACCGTCCTGCTCTGGAAAGGCATCAACAATTGGGATGAATTCAGTAAAGTGTTCTGCTCCTCTCCCTCCAAACACAGAGCAGCCCACGAGGATACAGGCTGCTGGTCTGTCCCCAGGCTCCATAATCCTTTCCCAAATCCTCTTTCCCAGCCCCAGAAAGCTCTTTTACAGAAGGAAGATTTTAGACCAACTAAGAATGTTAGGACATTTTTTTCCCCTTACGAAGTAAATTAACTACACACTGTGCATCTGTATTGGTCCAGGGATCCTGCCACAGGGGGAACTCTCTTTAAAGGGCTGACTCCAAACTGGAGGACACCTCCAACCCTGGCCTTCGAAGCCCCTGCAGGCGCAGGCTCCGCGCATGCCCAGTGTGGTGGTGCTCGGCTCAGTGGCGGAGATAACCCACGCCAGCCGCCCTTGCAAGACCAGCTCCTTGCCTCAATCTCTCGTCCTTAGAGCGCCTCCTTGATCTCCACTATTCTTCCTCTCTTTGATCTCTTTCTCGCTTTTCTTCTCTGCTTTCTTTCTTTTTCTCTCCAAGTGGATTTTGTCAACTCTCATCTTTATCTCCATGCCAGCCTCTCACTTTCCTGTCATCTCAGATGCCCGGTTGTCTCCACATGACAGTGTTTAGTTGGTCTCTGTCTGCTTCATAAATCTCTGCTGAAAACGAACAGTAATAGAAAGCCCCAGAAAAGAAAATATTTATTAGTTCTGAAATGGCTTGAATTAGTAATGTTTGGGGACATTTAGATTGAACCATTGTAATTGTAGGTTGCAAAGTGTAATAGTAGCTCATGCAGGGATATCATTTTGTGCTATTTTACTTTCAGGTTTTTGTTAATCCAGTGGGTTTGGTGGAATTAGAGGGCTGCTGTGAAAAAAAAAAAAAAAAAAAAGCCGGAGCAACCTGCTGGCGAGAGAACAGCCTTGTCAAACTGGCAGGTAGCTGCACGTTTAGCCTTTATCCAGCACACAATGAGGGCAATCACCAGGGCCTGGAGAAAGAGTATTGAACTGTCGACACAGGACGTTTTTGTTGAAAGTAGTCCTTTTGATTTCATCTTCCCACTCTAATGTATTAAAAACGGACATTACCGAGCACATTCATCTCAGTTTGATGGGGACCGTCATGAATACCCAGCGACGTATGCAGTCGTAAAGGTTATCCAACTGCCGGAAGTGCCTTGGGAGATGATTATTGATCCAAAGGTTGTGAACACCTTACCTCAGATGACGACCAGTGGGTGTCAGGGGAGCCGGCCAGCGCGTGGTAGAGAGGAAACGTGCTGTTTCTACTGGGAGAATATTTAACTTCTCAAACATTCCAAGTTTCAGCCACAAGCTCATTTTCTCTAATTAGCAAAGCCTTAAGGGGTTACCTCAAAAGAAGACGAAAAGAACACAAAGTGAAAGAGTCTTGAGCTTATTTTTGCTGACCTGATGGCTGTTTCTATGGAAACCGCAATGGCGGCTGGGACCGGCTGTGGTCAGAGGCCTGGTTCCTGTCAGCTTCTCGTACTTTCCATATCCCCAAATTCCATACTGTGATTCTGGGAGTTTATGACCTCAGTGGGGATCAACTACAAAGGAAAGAGCTTCACAAGCTTGGGTATCTTGGAATTTACCCCCAAACAAGAAGCTTACAGAATTGAGGTTGACTCTGGCATTTGGGAGGGCTCAAACTTACTAAACCTTCTAATTTCCTTAACTACTTGACGCATTCCAAATTTGCTGTAACATGGTAAACATTACTCCCAATATTTATTTGTGTGGTTGCTAAGGTGCTATTTTCCATGCACTGCTAAAGTGCACTACTTATTAAAGGAACTGCTTATTCTCCCTCAATTATACTCTGCCATGAGTTTATAGGTAACATTCTGCTGGCTTTTAGAATGAGAGCAGGTGAGTAATTGCTGATTGAATTCGAAATAGTATATAAATGTAATTCCTCAAAGTGAGAAAGTGCACAAACTGCTATTTCTTTGCGATTCAAAGGAGTTTGCCTCTGTTCTAATAATTACTGTTGAGTTCCCTGTATTTTATACTATTCACTGGCTCATATATTCGTTCAGCAAACTTCAGCAAACACTTTCTTTGTACTCCGGTGTTGGGTTGTGGGGTTCAGACAGAGGACACAGTGCCTCCCCTCGAGCAAGTTATCATCTAGAGTATTTGCAGGGCAGGACAGATGATTACAATACAGGATGATAAACACTATGGTGGCTGATATCCATGGCACAGTAAGCAAGAGTCAGGAGGGGAGGCCTGTATAAGTGCACATGTGTGTGCGTGTGTATGTGTGCACGTATGTTCTTATGCTCCATGCTTATGAGGGTTTGGGAGTATCTAGTTGGAAAGTCAGCTTCCTGGTGGAGAAGAAATCTAAAATAATCTTGAAGGATAAATAGAAGCTAGACTATGAAAGGGAAAAGGGTGATATTCTAGGTAAGAGGAATAACAAGAGCAAAAAACAGCCCCAGAACTGCAAGTTATTTTGTTAATGAAACCTACAGTTACTTGGGGTTTGGTAATGGATGAATCAGGAGAAGTTGGCAGTACTCTTGTGTTTCATGCTGAGAGGTTTATTTGTTGAAAGAAGGAAGGGATGGAGGGAGGAAGGGAAGGAAGAGAGGGAAAAAGGGAGTCCTGAAGAATAGGAGAGGATCTATATATAATTTATTTTCCGCTTCTGTCTGATGATTTTCATAAGCATACTACCTCTCTTATTATTTAACCTCTAAACTTAGTTTTCCCATTCATGAAAAAGAACTGTCCCTCCATAGAGAAGTTGTAAGGGTCAGGTGAGATACTGATATCAGGAGCTTAGCACAGTTCTTGGCACTTTTTTTTTAAAAAAATTTTTATTATTATTTTTTTAAATTTTATAAGTTTATTTTTACATCATTTTGTACATTTTTTTCCCCATCTCAATTGTAACCCCCGCGGGTTTCCCATCACCAAGTCACCTGTGCCATCACCATAATCCCATGCACTTCCCTTCCCACCCACCCCCCGTTTTTGATCCCATTCCCCACTCAACCCCTGCAAAATGTCTCTGGTATATGGTTGTTCATTATTTTTGTTATTTTCTCCTTGGCACATTTTTTAAATGCTTCATAAATGGTGGTTATTACTGTTAGGATGAGAGTGGTGATGAATTGCAAGGGGGGGCATTGGAACAGTAAAGTGGTGATCATGAAGATTCCAGCGAGAGATGATGGCAGCTTGAAATGAGGCAGGAGAGACAGCAGTTGAAGTGAGAGATCTCTGGGGAAGCATGGATGGCAGGGCAGGGGGCTGACCACGTGCAGTGATAGGGAGAGGAGAGTCAAGAGTAGCTGGTTGGTGGTGCGGGGATCCCTACATTGCAGGCCAGAACATGGGGGAGCTTGAGGCAGATTCCACTAAGTGAAAGACCATGCAATGGGAAAGACCATACAATGGGAACACCCAAACCAGTCTTTGGACTGCAGAGCTTTTGTTTTACAAAACTGGATTATAAATGCCAGCATACCAAGCAGTGGCTTTTGTAACAATTCCTGCTAATGACCTTTTCTCAATGTGTGTACCTCCTTGCTTCCCCTCCACCAAAACTTGCCTTCCTGTGACTGTCCTGGGCCTGCTTCTCTAGCTTCCCGACCATGGGTAAGAATCAGGCCTTGCTAAACCTTCTGCCGGCAGCTCAGTTTGTCACATGACCTTCCATGCGAGTGACCTTTTATCCTCCTTATACAACAGACCCAGCGTCACTGCATATAAACCTGCTGAAGGGGGGAAAAGAGTTATGAATCCTGCTTCTTTGTGTTGTAGCCAAAGCAATAAAATATATTCCCAATACTAATAGTGCAATTTAAATTTATTATCTTTGTGCTTTACAGTATCCATAGCAGTAAAATCCATTCCCAAGAGGATCATTACAATTTCCCACTACTTAAGGAATTATTTTTGTTTATGTTTTAAAGCCACAGCAATAAAATTTAATAATAACAATAACACTACAACTTTGTATGCCCTTAAAACTTGCTATAAATGATCATTGTGAGGAGAATGTCAGTAAACATGTAAATGCTTTTTCCAGGGGAAAGCAGTCTTTTTGGTTTGGCTCATGGTGAGGCCCAGATTCTTAAAGTGTTGAGAAACATGTTTCTTTCCAATTAGTCAACAAGTCTTGTTGATCCTGTCTCCTGAGTATTCCGTGAGTTGGCCCATTTCTGTCTGTCCACGTGGACTGTGAAGCCATGTGTCATTGCTGCAATCTAGGACCTGTTCTCTCCTGCCTGGGAAGCTTTCATGGTCTCTCCTTGTCATCTCTCCTGTCAATCAATCAGTTCTCCACACAGTGGCCAGGATGAACTTTGCAAAATAGAATTCATGTGGTTTCCAGGAAAAATGGGGATAGGGTGGGGGGGAGGGTGGGGGTAGGAAGCAAGTTATGATGCTTCAAAGAAGTGAGCAGCCAAATGCAGATTATTGGACTCTGCAGAACAAATAATCTGTTTTCTCTCGAATTAATGACATTCAGGAGAGGGATGCACAGAAGAGACTGGTGGAATTGAAGAGATGCAAGAACTGGGAACACAACCACCAACTGTCACCTGTGGGCTTTGTATGACTGCTGAGGGCTGATTCCCACAAGCCAAATGTCTAAAGACATTTTTGAGAAAATTTGGGAAACCTGACTATGGGTTAGCTATTAGACCATACCAAAGAATTACTTTTAATTTTGTTGGCATGTACTTATTTTTCTAACTCAAAGGCTTTCTCAGTTAGAGGTACATTCTTAGGTGTGTACAAAGGAAATGACATGATGTCTGGTCTTTGTTTTGAATCACCACAGCTCTTCTTTCCCCTAAAGTGGAGGGTTGGTGGGGATAGATGATCTTCAAGTTGATGATTGTTGGAGCTGGGGGATGCAGCCATGGGGGAATCATTATACATTCTCTCTACTTTTGTGAATGTAGAAGAGGGGCATGATTCAAAGTAAAAAATTCCAGTGACTAGCCCAGATGAATATTTTTTCTTTTCAATAGTAGCTGATTTATTCAACAGATACTTGTTTCACAATGTACTTCAAAAAAATTTTAATTGAACACCTACCTTAGGCAGAATTGAATAAGACACATTTTCTGTTCACCAGAAGTTTCCCTTCTATAAGGGGAGGAGAGACCTACATTTGTGGTGGTTAGTAATAATAATAATAATAATAATAATAATAGTAACAGTAATATAAGAGCTAATTTGGTAATATACAAAATAACCAAAATAACCAAAAGCTGTTACAAAGGACTCCAGGTACAAGAGCATTGTGTATGGATATGTTAATTTTTCATAAATAGAAAAATTAAAACCTTCAGTCTTATTTGCTTATGTAAGTGTAAACAAATCAGGAAGAAACATAGTCCCAAGAAACTATGAAAGATTGATGTCCCCTTTAGGAGAGATGTGAACTTAAGGCCAGGAAAAACATTTTCCTGAATACTTCTTTATACATTCTGTGTTTTGAAGACATGTGAATGTGTTGCACATTGAACATTTGAAATAAATGAAAAGAAGCTCCCAGCTCCATCCTTATGACTCCATCTCTCTTCTCTATTTAAAACTCTTTATGAAGCCCCACTAACCTTGGTTTTCAAGGCATGGTTCTTTTTATGGCTTTTCAGGGTCACCACAGTTTGAGGTCTGTGTCCTCTTGCCTCCTTTGACCTCTGAGGTTGTCATACAGGATTCTGCAGGCTGGCTCCTGGGCCACACTCCCTGGAATGGGGACCCCAACATGCTCTATGCTCTGTCTGTTGGCTCTCTTACCTCTTCCACTGGCCAACTCCTACTCATTCTTCAGGTTTCTTTGGAGAAGCTGCTTTCCCAGGACCACCTTCCCTCATCTCCTCACACCCTCTGAGCCCACCCAGCAATGTGTGTGGGGTTCCTTTGCTGTTTGCTCATACAGAACCCCATACTTCTCTTTTTTGGTCAGGTAATGTGTCAAATTTATAAGTAATTATCTGACTTCACCTTTTTTACTCATCTCTAAACTCAACGAGAGTTTTAGATCTCATTTTCTCTTGTGTTCCATCACCTATTTCTAAGCCTCATACTTAGCAGGAGTTTAATATAGACTGTTTCACTGAAGGAGACCACCATTACAGACAATAAAGAGCGGGTCACTTTGCATGTGCACCACAGACAGAATGCAGGAGAGGATAGAGTTTCCAGGAGAAGACAAAGTGAAGAGAAAGACTGCTAGAATGATCTGACAGGAAGTGCTATAAAAGAGCTTAAAAGAAGTGAACAAAAGTGCTCTATGTGAAGCAGAGGTGTTCTTTGACTTAGAGTAATAGAGGACAGGCGTCCTTACTAAAGAGAGGAAAGCCTTGGGGGCAGGGGGAGATAGATAAAAGGAAAAAATTCAAGTTTATGAGGGACAAGTGGGGCTGTGAGCTGGGTGTCAGAGTCCATGTTTTTGGAGGCCTGTGAGCCTCTAAGTAACTACATGAAATACTTCATGCAGGGATTCTTTATGTGTGTTGTTTTTTCCGAGTAAACTACATAGTTATTTTAGGATTCTAAGTCTGGGGATTGAGGATGACTAAGGATCTCGTCAGCCTTAGATAAACGAGACTATTAAGGAGAAGAGAGAAAGATATGATGTCATGAGTGGGGGCAGGAGAACAGGGAAGAACCCAGAGGTGAATGTGGGAGCATTTCGCGGCAACAGCAGCTTGAGTGGGAGGGAGTGGGGAGTGGAGTTAGGAAGGGTCACGGGAGGTCATTGAAACCCCATGGAGGAACCCTGTCACTACTTAGATTTGAAACGCATCGTTTGTTTAATATAGTCCCATTTTCACTGTTAAGGAGAAAAGTGGGTGAGCTTTACATAATATCTTCTTGTCTGCCTTATAAGGGTATAACATCTGGAAAGCTGTGGATTTTTTTTTAATTTGTACAATTTCCACATGATTTTATGTAAAAATCACACGATTTTATAATCCCACTTAGTGGTGGGGAGCAGGAGGCCTTCAGCTCAATTTGGTCCTTAACCCCCACTGACCTTCAGGAACCATGAAGAGTTAGTGTCTCCCCAAATGAAAGTATCTTTTCCCATTGAAACTATATATTGTCACTTTGGGATGGCCTTTCCTGCTGCACTTTTTTTTTTTTTTAAGATTTATTTATTTATGCATACAAGAACTGGGGTGTAGGCCAGAGTGTGGGAGGTGAGAGGATTCACCAGAGACAGAGTGGGGAACAGAACATTTGAATTTGTTAAGGGGAAGGATGTCCTAGAGGAACTCTGCAGAGTTTTGTGGACTCCAACCCCTATTCCAGCTTTCAGGACTCCACCCCCTAGTCCAATGATTGGAAACTACAACTCCCAGCAGTACCAAGGAGAGAACTGCGAGGACCCAAAGGCGGAGCTAAGCAGGCATTCTGGGACTTTGGGGGATAAATAGGGAGCAATTTTCCCAACTCTCTCTCGCTCTCGCAACTGCTCTCCTCTCGGAACCTATTGACTGGGGGCTATCAGTTTGTTACCAGAGCTCCAAGTCAGCTGAGCTGGTAAGATACTCTAATTACTTTGTATCTCTCTCTCTTACCCTGGGTTGTTCCTTTTTTCCTTTCCCCTTTTGTAGATAAACCCATTATTGACCCTTTTATTTGTGCCTGCGGGTGAGGACCCACAGACAGGCAGCCCAGTTCGCTGGGGTGCCCTGTCACAGATTTACTGAAATACACTGCTGAGAGAAGCAGCAGGTGAGACAGGAGAGGACTGCTATACCTAAAACTCTTGTTTTGAACTGAGATTCCTACCCCAGTGAGGCCTGAAGAAGTGTTGGACATGGATGCCATCAGGAAAACAGGATTTTCCCCCAAGGCCAGGATAATAGGATCTACCTGAGTCAAGGCAACAACAAACTCAGGATGTGACAAAGACAGGGTACCAGCCAGTAGACGGTTGTGGGAGGTTTGCTTCTGGCCATTGCTCTTTGTTTAGGTCCCTAGAAAAAGGCCAGCTTCAGATGAAATGTTAGAGCGGGCTTTTACGATATACAACCCCATTCTCTCAGATCATTTGTCTCCCGACAATAAGTGTGTCTTCTAGATTCAACTCCTGCCTCTCTTCAGTTGGCTTCTGGCAGCGACAGGTAGCCTGACTCTGGCTTTTCTGGTACAATCACCTCTTCTCATTCGGACTCTGAATTTTACCTAACTCCCTCCTTCAGAAAGGCCTTATCTCAAAATAAGGACACACTCTGACAAAATGAATTTGGGGGAACAGAAGTCAGGAACAGTAAGGGAAGGCTAAATAAACAACTGTGTTAAACTGGGCAGGCATTGGATGTGATGAGTACTCCTTAAATATGTTGCTGATGCAGGAGGCTGCGCTGTGTCTTATGCAGACAAACCTGTGGTTCCTGCAGGGGGTGACGGGCCTGCCACTATGACTGAGCTGAAGTGGCATTCGGGTGTCGTGGTCTATCTTGCAGCATGGCCCCATTACGTCGATCCCAACCTGCGCTGTGCTGGGGCAAATGAGTGGAGAGCTGGGAATTTGGTGTTTGGGGGATGTTTTTGGCTGCAATGCTATTGAATAGAAAATCAACAGCCTGTATCTCCTTGTACCACACGGTAGGGAGGGCTCTCGGGGCTATCTGTAGAGTATGGATTTTGCTTTTATTGGTCACTAGAGTCACAAGCTGAGAGCTGACAGTAGGTATCTCATGAATCCAGGAAAATGTCCTGAGCTATTTGGGTTGCTGGTGATATCTTTACAAAATAGCTTTTCAGTGTTTCCACAATATAAATAGTAAATAGTAATGACCATTGCAAAAATGAAAAAGGGGGGGGAAACGCTCTTGGTTCTAAAAATTAAAAAAACAGAAAAGTGCTCCTTTACGAGCACTTTTGGCAATACTACCATTGGGTCCACCGGGGTCCCCAGCCACCACTTCTGGGGTTTTCTTCTCTTTTTTTCCCCTCACCTTTTCCTACGTTCCTGTGTCCCCAAAATGTCAGCACCAGTTATATGTTTCTTTGAGTGCTGCTCCAGAGGTTGTCACTCAGAATGACCCCCCTCACAACCCACTGGCCCCACCAAGGGTTAATGACTGTGAACAAGAACTTGGTGTGGGCCCTTCCCCTGCTTCTGGAGGGAAGGAGACTGCTGATTTGCAGTGCTGTGCAAATGGCCGCCACCTTTGACTCTCCAAGGCCCCTACATTCTGACCTTCTCTGCTCTTCTGGTTAATGACATTATAAATGTTCAAGAGGCACACCACTGAGGCAAGAGGCCTCAGCTAATTGGGCAAAATGATTAAATGGAGGTAGACAGTTTTTTAAACTCCACTATACAATAATTATGTATGTGATGAGAGCGTAAGACATTTGAAGGGGGGAAAGCATAAAGCCTAAGGGAGGTTTTGAGGAGAACAATTTAGCTCGAGGTTTGGGGGGATATTTTCTGTTTGAAATTTTGGGTTTTCTTGATAGATGGATTTGCTTCAGGTGGGGTCTTCAAAGGCTCAGGTGTGAGTGACAGAGGAAGGGGAGACTGCAGCTGCAGTACTGAGAGGCCAGATGGTTTGCAAGGAAGAGGCGAAAACTCAGGGAATTCTAATGATGAGAAGCCCTCGAAGAGCTTTCAGAGAGAGGGCAGGCATGCTGTGGATCCCGGGAGCCGTTGAAATTAACATCTAGCAATGACTGTGGAGCATCCTTGTGTACAATACAGGTCTTCAGTACAAAACTGTCTCAGCGTCTGGGGTGAACAACAAACACACTCACAAACGCTATAGCACATGAGTCTGCCAATATGTACACATTTTATGTATTTATGTAGGAAATCTATTATTTATATATTTAAGTGTATCAATACTTGTCTATCAATCTATCTTATACATTACAATAAAATCAAATGGCGGGGAGAACAACTTCCACAAGTTCTCTATTCTCAATCCCTTGTCTACATTCCGTGTCACTTCTGGGAACCAGTCCCCACTGCCTGTCTGGGCAAGAACCAGCTTCCTGAAACAATGGACGATACCCAGCCCAGCACAGGTTGAGCACACTCTTCACTTTCCACAGGAAATGTATACCAATGAAAGTTGAGGTTGTTACCTTGCTCAAATTGGAGCCAAGCTCTCTTCTGAGCTCAAAGGATCCTGTGACTTCATCTGTTACACAGCTGAAGGGTCACTTCAGCTAGCCAGCTGTCACTGCCACAGGAAGAGTCTAAGTCAATGCAGAGTCCATGGAAAGGAACAGCAGCCTTAGGATTCTTATTAGCCCTCAGAGTGCTTGTGTGCATGTGTAGAGGTTGATGGAAAGGTTGGAAAAAGGTTGAAAGGCAAGCATCATTTGCATCTTTTTAAGAAAACTGAGCTTCTGAGACTTTGTGACTTCCTGATAATCTCCCTTAAGAAAAAACACATATCGAATGGGGAATGGGATAAAAAACGGTGGGGGGAGGGAAGTGTACTGGACTATGGTGATGGCGCATGGGTGATTTGGTGATGGGAACCCCACAGGGTATACAACTGAGATGGGAAAAGGCACAAAATGTTGTAAAAATAAACATTATGTTTTTTTTTTAAAGAAAAAACTCACGTCTTAGATTCTGAATTGCGTGTTTTCCTGGGGAGGAGAAAATACCCCAGGAGAAAGGCTGGTCCTACTTCTTTGTTGATGCTGTTCAGGGTTTTTGTTAGCAGTGACCTGACAGGGAGAGAGGGAGAGGGAGTTTTAGAGGCCTCGTCTCATGTTGGGAGGGACTGCTCACTAGGCCAACGTGCTACCTATTTCTTCCTATGAGTCGGTGCATCATCTATAAGCTTGAACCTTCTTTGCCACATTCCCTGAACTTGTTTGACCTTGATTCCTTAGCTGCGAAGATCTATGAAGATGTGAGCTTTTTCTGGTGTGGGTGGTCCCTGCTATGAGAGACTAGAGTGGGTGTTACTTCACCTCTAAGGTATCTCTTGCCTATTTGGTTTGGTCTCTGTCACACTCAGTGTCATAGATATGGATTGGGGGACAAAAAGAATTCCTACTGGGGGCTCTGGAGATTACATTGACTGTGCCATGCCTCTGTCTAATTTGTATGTTTTAGAGCACTAGTGCATTTCCTGTCCTTGGGGTCTATTCTTGGTCTTGGAGGGAAATCAGTAAATAAGACCATAAAAGTTTCAGCTTAGAAAAAAAATACCCACAGCAAAGTAGTCTTTTTTCTTCTTTTTGGGCAGTTTTCTTGTTATCTGAAGAGCAGCTTTGTTGAGTGTCTCACAGGATGGCAGCTGAATTGGCACAGCTAGTCTCTTGTGCTACCTGAGAATCTGCCTGCTGGGTTTTTTTCTCTTTCCCCACTCCCTCATACCTACTTGTCTCCACAGAGTGCTACAAAATACAGTAAAAAGAGGAACAAAACATAGGTGATACTCTCGGACTTTATAGCACATGGTGAATTTTTGAACACAGGGGACATTAAGTGGCCAGTGTCCCGCAGTATAATGGGTGTGTGTGAGATGGGGGGGACAGATAGCGTAGAGAGCAGACTGGGGGACAACTGATGACAGACTCCTACTCTAAGGAGATCATGGACAGAGGATATTAGCTCTGAGTGATGAGGAACTTCTAGCTGACTTGTTCCTCAGTGTGGAGCCAAGGCTTCTGGCTGCCAGTTAATGCGCAGAAAGAACATGGAGAGAGGATGAAGAGTAGGTGAAACTGACCCACACAGAGGCCTAATGAGAGATATGAGGGGCCAAAAATCAGAAATGAGAATGTGAAGTAGTCAGTTGATGAGGAAGTGAAATAGTGGGGCATGGTGGAAGGCGATGTGATTTAGAGGCAGAAGACCCTGGTCTCGTCTGTCATTTATGAGCAGGGAAGTCTGAAGAAAGGGACTTCCCCTCTCAAGTCTCCATTTGATCGTCTGTAAAATGGAGCCAGTGACAATCCCCACCCCCTCAACCTCACAATGATATTGAGAATTAAATGAAAACATTAAAATCTCATAAGCGAAAACCCATGCTTAATATACTACTTGACCGACCGTGATGAATAAATTCAAACGAATAAATAAATACACTAGGGGAACTTGAAACAGAACCTATAGGGGAGATAATTAATCAGAGTAAGCAAGAGGAGGCCAGCGAGGTGGAGAACTAAAAAGAACCAAATGGGGATGTTGGCAAAGGCATCAAGTTTCCTCAAAGATGCAAAATGTGGACACCCAATGAAGGAGCAGCAGTCCTCACTCTTGTGTCAGTGACTGACAAATGGGAGCAGAGATAGTTGCAAGGGTCAGCAGCAAAGAAACCATGGGGTGGAGGCGGGAGAGCAACAGTCAAGCAACAGTTCATGTCAGGTAGATTAAGGGCACAGGCTGGAAGTTGCCCTGATTAGTCAGCTGCAGTGAGCTCGTGTGGCCTAGTGCTGAAGGTGAAGAATGAGCCAGGTTACCTCATGGCTTGAAATTTGGGGTACATGAGATCTCTATTTGAATTTTCCATCTGAGAAAGGCATTTTTTTTTTTTTTGGTAGGAAAGTTTGCATTTATTTGCTTCAAATTCAATTATTTGGAGAGAGTCCTACCTCTAGTGGGACTCTTCAGTGTCAGAAGAGTTAAAGAAGGGTTTCTGGAAGGAAGCAACAATACTTTGTAGCCATTCAAGAAAGGCGCCAGTGAAAATGGAATGATTGCAGTTGATTTAAGGGGTAAAAGTTAAGCGGCAAAAGCCACGGAAGGTTCAAAGGGCTTCTCCGGGCAGTCCTTTTGTTCATGGGCCAGCCAGTGCTGCGGATGGGCTCAAGGAGACTAGGAGGGTGCAGGGCCAGTGCAGGGATGATGGATTGCCGAGGAGCCTATGAAGAATGAGGCAAAGCAGCATGAAACCATTTGTTTGGGCTTTATAGATTTTCTAATAAAAACGTCAAGGTTTTTTCACACCATTTTGAAAATGTCATCACATGCAAAACAGTTCTCCTTGTGCCAGTGACAAAGGCTGCATTTCCAATGGTAAATTCCAGCCCAAGATGCAATAATAAACTTCGTCAGCGTTTCCTCCAAGTCAAACCAAGGAGCAGGTTGGACCCAGGACTCCTCAGGATAATCCATACACAGTTGCCTTCCAGAGAACCCAGAACCTTCTTGGTGATGAAGTGTTTGGGGAGTTTTAAGGGTTAGTGTTAGCTCATGGGAAACATCCCTAAGAGAAGGGAATCCATTTCTGAGCCATGCTTGGGTACTGAAATGTGTATCTTTCGGTCTCTGAATCAAACAAATTATTTCTGATGAGGACATTAAAAATCTTTTAATGGGGCCCTCCCTAGTGGTGCAGCAGGTTAAAGTACATCACTAAGATGCTAAAGCCACTTTGGCATGAGTTCGATCTCCATCCTGGAGGTGACCCACATGGCTTGGCAGACCTCTCCTGACTTGCCCACTGCTCCCCTCAGCAGTGTATTTTGTTGGTTGGCCTGTTCTGCTCCCCACTCTGTCTCTGGTGAATATTCTCACTGCCCCTGCACCTCTGGCCCATACCCCAGTTCTGTATGCATACATAAATAAATCTTAAAAAAAATATTTTAATGTAAATGCTTGTCTCTAGATAATGCCTCTTGTTATCCGCCCTTTTACTATTACTTATTATTTTTACTGCTACTACTAACTACTGCTGCTACTACTATTACTTTGGGCCAACTGTGCATGACAGACCAGCTCAGAATTGGTCTTTTTGGATTTCACTTCCATGATGCTTCTATTTAGCTCAAGAAATTAAAGATATTATCATTATGAAGGGTAGCCCACAAAAGAATGATGATGATGACACTACCTATCCATTCTTCAACTGAACTTCAAAATCCAATGTGTGCTTCACTGTTAATAGCACACTTCAATTTGGAAGTTAAGTTTTTTTTTTTTTTAAAGATTTATTTATTTATTCATACAGAACTGGGGTACAGGCCAGAGATGCGGAGGGTGAGAGGCTTCACTAGAGACAGAGTGGGGAGCAGAACAGGCAAGTCGAGGAAGTACACTGCTGAGGGGAGCAGCGGGCGTGCCAGGAGAGGTCTGCCGCGCAATGTGGATCTCCTCCAGGGCAGGCGGGGATCGAACTCATGCGGAAATGGCTTTAGCTTCTTAGTGCTGTGCTTTAACCCGCTGCGTCACCAGGGAGGGCCCAGGAAGTTAAGTTTTATCCAGTACATGTAATCTATATTTAGTTTTCAAAAGATTTGGAGTTATGAGAAAAGGTTCACAAATCAAGTTGGCCAGATGTACTGTAAAATTTCCCAATAACTGAATCAATTACCTTTGATCTGAATTTATACTGGATAAATTTGAATAAAATCCTATCCTTCCTCTGAGTTGTATTCTATCGCAAGGGTGTAGGCTAGGATACTCACCCCCTTTCACCTTTTAAAGTCATTACAAAATACTTTAACTGGCTCTCTGTACCCCAGATCTCCTGTTATTATCTGGAATATACCCTATATTTCCAGTTAAACTCGCCCACTCCAGCCCTCCCTATCTCCCCATTCCCTATGCGATGCTCCTCTCTCAATTGCATTTTTCCTTCTTTACTTCTTAGCCTTCTGAAATCCTGCTGTTTCTTTTTAACACAGAAGCCGATTTCATGAAAGGAATGATTTCATGAAAGAAATGTGTTTTTTTAAAAAAGGTTTATTTATTTATGCATGCAAGAACTGGGGTACAGGCTAGAGGTGTGGGGGTGAGAGGATTCACCAGACACAGAGCGGGGAGCAGAACAGATGTATCTCCAAAACACTGCTGAGGGGAGCAGCAGGCAAGACAGGAGAGCTCTGCTGCCCTGTGTGGGTCACCTCCCTGGTCGGAGATCGAACTTGTGCTACAGTGTCTGTCAACAGCTTCATTGTGTTGTGCTTTAACCCCTGCGCCACCAGGGAGGGCCCTCAAATGTGATTTTTAACTGTGATTTCTCCTTTGTTTTTATCCTTCAAAGCATGTTGGTGTTTCCAACCCATCCACTATTACCTATATTCTAGTTTAATCCAAGATGCTCACCTTGAAGCCGAAGTAAAAGACTATGTCTCACACAATCTAGAGCCACCTAAGATCCAACTTCTGTGCACTTTCATTTCCATGAATTACGGCGAGACTGATCCTCCCCTTGACAAGGTAGTTCACCTGCAGTGGGTATGTAAAGACTTAGCCTGTGGTGGGACCTGGCCTCGGCTGGTGTCAGCTTGGTTGAGCACACCGGGTATTTCTCCTTCTCCTCCCAGGACCCCTTTATCCTTCCATCTCTGGGTCTCTTTCTCAATGCACAGATTTGGAGAAACAACCTTGCCCGCTCCTGGAAGGGTTGCAAAAAGGCAGGTGCAGTGGCAAAGGCAAAAGGGCTTTGAACCAGCTCTTTGAATAAAAGTCTCCAGAGAATCAGAGCAGGATTGAGAGGCAAAGATGCCAGGACCAGAAGGGAGCTTTTAAAACATGGGTTTTAGCCTGAAATGGAGGGAGGCAGATTTGCCAGCACAGGAGAGGGCTGGGAAGAGAGCCAGCCCCAGGGTGGTGGCTCAGCAGAAGGGTGGGCTCCAGGTGACCGCCAGGAAGCAACAGAGCGGCAACACAAACAGGAAGCGAGACCGCTGGTAACAGGATGGAGCTCTGTGAGGACGGGAAGAGCCGAGCCAGCACCTGGTGGGGGAGGGAGGCCTCTCGGCGCAGGGATCAGAATTGAGACCGAAAACCACACTTAAATACCCAATAATGCTCCCTCTTTCCGTTGTCTTAAAAATAGAACAGAAAGCTGCCTATTTTGTAACCCCTTCCTCCAGCTCTGTTGGGAAGGGGTTTTCAACTTCCCTCCTATCCACTTACACCCAACCGCATAATTAGTGAAATAACACCTCATCTCCAGGCCTGCAGTTACCCTCTGCTGATTCCAGAGGCCTGGGAGGCAGTGCCTGCCTTATTATTTAGAAAACTGCTGGTGGGGCATCTCGCAGATGATTGACTCCCAATGAGAACAGGATCTGCATCTAAAATAATAGGAGGAGGTTGCAGATTGATTCATGGGGCCGAGCCCAAACTCTATTCTTCCTTCCTAGCTCCATCTCTGATCTCCTGTCAGGCTCAAAATTGATAGAACAGCCTGAAGCTATTGAACAGAGTTATGTCGGCAATCACCTTTCTAATTCTTGCATATAGGTACCAATATGTCAAGAGGACCCAGGAAAGGGGACAACAGTGTGGCTTTCTTTAGCGAGATGACAAGCAAACACTTGAATACCAAGAAGCTCACAAGCTTTCGAGCAGCAAGAAAAAAAAAAGTGTTTAAAAGCCCCCCGCTTGTCTTGCACTCCAGTGGCCTCGTAGGGTGCAGAAAGGAGATCTCTAACAAAAAGGTTATTCAGCTGTTCCCGGAATAAACCCATAGGTAACAAGTGTGGACGCAGCAGATGTCAGGAGGCTGAGCGCTATTTTGGAAAACTGCCGACATATTTAGAAATAGCGCTTTCTTATTAACCCGAGCATAATGCAGAAAGTCCTTTAAAATAAAACTTCCCAGATGCCACCTGCATCTGACATGGCAATAGGGTGAATGCCAGTGTGTCCACCGATACTGGAAATGCTCTTAAGAAACAGCCTCGGATGATTGTTCCAGCACAAACAAATCAGAAACTAATTTATGTATTCCTGCAGCTGCACCCCAGCCGAGGCAGTGAGGAGTCGACCAATTCACAGTTGACTAGTGCTGCTTCATTCTTTGCAGATTTTGGCATTTAACTGTAATTAAGATTTATTGTTCACTAGCTTGCAGGTCAGGGCAAGCATGACAATATGGGTAACTTTTCTGTTTACTAGTAAAATGTCTGGTAGGAGAAAGCCTCAAACCTTCCAAGCAGAACCTGACAGAAATAAATAGCACCTCTTCACTCCAGGACCAGCACATTACAGATTTTAATCAGACGCAAGGGTTCTCTTTAAGGGAGGGCCGGGAGAAATCGGAAAGAGCTAGTGAACTGTGCTGTTGCTTTTGCACCAGAAGGTTATGGGCCGGAAGCCAAATCAATTATTGCTGATCTTCTGGATTTGGGGAAGGGCTGTCTGTTTGTTGTGGGAGGGATGAGACCTTGATGCCGACAAAGGTTCTGTGGAGACAGGGACCAGAGGGTCTTCAGGGCCCCTCCTGGTGACTGAGAGCAGAATCATCCCTCATCTCTCTCCACGCTCAAGGATGCCCTTGGACCACATCAGAACGCCCGAGGAGGAGGGAGGCCGGGCCCAGCAGTCGCGGCCACTCACCTGCTTTTACAGTCTGTCTGCCGAAGTCCTGTGCAGGTGACCTATGACACAGTGGGTGTGAATGAACAAACATTCTCGAAGCAGACAGATAAAGAAGGGCATTTCATCCCTGCTGGTATTTTAGAAGGCAGAAATGCTGAAGCTTAAAGTCCTTCAGTTTTCTGGCATCTATAATTTATTATATGTTATTGTTTGTCCTCCTTGCTGTATAAAGGGAACTGCCGATATAAAATAAGAACACATTGCCCACATGGCCCAGACATCTAGACCTTGGTCTTACTCTGTTTCTCTTGTTTTCTTCCAGAAGCGGAGAAAGAAAAAGAAAGCCTTTGCTCTTCACTAGCACCACTGACTACAGACTATATTTTTATATGATATGATAGAAATATCTTCATATCCTACCCTACACGGGAAAGCATTCAAATTGTGACTTACAAAAATTTGTACATTTTAGAAAAAAAATTAAGCCTGAGTGAGTGAGAAAATTGTGTCATTCCCGACATTCTCCTGTTTCCTATTAATATTCGAGTTACTAGTTCACAGACATTGAAAAGGGTGGGTTTATTCTATAGATCTGGTACTTCCCAGTTGCCTTAATTTGAGCCCATTTGTTTTTCTTTTTACCAGAAAAGGATCACAAGAGTCTAAAAAGTCTCAGGAAGACTAAATGTTTTGACATTTAGAGGAGGCCATAAAAACAAGCGTCTTTCCCAAAGGTGAAAGGGAGAAAGTGGGTGTGAAATTAATTTTAATGGTGGATAGAGACAAAATCTGAAAAAGGATTTAAAAGAAAATTTCCTATTTTACCAAAGGAAGGCGTTTTATAGTCATAGATATCAGATTTCTTGTCATATGGGATCGGTGCCATGGATGTGACACTGAGCCACGGAGGAGGAAAAGATCATTGCCGGAGGATAGATTTTAATTTAAAAATTATTGGCATTTTTAACCGGTTAAAAGAAAGTCAGTCTCTGTTCCACTGAAGCCACTGTCATCAGTTTAATTTTCATATCTTCAGTTTCAGTCAGCGTTCCTGTCACCCGAAGACGCTAGGGAAAGATTCACAGGGAGAAAACCTGACCCTGCCTGGGAAGCCAGTTTACCAAGACTGGAAGTTTGATCCATGGTGAATTCTGCAAGGTCATCTCTGGGGATCACAACATCACTCTACGGCCTTCCTGCGTAGCTGATCCAAGCACAGCGCATTTATAAACTCTCGCCTCAGCTGATGCAGATGGGCATGGAAAAGGATGTCAGCACACTCACCAGAGAGTGGAGAGGACTGAGCCGACTGCTGCTGGGGACAGACAATGAAAGGAGGAGGCCGGAGCGGCTGTGGCAGGCCATGCTCGGAACAGGTGGGAAGCTGGAGAAAATCACTTTGCTCCCAGCTGGGGGGGCGCTTTGTGGAGGAAGCAGGGCCTCAGGAGCTGTGAGAATGATTGCAGGAGACAGCTTGATGACATGGGATGGGGCAGGGTTCCAGGAGCAGTTACTCCTGCCCAGGAACTAAGGAAACTTGAAGGAGGAGATATGGTGCCTGGTGGAAGGGGCAGTGGGAATAATTCCAAGGCAGGAAGAGAAAGAACAGGCCAGATATTAGCAGGGCTACTTGGATGCCCTGGATGTGAGGCTCCTTAGCTACTCAGACACCATGGGGATTTCTCCGTTTTTGCTGAAAACATAATTACTTTCCTCTAGTTTTCTGTCTTTAAGCCCTGTTTTCAAAGATGAATTATGTATCTCTGTTGGTCACACATACTTAGTGGGATGTTAAAATATGAGAGAGGATTCATCCAAGGCTACTCAGGAGACAGATAAAGTAGGTGGTCAAAATACAGGGAAAATGAACTCACTTTTGGAAATTTTAAAAATGGATTTTTCAAATGAGAACTATAGCAATGATTTCTGAAGACCATTAAGAATTGGGAATTCCTTTTTACAAGGAGAAGGGTAAAGTACAATTTTCTGTCTTCAAGGAAGAAACAGAGAGGTCAGAGGTTTCAGATGCTATCAGTACATATTAGTGAATTATACTTTAAAATGCTATAGGAATATTTATGCCTATTGATGGCTTGTGAGAGACTGGCTACTTCTCAGTACCTGTCCAAGAAATTGAAGTTATCTGTACTTACAGTTTGATATCAAAGGCAAGTGGACATTTGGTTTATCTTGACCTTCTCTCACCATCAGACCGAGTATCTGCATCGAATTGCCAATTTAAATAGAAATGGATATCCACACTTGATCCATCGTGACCACTCGCCTCTCTTCTGTGAATTACCTCTTCAAACCCTTTGCCCATTTTTCGATTTGGCTCTTGTTTACTGTTTGCAGAAGTTCTGTGCAGATTAGAGATGCACTATTAGTGCCACAGAGTGCTTACTCTCGTGCCCCCTGAACACCAGTCAGGAGAATTGATTTTTTTTTAAATACTTTTTTTTTTTTAAAAAAGATTTATTTATTTGTGCACACAGAAATGGGGTACAGGCCATAGGCTCAGGGGTGGTGAGAGGATTCACCAGAGACAGAGTGGGTACACTGGCAGACTAAGTACACTGCTGAGGGGAGCAGCGGGCGGGTCAGGAGAGGTCTGCAGTGCCATGTGGTCACCTCCCGGGCAGGTAGGGATCGAACTCATGCGGAAGTGGCTTTAGCTTCTTAGTGCTGTGCTTTAACCCGCTGCGCCACCAGGAAGGGCCAAAATACTTTTTAATTGAAGTAAGATTGCACTGTAACACTAGGTAAGTTTCATCATTTACATAGATAAATCATCATTTACATAGATTACATTAAATTTCCCACTAAAATTTAATTCTATCAAAATTGATTTTCTTAATTTGAAAATTTGACAGCCTGAAATGGATGTTTTTGTTTATATTTACTTGCTAAGAAGGTTGAATGTTTTGCCATCTGAATCTTAGAAATCTGTATTTCTTTTGCAAATTTTTGGATAGATTTTTTTTTTCTTTTTACTATTTCTTATGACAAAGGCATTTGTAGGATCCCCGTAGGGTATGAACCCAAGGTCTGTCATTTGTGGTAAATAATTTGTCATGTAAATTTTAGGCACTTTAGGTACCCGTGAGCTAATAGTGCACTTTTCTGCTTGGTTTGCAGGGAAACTTTTGGCTCTATGGACAGGGTGGGGAGAGAACATATATTTAACTCTGGTTTAGATTCCCCTTAAATGTGGATATTGAGGGTCCTCCCTGGTGGCGCAGTGGGTTAAAGCACAGCACTAAGAAGCTAAAGCCACTTTAAGCATGAGTTCGATCCCTGCCCAGGAGGTGACCCACATGGCGCAGCAGACCTCTCCTGACCAGCCTGCTGCTCCTCTCAACAGTGTACTTCGTCAGTCGGCCTGTTCTGCTTCCCACCAGTCTCTGGTGAATCCTCTCACTGCCCCTACACCTCTGGCCTATAGCCAAGTTCTGTAGGCATAAATAAATAAATCTTTTTAAAAAATTTGGAACTTGAACATAATTCACCATATTGAGGGTTAATCTCCTTTTGAAAAACACCTAGTTTGGTCCGCCTACAAATGGTATGTCTTCTTGTATATGGCATTGGCCATTATTGTGGAACAGAGCAATCCTGACCTGGTTGTGCTTAAAGGTATATGTGGTTGACTTTCTTACTATTGAGCTGATGAATTAAATAAAATGCCTCTGTTTTCTCCCCTGGTCACAGAAGTGGGCAGCAAGGGGGCAAGGCTGGCAAGAAGTGGACACCGCAGGTAGAGAGCAAAATAACCCAGCTGCTGAAGGGCAGGCAAGAGACTGAACCTGGCTCAGATGCCATCAGCACGCTGGCTCCATTTTTCTGTGCTTCTTACTGACTTCTTTCATTGGATCCTCCTCCTTGGTAGGTTAGTTTTTTTTATGAGACAGAAAATATTTTGTACATTAAGACCTAGGAGAAAGGAAGACATGTTTCTCACTGAATTCTATCCTACAGAAAGCACTTACTTAACTCAAAGACCAATGTGGGTCAGGAGTGGGGTTGCCGTCTAAAATGTAGGATGCCCAGATGTATTAGAATTGCAAAGAAACCACTCATTGTTTTTTTCTTCTTAAAAATTTATTGCTTATGCATGCAAGAACTGGGCTACAAGCCAGGAGTGCAGGGGTATAAAAGTGGGGATCAGAATAGGCAGATTGAGTAAAATACACTGCTGAGGGGAGCAGCAGGCAGGTCAGGCGAGGTCTGCTGTGCCATGCGGGTCAGCTCCCTGGCGAGGGATCGAACTCATGCTGCAGTGGCTGTGGGTATCTTCATAGTGCTGAGACTTAGCCCCTTGTGCCACCAGGGAGGCCCAACTCATTGTGTTTTTTTTTTTTTTGAGTTGTAAGTATTACCCAAAGTTGCATGGGACATACTTATACTAAAAAATTACTGATTTTTCTAAAAATACTGAGCATCCTATATTTTGAATTTTTCTAAAATTCAAACAGACATTCTGCGTACTAATTTGTCCTGACTAGCGCTAGCTAGTCAGGAGCCTGTATCTAGGTCAGTTAGCCTAGATCAAGGGAATTACGTTCTGTCCACCCTCACATCCATTGTCTGTGGCCAGTGGACTAGATCAGGCTCTCACTGCTGCCCTTGCTGGTCCTGGGGGTGAGTGGGTTACCATGCAGTGTAGACAGCCTCTGGGAGCCCACCACACTCAGCCCACTAAGAAAATTACTTCTGCCTGGCACACATTTTCTGCCAACTTTCTATGTGGCTGCTGTCTCCCGTTCATACCACTTATTCTCTCCACAGAGATCTGAGATTCACTGTCACTATTCACTCACTTGGTCTCTGGTCGGTCCTCGTGCTGTGAACAAAGCTACATGAGGAGCAGGGACTGGTCAGGGGAAATGACATTTCCTCATGACATTTCATGAAGGGTCTGGACACACTAGGTGCCAATATCTACCTGGTGAGAAGAAATCCAGCTCAAGGAGTCCCTATCTGCTACATGGTTTTTCTTCTGCATCTCTTTCCAGACACTAGTCTTATTGAAAATCCAGCATGTTTTCTTTGGACATAGAATATGCGCCTAAGGAGATAAGTAAGCCTGTACTGCTTCAGGGCTCCAGTTTGCATGAATGTGCAAACTTTGGTGCTCTCCATCTGAGTCTTCCTGGTCTCCCAAGCACACAGTAGGGCGACTCTGGGTGTGGGTAGCAAGCATGTCAAGTGACCTGACCAGCAAGGGGCAGAGGCAGAGGACAGGACACTGGGTCAAGATCACAGGAGGTTGTGATGAACTGATTTAGGGAAGCTGGACCCGGACACCCTGGGGTGGCTTACTAACAGATGGCTCTAGAAGGACAAAGGCACCCAGATCTTCCCCCTCCTGCTCTCCATCCCTTCCCTCTGCTTGTCTCCCTTCCCCCAACTCTTCCCTTCCTTCCACTTAAAGAGCGCTTCCTGATACAGGGTACTTTACCTACCCCTCCTGCCCCCATTTTATCATTTTAACAAACCAGGTATAGCCATTTATAGTTAAAAATGAAAACATAAGGGAATCTTATGTTTTTTAAACATAAGAGCAATCTTTTTAAAAAGATTTATTTATTTATGCTTACAGAACTGGGGTACAGGCTAAAGGTGTGGTGGGTGAGAGGATTCAGCAGAGACAGAGTGGGGAACAGAATAGGCAGATGTACTGAAATACATTGCTGAGGGGAGCAGCGGGCGGGTCAGGAGAGGTCTGCTGCGCCATGTGGGTCAGCTCCCTGGCTGGGGATAAAACTTGAGCTGCAGTGGCTTCAGAGAGCTTCATAATGCTGTGCTTTAACCTGTTGTGCCACCAGGGAGAGCCTGGAATGAGCAATCTTAAGGGACCCCAGCTAGAGAGTGATAGGAGCAGATGTTGAACCCATATCTTCTGACACAAATTCAGTGACTTAAGTGCCATGTCATGTTGCCATTTAGCCCACTGCAGATGGAATGCCAGATTGCATGGTATGGATGTGGGCAGAGGGGTGGGAGTGGGAGGAAGGGCAGATATTGGGGTTAGGTGTCCTACACAGGACTTCATAATGCTCTTGCAACTTGGTCTGTCACCAGACTCAGTACAGAGGAAGGAAATCTTCCCCTTTCCATTGTGCCAGCCCCCACCCCACCCTGGCACTCCAGCCTCACCCATCCTGGCTCTGCTCCTTTGTGTTTCATTTCTTGCCTGTAGGCTGGCTGTCTTTCTCTCACATCCAGGGAGGCATTATTACTTTGGAAACAAAGCATGTCCTGCTTGTCCTGGAAAATGGGTTGTCTGGAGAGATTTCCTGCTGTTGCTGTGCTCTTGGTGGCTTGAGAGTTTTGTGAACCGTAGCCACAGAGGGTGGAGCCTCATCTTCTCTTGACCTCTGTCTGACCCTGGTGTCCATCTTAAAAGCCCTCGCCCCTTGCCCTGCCAGCCTAGGACTCCCAAGGCAGGAAACAATTGTGTTGTTAGTCAGTGACAGGGGACATGAGACATAGCAAAATGGGATGTGTCCTTACCTCCGTGGCCACTTGGCTGGCCCCCAGGCAGAACACTCCCCCCGCCCCCCAGCATTCCCCCAGAATCACCTAAAGTCAAGGCTTGCAAAGTTCCTGAGCTCCACTGTGGCCAATTCTGTCAGCAAATCAATACAGGTGCAGAGAGTAGGGGGTTCTCCACCCCCCTTTATAGAACCTTCCTTGAATCCCCACTGCAGCTGAGAATGTGTTTTGGGGGTCAGCTACATTTCTGTACCCAAACTGCATTTGCCTCTGGCCTAGGGATCTATGTCCTCTTTCTCTCTCTTTCTCTTTTTCTCCTTCTCCCTCTCTTCTCATTCTCTCTTCTCTCTACCTCTTGGTCATTCTTTTTCCAGGTTTTGGGAAGCATATCCACACCCTGATTTCTGAGTGGAGAAGCCTTTCACATGAAGGAAGAAAAGAACATACATTAATAGCTTGGAAAACAATGGTAATATTTAATTAACCTTTTGAAATGGCTGATCTGCAAATCTGCACGTGTCAGCTCATCTTCAGAACAGAGGGACTGTGTGTGTCGATGCCAAAATCAACATGCTGGGTCCGTGCATTTCTGCTGTGGGGATTTCACAGGGGGAAAAAGTAAGACCCTCCCCCATCAGTTGTTTTACTTTAAAAATTCATGTGATCCAGCTGCCCTCGTCAGGGCTGGACGCAGCCTGTTGTGCTACACATCTGAGGACCCCAAGTTGAAGCTTGGCTCCGTTCCCTGTCATTGTAGCAGACAGGCCGCAGGTCTCCTGGGGGACAGAGGGTCAATTCTGATGACAGCAAAAATCAGCTCGATGCACTGAAGCCCTCCCTCCCAGCCCAGCGCATGTCACAGGACAAAGGGAATTAGACTCATCTGCAAGTGTCAACTCTCTGGCTTTTTGGTGATTTTTTTTTCTTTCAAAGGTGGTGTGCTCTCTTAGTTTGAGAAGTCTTGTCACTGGGGGAGCATTGGGTTGGCTCATTAAAATATCACCTGGTTAAAGAAAATCAGGTTGATGGAATTGTTTAAGGTATTCCCTGCCTGGAGCCAGCTGATGTTACTCCCATTATAGGTTTCATGGAGAACCCTCTTTTCTTCACTGCACCCATACTTGCTTTAATGAGCAAGTCTCATGATGTACCCAGGAACCCAAGTCCATGGGTGCTGACTGAAAAATTACAATCAGGAGAGTAATGTTTGGTTCTTTAGAACTTCCAGGAGTGTGGACATCAAAAAGATGAAAATAAACAGTTGATTTGTACTTTTAAACTGTACGTACCTATCAATCAAGCAATAAACACTTTAAAATGTTTCAAAAGATTGCTGTCACTTGTGAAAAGTCATTTGTTGTTGCTTTTGTGTATTTTGAATCACCATGTAAAAAAGCTTCGGGCTTTTAGGGAATATGATATATCTGCTGAGACTTGGATTGGATTGGAAAGAATAATGCATAAAAACACTTGACTGAGGTGGGAAGATTCACAGTTGATGGAACAAAAGAATTACTTGGTAATTCTTTTACCAAGTAAAGCTTACTTGGTAAGCTTTACTGGAAGGACATCATACCATGATAGAATAATTGTAAAATAATCTTTCTTTTTAGCAAGATTGAGATAGTGGGATCAAGAAATTAGGCTGGCATACTTAAGAACTTCACTGAAATGACCAGGATATGTCATCTCATGCAGAAGAAAAAATGCTCATCAGTGAGGGCCACAGTCCCAGGAGCAAACCTGATCATCAGTGATTCAACTCACAGACGGTCAATTGCATCAAAGACTGTCGTGACCGGAAGGCTTATAAATATCAAATCTATCAGTGGCAATTGCTTAGGAGCAAGGACTTCTAAGTCCCTAAGTGAGTGGAAGGTAATAGGCAGTAGAAGGAAAGGTAAGTTTGGTTGTGAAGCTACACTTGGAGAGGACATACTACACTTCAAGCTTGGTACTTCATAAGCCATATCCCTTTCAATCAACTAACAAACTTAGGAAGTATTTACTAGCATTAACCCCATTTTGTTATTATTATTTTTATAGAGGTATGGGGGAATGAGAGGATTCACCAGAGACAGAGTGGGGAGCAGAACAGGTGGTTCTACAGAAATACCCTTCTGAGGGGAGTAGTGGGCGAGACAGGAAAGGTCTGCTGCGCCATATAGGTCAGCTCCCTGGCTGGGGACCTAACACATTTGCAGTGACTGTCGATAGCCTCATAACACTGAGACTTAATTTCTTGTACCACCAGGGACACCCCAACCTCATTTTATAGGTGGGGAATCTGAGGCACAGAGAGGCTAAGCAACTTGCCTAAGGTCACCCAGGATATACTGATTCTGAGTCATCAAAGTGTTGCTTGAAGGAGAAGGTATCAGGTGTATGCAATGGTATATATTTTTTCAATGGCTTGTCTGCTTTTTCTAGTCTTCATTTTGTTTGGTAACTGACTTCAGATGCTCAACCTGACTGGTAGTGCCGTAGGAGAATCCAATGTCAGCATCTTCTGAGAAACTGACTTTAACTCTCATCCTTTCTGGGATATCTGGGTCTTTCTTTCCTATGTGAAAGCAGAAACAGGATAGAGCTCAGATTTTGTGAGAGCACATCCATCCTGAACACTCTTAGTGATAAAAGGTAGCAAAACTGGGAGACAAGAACAATGCAGGAGCACTACTGCATCGTGGGTAATATTCCTTCCCCTACATCCCAGACACCCTGAAAAGGAAAGTTCAGTTTCAGGAGCAGGGGACTTGAAAAAGAAGTAGACTAGCCTGCCAAAGGAGACCCTTATTTGTAGAACAACGAGAAGTTTCCATACCAGACTTCCATCCTTGTGGCCTTATGCTTTCTGACCTCTAGGCTGAAGACCATGTGGAGTAGCACCTGAATTTCTGAGAGCATGGAATATCACAGCTGGGAAGGACCTCAGTATGTGGTCTAGGTGAAGTTCCTGATTTCTTGTCCAGGTATGTTCAAATTGCCCAGGACATCTATGATATGATAAGCTGGTAATTTCTCCATAAGGAAATGGCACATGCATGGATATTCTGAAGTTCTGCGCTCCAAAGTGTCTTATGGTTGAGCTAGAACACAAAGAGGCTCATTCCAGCTCTTAGGAGGTTTATTTGGGAGCAGGATGCAGCCTCTGTATCAGGGTTCCCGTTGCCACTGCAAATGAAAGGCCACCGAAACGGCTGTGGAGTAACAATGTCATTGATGACTATTAATGGTGCAAATATCACCAAGACAAGGGACTTCTTTGAATCCCATGTATTCATGCCTGTCTAATTCCCTGAGCTGTGAAACTATCACATTTAGTGATTAGCTCTCTCAGAAAATCTAAGTTGACTCCCAGGAGGTAGGGGGAGACAACTGTATGTGCATACAGAAGAGCGGAGGCTGTATAATTGCGTGTGCGCGCGTGCACGTGTGTGCATTTGTGCATGCAAGTTGTGAGAAGCTGAGGGTCTGAGCAGTTTGCTGAGATTCCCCAGAATACGGAAGGCTTGCGGTGCATATGGGAGAACTGACAAGTATACCAGAAGGTGAGGAAGTGGCTGGAAGCAACACTAATGCCACTCCATCTGGAAAGAAGGGTACTGTTTAGTACGTCTGGAAAGCATTATTTCTGCAAATAGCTCAACCTCTATCAACTTTCAGGCAGGGATCCCGATCTGCTGCCAAAATGAGATCTCCCTGATGGCTCTGTGGTGGGAGAGGCTGAGCAAATGAACTAATAGCAGAAAGCAGGAAATCTGCGGAGATGGAAGCCGCCGGGGTACCACACAGCAAGCACCTGCCTCTCTCCAAAAAGACAGCCGGGGTTTCACATCACATTAGACCAGGGCTGTGCTTGGAGAGGGCTGAACCTGGTGAGATTTGGGGCTCGGCAGTCATCTCCAACAATTTCTCACAATTTTTGGACTCAGAAAAGCCCGCAATATAGTTAGCCAAATGGCTTTCCTGCATTGATTTTTATACCCGTGGGTATTTTGAAGGAAATTAAATCCATGTGTTTCTGATTCAGTTGCCATTAGCACATGAAAACGCTGTTTTGTGAGCGTTATGGTATGCCGTGGGTGCCGTGCTGCTAGTGCTGCTAGATGCCATAAAACCGTCTAGCTAGACACGAAGGTGCAAGAAGCGAGTGCTTTCTGCTTTACGCCATTTCCCTGCCTCTCCAGAAGGCAACATGTTTTTGTCATTTGCATCCTTTCTGAGTGTAGCACAACACGTTTTCTCATGCCTATTAACCATCTATCACTTCCAATTTGAATTAAGCTGTATTAGTGTGGATGATGAGAAATTACCCCTAACCACCAATAGCTGGACACGATTCATATTAAGGCAGCTACCAAAAGTGGTAGTGGTTTCCAGATCCGAGGAAGCCAGTGGAAATATGTCTGTAGAAAGGCACACGCAGGCTCTGGTCTGCAATACTAAAGTATTCAGCAAGTGCTCCAGGGAGGACTAGCAGACAATCCTGGCCTGGAAGCAGGGAGCAGGGAGCGGGGAGCAGGAAGCAGGGAGCAGGGGCCTGCCAGTTTCCATCTCTGAACTTCCACAATGATCAAATGGTCAAATGTGCAGGGGCCTTTGGGCTGTTTCTAAGCTTGACACTTCATGATTGAAAACCAGGCCTTATTTGTCCTTAGTTATCACATTTGTTGCTTGAGTGCATGCCTTAAATCCCTAGTGTG
Source organism: Condylura cristata (assembly GCF_000260355.1). NCBI lineage: Eukaryota > Metazoa > Chordata > Mammalia > Eulipotyphla > Talpidae > Condylura > Condylura cristata. The sequence goes on along the minus strand of NW_004567110.1, from coordinate 52,676,733 downwards.
CTCAAGGTTTTGTGCCCAACATAGAGGGCAAAGGATGAGAGCATGCTTTTGCCTTTGATGACTCCTGATGGTGCAAATCTCTACCAACCCTAAGATTCAGACCAACGCAAGGATCATTTGGAAAGGGGAGGAGCTGGAGAGGACCCATTTATGAGATCTGGCTGCAAGTCAGGCCCTGTGCTAGAAACTTTGCTTGCCATTCTGATGTCATTTGCATAGGGATGCTCTAAAGTACGCATCATGACCTCTGTTTTATAGGTGGAATTGCTGTAAGGATCGGGAGGATTGGATGCTTTGTTCAAGGACACAAAGCTTACAAATGAAAAAGATGGTTGGGTCTCATATCTGACCTCAAAGCTTCCTCCTCTCTGCTGCTTCTTGCAGTTGAATGTGATTATGTTCCACAGACGTGAAAAATATGTAGTATTTTCTATCTGGAATTACAGAGAAGGTGGCTTAATTCTGTTTGCTGACACTGGACACTGAGACGGTACTATGTGTGATGAGCATTGAAGGATGAGCAGGATTTGATAAGCAGAGGAGGAAGGTAGGTTGTGGAGTGACTGAGAGAATCCTACGTGCAAAGTTACAGGTGAAAAGTAGAACCAGCTGTTTCAGCTGAAAATATAGCACTTACTCTTCCCACAACACTGATTAACTTTTCAGCTGCTGAAAGGGCTCGGGCCACATTTCTCCCATGGACACATATCTCAATTGCACATTTTTTTTTTTTTATCAGAAGATAAGATCTCTAGTCTTGTTTGATCTCCAGTCCAGTTTCATTTTTCCCATCAATTGGACTCTGTTGTAAGGATGTCATTTTTGAGAACAGATAGTATCTCCTCAAATGGTGTGGTTGACTTTGACCTTGGTCAACCTTGACGAGCTCTAGTGGAAATGGGGTTCCTTAAATTTGCCTTCACCCACATGATCATCAAAGATGTTTTGCTCTTCCCTTGCAACACAGAAAGAAAGCTGAAAGCACAGCTGGTGGCAATTTTGCTTTGAATTTGGAGGTTGTGGAGCAAACAGGAAATTTCATGCTGCAGTCGTGGTAGAGGCCAAGCGAGCTTTAGTAACTTACACGGTGTGTCCACAACCTGCTTCCCATGAAATTGCTTATAAGTGCCAACAACCTGGGAAGCCGCAGCTGAACTGCTTCTCTAGAAGACTCTGGCTCTCATGCCTAGCTTCTCCCTAGTACGTAATAAAACTGCCTTTTTCTGTGCTTGGACTAGCCAAACTTGCCCCGTACCTGATTTCTGCAGTTTGCTGTCTAAAGCAATGCAATAGGCTGTCTACCAGGAACTGTCTTACCCCAGCATAAGGATTTCAGGAAGTCTCTTGACTCCTGGCAAGGGTGAGCTGTGCTCCTGGCTGAACAAACTTACCTGGGTCTAGAATTTCATCTGTGACTATGGTGCCTTTGGTAACATGTCTGTGCTTTTAATAACATCTGAAAGAATCCTGGAGCTGGTGTCAGCCTGTGGAGAGGCTACAGCACTCCCTTTAGACCCTGGGGACCTTTTTCTAGCCCAGAATCTTTTCCTAAAAAACAAATTTTATCAACTGCCAAGCAAAGGGATCAGACTAGCTAGTCGCCAAGGACCCATCTGGCTCTAAAATTTTCTGATTTCTCAGTGTCTCTTGTTTTAGTCGTGTGGGAAGTTGAGAATTGCTGTTTACTCTCTTTCAAATCTCACGCTCTCAGTATTATTCCAAAGGCTGTTATAGTCCTACACCCCATCCTAGTTTTTGGCTTTGCTCAATTAAAACAAACCCCAATTGGCCTTCCCTGGTGGAGGACAGGTTAAAGTGCAGCATAGCAAGCTTGCCACAGCCACTTCAGTGGGAGTTCGATTCCCGGCCCCTGAGGTGACCCATATGGTGCAGCAGACCTCTCCTATCTTGCCCATTGCTCCTCTCAGCTGTGTACTTTGTCAATCTGCTTGTTCTTTTCCCCACTCTGTCTCTGGTGAATCCTCTCACCAAGCCTGTGCCTCTGGCCTATACCCTAATTCTGTATGCATAAATTATCAATCTTAAAAAAAAACACACAAAAAACTGGGCTCTCCCTGGTGGTACAACAGGTGAAAGCACTGCACTATGAAGCTCTCAGAAGCTACTGCAGCACGTGTTCTATCCCCAGCCAGAGAGGTGACCCACATGGCGCAGCAGACCTCTCTTGACCCTCCTGATGCTCCCCTCAGCAGTGTACTTTGTCGATATGCCTGTTCTGCTCCCCACTCTGTCTCTGGCGAATCTTCTCACCACACCTGCATCTCTGGCCTGCAGTTTAGTTCTGTAAGCATAAATAAATAAATATTAAAAAAAAAAAAAGAAATCTGCCTTTGAAACAAACAAAAAAACAAAACCCCCAGTTTATCTGACCTATTCTCAAAGGACAGTTTTCTCAAACATGCTATCATCCACATGGTCATGAATTTTTGAGACCTTCTCCACAGTCTTCAGTTATGTCCCCATTATACCTTCTAAACAAATATTGATAGGAACATGACTGCATTGGGGTATGGAGTAGTCAGGTCCTGTCTTTCTAAACCTTGCTTCTATGAGAGCTAAACCATGTTAGGGAGTTCACTCTCTCTCTGCTCTCTCTCTGCTCCAGCTGGGGTCTTTTAGATTATAGGCTCCATTAAATGGGCTATAAACATGGCGGCCAACAATGACGGTCCTGGACACACTCATCTCTTGGCTTGTGCAGACATAGGCTAGTCAGGAGGCGAGGAGACATTATTGGCAGGAACCATCGCTTCCTCTATTTGGGAATGAGGAACCATAAATGGTAGCTGCCTTTCAAACTGCCAATAAATAAGTAAATATAGAGCGTGTCGGCACTGGTCTCCCTGCCAAATGCCAGGCTGCTTCTATCCTCATTTTAGGGGGAGATGAAAGCGAGAAGGGCTACTGAAGAGGCTGCTGAAGTAACATCAGTCCTGCTTGGAATCTCTCCTTCTGGAAACCGTTCAATCGACTTTCTGGCCCTTCTTAGAGAGTGACACAATTCTGTCAAACATGAGATTGTGTTAGCTTATTCATAATAATTATCAGCAATTGGATGAAACGGAGCCATTTCTAAGGAGGCACTGTTGTCAACTGGTACTTCTAAGCCTGCAGTTTGGAATAACTGCTGCACCCCAAGAGGGTACATATTTGAGGTGCAGTGAAGGGAGATTTGGTCAGACACATGCTACTAGGAACACTCAGCTTTGGGTGTATTTTCCTCTCAGTCTTCAGGCTCCCAAAGTTTTTAACTTCTGCTTCCTGAAAGGATTTTCTGTGTTGACCAAATCAACACAGAAGTTTCAAGCCCGACAAAAGGGTGGCCAAGTTCTCAATGAGAAAGGCATTGAGAAGAGACATCTGATTTACTTTTGCATGCTGGAGCTAATCACGGTGCCTGATAGAGCAGAGATAGCCATTGTGGAACTGTGGAATAAATGAATTGACTTGGAAATGCTTTGTTTCCTCTCTGCTGTGAGCCACAGTCTCAGGCTGTTCCTGGAGTTTGGATTATTCCAGAGTCACATGTTAAGATTTTCAACTTAAGACTGCACTCTTCCATATGCCCCTATTACCACCCTGTCACACCCTCACTTCAGGCGACGAAGGGTCACCCATACACACAGTCCTCTGAGCATCCCTCACCCTCTCTCTGTTCTAAGGCAACACCCACGAAACCCCATGACATTGCCACCTCCCTTTAAAAATTAAAACTGCTTTCCCATACATTTTTCCCTTTCCCTTGAAAAATTTCAAGACCCTCCAATACAAATGATTCAAAATCTAACTGAGAAACTGAAGAAAGAGAAGGCAAAGGGCTAATAGAGTGAATAGCACAATAACTTCTCTTTTCTTAAGACCCAATGGGATTTTCTCCCTTGATGACTGGTCTCCTGGGCAAAGCCACTAACTTTCAAGGGCCAGACACACTTCAATTTTCTACTATTGTTTTGACAGCTGAAGTGCAGAGGAATTAACCCTTTTGTGTCAGTCTCTTATAGTTTGTTTGGTTACTGCTTTTCTTCTAAGTGTGATTTATTATGTACCTGTTAAGGCCTGGTGTGAAGGCATAGTCACATGTACCCAACAGTGGATATTATTGTGTTTTGACTGGCTTAGAAATCTATGCTTCCCTTACACGTTCTCATGGCCTGGGAAAGAACCAAGACTTCTTGTTAATGGTTTGGAGACAGGACTTTCAGGTAACGAGGGAGAGTCTGTGTTCCAAGAAAGATTCATCTCTTCAGAACTCTATTTCCAAAGAATTGTGGATACTGGTGTGGACAGTGAACAGCTTTTCACATGGGGGTTGGTAGATTTTAAGAGGCAACTTAGGTTAGGCCAGAACCATGAAATTACAGCAATGTGTCACTTACATGCTTTCATACAGCTTTAAGAGCATAATAAGTGTGTTGGTGTCTATAAAGTGACATAATCCTGCATGGCTGGCATTTGTTCTCAGGGTTCTTAATATGCCTTCATTATTTATATTTTTAATTGTGTGAACGTACCCAGCGGCTGAGTGGCAAAGGAAGAGAAGTGTAAAAACGAAATAAATAAATAATTTTCAAAAATCTGAGTTAGTGATGTCTGACTTCCTCTATTCATGCTATTGCTACTCTTGTTGCTTTTTGGTTTTTGTTTTGCTTCTTGACTGTTGTTGTTTTCCACTAAAGCTGTCATTTATCGTGAGAACAAGAGCAGCCATGTGTTGATTTTTCTGGATTCTTTTTGGATACCATCCCAGTGCTAATGAAGGCCTTTCCAAAGTGTTAAAGAGCTGGTGCCAAACTCAGTTATGCTGAAAACAATAGAGGAGAGTGGGGCACAGCTAGCGAGGATAGACCCGGAGATGGAGACACACGCGTGGCCATTGGGAGGAACAGACGCGTGTTCACCTCCCTCTGTTGTTACAGACACACCAGAGCGACAGACACACAAGAGCGTTTGTAGGGACACAGGATGCGTGTACTGGAGCTACATGCAGGAGAACGTGGGGTTATGTTTTTACAAAAAGCACTTTTTGCATCTGCTGGCAGCAAAGCTTTACTGCTCAAAGAACGGACAGAATAGGTTTTGCGCTGCTCCAGCATGTCAGTTGGGAAGCTGTTAAAAGTGGAATTCGCCATCTAAACTACAAATGTAGTTGTGTCTATAAGCATTACATGAGTATTGTTATAGACTGGATTAATCTTATTAAGAGATGGGGATTTTACTTCAAGAAGCATCTGGAAAGCACGTAAGGAAGCTGAGCTGCGACGCCTTTCGTTAATAAACTCTTTAAGATTGGTCTTTGCGTACTTTTGAGGTAGTTTATTACCTGAAATGTGGGAATTTTGGAACGCCTGCGCTCTCTCGCCTCTCATAAATTCGCCTTGCCTTTCTCCCAGTGTGTAATTATTCTCTCCTCAATTTGTTTACACAGCTTGGAGATGGGGACAGAGTTCTCTGGCGACCGTGCAACCGAGTGCAATCACCCTAAAGAGAAGCATTTAGAAGCTATAAAACCTGAATGCCCTGCCATGCACCATTACATCCCATAGTTATTCAAATTTAGTAAATTAAATTAAATAATCTCAAATAACTTGATTTCGGGGCTTTAAAAATTTATCTCTATGGTGCCCAGTAGTCAATTTCCTTTATTATTATTGTTCATCAAGTAGAATTTATGCTTTTTATGAATCAAAATCCTCGCCTTGCTCGCCGTCCTAGCCGCTCGAGGCTCGCTAGGCTGAGTCGGTAGCTTGGTGCGCCATCTACCGGCGGAGTCGGGCACGGCCGCCGCCGAGCTCAAAGAGTTCCGGGAGCCGTTTTCAAAGCTGGCGGCGATGCACAAGTCGCTAAAAATCCGTAGACAGGACGGTGCTCTCAGCTAGTGTGCTAACTGCTCTCTTGGGTTTTGTCGTTGTGGGTCAACTTGAAGTCGCGACGACAACTCGGGGAGATTTGCTGTTGGGGCTGGAGATGAGTTTTTTGTTCTGGCTGCAAAACCAACGCATTGGGGCTGGCTGTGTTCTGCTTCTTTATTAAAGCCCAGATGATCTAATTGGACTGTTGTTAGCCGGACCTGTCTGGGCAGCCATTCCTTCTCCGCCCCGCTAAATCTTTCTCGGCTCATGCCAGTTAATGTCTGGAGTACATTTGATGTTCAGAGACAGTGGCTGTGGAAGCTGAAAGGTCCCTCAGATAAAACCAGGGCTGGATTTTATCCTGCGTTGCAGTTTTAAAAAGCATTTTATTTCCAGGGAAATCTTTTCCCCTTCATATTTCTGAAACGGAGTCCAATTCTGGTGTGTTAGGATCAACTGTATACCATACTTTGTTTTAAGGATTAGTTTAAATTCACATCCATTTTATTGATAGTTTAGCAAGTAAAAGCCATGGAATAAATAAGCGAGTGTTTCAAAAGGAAATCACTCAAAATATTTCTTATTTCAAACTTCTCTGACACCCTTGTCTAATCTATCTTACTTCTGTAAAGTTACATAAATGTGCCACTTACATGCTTTCACACATTTTTTAAGACTAAAATAACCCAAGCATCCCAAACAGGCATCCATGAAGTTCCTTTTTTTCTCTAGACTCCTAAGCAGAGGGCTCACTGTGGCTATTTTTGCATCAAAGAGTGCTTTCCAATTTGCCAGCCACCTCCTCTTTCTCTCCCAGTCAAATGTTTCAACATAGCAACAGATGGTGTTTTAGGCATTTTGCTGAGTTTGGATGGTCTATTTTGTGCTTTCTCAGGAAGATTGTGATGATAAATCCACTTTGTTATTAGTAAGTTCAAATGAGATGCTGGAACTACTTCTTAAAAATCAAGCTCTTTTCATTGAGTCCTGAGGCTCAAATATTGTTAATATGCTTGTCTCATCTTCAAAAGGATACAAAGTCAATCACAAAACAAAACAAAACAAAACAAAACCCCCCAAACCACAAGTTCCCGCCCAAAACAAAAACAAGTAATCTGATTAAATATGGGTAAACTATCTGAATAGATATCTTTCCAGAGAAGATAAAGATGGTCAAGCAGTACATGGAAAGATACTTAACATCACTAATCACCAGGGAAATGCAAATTAAACCACAACAAGGTACCACCTCATGCCTGCTATAATGATACTTAAAAAACAAACAAAAAAACCCCAAGAAACAATAAATGTTGGTGAGGATGTAGAGAAAAGGGAACTCTTATGTATCATTTGTGGGACTGTACATTGTGTAGCTACTATGAAAAGCAGCGTGGAGGTTTCTCAAAAGTTAAAAATTGAACTGCCTATCAGAAAATCCAGAAACAACAAGAGTTGGCAAGGGTGTGAAGAAAAAGGAATCCTTATACACTGTTGGTGGGAATGAAGACTGGTCCATCCCCTACAGAAAACACTATGGAGGTTCTTAAAATATTAAAAGTAGACATGCCACATGACCCTGAAATTCCACCCCGAGACATTTACTCAAGGAATACAAAAACATGAATTTGAAAATATAAACACGCCTATGTACATTGCAGCATTGTGTACAATAGCCAAGTTATGGAAACAACCTAAGTACTGACAGTGAGGAATGTATTAAGAAGGTGTGGTATGTATACATGACAGAATACTACACAGCTGTGAAAAAGGATGAAATCTTGCAATTTGTGATGGAATTGAGGGGATTATGCTAAGTTAAATGAGTCAGAAGGAAAAGACAAATACCCAATGATTTGGGTATTTATGGAATACACATTAACAAGACAAAGGAATTGTCAAAACTAAACCAGAACAAACCCTAGAAATATGTCTGCAGAAATGAGACTTCTAGAAGGATATGGAAGAGTAGGACTGGGAACAAAAGGAGGAGAAGGCCCAATGGTCTATGGTGCTTTGGTGGTGGCTGTGGTGTAGTGACATACATCTGAGGAGGTGTAAACCTATTTCCTGAAATCATATATAGTATTATGAACCTCAATAAAAAGGTAAGACTACTGTATCATCCAACAATTCTACTTCTGTGTATCTATTCACAAAAAATAAAAACACTAACTCAAAAAGATATGTGTACCCCTCCCTATAGTCACTGCAGCATTATTTACAATACAATAGCTAAGATATGAAAATTACTTTTGTGTACCTTGATGGATGAATGAATAAAAACACCTGTAGTATATATACACAATGGAATATTTTTCAACTATAAAGAAGAAATCCTCCCAATTACAGCAACATAGATGGACCTTGAGGGCACTAGGTTAAGTGCAATAACTTAGACAGAGAAAGACAGATACTGTATGATCTCACTTGTTTGTGGACTGTAAAATCACCCCCCCAAACCAACACCCATCCAATCCAAGCTCATTGATTCGGAAAAAAGATTGGTAGTTGCTAACAGAAAATAGGTGAAATAGCTGGAAATAGGTGAAATAGCTGAAGGAATTCCAAAGGCACAAACTTCCAGTTACAAAATCATTACGACCTAGGGGTCTAATTCAAAACTTGGTAGCTCAAGTTAATAACACTGTATTGACTATTTGAAAATTGCAAAGAGAGTAAACCTTAAAACTTCTCATAAAAACATGAAGTCTTCTCTCTCTTTGAAAGGAAAACTTCCCTCCTAATTTATAGCACCAGCCTCTGTAGTTTCTATTTCTATAGATGCTTGCATAGAAAAGTACAAGCAAGAAGATTGGGAACAATCTTAGTTCTTTTGCATGTGTTAAGTTACAGATCTTTAGCGATTTTGAGAACTTTTCATCTTACAGGCAAAAGTTTCAGGCAAAAGTGGCTTTCTATTTCCAGTTTTGTTCAATTATTTGGTAATTTATTGTCTCTGCTATGCCTAAAGGAATTGACAAAGAAACACAGGCATGCACTCTCTCCCCTGAAACCAGTCCTTAGTCAGGTTATCTTATTCTCCGATCAAGAAAACCAGAAGCAGAGTGACTAAAAAATTGTGTTGCCACCAAAGTATCTGTAAGAAGGTGTTCTGAATTAGATAATGTCACCCAACCCAAATGGATTGAAAATCCTAGCCCCTAGTGCCTCAGAATGTGTTCTTGTCGGAGACAGGAGCGTTTCAGAGGTAATGAGGTTAGAATGAGAGCGATTAGCGTGGCCTTAGTCCAATATGCCAGGTGTCCCTTTAAGAAGAGATTAAGACCCAGGTGCACACTCAGGAAAGAGCTCAGGAAGACACAGGAGAAGATACATTTAGGAGGGAAGTCCTTTCCCCAGAACTCTTGGAGAGAACCAAGTGTGCTAACTCTTGATCTTGGATTTTTGTCTCTAGAGCTGTGAGAAATAATTTTGTTTATGTTATCCAGTTTGGGACATGTGTCACAGTAGCCACAGCAAACTAATGTAGCAAATGAGAAAAGTAATTCAGTCATATGTATAAAATGACTTCCATTATTTTGAAGAAGCTGAGGTTCATCTTTCTCAGTAGGGAAATTGGTGCAATATTTGAGGGGGAGGGTCAGTGGTAGGGTGAGAGGGGTGTGATGACCACACACTAAATGAGACCCTCGGAGGTGATCATTTAACCACTGACTCCAGAGTAAATTAGTGTGGCAGTGAAGTCTGTGGAGCATTATCATCAAGAGCAGACCATGGTTAATAATCACCATCTTCGATTTAACGTCATGTAGCTGCACATTAAACACATTTTTATGCTGATAAAAATAGCTATCTCTTTTGTAAACTCTTCACATGATTTTGAACAGAGTTAAACTCTGTGGACCTGCAAATTCCAGGTCCTTCTTACCTGTCCTTATGACCCAACTGGAAGGCCCAGCTGAGAACTTTATGTTTGTATAGTGGATGGTGATGATTTAGCAATAAATGGCTTGTCGGGATTGCCTGACTCATGCAGCTGTTTTCCCAGGGAGTGTCTGGTCAAATGTTTATGTCTTTGCTAGATGCCATGGACATTGAGTTTACTCTAATGGAGTTATCAGTAACTACTTGATAACTTGGAGAACAAGATAAATACTATTGACTACTCAGTTTCACGTGAAAGATTTGTTTGAGGAGACAAGAAGAAACAACGACAGCTTTTCCATGTAGGTCAATCAACATTTCAAAATCAAGTCAAATCATGAGAATTCAACCTCATTTATAAAGTTTTCCTTTTTATTTTCTGTAGTGTGCTTGACTATGTAATCTTGGCTTACCCAAGAAATCCTGAAATCTTTTCTGTGGAAAAGTGGATAAAACTTAAAATGAAATCTCAAAAGGAATTGGAAAGGAGTGAATTAGAACAAAGAAACACTTTTTTTTCTTTTCTTTTCTTTTTTTTTTTTTTTGTAACATAGGCTTTTATTAAAGCTCAGTAGGACATTTGACAAATCAGGTGTTGTTATTAGTGTCCCTTCAGGACATGTGAGGTTACTAATGGCTGCAAGTCTTGGTGATAGCTATAAGAAAACCTTCCATAATAAGCAAATCATGTTGAGATTTCATAAGATTATCATCATCTCTTTTCTGTTCCAGTAGACACATGAGGAAATTGAGTATGATCCGTCATAGGCAGCAGACTGTCTTGCCCATGAGTGAAACAATATCTTAGGAGACTCACACCGTCTTTCTGATAAAAGCCAACAAGAAGCCTGTTAATATGGATCTTTAACTTTATAGTAAACTATGCATTACCTTGTGTTAGATTGTATTTTACACACATGTGTGCACATCCACTGTGCATTAAAAAAGAATTTGGTTAGATGTTAGGCATTTGGTCTTGGTATTAAATACTAAGAGGGCTCATCAAATGTCAAAACTTGGTGTGGGATTAATAAAATGAATGGTCTGACTCAAAATGGTATATGTATGTCACTTTGCTTTTAGTATGTATCTCAAAACGCTCATCCATGAAACTTAAGTTTGACCTGTTTAAAAATGGTTCTCTTGGGCCCACCCTGGTGGTGCAGTGGGTTAAAGCACAACATTAAGAAGCTAAAGCCACTTCAGCATGAGTTCGATCCCCGCCTATCCTGGAGGTGACCCACATGGTGCGGCAGACCTCTCCTGACCCGCCTGATGCTCTCTTCAACAGTGTACTTCATCAGTCGGCCTGTTCTGCTCCCTGCTCTCTCTGGTGAATCCTCTCATTGCCCTGTACCTCTGGCCTGTATCCCAGTTCTGTGTGCATAAATAAATAAATCTTTAAAAAAAAAATGGCTCTCGGCCCTCCCTTGTGGCGCAGCGGGTTGAAGCACAGCACTGAGAATCTGAAGCCGCTTCCGCATGAGTTCGATTCCCGCCTGCCCTGGAGGTGATCCCCTTGGGGTGGCAGACCTCTCCTGACCCGCCCGCTGCTCCCCTCAGCAGTGTACTTCGTCGATCTGCCTGTTCTGTTCCCCACTCTGTCTCTGGTGAAGCCTCTCGCCGCCCTTGAGTCTCTGGCCTGTACCCCAGTTCTTTATGCACAAATAAATTAATCTTTAAAAAAAAAAATGGCTCTCTTTAGCTGGTCAGGTCTTTAAGGTCAAGTTCAAGTGTCAACACTACAGTGATTTACCATTTTATGTTTCTTTTCTGAATTTCTGTCTCTAGCATGGTAGTGCTTTTCCCTTCACATTCCCATTTGCACGAGAGACATGATGGGCTGTGTATTTACATGATTCAGGGTCTGTTTGGAATATGACAAAGATATGCATTGTTTTTCATTTTTCACTTGTCAACAGGATATTTGAAGTGATATGCTAAATATGATCATATGAAGTCACATGACTTTAGATATCATTCTCCTCAAAGCAATCTGATTCCAATGTTCACATTTGAAAATATGATTTTGGTTATTGGTGAATTGACCATCCTGTGATAAGGCATGTTAAGCAATCAAGAGAATATTTTGGGGTTTAGTAGAAAGATTCTGATGCTTTTTCTATCTGGATGGTCCTCAAGATGAATGTGGTATAAAAATATGATGCATTTCATTGCTATAGAAGCTGCTCAGAAATCTTTAGGTATAATAATGCTGACAGCAGCAAACACAAGGTGACATCTTTAAAGATAAGGACATCGAGGTATTGATTAGACAAATCTCCTTGGCAAGGCAGCAGTGATACATACATAGGGGATAGTTGTGTTGGGAAAAAACTGTGAATGCACACACTTGAAGATTCCTTACATAGTTCATAAATAATAATTACAGTAAAGTTTCTGCTAGTGGCTTAAGGATCCAAGTGAATGTTAACATTTCATTTTAAAGATAGATTAAGGATAGATTAATTAATGCTGAATCATATGGTAATTCTTAGGAAAGGATTCTACATATGACATTGAAATTCATACCAAATGAATTCATTACAAGTGGAATAATTACAATGAATACCCAGTAAATTAATAACGACAAGACATTTAGAATTCTAGACACTAAAGTATTGCCGGTAGCAAGTGTCTGGTCACTGTGGAGTGTCAGGGCACGTCACGTGTGAGTCTAGAGGTTCCTAGCATTTCATTGTGAGCTTCCCTGAAGACCGCGTTGGAGATTTCTCTCCTGGCCTTTTGATCTCTGCTAGACCAGAAGTGTAGAGAGTGGAGTCAAGGTCACTTGCTCTTCTATGGATGTTGGTTGCTCAACAAATTTCCTAAGGAAACTTTTTTCCAAAGAAATACTAATTCACTGAAGCAAAACGCTAGGGCAGTTTCCCAAAGCATGCATCTGTTGTTTATTGTTCTTTCTTGTCCCCACTGCCTGTGACTAGGTTGACGGCATTCAGAAGCTTGTTCCGCCCTCAAGAGGATCTAGAAGGGGCCTCTCACTTGCGTAAGTTCATGGAGAGACTCAGAGAAATAGAGGGACTTCTACAGCATTACCTGTCTGTCATTTCCCAGCTCAGGGGTCTTCTTTCTGGCCTCAAGTAGGTCACCTTAACCAAGCTGGGAGCTGTAGTGAGAGAGAGGAAAATGCAAACGAGTCTACCATCCCAGCGACTCTGAGCAATGACCAACGAACAGAGAGATACATTCAAGAAGGAATTAATTTCCTACCCTGGAAAAGGACTTTTGTGTGGTATTAATGTTCTGGGCCTTTTTACCAGTTTAAATAATTCAGAATCACTCCTACTTTACAAAAGTCAAAGACCTGAGGCTTCTTGGAGCTGGCTGTATTTTCCATGTATTTGATGATTTATGATTTCATGAAGCCAAGATAGCGAATAGCTTTTTCCTTCTCCCAATATCTAAACAGAACCCTTCTGGAGAAGCCAGGAGGGACCAATTACTTTGCATGAGAAAAGACCAAGAATGGAGAAAACCTGTGGAGAAGGAGAGGGATTTTGAGCAGCTGCATTGAAGAATTCAACTTTGTGGGGGAGGAAGCCCTGCAGAGGGCTTTTTGGGGGTCTGACTGTGTTCTGTGAAGGCTGATTGACCTTCACACTATCCCTTGACATCGCTCCTTGGAGAGTGATGAATGGAGACTTGCATGGTGGGTGAAGGTTTTGGTTTGTGCTGGCCATAACTCTGGAGAGAGCTAGATTGCAAGGTGACCTGGCTTCACGGGGGTCAGTTTTTATATTCACACACTATTCTGGCGCCTCAGAACAAAAAGGGACTGGGACCCCATTTTGACACCCACAATTAGGGTGAAAGGAAAGCAACATGGATTTGCATAATTCCCTATTTGGTTAATATCTGTTTCTCCCATCAGGCTGTAAACTTTATAGACAGAAAGCCCAGCCTATTTTGGACACATTACCTGGAGGCTAATAGGTGTGCAATAATATTGGTGAAATACTTGAGTATTGGGTTCATTTCCTAGGGCTGCTATAACAAAATGCATAAGCTGGGTGGTTGAAACAACAGAAATTTATTCTTTCTGGTTCCAGAGACCAGAAGACCATGTGAAAGCGTTGGCAAGCGTGGCTCCTTCTGGGGATACAGAGTGAGGCCATTCAAGCTTGCTCCCCTAACTCATGGTGGTGACCTGCAGTGGTTGGTGTTCTTGCATCTGCAGTGAGCCACGCTGCTTCAGTGGTCACTTGGCTCCCTTCCTTCTGTCTTTTCCCAGACACACCTCCCTGTGTCTGTACCCAGGCATTATTTTTACCTCTGAGGTGCGAGTCCTTCTGGGCTAAGGGCTCATTCTTTTCCAGTAAGACTTCATTGCAATTGAAATATTGAAAGACCCTCCTTCCAAATTAGGTTTCCAGCCATTCACAGGGGATTTCAAAGGAAAGGGAAAAAGGAAATGGGGAAGAGAAAAAAGAATGGGAAATCAGTAAAATAATTTGTTAAAGGAAAAGAGCAAACATACGGGGTTTGTAGGCACTGCTTCAGCATGTTGTGTGTGTGTTTGTGTGTGTGTTGGGGGAACACAGCTTAACTCAGCACAAGTGGTGGATTCTTGACATTGGTGGGCTGCTAAGAGGAGTACTTGTGTGAAACCATTCAATCCTGTTTGGACAGGATAATCTCCAAGTCCCATAAATATATCAACAGAAAAGTGGATCAGAATGGGACTGGGCTGCTATAACAAAATGCATAAGTGGATTCTAGAGTGTCCCTCAGCCCCACACCTCTGTCTCCTCCCTCCTGCCCTCACTCAGACTCTCAACCAATCCCATTTGCTTACCTGCCTCTCCCTTCTCACACTCCCTTCCTCTGCTTGTCACCTCTGCTCAGCTAACCCCTCTTTGTTCCCCTGCCATGACCCTCCCTTTCCTGTGTCTGTTTCTTTTCCACTCCCTTGGCAGTGTCCACTCAGAAGAGGGTAATAGACACCAAGGGTGTCCACACCTCTCCTACAGTCTAATGAGCACAGTGCAGATGGTTGCAGGGTTGGGACCTTACGCTAGCCACCCAGTGTCACTAGGAGGTCGCCATGAGCAGAAGCGCTAAGTCATTAGGTAGATCACACATGCCAAATGCTGTTCTAAATGCTTTCTGCATATCTTAAGATGACACTTTGGGTTATAAGCTAAGGGACTTGTTCTTGGTACTGGGCACTTTCACCTGCATTTGTGACCAGACTCTGACCCCAGCCCCAGGCTCTCCATGGTGGCTGCAGACTTCACCTGGCATCCAGGGTATGATCTGCCCGAGTGTCTGGTGTGCTGCGGGGCCTTGCAGTCACCCTTGGGAACCAGGTCCAGGGAGCGAAGGACAGAAAGGAAGCAGGGCAGAGATGACCATCTCTGGAATGGGAGTGGAGGTGACATGTCTTACTTCTGGGCTGAGGCTCTTAAGAGTCAGGGATGGCTCTACTTCTCTCTTCTGCCCTATCTGCCAAGCGTCACTGGTACCATGAGATAAAAGGGGTCTGCCAACTGGGAGTCCTTGAGCAGGTTGTTATCTGGGTGAGAAATAAATTTTATTGGTAAGTCAAAAAAAGGTTGGAACTTTTTTTGTTCCCTTGACTAATAGAGGGTGCAAAACAAGGTCAAGGGTGAGTTTAGTTCCCACTGGACTGCCGGTGTGTTGTTTAACTCTGCAAATCATAGTGGGAACTATGACACTTTCTGGGGAAAAAAAGGACTATGCTTAGCCCCTCTGTTGAAAAGTGTATTTGCATGGAAGGGGTCCTTGTAATTTTTCTAGAAACTGCTGGATTCCCCAGTAAAGCCCTGACCCAGCTGGGCCTCTGTACCCTCAGTGGTTGCAAGTCAAGGAACATGCCAGGGCTACCCCAGGCCAGCTCAGGCCCTGACTCCATCCAGACCAGAGCACTTTACAGTAACAGGATCAGAGTTTGAAAACATTCTATTCATAGAAAAAACATTCTATTCTGTTTTATAGAATGTCGCTTTCCACAGAATTAATATCATCCCTGGGGAAAAGGAAATGAGAAGGCACAGGGAACAAAATTTCAATGGACTTTTTACCCAAATGGGAGACAAGAAAGGACAATCTAGACTTGACTAAGTCATGAATTAGCCAAGGCAAATTTTGCAACTTTGGTGGGTGGGAATAGGGACCTGCAGACATGGCTACTTTGGGTTTTGGAGAAATAAAGGTGATGATGTGTTTGTACCTCTAGCAAACATACCTCTACCACGTGACATTTATCTTCTTATGCGGGTAGTCACCAGTTAATGTTGGCCAAAGTCCCAGTGTTGTCCCAGCCTTTTAATCTTGACAAAGCAACTTTGGGACAGGATTTTGCTCAGTGATGGAGAAGGTGGCTGTCATCCAGGTATTCCTTCGTATAGTCAACAGATATTAATCGAGCACTTACTATGTATCAGGCTCCAGGCTTTACAGACTGTTTAAAAGGTCCCTACCAAAAAGGATGTCTCCTTTGCTACCTGTAAAAAAAGATAGTGTGGGTAACAGAATGAGTAAAAGCTTATTTTTCTGAGCTACATTACCACTCCAATATGATCCTACCAAGAAGGAGGAATACAGAGCAGTACAAAGACAGAGGTTTGAGAATCAGGCTACCTGGGTCCAAATCTCTGCTGGGTTTGCAACTTTGGGCAAATTGTCAGGCACCCCAGGAACTTTGGGGTGTTGCCAAAGTTACAAAGCCCGAAGGTTTCACTTTCTTTACTTGTAAAAGGAAGATAACAATACCTGCTTCATTGCAGAATGAAATGAGATCATTTATATAAGCTTCAAAATACATTAGTTCTGTCCATAAAGCTCTGGACAACTCAGTAAATGGTAGCTATTATAGTCCATGAAAAGGAATTTTTGCGAGATGAAGGAAAGAATGCTTCTGTGAGAACAGAGTTTCATGGGATACTAGGGCAGGGTGTGTGGGCAGTGTGCCCTCTGGCTGAAGATGCTGGGCTCGGGAGGACACACTGGGGCAGGAGGGTCACAGGAAGGGAGGTCATGGCACTCACTTTGTCATCCTTGACGTGCTGCCTGGCATGGGTCCCAGACATGGGGGTGGAGGTAGCAAGGAGCATGCACACTTTTGCAGGGCACTTAGCAAGAGCCGACAGGTGCTATCTTTCCAGAGGACCCCTCCCTATGCCAGCAGGACCCCTCCCTATGCCAGCAGGTGGGGATGACCCATCTCCACCCACTCCCACCTGCAGCTCTATCCATCTCCCACTAGGATTTTTCCAGAGTAAAATGTTAAAAGGGCAACTTCAGTGGCACTTGAGAAGTCAGACTTTCCAGATTCACAGTGTCCCATTTTTTTCTTAGTGCCTTTTAAGAAATAATAAAAAAAAAAATCCTTTGGGTTTCACATTGTGCTTCCTCCTTAGTCTCCGTTTGGAGTAGTGAGTGAACACAGAACTGCATGATAGAGGAAATAGGCTAAACAAAATGCAAAGTTCCTGACCGCTGATACTTGAGATCTAAGAGTGTGAGAGGGAGGCGTAACTTAGTACAGAACAGAGACAAGGCTTTCCCTGATAAAAATCCTTTGTAAAACAGGTGGGTTTCAGGAAGCACTAAATGCAGTTGAGTCAAGAAAACACACTTGGCATGTGTTCTAAATGAAAAAAGAAAAAAGGGGCAAGTGAAAAATTAAGATTATATAATAAAGAGAGGACTTAGAACACTTTGGATTTGGTAGGAGGGAAAAGAAAGATAAAATACTGAGGGTAATATAGGGGGAATGGTTTTAGTTTTCAGACTTCATATAGGTTCAAAGATACTGTGTGACTCAGCCAGACAAAGCTGGCCAGAAAGTCAAGTTTGGGTCCAGGAAATGACATGGCATCAAGGTCAACACAACTCTGCGTTTGATGAGACCTAGAGGCATAGTTATAGGGGCGGGGCGAGGGGTGGTTTGGGGGGAGGACAGGAAGGGCAAGAGGGTGACAGAACAGGTTGGAGGCTGAATCACATGTTAACACATTCCTGCCCCACAGGCTCCATCATTTCAGCACATCATGCTCTACTTTCTTAGACCAAGTCTAGGTAAGAAGGGAGAGAAAACTATTGGGGTTGAGCTGCCACTATTTTAGGGACTGGCAACCTTGTCTTCAACAACCTTTGCGTGTCAGTCTCTTCCTGAAGCATCATCCTGTCACCCTACCTGGGTAATGTGTAGGCTGCAGCCTAGAGCTGAGCTGGTGTGGTTCAAGAGCCTCCGGTTGTCTGTAGGACATGCCAATGGCCAATTCTAGTTGACCCTGAACAACTTGGAGGCTAAGGGTGCAGATCCCTACACAGTTGAAGGTCAGTATATAACTTTCAAATTCTTTAAAATGTTACTACTAATAGCCTAACTGGAAGCCATACTGATAAAATAAGTCATCATTTAATATATACTTTGTGGGCTATATGTATCCTCTAAAGTCAGCAAACAAGAAAAAATTGTTATTAAGAAAATAAAAAAAATAGGAAACACATTTATGTGTATCTATGGAGACTGTAAGTTTTTATCATCTGTTTATAATTTATAAATGAACCTGAGCATTTCAAGGGTTAACTGTAGTCTTGGGAGGCTTCAAAAACCTAATGCAGGTTTCTAGGCTACAGAGAAAAACTGGACATTGAAGGAAGACAGAGGCTTTCTTCAGTGGGTGCAAATACCTCCTTCATATGAAGGCTCTGCATGTGAGATCTAGGAAGGAGAGGCTACAGAGGAAGGGCCTAGAGTGAAAGGCTATTTATCTCTTTTCCAGTACCTTCTGGCTCCAGAGCCTCCTTTTATTAAGTGAAATTTCAAGGCAGTAAGACAAAACAGACCCAGAAGGAAAAATCCTTTTGAATGTATCAGCAGCCTGGTGCCTCAAATCCTGTCTAAAAATGTTTCCCCAAACTCAGGAATACAAAGCAACAATCTTTATTAGTTCCTACAAGTTTGAGGGCTTGGCTCCCCCTGGAAATGGCTCTGGCCCTGGTGTCTCCCATGTTCCTCCTGGGACAGCAGGCGAGTCCCGGCTTGTCTTGTGAAGGGGGCAGACCCACAGGCGAGCCAGCGTCACAAAGCCTTACTTGCATTATGTCTGCTCTTGCTTCACTGCCCAGAGCAAGTCACCTGGCTGAGCCCAGGGTGGGGAGGTAGGAAAGACATCTGCTCACAGTGGGGGGTTCCGCAACATTACTAGAAGAGGGTGGGGAGCGAAGCACCAGAGCTGTCATCTGGCACCACCCGTGGGTGTTATGGTGCCGTCTGTCTCTGAGAGCAACAGAAAGAGCTTCTGTCTGGCTCCTTTTATGGGAAACTGGAATTGACTAAGTGAGAACTTAGGGAAAATGCACTTTGTAGAGGTCAGGGGCTAGAAGAGAGACCCAAAGGAGAACACAGAGCCGAGGGAGTGCCCCTGAAGGGGTAAATTGTACTACCCAGAGGAGGGAAGTCTAAGAAGAGCATGGGTCTGATTCTTCCTCATTCTGTCTGTCTCCGGGCGCTTGTGAAACTTCTGGGGAGCTGCACTCACTAAGGTCATGGCCTGAACTTGCTGGCAGAAAGTTGAGGGTAGAAAACTCAGTCGTGGGGTCACATCTGCTTCCACTGGGGCATGTACCCGTGGATACTGCTCAAACAAGGAGTTCTCTCAAATTGGGGAAAGAGAGTCATATTTTCTGCTGTAAGTTAGAGTTGGACTGACAACCCTAAATCACAGAATAAATGACCTTTATGTTGATATGCAAGAGACACTGAGGTTTAGACTTGAGAATAGGCAGTGACACTGCAAACAACATCCACCTTCAAGACTTGGCGTGGTCTGTGAAAGATTTATTTATTTATGCATATAGAAGTGGGGTACAGGCCAGAGGTGCAGGGGCGGTGAGAAGCTTCACCAGAGACAGAGTGGGGAGCAGAACAGGCAGATCAACGAAGTACACTGCTGAGGGGAGCAGTGAGTGAGACACAAGAGGTCTGCACCATGTGGGTCACCTCCAGGGCAGGGGATTGAACTTGTAATGAAGTGGCTGTGGCCAGCTTGCAGTGCTGTGTTTTAACCTATTGTACCACCAGGGAGGGCCTCTACCAGGCCTTCCTGATCATTCCAAAGTTCAGGGGAGAGGTGAGAGCCAGGGTCCCACCAAGCATCCTCTGTCTCCTCAGCTCTAGACGTCAGAACCCAGTGATTCTTTACTCAGAGTCTGAGGAGCCAGAAATGATTTTTCCATACTTGTGACACCCATGAGTCATTGGTTAAGAAGTTTTATTAATTCTCCAAACATTGCTCCCTATTTTGCCACTTCATGAGCATTCTTGACACCCAGGACTATTGCCATAGTCAGGTATAACTTTGAGTAAAATGTTGAGCGTGATTTTATTTTTTTCTTGCAGTTGTTCTCTGTTGAAAGTTGTATTTAGTGATTCTTGAGGGAAGACAATGCAATAGTTTCAAAATGATGCAGAGGACCTGAAAAAACAGAGGTACATTTAGGAGGTTTTAAACCTTAGGAGACGGTGGATAGAAGTACAATATAATAGACAACCGAGTTTCCAGATGTTTTAGATAGCAGGTGTAGACAACTTTTTTTTCAGACTAATCATGAGACCTAATATAAGTTCAGGGATTCCTTGTCTGAAGAGGATTCTGGAAGCTGAAGAAAAGCATCCAGCAATCATTTCAATATGTGGATTATTTAAAAATTAATCTATTGTGTTTGGCCCACTCAAATACCTGAAATTTGTTTGTATTAATACAAGATTGAAAATAGGGATATAGGATCCTTCCTGGTGGCTCTATGGATTAAAGCACAGCACTACAAAGCTAGTTGCAGCCACTTCAGCAAGAGTTCTAACTTAACCAGGGAGGTGACCCACATGGCGCAGCAGACATCTCCTGTCTCACCTGTTGCTCCCCTCAGCAGTGTACTTCATCAATCTGCCTGTTCTCCCTACTCTGTCTCTGGTGAATCCTCTCACTGCCCTGCACCTTTGGCCTGTACCCCAGTTCTATATGCATAAATAAACAAATCTTTAAACCAAAAAAAGAAAATAGGGATATAAATTTACATCAAGTAAAAATAATACTCTGAAACTTCTGAGACTTCATTTTTTTTTTTTTTGAGATATCTGTAGCTTTAGGTTTTTTACCCTTTAGGTTTTTTTTTTTTTTACAACACAGTTATGGGACAGGGGAGTAGCAGGGCATCTGAAATTCCTCCTTTGTAAAGTTGTCCAGAAATCAGAGTCCCCATCATTTCCTCCCATTGTTTACATTTTCCAGTCTGAAGGCCTATTTTTTGGGGGGGAGTCTTATTCTTTCCAAAGTGGCCTGATGTATTGCGGGCAAGACACCAAAGAGTAATTTTAAAATTTCTCAGCTTCACAGGCCAGGATGCGATTGCCAACACTTTGAAACTGACCCCCACAAACAGCTCTTGAGGCTTACCCACATTAGCACTGCCTCACTGTCACCACATCCATGTTGTCTGGCTTGGCTGGGACTCAGAAGAGGAGCTGGGAAGAGTTCGTTGCACTCTAGACATGAGCACAGAACTGCAGGTGTCTGCTCAGAGGAGCAGGAAAACATTCCCAGACCTGTTTAAAGACCCAGAGGTGATGATAAACTATTCAAAGCAAGTAGAGTGCTTGTGAACACCGACACTGCCCTTAACACCTTTTTTTCTTTTAAGTCACTGTTCAGAAATGTTACCCTTACATAGACACTGTTTTAACTTGATGCTAGTAACAAAAACATATTTATTGGAACACATACTAATTTCATGATGCTTCTGATGAGTTTTGTTTTGTTTACAGGTACACTAGTACCATGTAGACACAATTGCCGAGAACTTTCTTTCACAGAGCTTCTCTTTTCATCTCTTCTCTCCCTATTCCTGCTCCTCCCTACACCCTCCCCTCAGCCCTCCACACTTAGTTGTCTTTGTGTAGTGTCAAACTTCTGCATAGAGACTATGGTGTCATACCACTTTAAGTATATTTTATAAGGTTCCTTAGGAGACCGTGAACTAGAGCAAAGGAGCATGGAAGAGTTGATTTTGTTCCTCCACCTACCGGGAATGGGAAAGAATAGCTATAGGAAATGAGGTCTTTTGAAACTCTAAAATGGGGACTTGAAAACAATGCAACCTTCTGGAAACTCTGGAGTGTCAAAGGAAGTTATCTCCTGTCACAGGAAGAATGAGTGAGGCCTTGTGTCTTGAGGGGCTTCTGGCCATCCTCTCAGGGGCAGCAAACTGAGAAACAAGAGGAGACTTCTTCTGGACAGACTTGGACTCAGCCTGGAGGATCTGAGCCTTAAAGTGATCCAATGCAAGGATATGACTTGATTTTTGAATACTGAAGAAGCTGATTAGAAGCTTCTTTCTTTCTCTTTGTCTTTCTCTCGGGCCTCCCCTCATCCCCTCCCCCTTCCTTTTCTCTCTTCCTTCCCTCTAAATCCCCCTCTCTCCTCCTCCCTCTTTCCACCCTCCCTCACTTTCTCTCCCTCCCTTCCTCCTCCTTCCCTTTCCCTCCCTCCCTCCATTTCTTTCCTCCCTTCCTGTTATTTCTATGATTGAGAGCTAGTGAGGTTTATTTGATTAATAACATGGGACCTGTCCCCATTTTCAAGTTCCAGCTAGGTCATTTTAAGTGAGATATAGATTTTTCTGTTTCCTAGTTATCTTTTCTGATTCCATAAAGAGAACTCATTTATTCCTTCAACAGGTGTTCTTTATTTCCCAGATATCCAGAGCTGGGGGCAGTGTGCTGGGTGGGTGCTCACATTGAATGCAGGTTATCACAGAGCTTCCAGTTACCTGGGAAGGCAGCATTATGCACTGATCATACCAATCAATGAAAAATTAATCACTGCTCTCCGTGCTGTGAAGGAGAAGGAAGGAATGCATGGGGAGAGCATGGATTGGGGGACTTGCTCAAGTGGGGTGGTCAGGGAGGAGATTTCTGAGAAGATGGCATTTGTACTGAGGCTTGAGGATGAGAGGCCAAGACAGTACAGAATGAGAAGGAAGAAACTTCTAGGTGAGGACAAAGCACAGGTAATTTCTGGGCAAATCATGAACTGTTTTCCTACTCCCCCTTTGCAATTCTGTTCTGGCTGTGTGACTTGAGTTCTTAACATTCAACTGAATGCTAACATTCTTAACATTCAGCAGCAAAGAGTTTTGGTAGTGAATCAAGCATTAAACTGCTTGCTATTGAAATGCTTTGTGACTTTGGAACTGCAACATCTCAGGGGTGAAGAGAAGCATGAATATTCTTTTTCTCCAAGCTGTGCACAATCCAGCCCTGCCTTGGGGAGTCCCTAACAAAGGTCCTTTCTGGTGTTTCCCATGTGGGAAGCAGTGATAAGAAGGTGAATCTCCGTGAGCGCTTGTCAAGGAAAGAGCTTTCTTCATATGAAGGGAGACTCACATTGAGTCCTTTCCAGGTAAAAATGTGTTGAGAAACTATATATTTCCTCTTTTCCATTTTATACTTTTTTGACCCATTATGGAAGAATTCTCAAGTCAGAGTTAATTGTTACGGAAGAAAGCCCGGATTTCTAGGTGGGCAGCAAAAACCAAAGTGGTGTCAACTAGGGTGGAAAAATAACACTCGCAAGCCGGAAAATACATTCTCTGAACAGCACTGGCAAGTATTTCTAGCCCACATTGTAAGGTGTAGCTTTCCCATCAGAATGGTGTGTAAGGCTGTTTCTTTAGACCAACTTTATGGAGGGGTGAAGAATTGTCATGAGTGTGAGTTGGGGGAAGCAGGGGCTTACGTGAAGTGAGGTTACTCTGGACACTCTTAAATACTTGTTTTGACTAGATGACCCTGAGAGAAGTTCACAGTCACTAAAAGTCTAAAAGCTTTGTTCTTATTGTTTTGATACCTTCTTGTTTTATTTTTTCATAAATATGACCCTTTAGGGGCCCACTCTGCAACGGGGGTGCAACAGGTTAAAATGCAGCACTACAAAGCTACCCCATGCTACTTCAGTGTGAGTTCGATCCCTGCCCTGGAGGTGACCCACATGGCATGGCAGACCTCTCCTGGCCCACCTGCTGCTCCCCTCAGCGGTGTACTTCATGGATCTGCCTGTTCTGTTCCCCACTCTTTCTCTGGTGAGTCCTCTGACTGCCCCTGCACCTCTGGTCTGCACCCTTGATCTATATGCATAAGCAAGTAAAATAATTTTTAAAAAATGATCCTTTAGTGTGGATCTGCTAATCCTAAGCAGCCTATCCAGCCTCCATTTTATTACCTACAGTTCTGTATTCTTAAGACAAGGTCAGAACTGCCCAGTCATAGGATCCCAACCCTGCAAGGTGCCTTTCCCATTAATTAAGAGCATAAAGCTAGATTACTCTGGGAAGAGTCTGCATGACTGGGAGGGCCCAGGGGGCTGATGATGGATGCATAAACTTACTCCTGACTTATACATTACTAGGTATGACCGGGAACGCCCCTGGGGCGTTGACTGATATATAAACGAAGGACCCCAGAAGCTGATCAGTGGAATGCCTTATTGATAAGATTGAAATCCTGACTGGGGAGTCAGGGCTTGATCTACATACCAAGCTATCAGCAGATGAGAAGTACAGTTCCACCCTTCCCCTGCTTCTTCTACTTCCTCTCTTTTTTGACTTCCTCATATGACTAATGCTGTATGACTAGTTTATGAATAAAAAGGCCAGGATCTTGCTCTTGGGCAGCATCCTGCATTACGTAGCCTGCTCCACGACTCCATCACTTTATCAGTGTGGTGTTGCCCGATGCAACACTTTAGGATATGTAAACATTTGGAATCATGGCATTTCAGTAATATATGTTAATCATTCACTTTTCTTACATAATGCTACTTTTGTGAGTCCTTTGTGTCTTATTTTGAGACTGGCTTGCTTTGTTGGTTAAAGACTTTTTATATATGTCTTATGCAGTCATTTTCAAATTTTTTTCAACAATTTATTTATTTATACAAGAACTAGGGTATAGGCCAGAGGTGCAGGGGTCAACGGGATGTAAGAGGACTCACTAGAGACAGAGTGGGGAGCAGAACAGGCAGATCGACAGAGTATACTGCTGAGGAGAGCAGCAGGTGGGACAGAGAGGTCTGCTGCGCCATGTGGGTCAGCAATCTGATTGGGGATGGAATTCCTGCTGCAGTGGCTGCAAATAGCTTCATAGTGCTGTACTTCAATCTGTTGCACCACCAGGGCAGGCCCTATTTTCAAATTTTTTTTAATGCTAGCCATAGCACAAAACATACTTTATCCAAAATAACAAGATTCTTGAAATATTATTTATTCTTTTCCTATAAGAGGTGTAATCTTTCATTATCTATCCAATATTATTCTATTTCATTTTTTAAATTGCTAGTTAAAACCTGCTAAGTTTTGTCAGTATTCACTAATGGGTCGAGACCTACAATTTGAGAAATACTGCAGGACTCAGCCATTGAGCCTTTGGTGGTTCATTACCTATTCAGTTCATACACGTTCATCTCACTGTGATCTCATCATGGACTTATGAGCTCTTCAGTAAATAAATTTCTTCAGCTCAGTAAATTTCCTTTCTCCTCTCGTTCCCCAGGATTCAGCCCATGACAGGTGTTTCTAAAGGATAATTGTAGAAATAGTTGACTTAATTTCTTGAGTTTTGAACTCTCTGTCATTTCTAATTTGACTTGAATCATAAGCAAAAAGAGTCTTTTAATTAGATACTCTTTGCTGGTGAATTAAAAGTTCTGGAGAATTTGGCTCCTCTGGTCAAAATTTCAGCCAGCTTGACTCTTGAATCCCTTTTTTTTTTTGCTTTGATCTCTCATCATATTCATTTGTCATAAACTACTTTATGGAGATAGGTTAAAACTTGACCATTTCTGTAAATATGAGTTTTCCCCATTTCCAAAAAAAAAAACCCTTTTTAAGATTTGAGGATTAAATAAAACAATATAGGTAAGGTACTTAGAACACATGGTCATCCCTCAATATTAACCACTGTTACTTTTGTCAATTTTTTTTTTTATTTTCAAATGTACTTGCTGCTAAGAACCCATAGCATTCTCCAGCTTCATATTCTGTTATTTCAAACTGTAATGTTCAAAGAAGATGATAAAGAGAATGTAGAAGAAAGAGTTCAGGGAATCAGAGGATGTATCTTTTTACCTATTCAACTCCAACATTCAGTAGGCATAATAGCTCGTTCATAACCTGCTAACTGTAACTTGATAAGGAACAGAAAGTCTTGGCCCCTATTGAAGATAATAAGAGCTAAACCAACCCTCTGATATCCACTTATTGGTGGTCAAGTCTTAATAAGGATGAATTCTGTACCACTGAGGCAATTTTATAAGCAGTGATTTTGCAAATCTCCCCTAAAGGAAGCTATGGTCATTTATTGGGTAAACATCCCCTGAGGGATAGGTTATATCCAATTGATTCAAAGGTTGTTGTTTATAGTTCTGGTTGAGTTGACATTGATTGTTGGGACCCTAAAGCACCATCATCACGTACCTGTAAAAGGAGGAGAAAATAACACATGAAGTCATGACCTTGGTCCATATCACAATAAGTCTAATGGTTTAATAGACAAGCAGGTAGTCATTTCTCCAATTCCTGAATATATATTAGAAGAACATACTTAGTTTGACAGAATAGCACACTTTTTTTGACTTTTGAAGTAAGAAGTATTACAGTCAGAAAAGCCAAGTGGAAGTTCCTTCCTAAACCAGAATAGTAAGTCAAAAGCAGCATTAGATCCTGTAAATAGTGACGGGGATGAATAACAACACAAAAATGACATAAATAATGCAAAGGTAAAGGCTTTCATCATAATCATAAGTCTGGATTTTGTAAAACTAGATGGATCATGGAAGATGACATGTATCCAGCTAGTGACTCCAGTTATAGTTGCTTTGTCAAATGTGCTATTGTGTCAAGTTTTCTTTTTTTTAAGATTTTATTTTTATTGATGCATACAAGGACAGGGGTGTAGACCAGACATGCAGGGGATGATAGGATTCACCAGAGATAGAGTGGGGAGCAGAAATAGTGGATCTACTGAAGTATACTACTGAGGGGAACAGAGGGTGAGACAGGAGAGGTCTGCTGTGCCATATGGATCACCTCCCTGGCTAGGGATCAAACTCATGCAAGGGTGGTTTGCAATAGCTTGATAGTGCTGAGACTTTAACCCCTGAACAACCAAGGAGGTCCTCAAGTGTGTCTAAATCACACAATAGACTCAAGTATAGGGGATATAGCTGTTGATATGACTAATGAATTTTTTCATAGTAAGGAGAAACAAAAGTTGTAATTCATAGGATGGATGACAGTGTACAGTGAAGATATAGTAGAAGATATATATGTATTTTCTTGCATTATTACCTAATCTGAAAAGATCTATATGGACTGAACATTTTTCAAAGCATTGATTCATTATGGCAGGAATTCCAGTGTCTTAGTAGGATAAATATTCCACTGATAAATACTCCATATCAGTGAAGGTTATAGGTGTTCATTGGTGTGGAGTATGCGAGAATATACCTTAAATAGGAATAAAAATTTTGTACTCAGTACAGAATCTACTACTATTAAGAAAGAAACATGAGGGCCCTCCCTGGTGGCACAGCGGTTTAAAGCACTGCACTGAGAAGCTAAAGCCACTTCTGTATGAGTTTGATTCCTGCCTGCCCCGGAGGTGACCACATGGCGTGGTAGACCTCTCCTG
>NW_004567110.1:52594931-52648580 GCF_000260355.1 Condylura cristata | reverse complement strand
TGTCCCTCTGTCACTTTGGTCTCTTCATGGCAAAACAAATAAACTGGTGGCCACACCTCCACCTCACCTGATACTGTTTACTCATGTCTATATCCTCAGCTCACATCTCTTAGCACAAAACGGATGTCTTATGGCTAGGTTATAGAAGAGGTTCACAGATGGATGAATTAGATATGACATTTCAGAATGCCATTTGAGACCCTAAAAGTTGGTGGTGAGAAAGGTATGCACCAGAAGCAGAGCTTGGCACTGGTACTGCATGTAGTCATCTACCTTTTGTGAAAAGAGAAGTGGCTTGAGCTAAGATATACATAGGCTAGGGCCCTCCCTGGTGGCTCAGCGGGTTAAAGCACAGCCCTAAGAAGCTAAAGTCACTGCCGCATGAATGTTCGATCCCTGCCTGCCCCGGAGGTGACCACATGGCCGGGAAGACCTCTCCTGACCTGCCCCCTGCTCCTCTCCATAGTGTACTTCGAAGATCTGCCTGTTCTGCTCCCCACTCTGTCTCTGGCGAATCCTTTCACTGACCCTACACCTCTGGCTTATACCCAGTTCTGTATGCATAAATAAGTAAATCTTAGAAAAAAAGAAAAAAAAAGACTATACATAGGCTCTGGGGAAGTGATAAATGACTTGGCTAGCTTTTAAAGAGCAAATAAGGAGAGAAGGGAAAGATTTCTTGAGGCGAGGTATGTGAGTGGACCTATGAGAGTGGTCATAGATTGCAAAGATCTTTGTATTAAATGTGAACACACCAAGAGTCACTGAAGCAGAAGTAATAAACCACCAAGCAGGTGCGATACTTAGCTAGTTGATGTAAGCCTCTGGCCTCGGCTTCCCAAGTTCATGAGCAATGAGTCTACAAATGGAGTAATCCTGAAGACAACAGTAGAGGTGATACATGGATCCAACAGCATGGACTTCATCTCACCAAGGCCATGTAGCTACTGCTGTTGCTGCAAGTATAACTATTTTTTAAATTTTTTTATTAATATAACAGTTTATTTTTACATCATTTTGTACATTTTTTTTCATCTCAATTGTAATCCCCGCGGGTTTCCCATTACTGAGTCACCCATGTGCCATCACCATAGTCCCGTGCATTTCCCTCCCCTGCCCCCCGTTTTTGATCCTATTCCCCACTCCACCCCCACAAAATGTCTCTGGTCTATGGTTGTTCATTATTCTTGTTATTTTCTCGCCTGGTTCATTATACTCCTGCTATGAGTGAAACCATCCGGTATTTTTCTTTGTCTTTCTGGCTTACCTCACTAAGCATGATCTTTTCCAGCTCCATCCAAGTTGCTGCAAAAGACATGTGTTTCTTTTCTTTTTGGTTGCTGAGTAATATTCCATTGTATATATGTACCACAACTTCTTAATACAGTCATCTACTTTTGGGCATTTTGGGCTGTTTCCATGTTTTTCCTATTGTAAATAAAGCAGCAATAAACATGGGGGTGCAGGTATCTTTTTCAATCAGTGTTTTTGTGTCTTTTGGGTAGATACCTAGGAGTGGGATTGCTGGGTCATAGCTGCAAGTATAACTATTAGTCCAAAGTGCCTTAAGCAGACCAGAAATTTACTTACGGCAAATCTGTTCTATAAATCCCTTCCCATCTTGAATAAAGCAATGACTCATATTCATTGAGATTGCTGTATATTCTGGATAACAATTTGTTATTTTTGCCCTTATGATTTTGGCTATTATGCTATCCAAGGGCTCAGAGAGTGTATGATAGACTGATGTGGCATGACACATAGGAGCTTCTTAGAGCAGAGACTCACTTAATTGCAAAGGAGGTGTGACAGCAGGCACAGGGCCTTCGGATAACTGATTCTTCTCTATGTCATGCCATTCATAAGTTGCCAATGAGGTAGAAAAGTGGAAACAACTTTTAAAGAAGCTGCTGATTCACCAACTTGAATGTGACACTTCAATGGAGGAGATGCTACTTTCGACAGGGCAGACTTTTAGATTAATGCTGTTTCGTGTGCCATATTCCTAAGTAGAAGAATTGAATCCAGGAAGTAGATGTGGCTGTGTTCATCATCGTTTCCATCTTCATGATTGCCTTCAGAAATTTTGTTTCCCATTCAAAAGATTTTGGATATTCTTATTCTCAGAGATGACTGTTTCCACCAAGGAACACAGTGACAGTGATGTAAATGTAAAGCAATGGCTGTCCCTCTGTCACTTTGGTCTCTTCATGGCAAAGAAAGATTTACCAAGCTAAAAGGAGCAATTGATGCTGATTATCGTGAGGTGACTGGCTTGCTGCTACACAAAGATGACAGGGAGGCTTGTGTTTGTGCTTGGCATTTTTGTGACTCTCCTGGTAGATTTTGATGCTTTCATGCTCAGTTTAAGTTGCAATGGGCAAGTACAGTATCAAGGCATGGTGGGAAGGACTTAGATCCTGCACTGTTTGTATTGTATTGCATCTTAGGGATGCAGAATTGAAGGGATTTAGGATGGGTGGTTGAGCAGTGATGCAATGATGATCAAGTATGGCCTTCAGACCAGCTGCCGCAGGTGAGAGCTGGAGTTCACCTCATGAACAATCCCTTTGTGAAACAAAATTCCAGAGCACCCATGCTTGGATGGAGTGAACTTAAAGTATAAAACAGGTATAAATGAACAATGTAAGGTGTGGACTGTAATAGGCAATGTAGTGTCCTGCTCACTTCTGCTTTCCTGGGCTTGAAAGCCAGAGATGCCATGTCGTCACTGCTTATCAGTTGTCTTCTTCTCCAAAACATTTCCCTAAACTGATGGAATAGCCTGGTTATGAAAATTTTACTGTCTGCCAGGTTAGGGGATAATTCTCAGTTCTGTTAATGCTCAGATCAAGACTGGATTTCAACCAAGAAAAAAGTTTTATTCAGCTCTTATCTCCATTCTCATCCTCCCCCACCCAGTAATTTATTCTCTTCTTCCTACACCTGTTTATCCTGGAGATACCCCCTAAAAAAATCCTGATTTCCTGAATCTCTGACAGTCTCTGAGCTTCTCCATCCTTTGGTGTTTGGGCCTGGGATAAGGCAATGCATTCATTATCCCAGGAATAAAAATAAGAACGTTGGTGAATAAAGGAATTAAATTGCAGAAATTTTACATCTGAAGGGTCCCAGAAAGAGCCACCTCTTTTTTGACCCCCCCTTTTTTTTTTACATCAAATCCTAATGCTTGCATACAAAAGCACACTGAATATACAATAGGTTGTATTTTTACAAGAACATTGCAGAAGGGAAGAGAAAGAGTGTAGACATTGCACACTCTTCTAGAACACAGCCTAGAAGCAACCAAAGCACTTAACTCTTGTTTCATAGGCTACAAGTCACATGGTCCACCAAAAACAGGAGAGGAGAATGAGACACGGGCAAGATGAGGAATCTTTACATCAATAAACGCAAATTTGGAAAGTCATTTTCTTCTCATTGAGTTTTTATGTATATTAAATTCTTTCCTTTCCCCAAGTTGTGGTGGCTGGCTCAAACCATCTCAACCCAATTACAGAAAAGGAGAGATGTTGTCTTTAATGTGTTTATTCCAGTGATAAATTCTGAAGTACTTGATTGATTTGAGATGGGCTAAATAACATTAAATATAGCAAAGTCACCTTGACTACAATTTGAGGTTCAATTTGAAACAAAACGGTAACTAATAAACTAATAAATAAATTCTGTTAGGCATATCTACTGCAGTTTTTAAGAACTTCGATGAAATTTTGCATATGGATAGAGGTTACAAGGACACATGATTATACAGGGAGAGGTGCACAATTTAGACTCACTGATGATACCAGGAAAAATGTAAAAATAATTACAGATCCTTTGATACTGATGCACATTGTCATAATGACCGCCATTACTGACTTTGAGACCACATTCCATAATGAGTCTTTTTTTGGGACTTAGTGTTACAAAGAAGTGCCAGAGATATCGTTTTTCCTTAATGAATGTGTAGTTCTGAGTAGTAACGATGGCAATACTGTATTATTCTGTGAACAAAGTTCTGCTGAATTCACAGACAGGTGACATTGTGTGGGCACTAATGTATATGAAGCTCTCTGTTGTAATAAGATTGCTATTATCTTTAACACAATAATGCTGAATGTGCCCTGCACTTATCAGTAGGTGCTATTAGCTAAGCCTTGACTTAACTCTTTAGGGTCTGATTTAAGCAGCAATTCCTATCAGTGATTTTCAACTTCAGAAATAAGGACTCTTATTGATTTTATTTGATCTTAATTTATTATTATTTTTTTACAGCTCCCACACTTCCTTTCCCTCTTTTTTTGTGTGAGTGTGTCTTAAAGATTTATTTATTTATACATATAGGAATGGGGGTACAGGCCAGAGGTGCAAGGAGTGAGAGGATTCACAAGAGATACAGTGGGGAGCAAAACAGGCAGATTGACTAAAACACACTGCCGAGGGGAGCAGTGGGCATGACAGGAGAGGTCTGCTGTGCTATGTGGGTCACCTCCCTGGCCAGGGATCGAACCCCTGCTGTAGTGGCTGCAGATAGCTTCATAGTGTTGTGCTTTAAAACCTAGTGCCTTGTGTGTTTTTATAATGTCTACCTTTGCATCTAAATTCTTCCATAGGTATAAATGTTTATTTGGCATTTGATCTGACGGGTGTGTTCACTTCCATCTTCATGTGTGGAGTGTGCACTTTGCCTGAATCTCAAATCTCATCCTCTAGCCTGTAAGGTCTCTATAGAGCAGTATGACTTCTTTAAAAATAACACATTCTTTAAGTAGAGGTGACTGGCCTGGCTTGTAAGGAATGTAAACATTGCACTGATTAGACTTGGACACAGTACTCTGAGCCAAAAGAGGACCCTGTGAGGCAGAAGAAAAGCCATGGTTCTTGTTGCCTGCTCACCGGCAACACCCCAGGGCACATGTACACACAAATCAGATACTCCTTATGCTAGAGGGAGAAGACCAACCCAGACACAGGCAGGATCCTAGGAGCAATTTCATTCTCCTCCATTATCTGCCTGCAGATCATCCACTTTAGGGATTATCTCCAGGAGGGCAACAGCCTTTGGCTGTTTGGCCTTTGCACATCACTGGCTTCTTCCCGCACTCCTGGTGCCTGCGTGAAGCCTGCAGCCCAGCATTTTCAGGAGAGAGAGAATCAGGAAGGAGAGTCCACCACATCCCTGGGCAGCTATTTCTGTCAACTGAAAAGGCCATTTAAGCAAAACACTTAATTACCTTTCCTCCTCCTTGCAACCCCTGGGAAAGTATGAGCCAGTCAGATAATGAGCTTAGAGAGCGAGCAGCTTGGCGAGGACTGAGATTTTCATCAGCCAGAGGAGTGACCTCATCCGATCCCATCACAGAATGGGGAACAGAGAGACCAACAAGAGGGTGGAATAAACAGGCTTGCTGAACGTAGCTTCATTATTTCACCTGTCACGTTGCAAATTTCTAGAATATCAGAAAGCTCCAAATTCACAGGTAAAGCAACCAGGCTGGGCCTGAGATTGGTTGTCGTCTGATACAGATGTGACTTCCCACAAATTGGTCTTGTGTAAAAGCCTGCCTGTCTGTCTGCCCTGATCCCTGATCTGCCTTGCCAGCCAACCATACTGGGCCTTAGGTTTCTGACTGATAAAGTGTGGGTCTCTGAGGTAACTTTAAATTCTAGAATGCTCAAAAAAAGAAAAAAAAATACTGCTTTCTGTATAA
Organism: Condylura cristata; assembly: GCF_000260355.1. Classification (NCBI taxonomy): domain Eukaryota; kingdom Metazoa; phylum Chordata; class Mammalia; order Eulipotyphla; family Talpidae; genus Condylura; species Condylura cristata. The sequence goes on along the minus strand of NW_004567110.1, from coordinate 52,642,869 downwards.
GGAGGTTGGGAAGATAGAATCTCTTCAAGCCTGTGGCCTGACTGCCTCTGAGGGAGGCAGTGTGGATTGTGAGTTGCTTTTCTGTGCCCCTTGAGGGTGTGGCCCAGGCTAGTGAAAGTTGCCCTCCCAAGGCTTCCAGAAGCAAGTGGTTCTGCTTGAAGAAATGCTCACTATTTGCCAAAAAGGGGATGAAGAGCTGAGCCTTTAAGGAAGAGAAGGCATGACTGCAGCAAGGGGCAGCATCTTGAAAGAGCTCCTGTCAGTCCTGACGGGAAAGGGTAACAGATGGCCAGCCTCTGTGGTTGAGCTCGCTGGGCGTTGTGCTTAAAGTCTTACCCATTTGACCTTGGAGTATCTCACGTGCTCTGTCTCCTGTTTACCCTGCTGGGACCTGGCATTTACCCTGTGCCAGCCTGTCATGTTACCTTGGCCAGGCAGATTCCTGCTGTCTGCTCAGACCCCACTGCCTACTTTTGTCCAGATGTGGTCCACTGGGGCCCATTCTAGGACTGGAACATTGGCCTACCCACAGCTTCCAGTCCTGCCCTCTCACTTGCTCCCCCAGGTCTGCATCGCTTTTTCAGACACCCTGTTGTCCCCTGGGTTGTTACTCTATGGTCCCTGTGTGGAGACCACTAAGGGAAACATGGAGGATGAAACAGAAGGAGGGTTTGGTTAAAGGTCCCCACGTCCTGGGGGGTACCAGATTGGAGGGCTGAGAATGTCACTCCATTCCATCTACTCATCAGATCAGCAGAAGTCCCTTACGCCTGCACTAGCTGCTGGAGTCACAGCATTCAACCCACAGATTAAAAACACCCACTCTTCAGAGTCTGTTGCTGGGGAAACATGTGGGGACTAAAATAAAAAAAAAATTAGCTTGATTAAATAGGTTAAATATATTTAAAAAAGTATATTAGACTGTAACTGCTACTAGGAAGTAAAGCAATGAAGGAAGATAGGAAAGGGGAGCATGAGGAAGAGGTTTGAATATTCAAGGGGGGTGGTAGGGAGGTCTACCTGAGAAGAGACATCTGATTAAAAATTAGATGGATGGAGCTGGAAAAGATCATGCTTAGTGAAATAAGCCAGAAAGAAAAGGAAAAATACCGGATGGTTTCTCTCATAGAAGGAATGTAATGGAACAGGCGAGAAAATAATGATAATGATGAACAGCTATATACCAGAGACATTTTATGGGGGTGGAGTAGGGAGTTGGATCAAGAACAGTGGGGGGAGGGAAATGCACTGGTCTGTGGTGATGGCACATGGGTGATCTGGTGATGGGAAACCCAAGGGGATTGCAACTGAGATGGAAAATTTCACAAAAATATGTAAAAATAAACCATTTTACATATATATAAAAAAATTAGATGGACATGGGAAAGGAAGTCATGCAGATACCCAATGAAGGAGGACTCCATGTAGAGAGAATAGTAAGTGCAAAGGTCCTGAGGCATAATTCTTTTTGGTAGATGAGAGAAGTAGCAAAGAAGCTGGTATGGCTGGCAGCAGACCACCTCACAGGAGATAGGGGTGACAGTGGTGACACAGTGTGGAGCTTTGCAGGTTACTTAGTGCTGTGCTTAACCTGCTGTGCTATCAGGCAGGGATGCTTTGCAGGTTACTGTAGGAGTTTTATTCCAAGTGAGTTGGGGATCACTTCACAGTTTTGACCAGAGAAGGTCATTATCTGATATTTTCAGATTCATCTTGATCACAGAGATGAGAGAACACCAAAGGCGACTGAAACAGAGAGGGACACCGACTAGGTGACTCTGAGACCTGATATGACTTTGCCTAGAGTGGCAATGGTGGGGGGTGGTAAGGGAGACAGTTCAGAGTTAAAGAAAGAGTGACCTGATTTGCTGACCGCTTGGATGTGGCATATGAGAAAAATAGGGAGACGAGGTATTTGGGTATTTGAGAGAGTTCTGGCCTGAGCAACTATAGAGTTTTTTTTTTTTTTTTTTTTTTTTAATACTAATGACAGGGAGAAAGGGTCGGAGTTTAGGTTGGAGTTGAACCAGAGCTCAGTGTTGGGTATGGCCATTTAAGATGCCTGTCAGTCATCCAAATGGAGGGGTTGAGTCTAGCTGCTTAGAAGGCACTACTGCTCAAACCAAATATGGTGTCAACGGCAAATAGTTGGTATTGAAGGTCACAGGATAAGTACCCCCACTCTTGAAATAGTCACCCAAGTTCAGACAGAAGACAGGAGGTAGAGAGGTTGCTGCTTGAACTTTGGGGCCTCTAGTATGAAGAGGCCGGGGAGTTAGGAAGGCACAAAACACCCAGGGAGAGAAGAGGATATCAAGAAGAAAGGGCTGTGCTGGAAGGTAGCTGCAGGGTTTCAAGGAGGAAGAAGACATTATCATGTCAGGAAGATAAGGAAAGACTAAAAGTGATGATTGGTCATAGCAAAATGGAGGCTATGGTGGAGCTTGATGTTTAGTAGAGAAAAATCCTTCATTCTGCTTTGACTGCAGCTCCACCCACACCCTAGTCACAGGGGCAGGTGCTTGGGTCTAGGTCTGGCCAATCACAGTGAGCTCCTCCCCCAGCTGCAGTGATTGGTTCAGAGACGGGCTTCTGGCCCAGAGTCAGCCAATTAGACTTCTCATTGGACATTTTCTCCTGGAGCTGTCAGGACAAACTGGCTCTTTCCTTATTAAGTGCTGGGATGCCAGTTGTGGCAATTACCAACACCCTGTCTGTCCAGGGGACTCACCCTTTCTAAGATTGAGCGAGAGATCTCTGACAATAGCATTTGAACCTACTCAGGATTCAGCTTTGCACAAAATCTCCTGTTCCCTTGGACTAAAGGGATAAAAAAGTCTCTGTTTTAAGTGAATCAGAACCAGCCTTCTCTCTCTTGCATCCCAAAATGCTCTAACCAGTCCGTGGAAATTTCTTTAAAGCTTACTACTCCAGAGTGGGAGAAAGTGTGAGGAAGGGCAGGTTGCTGACTCACTGGTCAAGCAAAGACTGAGTAGATAGGCTGTGAGCTACTGATCAAAGTCACGGGTGGCCTTTGCCCCACAGCCCTCTAAGTAAACCCTGGATTCAGGACTATTCTTAGCTGTTAGGAATTGCATGGGGGAGGCTGGTGTGGGCGGGACTGAAAAGGGTCACCTCTGTTGTTCCTTCTATAGCAGCCTCTGACACAGGCCTGCAGTCTGGAGCAGGTACGGTTGTGGAGTCAGAGAAGCTGGAAAAGGCATCAGGTTCCATGTGTGACTCAAGACGTGGTGTCTTGTGGGCTGCCAGGACTTGGTACTGGGAGTTCCATGAGAGATTGGGAAGTCAGGGGGAGGGGGAAACTGCTGTGGGCTTAAAAGAGAACATCTTTTTTTAAGGGTCAGCATCTGGGGAATGCAGATGAAGTAATGGGAGACCAGGGCAAGGGAAGTAGTTGCTAAAACAAACTAATTCTGCTGGATGAGGTTACTTTGGCCTGGAGCTATTTTTAAAGGGCATCTCCACACGAATTGCAGCATTTTAAAGACACCTGGAGTGGACACAGATCCGAAACTTCCACTGACTCCCAGCTCCAAAACTCCGGTGATCTTTTCAGTGTGTTTGCAAGGGAAAATAACCAGTTTTTCTGTCCCTTCTGATTGGTATGCTGGTGGGTGGTTTGGCTTGGTTCAGAGCTTTCCTACCCAGGAAGCACATGACTCAGCCCCAGGAGAACTCTCACCTTCTCATCCTGCACCCCATGGAAGGGAAATCAGCGATAGTCTCTGGTATGTTCTCTCTGCACAACAGTGAAGACCTCCGAGAGTGCTGCATACTGACACATCGCAGGTCTTGGTATAAATTCTTTCAATCTCACTAAAACTGCAACCTCATTGCTTGCCTCTATTTTAGGAATGCTTTTGTTCTTGGAGAAGACATGTTTTTCACACCAACTCCTTTCATCAGCGAACTATGGCTGAGACGTCCTTCCAATCATATGCTTTATTCCATCATGGGATAGGAAGGACACCAATTCAGTAAACATCACTAAATGAAGTGCCATGCATTTTGAATTTGTAACATTCAGCTGAAGCGGAAATGAAATCTACTTGCTGCTCTGATCATTTCAGATAGTACATTTGACTAGACTAAACATATCTAAGGGAGGGTGAATTTCAAGTGCGTATAGAAAAAACAGTTTTAAATACCCTGAAGAACTTAAAAATGTCACATTGCACCAAACAGTGGATGCCAGCTACACATAAATCTTCTGCATTCGCAAAAGAAAACCTCTGAAGATTTCTGTCAGGCAGTGGTTGTTTAGCTTATATTTTATTTACTGTAATAAAACTACATAAAAACACACAACTCTGTCATTCATTCTTTTCACTAATTTAATTAGGTCTTTTCCACAATTGGTCTGGAAGGAGTGTTTTACTGTATGATTTTCCCCCTTAATAAGTTCTATTCTTGGTGCCACAATTGAATTCTGCTTTCTAAGTCATGGGAAGAAACTGTGTTTTCCAAATAATTTGTCTATACTTCCTGTAGGCGGGACACAACTGCAAAAGAGAAAAACCCTCAGGCCTCAGATGTACCTAGGTCTTTCTTTCTGGAGAGTAGTTTTCCTGTACCAGCACAAGAGCAGTCAGACACTCACAGAGATCTCTGGAGGTGAACAGAACCCAGCAGCTGATACAATGTTCTGAAGAAAAATCCCGCCATTTAGTATCTCTCATTCTGGAAGCCCCTATCTTGATCATGTTCCCAACGGGTTCCCAAGGCAGGTACTTCTGTTGGGGCAGCTCTCCTATGCAGTATGTTCAAGGGCCTGGGTTCCTTCCATCTTGTGACTCCACTGGCTTCACCAAATGCTTCCAAACGTGGCCCAGGACTCATCTTGTGCCTGCCAGTGAGAAGAGGAGACCAGAAGGAGGACTGGATTTATGGTTGTTTGGCCATGCCTGGTATTGGTGCATATCCATTCTACATTGACCAGAGCAGGACAGATATTGGAATGTGGCCACCCCACCCTGCAAAGGAGGCCAGGCTGTGTAGTTTAGCTGTGACTCCAGTATTAGCCAGGCTCTCACACCAAACGTATTTAGGAATACTTGTTGGGGCAGGTCCCAAGAGACTGAGTAAATTCTGTTATTAACTTAATTTCCTTTATTTACTGCTTAGTTTTGCTCTCTTATTTTTATCTCATGGCTTCTGGACTGGAATTTAAACTTCTTAAAGTCTTGGTCTATAATAACATGTCAAAAATATGAAAACAGGTGTGCTATCTGCAAAATAAGTTGATTTGATTCTATTTTCTTGTTATTATCTGAAAGTGGCATGCCCCACACAAAATATTCTGGTAGTTGGAGGTAGACAGAAATGAGATCCTTCTCTGGCTCCTTCTTCTTCTTCTTCTTCTTTTTTTAATCTCCTTCTCCCTTACACCTCCTCCTCTTCTCTCTGCTCCTTTTCTTTCTCGGAAAGAAAGCCCTGGTAGCTGTTATCATCAAGTATCTGACTCTCATAATTCAGAATATTAATTCTTATGTAGACCTTTCTTGGCCCCCCGATGAATTAACTAACATCCTTGGACAGAAGTGAAACAAATCTCAGTTGACCACATTGTCGCTATGAAGTTTTGGCATCTTTTTTTGTTTGTTTTAAGATTTATTTTATTTATGCATGCATGCAAGAGCTGGGATGTAGGCTAGAGGTGCAGGGGGTGGGGTGAGAGAGTATTCACCAGAGACAGGGTGGGGACAGAAATGGCAGATTGACTGAAATACACTGCTGAGGGAAGCAGTGGGAAGACAGGAGAGGTCTGCTGCGCCATGTGGGTCAGCTCCCTGGCCAGGGATAGAACTCATGTTGCAGTGGCTGCAGATAGTTTCATAGTGCTGAGACTTAACCCCTTGCACCACCAGGGAGGCTCTGGATTTGGCATCTTGTTTTCCTTTTTGAGCTTATATCATTCTACAAATTATTCTCCTTGTTCTCTTCTTCTGTGAAAACAGGGTTAATAATTCCCATCTCAGGGGACATCATAAGGGTTCAGTTAGTTACTGAAAGAGAAATCACCTACCTCAGTGCCTGATGCACTACAGGATGGATCATGAGCCACTTCCTTCTGGTGCAGGGCAGTGTGGGGAGGTAATGCACAAGGGGCTTTGTCACCTGGCGGTGCCTCTGCCAACAGAGCTAACCCCCTCTCCCCACCCAGCCAACTTCATGAAGGCCCAAGGCTGCAATCATTCTTTCCTGTTAGCCAGAAATCGGAGGGTCTGAGGGTGAGGAAGGAGGAGGGAGGAGGAGCCAGACAAAGACACAATTACCCCCACATGACTGCCTACTAAGAATTTTGGCTGGAGAAAAGGCTTTTCTGCAGTTTGTGCTAATTCTGCTCCAAGAACCCAAGAGGTGAGGCTTTCAGTCAATAGGACAGTGGTGATTTCATTGTTCCCATGTAGTTCAACTTAACTAACCTCTGGCATTTTCTTTGCTCCACTCTTCTTTCTAATATTTCCTTGGTTCAGCAGCAGCTACCTATTTCAGTTAGGGTAATTTCTAATGATCAGGCTTAGCTAACCCTAGCACATGCCTTATTCTTTCTCTCCATGAAAAATTTCACCTCTAAACAGAGGATGGGTCGTTCATTGTTTCTCAGCCTGTGGCTGAGCACATGGAGGAAGATGCAAAATCAGTTCCCCCAGTTCTCCTGTACTAAGTTTGTGAGAATCAATTATAATCCTTAAATCTTCTCATTCTTATATAGGCTTATTTCTTACTTAGTCTTGATATCCCACTTTGAGCCAGTCAGAGGCAAAAAAAAAAGAAAAGAAAACCCTTTGCATTTGTGATACCATACAACTGAGCACCAATAAGGATGATATTCTGGGATAAATCAGCAAAAGCCTTGGCTGTTTCAGTAGTAATCCTAAAGATCAACAGAAGAAATTGCTTGAAGTGGATGGATAAAATTCTTAGAATAATCCTGCCCAAGCCCTCTAAAATTCTTTTATGATGCCTTTATATATTTCAGCCTTTCACCTGGGAAGCTTCCAAAATATCACCCAAACGAATGTGCAATGCTACTGGCAAGGAGCATGTCGCTTCAAAAGGGTTCAGGCTTGCAAACAGTTTTGATGGTATATTAGGAGGAAAAGTCCCACTGATATTTACTATAATAATATTCTGGGAAAAATTTTTTTTAAAGGTTTATTTATTTGTGCATACAAAACTGGGGTACAGGCCAGAGGCACAGGTGCAGTGAGAGAATACACCAGAGACAGAGTGGGGAGCAGAACAGGCAGACTATGTACACTGCTGAGGGGAGCAGCGGGCGGGTCAGGAGAGGTCTGCCATGCCATGGGGATCAACTCTAGGCCAGGATCGAACTCAAGCTGAAGTGGTTTTAGCTTCTTAGTGCTGTGCTTTAACCTGCTGCACCACCAGGGAGGGCCCTTCTTGGAAAATATTTTAAGCACATTTTTAATGTAATGCATTATAGTAACTTTCCTCTCACTGTTGAAAATGGCAGAGAAAGTGAAATGACCCAGTGGGCCAGGTGGCATCCACTCACCTGGGCAGTGGGCAGTGAGAAAGCAGGGATGGTATCACAGGGCTGAAGCTCAGGCAGCACTGAAGCTGGTGTGAAGTCACCAGTTCTTGGAACTTTGGTGGTGAGCTGGGGATTTTAGCAGGACTGTGCATGACAGGATGTGTTCTTTGAAAAGAAAGGACCAGAGCAGGAACCTTGGCTAAGAGCGCGAGAAACACAGGCATCAAAAGCTGGGGCTAGAGCTTTAGATCTTTTAAGTCTTATTTCTCAAGAGGAAACTCCTTCCTGGCCCTCCCCGTTGGCGCAAAGGGTGAGGACGCAGCACTGAAAGCTCACCACAGCTGCTTCAGGGTGCATTCAATGCCTGCCCCGGAGGTGATCCACATGGCGCGGCAGACCTCTCCTTCTTGCTCGCTGCTCCCTTCAGCAGTGTAGTTCGATAATCTGCCTGTTCTGCTCCCCACTCTGTTTCTGGTGAATTCTCTCTCTGCCCTTGCACCTCTAGCCTGTACCCCAGTTCTGAATGCATAAATAAATAAATAAATCTTTTTTTTTTTTAAAGGAAACTCCTTTCTTCTGATCCAGGATCTCCCAGAACTCGATAGCAAAGTGACGAAGAGATTTATGAAAGCTATTTCTGATTGAACACCAAATAATGTTCTCATCCATTAGAATAAAGGGGACATCCATTGAAACAGATAGAATTGATATGTAATACACCGCACATTTTTAAAGTGTGCAAGCTTACTCATTTTGACATATGTATACACCCACAAAGGAGGCACCAAAATCAAGACCGAGAATATATCTATCACTCCAAAAGGGTTTCCTGTGCCTGTTTATATTTCCCCATTGCTCTCCTCCTCCGTTTCATCTCTTCCTACCCAAGCAACCATTCAACTGCTTTCTGATACAATATGTTAAGTTGCATTTTCTAGAATTTGCAGTAAAGGGAACCACACACTATATCCTTGTTTTTTGGTCTGGTTTCTTTCACTCAGCATAATTAGTTTGAGATTCATCCATACTGTTTGTGTATTTTAAGTTTTTTTTTGATTGCTGAATAGTATTTTCATCAGTTGGATATTATGCAAATTGTCCATCCATTCAGCTTTTGACAAACATTTTGTTGTTTCCAGGTTTGGGGTATTATAAATAAAGTTGTAATAATTGTCCTGTTAGTGGACATATGCTTTCTTTCTTTCTTTCTTTTTTTTTTTTTTAGGTCACTATCTGAGCATAGATGGACTGGGTAATAGAGCAGTTTGTATTTAACTGTTTAAGAAATTGACAAACTCCTCTTGGTTGCGACATGTTAGCTTCATACCTAGCAATATATAAGAATTTTCATCCTTCCATATTTTACCAACAACAGATAAGGTCCATCTTCATAATTTTAGCCATTCTAATGACAGGTTGTGGTGACTTTCATGTACCTAATACTAATGAATGATGATTTTGGAAGTGTTTTATTTGATTATTTGCCATCTATCTGTTCAGACCTCTTGCTTGTTGCTTTTGATTTGTTAGTTTTTTTTTTAAATTATTGAGTGCTGAAATTTCCTTATTCTGATGGATGCCTTTATCAGATATATGCCTTGCAAATTATCACATTTGTCTGTTGTGTTTAATTCTCTTAACAGTGATTGTACATCCTCTTGTTAGCTTCTCTTGCAGCTGGGTGTGACACCATATTGCTTATGGAATGAATATTGTTCATTGCTTATTGCTTATGACTGAGTGTTGCTAACAGAAGATGAACAGATGAGTGCTACCTCTAGGTCTAGTCCTTGAAAAAAGTGTGTGTTCCTCCAGGCTCCCTCTTGATTTTTGTTCCCAGACCAATGATCCAACTATGATGACGCTGAAGAGGACAGTGTCTTGGGATTTCAGAATGAACCCCAGTAGAATCACTAACCTTTGCACTGCTACATGGTAGAGATATTGATTCCTGTTCTCTTTTACCCACTGAATTTTAGGGCCTTCTTTTTAATCCCTTAATAGCTTAGCTTCTGCCCTACCTAAAACACCGTGAAAGCTATTTCCTTTTCCTTCGTTCCTTCGTGCTTTGAGTACTTTGCAAGAGAAGTTTGGGTTGGCAGGTGTGAGGATGAATCCATTTTTCTAAGTTGGAGAATCAAAATTTCTTGAACAACCAATAAAAAGAAGAAGAAATCTAGATCTTGCTCTTGAGCATCAATACTTGCTTTTGGTCCAAGGAAAAAATTTCAATTTAGATTTATTTCTAACCAGTCTGAAGTTATAGAGTTAACATAAAAAGAGAGATTAGGGACAAGTTTGCACTGAGTTCAGAAGAACTTGGGAAAATGTAGAAATTTGAATTCAGATTGATGTTTTTCTCTTGATAGTTTTCAGAAAATCACTGTGAGGTAAAGCTGACATTTGATCCCACTGCGTGCTAAGTGAGAACAAAGATTCCAAACCTAGGTCCTTTCAGTATGTCTCTCCTGTTTAAGTGAAATCATGTAGATGTAATTCAACTAACTTATATCTCCAAGAAACTAACTGATGTTTACAGATGAGTTAACAGAAACACTAACTTGACCGAGGCCACAGTCAACTTAAAAAGGTCAGGATTGGTTCTGCTAGCTCTGCAGCTTTCCCTGGGAACAGCTTTGGATTGGATTTAGATTATTCAGAATATTGCTTCAGGCTTTTACTTTTCATGGAAGAAATAACCTCAGCTGCTCCCGCAGCTCCTCAGCCCCCGGCTTGAAACCAGCATCTATTACTCAGAAGAACTTGTAAAACACTGTAGTACTTTATATTCAAGCATCAGCATGTTTAACTTTTGTTTTCAATTCAGAACCTGCCTTTATATACATATAGAAAGAGAGTGCAAACATCCAACTTTATTCTGAAAATGAAAGGACAGTGGTCACTAGAAAACTACCTTGGATCCTAGCTTTCCCCTTTGGTATAGTTTGAAGTCAAAATTTCTGGTTGGAGATTTCCAATACCAATCTGACACCTCGGTAGGGCTTTCAGACATATCAAACCAGGCATAAAGGAAAGCGATTCTTTCTTTTTCTTGTTCCAGATCAGATAACATTGCTTGATTAGTTCCTCCACCGTGAATTCATACCGCATGTACCCACTTGCCAGCCTTTTGCTAAAAGACCATTAGCTATATTGCTTCCTGTGCAATCATTCATATTTTGCCTCATGCTTTCCTTCTCCACCTCTGTTTCCGGTGCCTCCCCCTGAAGTAGCAAAATGCTTGCAAAGAAATGTGTCAACAGGTGAAATTTATAGGAGTTTCCTGGCCCACACAGAAATGTGAACCACAGCCATCCCCAAAGGAGAGGTTTTCTTACCCAGATACTTACTCTCTTCAATATGCCCTGATTCATTCACATGTGAGTTCCCTAGAGAAACCAGTTATCTTTTGGGGGGAATCAGAGTGTGGAGCTCCCAGCTCCTGTTTGGGAAGTTGACTTTGAAGAATGCCACTTGGGATTATTTAGTTGCATTTACAGAAAAACCCAACCTAAACTGGTTTACTCAAAAGAGGATTTATTGACTCACAGGAGCTGAAAAGAAGCAAGTAGTTTCAGGCACAAACCTATTCAGGACTCACGCATATCAATAGCACCTGCTGACTTTTTAATTTTTATTTCTTTGTTTTGCCTTCTATTATGTTAACTTCAGCCTTGAGTTTTATACTTACCAGAAAGGTCCTCACTAACCCATTCATTGTCTCATGTTTTAGGTCACAGGTTGAATGAGACTCTTTTCCAGAAGACACAGTGCAATTTTCTAGGTGACTCCTTGGTTCTGACCAGGTCATGTATGGTCCATGAATGTTAGTGGGGAAGGAAAAGGGGAAGCAGTTGGCTTGGGCCTGCTGTAATCAGCTTCCATTGGACTGCATGGACATCAGGGACAGCTACCAGGTGGACTCGGACAGTGTTTGCTGCAGCATTTGGCTGATAAGAAATGATGTTTAAGTGTATATACTGCTTTATCTCCACTGGACAAGCCACCTTCATTTCTAGAAAATAGCCAGCTAATGTGCTCACATTCAAAGACAGCTAACTTGGTTTAAGCTTCCAAGTGGGAGGTATTTAGTCAACATTCTGGAGTAAGTGGATCAGTAATAGAAGACTCATTCAAAAGTTTCTCAAAGCCTGCAGCATAACTACTTTCTATTCTTTAGAGTGTGAAGATCCTTTGCTAGTTTGGAATTGAAGTCTATTGCAATAATTCTTTTCCACTGGTTTCATCCCGTTTTATGTTTTCTAAGATTTTTAGTTATGAGGACAGATCACTCTGCACTCTGATCAGGCTGGCTCGGAAGAAAGTGGAATTTTTATGGCAGAAACTTGGAATTGGGAAGTGTTTTGACTGCACTAATGTTGCACATGGCATCAGTTCTCCTGTATAGTTGTTTTTTCCAGCCATTCCACTTTTTCATATGTCCTTCTACATAAACATCTGGGATTGTGTTATTCATTCTTCTTGTCAACTCTTGACCTTAAGTTCTCAACCTTTTAAGAGCTAAACAATTGTTACTGGTTATGCACTTCCTTTCTTCACTGTATAGCTGATTGTGTGTCAGACCTCTCCATGTACCTCACATGCATTATTTCATTTATCCCTCATAACTGCTGTATGGCATAGAGACTATTATTATTCCCATTGTATAGAAGATGAAAAAGAAATTAAATTTCTTGCCCAAGGTCACACAGCTTGAGCCAGAGATCTTAAGCGTATGTTATATAAATAAGACAAAGATTTTACTCCTGCCCCTCAACCTTATATGGAATGGGAAGACAGACCTATAAATAAACTACACCACTCATTTCCCTGGTGAGGGTTGAGGAGATTTGAAATGGGTGCGGATAAAAGTTCTCTAGAGGAGGCTTGACTGAAGTGCACGAAAGGTATTTTGCAATTGGCAGGTGGAGGTTGAGAATAGCATCCCAGAGACTGGAATTTGTGTAGAAACATCTAAAAGTCATGTGCAATGAGAGGATTGCAAGTTGTTTGGCCTGGCTGGAGTGCAGATACAAGAAGCATAGACACAGGAGAGAAACAGATTCTAGTCCATGAAGGGCCTGTTTACAATGAGAGGGAAGAATCAGGAGAAAAAGGCACTTTTCTATACTCAGCTTTATTTCCTATTTTTTAAATTTTCAAGCTTCAATTTTCTTGATTTTTTTTTAAACTATATAAACTATACGCACTATGTAGTTTGTCATCATGACCATTTTAATTATGTAAGTCAGTGGCATTAAACATATACACAATACTGTATAGTCATCTCCCCTGTCTATTTCCAGAATTTTTTCAGCATCATGAACAGGGCATCTGTTTTTAAACAACCACTCCCCATGCTCCCTTATAACCTATGTGGGTCAATGGACGTTGCCTTGAAAACCAAGGGAAATAAGTCTACAGACCCTCAAGTATGTGACTGTAAGAAACTCTATGATTTGTGCTTTTTGAAACAAACATCTATGACACTATATATTTTTTTATAACTTTACATTTATTTTATTTTATTTATGTATACAGAAGTGGGGTACAGGCCAGAGATGCTGAGGTGGTGGAAGGATTCACCAGATACAGAGTGGGGAGCAGAACAGGCATGTGGACAAAGTACATTGCTGAGGGGAGCAGCGGGCAAGACAGGAGAGGTCTGCCACGCCATGTGAATCACCTCCGGGGCTGGTGATTGAACTCGCACTGAAGTAGCTGGGGCCAGCTTGCAGTGCTGCACTTTAACCTGCTGCGCCACCAGGGAGGGCCAATGACACCACATTTTAGGGATCAGAGAGGCCATGTGGTGGCAGGTGAGTATGAGGTTCTTATCAAATCAGTAAGACAATGGGAATGTCCCATTATGGTCAAGATGGCCACCTGCAGTAATAATGGGCAGAGCTCCACAGAACAGTCATAACCACTGCTGCTGCTGAACAGCTCCTGTATCAGTCTAGTCATCAGACACTCGCTGAGTCTTGCCGTGTTCCTGGTCATGAGTCAGGTGCCATAAACAGAGAGGAGACTAGGCAATGAACCACAGCCTTCAAAGTCATTGCAATGCCCCAGGGAGAAAGGCTCGGCTATGTGGATCTGTGACCTATGGAGCATGGAATCAGTTCTACTTCGCCCTCTGACCTGTGTAGACGGCATCTATTCACTGCCTGACGTGCAGTTGAACACATCATCATCTTACATCAGCTAGAATACCTCCTTGTATTAAACTTCAGACTGTTTATTCCATAATGGCAGCCATTTCCTCAGCTTTTGTTCCCTATTGTCTTTAGGATCTAGCAGAGTTCCTGCACAACAGAATGTGCTGAATAAATATCTATGATGTATAAGCGTCTGCGTTGAAAGCATAAACCAAAACTTCACGGCTATAATTGAAACCCTTTTTGAAGGAAACATCCACATAAAAAAAAACAAAAAACAAAAAACAAACCAGCTGCTTCAAAGCATTCATAGTTTTAAATATGCCTGAGATTTCAGTGCTTGCAAAGATCTGTCATCAGACAGTGCTCTGTACCTCGCTCCTGGGGTTCTTCAAGGTCTAAGCACCAGGCCAGCGGCCATAGAGTGGGAGGTGCCGCACCCAGTGAGTTTTGCCTTCAGACTTCTAATGTTCAGACAGAATCACACTCTCCTTGGTGCTAATTAGCTAGAAGACTATTTATAGAGCTCAGCACTCCTCTGAAGCCCCATTCTCAACTCTTGCCTCTGTTCTCCTAGCAGACAACCTCACCTTATGAGTCACTGATAAAATTGAGGTCATCAGTGTGCTTTCTGGTAACTTCCCACTCTCTACCTCCAATTTACCTACACCCACATCCACCCTGTGAACCTGGCCTCCAGCTGGGAAAAATAAGGAGGCTTCCTTCAGCCACGCCAAGCCTCTCCAGAGTCTGCATCCTCCTCCTGTCTTGTACATCCTCATTTATTAACTCCTTACCCCACTCCCCAGAAGTCTCTAAATCTTTAATTCCTTTTCTGGGGATACTTTCTCTGCCTGTGATTAGGTTCTGTTCTCCTCATTTCTCTGAATTACTGCAACAAGTTTCTAATCTATCTGCAATTTCCATTTTTACCTCTTTCACAAGTGCAGTCAGAGGATTTTTTTTTTTAATGCAGGATTATAGGCAATTCCTAGTGGAGACTCCAACTCTCTTACTTTTCACTGTTTCCATAAATCACATCAGAATATGATTGAATGATATTACATTCTCTCTACTTTTTTCTTCCTTCCCTTCTTCTGAAAGTCATCATTTGCATAGTTTGTATATATCCCTTATGTTGTATATCTTATTCTTATTATTTCAGTAGCATGCTCTGGGTCTTCTAGAGTTTTAGTCAATCATTGCAGAGGCTTACTTACTGAGCAATAGATATATTTTCATAAACAATTATGTCATGACTCTTAAAGTTATTTGCAAGTATAAGCACTTTGATGACATTTAAAAATTTTTGATGACATGTGAAGATAAAACAATAGATTGTGGGCCCTCCCTGGTGGCACAGCCAGTTAAAGCACAGTACAAAGAAGTTTAAGCCACTTCCGCATGAGTTCGATCCACGCCTGCCCCGGAGGAGATCCACATGGCGAGGCAGACCTCTCCTGACCTGCCCGCTGCTCCCCTTAGCAGTGTACTTCGTAGAACTGCCTGTTCTGTTCCCCACTCTGTCTCTGGTGAATCCTCTCACCCTCTGCATCTCTGGCCTGTACCCCAGTTCTGTATGAATAAATAAATAAACCTTAAAAAAAAAAACAACAACAATAGATATTTCAGAAGTCTTCAAAAATTTCCAGTTGTTTCTCCTATTCTCCGCCCAATACTTGCTGACAGTCTTCTCAAGTTTAGAGGCCAGAATTCCTTCTGAATCCCAAACAAAAAGTGACTTTCTGTTGGGGTCCTATTCACTGATCGGTGCCAGGCAGCACCATCAGTCTCCTCTTCAACACCCTTTATACAGACTCTTTCAAACCTTCCTCTCCTCTGGTCCCCAGTGGGCAGACCAAGATCCCATTGCTGACCTGCAACCAAAGGAGAAGGAGCAGGAGCACATCCCACAAGCGTAACTCTGTATCCTGCATATGCACATACATAAGAGAGAGGCCTACATTTGGGGAACATCCATGAAAGAAACTAACATTTTTTTTTTCCCAGAGAAAAACATTCAGCTATATGTTGTACTAAAAAATAAGGTGATTTTTTAAAAAAATAATATAATAGCTTATTTTTACATCATTTTGTGCCTTTTTCCATCTCAGTTGTAATCCCCTTGGGCTTCCCATCACCAAATCTCCCATGAATTGTCCAGTGCACCCCTCCCCCATTTTTGATCCCATTTCCCACTCCACCCCCATACAATATTTCTGGTATAGGCCCTCCCTGGTGGCGCAGCAGGTTAAAGCACAGCACTGAGAAGCTAAAGCCACTTCCGCATGAGTTCGATTTCTGCCTACCCCGGAGGTGACCACATGGGGTGGCAGACCTCTCCCAACCCGCCCGCTGCTCCCCTCAGCAGTGTACTTCTGCCTGTTCTGCTCCCCACTCTGTCTCTGGTGAAGCCTCTTGCCACCCCTGAGCCTCTGGCCTGTACCCCAGTTCTGTATGAACAAATAAATAAAAATCTTTAAAAAAAATATTTCTGGTATATAGTTGTTCATTATTATTATTTTTTCTACTCTGGTCATTTATACTCCTGCTATGAGTGAAACGATCTAGTATTTTTCTTTTTCTTTCTGGTTTATTTCCCTAATCATGATCCCTTCCAGCTCCATCCATGTTGCTGCAAAAGGCATGTGTTTGTTTTTTGACTGCTGAGTAATATTCCATTGTGTATATGTACCACATCTTTTTAATCTAGTCATCTACTTTTGGGCATTAGGTTGATTCTATGTCTTTCCTATTGTAAATTAAGCAGTGATAAACATGGGGGTGCAGGTGTGTTTTTGAATCAGTGTTTTTGTGTCTTTTGTGTAGATACCTAGGAGAAGGATTGCTGGGTCATATGGAAGCTCCATTTTTAGCAGTTTGATAAACCTTTAAACAGTTTTCCATAGTGGTTGTACTAGTTTGCATACCCAAAGGTAGTTTTTTTTTAAATGAAAATTAGAACTCCTATATTTAAAAACTGGCAACAACAAATGCTGGTGAGGACTTGAGGAGAAAGGAGCCCCCTTATACTACTGGTGGGAATGTAAGCTGGCCCAACCACTATGAATGCTGTGCAGTCAGAGGATTTTTTTTTTTAATGCAGGATTATAGGCAATTCCTAGTATGAAATCCATTATGAAAAATGGATCTACCAGGTAAGCCAGTGATTCTACTCCTAGGGATCTTCCCAAAGGAAACAGAAATATTAATTCAAAATGAAACTGCTTCCCTATGTTCATGGTAACACTATTTACAATAACTAAGATATAGAAACAAATGAAAGCTCCCCCAAAGATGACTGGATCAAGAAGATATGGTTGCTATACACAGTGGAATACTACTCAGTGATCAAAAAAGAAACTTATGCCATTTGCAGCAACATGGTTGGAGCTGGAAAGGTTCATGCTCAATGAAAGATGTCAGAAGAAATAGAAAAATTTTCCCTATATCAGAATATAGGGAAAGTGAACAAAGAGCCAGAAATAAAGACAACACTTGCAGGCAAATTATAGATCTGAGGCAGAGAGCAGGGGAAGGGGGAAAGAGGAATCAAAAAGGGAGGGGAGTACACAGGGACCATGGGGATGGTTCATGGGTGATGTGGTGATGGGAGATGTATGGGTGCTATACCTGAGGGGAGAAATTCAAACATTGTAAAGAAATGAACAATGGAAGAAAATGAAAACGTTTAATTAGAATAAATCAATCAATCAAGGAAGGAAGGTGTGTTTCAAAACACCTGTCTTCATTTCTTATTATTGTGATAAGAAATTATCACAAACTTGGTGACATAAAGCAACATAAATTAATTTTCTTATAAGTCTGTAAGGCAGAAACCTGGAAATTGTTTTACTGGGCTAAAGTCAAGGTATCAGCAGGGCTGGTTTCTTCTGAGGGGCTCTAGGAAAGAATTGATTTTTCTAACTTTTAGAGGCCTCCTGTACCCTGTGGTTAGTGGCTCACTCCTCACTTCACCCGAATCCTACCAGCTTTTCTTGGCATTGGTGAACTCTTTGGGGAGTCAACTATAATGGCAAGGAAAGCAAAAACAAATGCTACTATGTCAAACTTCAAGTAAAAGAAGTTATTAAAATGTAAAGAAATCCTATTGAATAGGAGAAACTATTTGCATATCACACATCAGACAAGGGGCTAATATCCAAAGTAAACAAAGAATTCCTACAACCTGACAACAAGAAACAAACAATCCCATTTAAAGACTGTGTGGAAGAGCTAAATGGACACTTCACCAAAAAAAAAAAAAAAGGAAAAAAATACAGATGGTCAACAGGGATATTAAAAAATGCTCAACATCACATGCTATCAGGGAAATACAAATGAAAACCACCTCACATCCTGGAGAATGGTCCAAATCAACAAGACCAGAAATACTAAGTGTTGGCAAGGGTATAGAAAAAAAGAAATCTTTTTACAATGTTAAGAAAAATGTAGGTTGGGCAAAAGCCTAAGCAAAGTAATATGAAAGTTTCTCAAAATATTTAAAATAGCCCTACCAATCTCACTCCTAGGTATCTACCCAAAGAATGCAAAACCCCTAATTTGAAGGAATAGATAAAATTTATGTTCATTGCAGAGCTATTTACTTAGCCAAGCTATGGAAACAACTTGAGTGCTAATGAAAGAAGAGTGGAATAAGAGGATGTGACTTACAGATATGACGAGTAATAGTAGGCTACAAAAAAGTTGAAATTTTGCCATGTGCGACAACATGGATTGAACTGGAGGAGATTGTCCTAAATTAAAAGGAGAAAGGCAAATGCTGGATGATTTTTACTCATAGGTGAAATACAAAGAAACAAAACAAAGGAACAAGCAAAACTGACCTAAAACAAACCCTAAAAATTTGACAACAGAATTGGAGTTAACAGAAGGGGAGAGAACCAAGGCAAGATGGTGCCCAGTGGGCTGTGGTAGAGGATTATGGACGTGAACATCTGAAGAGGTGTGAACCTAAATTATACACAGTGTTGTAAACCAACATTACCTAAACAAAAAATAATATGTTAAAAATATATTAATAGCCTATATTACATATTTATCTTATGTGGTATGTAGTTATGTGGAAGCAAATATTTATATATTTATGTTTGTTGATAGTTAACTATATAGTTAAAGGAAAATGCCCTGTGATGGATGTATTTATAGGTATACAAGAAAGTTTACTTTGATAGTTAATGTTCAAGGTATACTGACACATCTTTAAGATACCCATCTGGAGACTGTGGTTTCTATGTTGTGTTTGTGTGTAATTTCACAGAACAAACATCTTGCAATATCATATCCTATCTTAGCCTTTTGAAGAAGAGCCCTCATAAGGACATGTGATGTGCTAAGGGCGATGTCTGACTTGTAGAATGGAGTTCAACTGGCTTGCTTAGGCACAGTAAAAACTACCTCCTTCTTGCTTGTCCCTAAATTTCAAAGTCCACAGTGATATCAATCACTGCATCACCTGCTGCATTCACCACATTTCCTGACTCACCTCTTACTTCCCTAGCTTGTTCTTTGGTTTCCTTTGCTCTGCCCAGTGCCTTCAACATCCAGCTGGAGCTACATCCGTTAAGCTTCTATCCTTTGTCCATTTCCCTCCTTCATGACCTTCTTTGATAATCTTGAATATCCATTCCTATAACTTTAGCTTTCACCCATGGGATAAATGCCAGACCTGCACATCTGTGAAAAAAACTAAACGTAAAATATTTGTTTGATAGTTTCTTACATGTGTTGATTATTTCTTGTGGTTTAAAATGTTTCAATGATTATGTCTTAATTTGTAGATGATCCATCTTGGTTTGATGGTAATGATCCATCTTGGTTGAAAATTTGGTATGTTAATGCTCTTATTAAAAACATACATATAAAACAGGCTTTATTGTCAAGTTCGCTAATTCACTTTTAAAAGGAGATAAACCATAAAGATGATTCAGAATTGTGACAACTTAAACAACAAAACTTGATTAGAGTATTTGAGTTTAGAATGAAGATTTAAATGCAGTTCATAGGCCCATTCATTGCTTCCCAAATATAGTATGAAAGAGGATTTGATTAGGTAATAAATAAAGTCATATTCTTAACTTATACCTTAACATGAAATAAAATAGTACTGTGCACAATAAGTATATTTTGCTTTGGTAAACAAACTACCTTCCAAATAGAGCTGCTTAGTTAATGCTTTCAGTTAGAATCTCAGATCTCTAAGAAAACCAAACTTAGCAAAATGAATAATAAATTAGCATTAAAATAATTATGATTTTCTTCAATGAAATCTCTAATTTGTTTTGGTAATTGGGTATCATTTATTTATGATATTATGCTACATATAATTTTAGCTGTTCTGAGTTGAGCCTTTTCATATTTATTACATTTATGATAAAGACAGTTATGTATTGTTGGGTTTCATCTTTGAGGTAAAAGTTTAATATACTCCTTGTAAGTTCCAGTTCATTTGCTAGTTGAGTGGTTGTTAAATGTACAAAGAATCAGGCATAACCTATACTTTTAAATCTCATAAAATTTTTTTCAATATTAGACAAATTATATATATTGCTTATGCTTATCATAATTTCTGCATTTGTAAAAATTACCATATTCAGTGGTGTGAAAATTTAGCTATTTTAGAGATTTCAACGATAGACTTGCAGATTTTCTGTCATTGCTTTTTTTCTAATGGTTTATGATATCTTCATGACATTTTGCTTCCATTTATTATAAGATGTTTGTGAGAATTTAATACATTTACAACTTGAGACCTGTGTTTTTGCAGATGAGGAATAACATTTCATAGACTTTAGGATTTATATTTATTTATTCATTTCTTCCCCATTCAGAGATCTGTTCATTGTTCAATCCTGCATGTTTGTGAGGTATTATTCACAGCTAAGAAAATAGATCTCAATAGTCCTTAAGAAAATAGATACCATTTGGCGTAGAGTTTGCCCTTCATGAGCCAATAGCTTAATACAGAACTCATCTTCTAAAAATTATAATTAAAACTGAAATACACGGATAAATTTTAACTCCCCTTTGGTCATGAGGCCTATGAGGCAGAAAACTCAGCCTCTCTCTGTTCTGTAGGAAGAATGAGATCTTTGGTTTGGTTTTGACCTTAATTTGAACTTGGACTCTTCTGTTTACTAGCAACATAATCAATACCAAGTTACTTAGCTTGTTTTGCCTCTACTTTTCCATCTTTAACATAATGGTATGAAGGTGGGGTGAATAATAACAGCTACCTTGCAAGGCTATTGCTGAAAACATGTATTTAAAGTGCCTGACACTTAGGCATTTAACATGTGTTAAATGAATAAATACTGTGGAAGTTCAGAAAAAGGAAAGTTATTTTCAGCTTGACTGAACAGAGAGGGTTCCTAAAGGTTTATTTGATCCTAGACAATCTGGGGTGGTGGATACACTTCTGAAATAGAAAATCATTGCTTCTCTTTGTGACACGTTTCTGTTTTCTTTTCCTCTTGTTCAAGTGGGCACACAGAGCTGCTAGGATTACACTGTAATCTCTACCTACACTTCTTCCAAAGGCAGCACATTATCAATGGCTGGCTTATGAGGAAGCCCCCTCGTGCAGCTCTAAGAATGGAGTGTCACCACAAACTGCTCAAGGAGGTTGGGGGGAATTGATGGACTGTTGCCAAAAGGGGCAGGTGGCTGTTTTCACATAATAGTCAGTGGCAAATGAAATAAGTGAGTGAGATTATTCTTCAGAGTCCATTCATTTCTCCACAGCTAAAAGACCAATGAGTTGGTCCAGAACAGGACCAAAGTTAGGAAGACTTATTACAGGTTAGTCAATAACCCCTGAGGTTTTCTGATAAAGATGCATAAGTACCGTCCAGTATAGACAGAAGTGCAAACTCTGTAGAGGTTAGAGGGTCTATGCTGAGCTAATAAGGCTGTTAAATTCATTTCACACAAGAAACAGATCCAAATGGAAATGAAATACATTTTACTTTTGTTACAACTTCCTAAACTTAAACAATAATTGAAAGTACTCTAAATGATGCAATTTATGTACCGTGTTAAAAACACTTGATTTATGGTTGCCTATAAGTAGGAACGATTGGTTGGATGCTGGTTTCCCCTAAATATCTTTGCACCCCTCTTCAGTTATCCCCTGTCTTAGATAGCAACCGGTCTGCCTTGGGTCAAGGATGGAATATGGCTGACTCAGCAGCTGCACTGTGGTGCCTCCCGCCTTTCCTCTTTATGGGTCAATTAATTCAAGCTCATACAAACTAGCTCTCATATATTTTATTTAATGTTCTGTGTTCTTCCTGTACATATTCCAACTCTTGCCCAATGAGATCAAAAAGAGTTTGATGCTGAGGACTAAACAAGGAGTATAGAGCCTTGGCCCTCACTGAGCTTAAAATCTAAAGCAGCTTGGCCCTCCCTGGTGGCGCAGTGGGTTAAAGCCACTTTCGCATGAGTTGAATCCCAGCCTGCCAGGGAGGTGATCCTCATGGTGCGGCAGACCTCTTCTGACCTGCCCGCTTCTCCCTTCAGCAGTACTTTGTCCAGCTGCCTGTTCTGCTCCCCACTCTGTCTCTGGTGAATCCTCTCACTGCCCCTGCACCTCTGGCCTGTACCCTAGTTCTGTATGCACAAACACATAAATAAATCTTTAAAAATGATATCTAAAGTAGCTCATCATTTATCTCTCTGCCTATGTGTCATGAAATGACACAGGTGAACTGCTCTTATCTGACTCCAAAGAAAGTCGCCCATATGTGATCATCATGAAAGATCAGTTCAAAAAATTTCCCTTTGCTTTCATTCATTTTCCTCTCTCTCCCCATGTCTTGTTATTTTTAAAACCACCCTATAGTATCTGATCTGTTTATACATTTTGCTTATTTATATGACTAAGTTCTATTTTCCAGTTCCACGAAAGCATGAAATAAATATGTGTATGTTGTGCCGGGACCTCTTGGTCTCTCATTTGCCTTTGCCTTTTCCCTGTGAAGTCAGATAGCCACAGAAAAGGTCTAGGATCACAGCACGTGTTCACAAATACACACAGTTGCCTGTAATCTCGCTCTCCTTCTGTGTTTCCATTTCCTCCCTATCTAACATTATCAGCAAGTGTTTTTCTGCAGCCCTGGCAGGATCAAACGTCAGGCAAAGATGATTTGGGTTCCATTTCTATTATGAAGTAATTGTCTTATCTGCATGACAATACACACATATATTCCTGCTGAATTATCTACATCCTAAGGACTCACTCATGCCCCAGAGACATTGATGAATGTACCAGATGCTTACATGTTGTGGTAAGATCAGAAGATGGGTGGGGTGGAGCAGTTTGTCAACCGCTTGGGTGGCTATGTCAGTGAACCATTCCAACAGCTCCTCATGTGCCACCCCGATACTGGTTTTAACATGTCCCACTGGAAGAATGCCAGAGACCCTAACCAAAATATAGGCCATGTTTTCAAAAATTGGGCATATCCTTTGACAATGATGTAGTTCCTATGTTACCCTCTCCTCACTGCAGGCCTCCAGCTATGCCATTATGAATCTGTAGCAGATGACCTGTTTCCACAAGGTATTTGACCATGTTCTCTTCTGAGGAGAGAACTCTTGTTTTATGCTTGCTGTTTGGTTGTTGAAATATTCACCCAAATGTATTATGGGACTTTGGCCAGGTGGAAGCCTAGAAACCAGATGACTTACTTTTCTTGGAATAAAGACTATCCAACTACTCCCACAGTCTTTAAAGCCCTCAAACATTAAATAAGCTCTGCCAGCCAGGTTTGAACTGGTGCTCGACAGGGAGGAAGTGTGAGGAAATGATGGTTGTGGTGAGAACATTACATAGGTCCCACCATATCTCTCAGCAGCTGGCCCAGTGAACACAAGACCATGCTGGAATCCCATGATGAAGTGTCAGTGCAGCCGACGAGCCTGCCAGCAATGTGTGCAAGCTGCTTGGTTGCCATAGGCAGAAGGGGGCTCCCACTCCTGGGTTAGCTTTTGTGTTCTTGAGCTAGACTGAACTGACTTGACTTGGGATCAGACTGTCACTGCTGTCCTATTGTCTTCCCAAGTGGTGCTGGGGCGGAGGAACAGAGGGAAGTGCTGACAGTGGAGTTTTAAATAGAGCCCGTCCAGGCTTTCCCAAGACAGTATCCAAGTCAGTATCCGAAGCCTTCCAGTCTGTCTGACAGGTCTGCCTGTCTAACGGGCGCATGAGGCAGCTGATAAAAGAAGCTGTGTGGTACTGATTGTGGGAAGGAAGGGTTTATTTATTTTTCAATCTGGCCTGTGATTATGTTAACTTGTCTGTGTGACTGTGTGACTAAGACACCCAGTGCCAAGACTTTTACTCACTAAGTTGGGCCGGACTGGCTCTAGGACACCTGGCAGTTTAGAGTGTGTTTGTTTATCTGCCAGCTTTGGCAGGCAGTCAGGGGTGCAGGGTAAGCCCAGGCTGGTGACATCTAAATGTCTCGGTCCAGGAGTGTGGGCATTTCTAGTCTCAACTGTATCTATTTTATGGCCTTGACTTGTGTTAGTCCTAGGTTTTCTAGGAGCCTGAAAGGCAAGCAAATAGAAGATTCAAAGAGAAACCTCAGAAGATTTTAATCTAATTCATTCTGAAACTGCTTGAAATTTTACTCTAACAAAGCATCTAACAAGTTAGACGGACACCTTGTGAATTCATTAATTTTCCTTCCCTTTTTTGGAGGTGAGGGCATTTAGTCAACAAAATTCACCATGGTAGAAACCTCACACAGCTAAATGAACAGTGGGTCTCTCCTTCTAGCTCAGTTTAGCAATTAAGCCCAGTGGGCTAATGTTCCCTAGTCTTTTTTTCCAAAGAATTGGATATCACTGGTGAAAGCAGTTACATAAACACTTTTTTCTTATTAAATCCTAATTTTTCAAAGGCACTATCTTGTTAACTGATAGATGTTAAATATTGAAATAGCCACAAAATCAGATTAGCTGTTATAGTATATTAATTTTAGAATTCTCTGAAAACAGTACTTCTGAAAGTTGAGGAAAAAAATAAGTGGGAATAATTCACCTAACACCAAAAATATGTCCAAGTCCAAAGCATTATTTCCTGAAGGAAGTTATTTGGAAAACTCAAAACATCTGTTTTATATTATAAAATATAATATAAATATTTGGAACATCAGCTTTTATACTTCTGGAATTTTATAATCTCTCTCTTTGTACCAATTTCTTTAAAAATAAGAGCCAACATTTGTTGTTAAGATTTATGTTTGTTTTTTTTTTTTTTTCAGTTTTGGGAGAGGGACAGTTGGGATTCAGTTGGGGGGACGAAGCAAATGATTTTTTTGGAGACCCATGTGATTTCTCTCTTTACTTTTCATATCTCATTTCCCTGGTCATTTGATTTGGTTCCTGAGGTGCTGACAGCGGTAATATGCTAAACTGCAATCCACTTTTCTGAAGTTATGGATATTTCCTAACTGAGGATTAATGGTGTGACTTGGTTCAGGGGAAAATGTGCCATGGTCTTGAGTCTTTTGTGTCTTACCCAGGTTCGTGTATAGGCCCAGGAATGTACTGCCATGAACCACTTCTGCCGCAACTTCCCAAGACAACTGGATCTCAATCACATATAACTTTCAATATGCTTCTACCAACAGTGATCAAACAGTAATTACTTCTTTGGGGCTGTTTATTTGTTTATGGTACAAAGCTGATGAGCAAAAGAGATTTAAAATAGTCAGTTCTGTGAAATTAATAACTTCTTATATTGAAGACAGTTTTCATTTCATTTAGCAAAAAGCCAACAGGAAAAGGAGAAAAAGGTCACTAGATCTGGAACAAGACAGTGGTGATGGTTGCACAACATTATGAATGACTTAAGTGTCACTGATGGCAAATTTATGTTCCATGTATTTTACCATGATAAAAAAAATCAGTGGGAAATGTTTATCTTACAGTGGTGGTTAAGAATGTCAATGATGATCAGGGTAGTTGTATAATTTCCAATGAGGTGGAGGGAGAAATGAATGGAGGGAGGGCTAATATTCCAAACCTGGAGTTATTTATTACTGGCACTAAATTTTATTGATGGCAAGTAGCAGGTAACTTGAATATTCTCCTTAGCATAGCAATTTCTTAGTTATGTGTGTTTAATAGTTTTGGTGGTTACTTAACTTCAACTTAACTTTCATAACTTATATTAATTTGTCATTTAGGGGGATCTGAAAAAACAGTGGATATAGCAAGACTAGTTGGCCACTGTATACTTAAGTTAAGCAAAGATTAAAAATATATTGAACATGTTAAGAGTTGGCAATCACAACTCAATTGACAGAAAAAAGCAAGAATGTAGATAAACATTTCCGAACACCATAATTTGGGGTTCATCAAAACTCCCAGTTTTTCTTTCCTTTGTGAAGCTGAAAGACATAGGAAGAATGTCTTCATTCAAGGAATGTTAGGAAATAGGAAGTTAGGAAATAGTCACTGGTAGTTAGCTAAAATTATGGGGACACTTCGGTTGGGGTTAGGGTAGCCCAAATCCAATGAAAATTGAATGCTTAGAACACCACATAATGGGACAATGTTAAAGCAATGGACCAGAGCTTGTTTCGGAAAAACAGGACTGGTTACTGAGACTCAGTGGGCCTCAGTAACCGGGGAGATTCAGGCGCCAACCAATCAGCAAGAGACAGAACATAGGCATGAAATGACTAAATCCCACTCCGTGTCCACTATATTGATGTAAACACTTGTTTCTTGCCCCCTCAGCTGCGATGCCAAACCCCTCTCTGCTCAGAGAGCTCTCCAGTCCTTCTGCTTATCTGTCAATAAATCTCTTGCTTTTTTCCCCTAACTCTGGTCTCCATGTTGAATTCTTTCCTTGACTAGACAAGAATGGAGAGCCCCTCAGGTTTCTCAGACATCCAGGTCTGATTCACTATCATCTGTTATATTTAGTACATCAAGAGCATAATGATGTACCCAAAACCATGAATTTTCTTCTGAAAATAAGATGTTTTCAATGAAGTTAAGTATACATGTGTTAAGTAATTACTGTTTGCAAGGCATGTGTTAGATATTATAGGAGAATATGGAGATTATTAGTATGGCACAGATTTTGTCCTCTAGAAAATAGAAATGCCAGAGACAGAAAAGACTCATATCCAAAGGTCAATAACGCTTTAATAGAGAGTGTTAAATGCTGAAATGAAAATGACCTGGAAGTTCACCAGAGACAGAGAGGGAGAAGGCAAATAAGCGCTAACTTTTAATTGTGAGGGTGAGAAAAGGCTTTATAAAGGAGATAGTGTGTGAAATTGGCAAACTGAGAAGGCATTTTCGGTGGCAGGACTGGAATGATAAGGAAAAGGCGCAGAACAGGAAATGCCCAGGTGTTGGGAAAATGTGTACAATTTTAGTTTGGCTGGGAGAAGTCTGTGGCAGAGCAATGAAAATAAAGATTAGAGATGCAGATTGGTCCTAAATGACAGGATGTGGCAGGTTGTATTTAATCCAGAAAGCTCTGGGAAGACACTGACAGTTTCTGAGGAGGCAGTGAAATGATCCAAGTTGCATTTCACTCATAGTGAAGCCTGAACTGGGACTGTTTGAGAAGAAACCTGCAGAGATGAAGCTAGTTGGATGCCCTGTGAGGAGGAGAGAACAGAAGCGAAGGGAACCTGGGCCAGGCTGGTAGCAGCAGGACAAAGAAGAGAAGAGGCAGAACCTATATTTGATTTGGCCATTTATAGGGTGCAGGTGGGTTAAAGAGATCTGGGTGTAAGCAGCTTGATGCAATCTAGGTTCCCTTGCAATGCATAGCTGTCTAGTGATTCGATGCTAGCTGAAGTCAGCAGCTATGCCAGACTGCAGGATGTAAGGTGTAAGGATTGGCCACCTCTGGCTGATTCTGTTCCTCCTGGTTGGTGCAGGATTTCTTCTCTGTGGGCTTGACAAGAACCTGGAGTCACTGTGAAGTGTCTTGGTGAAGCAAATAAACTGTATCTTGATCTGTAGAGTCCAGAGTGATGTTGTGAGTGGTATAAACAGAAGGCAAGGTTTCTAATTTATAGCCTGGCATGTAAAAAAATGTAAAAGTCATTATGTTCATCTTTACAGCCAGAAGAAAGCTTAACAAATTGAAAATCAACAATTTTCATCACGTTCAGAGTATTGAGGTTACCGGGCAATCCAGTGTCTCCCCATCCAATCCAGACAAGTAGATTAAGAAAGTCACTATTTACTGGAGCAGAAACCCAGGAGTAGACATGACCATGGGAACCGGTGCTGGGTCCAATTTATCTAGTGTATCACAACCACCTGTCAACAAAAAATTATAAGGCATTCTAAAAGACAAAAGGAAAGTCTGAAGAAATAAGACTAAGCATCAGAACCAGACTCAGATATGACTGAGATATTGGAGTTATCAGCTGGGAATTTAAAATAACATGATTAGTAGGTGAAAGACTCTAATTTAGAAAGTGGAAAACATGCAAGAACAGAAGGATAATTAATGTAAGTGGAAAGGTAAAATCTCTAAGAATCACAAGGAAAATAAGTAATCAAAACCCACTATAACAGAAATGAAGACCGAGGAAAGAATCAGTGAGTTTTCAGAAATACAGACACTTCCAAAGCAATATAAGGAGAAAAGAGAAAGAAACACTCAGGACAGAATGTGCAAGAACTATGGGACAGTTACAAAAAGAGTTCTATATGTATAAGAATGCCAAAAGGATGGGAGAAACAATAAGCATTTTTAAGCAATGATGTCTGAGAATTTCCTAAAAATCAATGGCAGAAAACAAACTACAGGGCCAGATGGCTCTGAGTACACCAACCAGGATTAACAACAACAACAAAAATACACTTAAGCATTTTGCATTCAAAGTGTAGAAGTCGGGCCCTCTCTGGTGGCGCAGCGGGTTAAAGCACTGCACTAAGAAGCTTAAGCCACTTCAGCGTGAGTTTGATCCCCGCCTGCCCCGGAGGTGACCACATGGCGTGGCAGACCTCTCCTGACCCGCCAGCTGCTCCCCTCAGCAGTGTACTTCTTCGATCTGCCTGTTCTGCTCCCCACTCTGTCTCTGGTGAAGCCTCTCACTGCCCCTGTGCCTCTGGCCTGTACCCAGTTCTGCATGAATAAATAAATAAATAAATAAATCTAAAAAAAAAAAAGTGTAGAAGTCAAAGATGAAGAGAAAATAGTTCACGATGCTCTGGAGGCTACCTTACCTACTTTACCTTCTGTTCCTTTGAACAGTTATATTAGGCTTCTCTTCAAAAACCATATAAGTGAGGGCCCTCCCAAGTGCTGCAATGGGGTAAAGCACAGCACTGTGAAGTTAGCCTGGCCACAGGTGCTTCAGCTTGATCGATTCCCGGTCAGCTGATCCACATGACACAACAGACCTCTCTTTGTCCTGCCCACTGCTCCCCTCAGCAGTGTACTTCATCAGCTTGCCTGTTTTGCTCCCCACTCTCTCTCTGATGAATCCTCTCACTGCCCCTGCACCTTTGGCCTGTACCCCAATTCTGTATGAACAAAAAAGTGAATCTTTAAAAAAAAATAAAAACAGCATACAAGTAAGAGTGGGGTGAAAAATTTACAATATTGAAAGGGAAAGTCAAACAACCTAAAATTATTATTCCTATGAGATATCCTTCATCAATGAAGGAGAAATACTGTTTAGACACTCAGAATTTGAGGGAATTTGCCACCATTTCTTAAAAGAAATGCTATAAATAATTCTTCAGAAAGAAGGAACATGATACAGGTCAGAAACTTGAAATTGTAAAAAGAGAAAAAGCATTAGAGAAGGAATACATGAAAGTAGCTAGAAGCAGTGAGGGGAGTGACACTGGGTTGGGTATGTAGATTACTTGGCGTCATCTCCCTGCTTTCCAAAGCACATTAGTGACTTGAGTAGGTGATCTGCTTCCTGTCCTTCTGAGGCTGGATGAGGAACAGGAGGCCAGAGAGAGGAGGGGCACTCTTCTTGGTGTCTTGCAGGGATTAACAAACTCTGGACCACATGGGAAGATTTGGCTGCATCCTCCACCCTTCAAGGGGTCTCAGCAATTGAACCTGAGTCCCAGTGCATGCAGGAGAATAAGAATACACTTGAGGGGATTTGTGAGTCAGAATGAGGGAAAACAAATCAAGCAGACCTCATCTCTAATCACATTGACCTTCTATAAAAGACTGGCATCATGTCAACTCAAACTGTGTTTAGATGAGATCCAAGTACAGTGCTAAAAATGCTTTCTAAGAGAAAGATCCCATGATGTTGTTTAACAGTAAACAACTAACAGGCAAATTGAAGGAGAAAATGGTCATTATTGAGAAGCAGTGGAAGAAATGTCTTAAAACACAGAAAAAAACAACCAAGAGTAAAGACAAAGAGACACCTTCGAGAGGACAATCACAGGTATTCGTCTTTAAACAACAGTGAAAAATAGTGTCATAAGTACCACAAAAGAGAATTAGTGGAGTGAGAAAGTACATCGGAATCGGAATTTCCACATGAGTACAGAGTCAAGGGATTAAGCAGCAACTTCTCAGATCTGTGAAACAGAAATGATGCAGATGGTGGGAGGGAAGCACTTATCAGCCACTTTTTAAACCTGATAAACGTGTATTTTAGTTCAAGATGTGTAAACAAATAGTGATTATTGGTTATTTATCTCCTTTCCTAATCTTTTACTTTTTTTTTTTTTTTAAGATTTGTTTATTTATGCATACAGAGCTGGGATGCAGGCCAGAGGTGCAGGGACGGTGAGAGGATTCACCAGAGACAGAGTGGAGAGCAGAACAGACTGACTGATGAAGTACACTGCTAAGGGGAGCAGCGGGAGGGTCAGGAGACGTCAGCCACGCCATGTGGATCACCTCTGGGGTGGGGATCAAACTCATGCTGAAGTGGCTTTAGCTTCTTAGTGCTGTGCTTTAACCCGCTGCACCACCAGGGAGTGTCTAATCTTTCACTTTAAAAAAATATATATTTATTTATTTATGCATTCAAGAACAGGTACAGGCCAGGGGAATGGATAGTGAGAGGATTCATCACAGACAAAGTAGGGAGCAGAATAGGCAGTTCTACTGAAAGACACTGCTGAGGGGAGCAGCAGTCAAGGAAGGAGAGGTCTGCTGTGCCACACGGGTCAGCTCCCTGGCCAGGATGAACTCATGTTCATCAAGCTGCTGGTAGCTTGATAGTGCTGTGTCTTTAACCTCTATGCCAGGAGGGAGGCCCACGTAAACCCTAGTATTTATGAAGGTAGGAATAATGTCTCTTCTCACTCATCATTTTACGCCCCAGTCTTCTTTCAATATTCCCTAAATACTAACACCATTTCAGTCTATAAGAAGAAGGCTAGCTATACAGAGGGAAAAGCCTGTAACAAATTGGTTAAACTTTGTGAAAAGTCCAGGAGGTTGTATATTTTACTGATTTTATGAAAGTGAAACAAAGGCAAATGTAAGAATAAAATGTGTGTCATTTTAACTTAGTGAAAGTTGATATGAAATTTGAAAGAGTTTCAATTTGCATAAAATAAAACTTGTGAAAAGAACTTCCTTCTAGGCTAAGGTTGCTTGATTTAGTATATAAAAGTACAAGGGACCTAGTTAAATTTGAATTTTAGATAAATAAGCATGTCCCAAATATTGCAAGGGACATCTTACTCCAAAATATTATTTGCTGCTTATCTGAAATTCCAATTTTACTGGACACATCCTAGTGCTTTTTCTAGACCCCTGATTCTAGACCATCACCAAAAGCAATATTTCTTGAATGGCTAATGACGATTATTCAGGAAAGGGGTTATTTTTCAAGTTGGTATTTAAAAATTATTATTTCAATGCAACATCTATTAATTATATAGCATCAAACACCTTCTAGAGCTTTTAATCTTTGTGTCCTTTTAATTACATTTTATTCCCCTCCCCCCACCCTCTCTCTCACTCACACACACACACACACACACACACATTTCTATATTTTCCAAGAGACCTTGATTCTGCCTTCCAGGGTTATTTTCTGGAACATAATCTCAGAGGTTGTCAAGGAAGTGCTGTAATCATAACAACAAAAACAAATTATATTTGCATGGTACTTTCCCCGCTGATAGATCTCACACACTAGTAAAGCAGGTAATATTAGCTCCCAAAGTCACCATGTGCTCGTGATCGCTGCCGTGCTGTGTGGTGCATGACGGAGTTTGGCACCAGGAAGGGGACTAGATAAGGACAAAGCAGCCAGGAGGCCACGTGCTGACCCCCGGGAAGCCAGAGCTGAAAGTGAGAAGCAACAGGAGAGGGTGGGCTGTGGAATCTATTCCAAGGCTGCTCCCTTCCATGTGAAAAGGGAAATCTTTGCTAATACCTGGCAAAATAATACCTTAAAATATTTGCCTAAAGCACTAATATAGAAAAATAACCAATACCAAAGTGGGCTGAGAAGCAGACAACCAAACTATAACTGATTAAAAAAAAAATAACCAAGAAGTAACTGTCATGGTTCTTCACCCAAGTGTTGCAGGTAAAAGGGAGATTAGACATTCAAAGGAAGTCTTGGTTTTTTTTTTTTTTAAGATTTATTTATTTATTCATACAGAACTGGGGTACAGGCTAGAGATGTGGAAGGTAAGAGGATTCACCAGAGAGAGACCGGGGAGCAGAACAGGCAGACCTAGAAAGTACACTGCTGAGGAGAGCAGCGGGCGGGTTAGGAGAGGTCTGCCTCGCCATGTGGATCTCCTCCGGGGTAGGCGGGAATCGAACTCATGCGGAAGTGGCTTTAGCTTCTTAGTGCAGTGCTTTAACCCGCTGCGCCACCAGGGAGGGCCTCAAAGGAAGTTTTAAACGTGATTTCCTTTGCAATTGTTATTCTTTGATTTCTTTACCTCTCTTGTCCCCAAGAAGGAGGAATAAAGAATGTGTGGAGGGTGTCAGCCCCCAGGCTCAGGTAAGATGTTTTCATGTACTTATTAATTATTAGTATTAATTAATGTCAATAAAATAATAATTAATTAATAATTTCACCTTTAGCCTGCAGTCGCAGAAACCAAGAAGAGGGAGGGAGAGATGGGCCAGAGAACTGCCTGGGACTGGGCAAGGGCAAAAGGATGGCCCTGCACTCCCTTCTCTGGGCCGAGGGGCTGACTGGGCTATGCAGAGCTGATGTAGATTGTACAAGGAGACAGCCAGCTTGAGCCACGGAAGGTTCTGGAAGAGCAATGGCATGCCAGCAGAGGGTCTGTGTTCATGGCTGCCTGGGAGCCCCATACCACGGGAGGGGCCCAGCTGGAAGAGGATGGCACCTGCTTTCTCCCTAAGGCATCAGTGCCACACATGCCCTCAACAGGGCCCGTGAAAGGATCAGCTGGAGAATTGACCAGGTGCAGAGAGCTCAAAGTCCGCTTACAATCTTCCTGGTTAAGGTAGAACATTCTCTTTCCCTTTTCCTTTCTGCCTCCCCAGGCAACAAATCAGAGGAAATTGGTGAGGGCTCTGAGTGGAGCAGTGGAGGTGATTGTAGAAAGGAGTAACCTAGGTGAGGTTAACCAGTGATGTGCTATCTCAGAGCCCTAAAAGAAATAGATCTCAGCTTTGTTTATTTTTGTATGTATGTACGCATAGATATATATGTATGTATGCATGTATATTTACATAGAAGAACTGGGGTGTAGGCTAGAGGTGCAGGGGGTGACAGAGCCAGAGACAGAGTGGGGAGCAGAACAGGCAGGTCCACTGAAACACACCAGTGAGGGGAGCAGTGGGTAAGACAGGAGAGGTCTGCTGCGCCATGTGGGTCAGCTCTGTGGCTGGGGATGACCCACCCAGGCTGTACTATAAAAGCGCTGTGACTTAACCAGGAAGGCCCTAAATCACAGCTTTGAATGAACATTGAGGACATTCTAATTTATGATTTGAGTTGTGTAAGATGACTATAGAAATTTCTACTATGTTAGAATAACTAGAAAAGTCAGGAAGCATGTGGGCATTTTAAGCCAGTGGTGGGAGAGAAAGTGACCCTCTGTGCCCTAGTTTTAAAGACAGTAAGAAAATTTAAAATTTTATTGTGATTATATTAATAGAGATATAATATATATACATAAATTATTCTTCTTCATAATTTATATGCGAAATCACCATCTGAAAAACTAGAACAGACCTAAAACCACACAGCTCTCCCTAATCCCATGTTGTAACAGTCTCTTTTCTAATTCATTGAATTTTTCGATATTTGGTTCATTTTCATTACTTTCCTTTAGAGCTCTATAGCATTTTACTGGGTGAGTCTGTAGGGATGTATTTACCAACTTTTCTATTGATAAATAGACACTTGGATGGTTGGTAGTTGCTGCACTTTCTCTAAAAACATTTAAAGGGGCCCATTTGCAAGGATCCACTTAGGATAAATGCTCAGCAGTGGATTGCTGAGATGTATGATAACACCCTTAAATTATTACCAAATTGTTTCCCATAGTAGTTGAACTAAATTACAGCCTCCTACTCCACCTGTCCTCCTTCCACCCCCACAAGAGTTCCCATTGCTGAACGTCCCAGGCAATACTTGGTATGGTCAGATTTTTTAAAAGTGTTTGCCAATCTAGTGGGTTGAACATGACAGCTCCTGTCACTTTGTATCACTCTAACATGCAAATCATGGCTGTTTATGGGCTGATTTTTCACTGCTGTGAATTAATCCAGTTCTTTCATTTAATCAAATTGTAATTTCAGAAATCATGGAGACTCAGTGTAAATGGGTTAGTTTCTAGATAGATATCTGTCTCATTTGTACACCATCTAAAAAATGGTTTAGTGAAATATAGGATAAATTCTTATATGGGAAAGTAAACCTAATTTGGGGAGGTTTTTGACTAAAAAGGGCACCAGGACATACATGGTGACATGACACATCCATCCTGCTCTGACTGCTAGAGCAGACCCAGGTGACAGCTGCTGACACACATGTGCCTGGGTGTCTCCATGGTGTATTTTCCCCCTATTGTTTGGTCAGAGGATGGAAAGTGAAAGGATAGTTTGATTGTCATTTCTTCATGTCAAACTGCAGACATTGGAAACTCTGAGGAGAGACCTTGTGCTATTGCTTTCAAAGGAAATTATCAAACCTTGCAAAGGGAGCAGGCTCATGGCGCCACCTGCCCTCCCCATACTAGCTATTTTCTATGAGAATCGTCTCTCCATACTTCCTGCTTTAATTTGAATAACTCCTTCCAGTTTTGATTTATGATCAGTTATCAGCATCCTTTGGGAAATCCAGCCATGCATTGGAGGTATATTCCAAACCCCCAGGAGATGCCTGAAACCACTGATCATAAGGAACCGTCTTTACACTATGTTTTCTGTTATGCAGTGTTAACTGTGCTAAAGTTTACTTTATCAATTAGGTATAGTAAGAGATTAACAAAAATAACAGTAAACTAGAACAATTGCAGCAATACAATGTCATGGAAGTTGTGTGAACATGGTTTCTCTTTCTCTCAAAATATCTTATTTTAGTGATAGTTTCCCACTGTGGTCCCACATGGGTAACTGAAACTATGGGAAAAAAAGCCTTGGATAAGGTGTTGGGGGCACCTGTAATTTGCTTTCTACTTTCACAAGTCTTCAAAAAGAAAG
The DNA here is from genome assembly GCF_000260355.1 of Condylura cristata. Classification (NCBI taxonomy): domain Eukaryota; kingdom Metazoa; phylum Chordata; class Mammalia; order Eulipotyphla; family Talpidae; genus Condylura; species Condylura cristata. The sequence goes on along the minus strand of NW_004567110.1, from coordinate 52,607,528 downwards.
GAATTTTGTCCCACGATGGGATATTTGCTGAGACTAAAATATTCCTGAGTTGAATGAGTCATAAGATTTAGACCTTTGAATTGATAAGATCCAGATGAGATTTTGGATTTGAAGTTGTAATGGTGGCACAATGGGTTAGGACACAGCACTGCAAGGTAGCTGCACCTTTTTCAGTGCGAGTTCAATCCGCAGACCTAGAGGTGATCCATATGGTGCGGCAGACCTCTCCTGACCTCCCGCTGCACCTCTCAGCAGTGCACGTCATCAATCTGCTTGTTCTGTTCCCCACTCTGTCTTTCTCACTGCCCCTGTACCTCTGGCCCACACCCCAGTTCATACATAAATAAAATCTTAAAAAAAAAAAAAAAAAGAACTTGGGAATCTTGGGATGGGGGTGAATGCATTTTGCATGTGAGTTGCTTGTCAATGTTTGGGAGCCAGACAGCTGAATGATGGCCCCTCAAATATGTTCACATCCTAATCCCTAGGACCCGTGACTGTCAGTTTTCATGGCAAGAAAGATTTTGCAGAAGAGAATAGATAAGATTCTTGACAAGAGAGATTACCCTAGTGGGTCTGATGTAATCACAGGGTCTGTATAAGAAGGATGTAGGAGGGAGGAGTCACAGACAGAGAAAAGGGTTAAATGAGGCAGAGATTAAAGTGATGTGGCCACAGGCCAAGGAATGTTAGCATTCTCTAGAAGGTGAAAGAGAGAAAGGACAGATTGTCCCCTGGAGCCTTCAGAAACAACCATTTCTGCTGACACCTTGATTTCAGTCTGATAAGATTTGCTTTGCTCTTCTGACCTCAAGAGCTGTAAGAGAATAAATTGTTTTGTTTCAGGATACTAAGATAGTGGGAATTTATTATAGAAGTAACAAAAAACTAATGTACTTTTCTATTAGGTCAGCATCTGAAATTCACAATCAACAACACTACTGACTGGAGCAGTTGAGTGAAAGGAAATGAAGGAGGTAGACTATTTCTTTGTAACTGGTGAATTTTCTTTTTCTGAAACAAAATAATGCCTTTAAACAAACTACAAAGAAGAAACTGAGTCATTGAAGGCCTCATATAAAACAAAAGTTCTATAATTTAGCAGAAACTACCTGAGGCACAATACTTCAGCTCTTACTAAATAGCTAAACAAACTACATTTAAAACCCTCTCTCCAGATGACCTAAGGCCTCTTAGAAACACCACCTTTGCCAAAATGGCAGGAAGATCACATTATTAATATTTCTATGACATCCTGATAGGGAAAACTGCCATGGTTAAAACTTGTGAGGTGTGTTTTTGATGGCGTTGGTTATTTAGAACAGGTTTGGGCAGCTCTGGTGAAGACACTGAAGTAAGTTTCAATTTTAGGGAATTGAGAATTTCCTTAGACTCTTGTCTTCATTTTCTTATTTATTTCTTTCTTTGATTAATTAGAGAGACCACAAAAACAACATTTAACTCATTTTCACTTGATAGATGGATGCAGATGTTTCCATTAGAAAAGATTTGTATATGGACAGATTTGAAAGTTATATTCATTAACTAGTCTTTTTTCTCTTAGCATTGGAGATTTTTTTGTGATTAAATGCATTTATGGTATTTGTGTCAGTCAGCTTAGTAAGGAAACCAGACTTGTGGTTTGACATGTGATAAAAGATCGCGCGTCAATCAAAGACAGTGGAAGACCATTAGTCAGCAATACCAGGGAGCTTCTTCCTCTCTTGTTTTTAAAAGGCCAGAGGAAAGGTGGTGTATAGTTCCCTACTACTACTGTAACAAGTCACCATAAATGTAGTGGCCTAAAGTAACATTCATTTATTGGCTTACAATTCTGGAGGTCAGAATTCAAAATGAGTCAACCTAGACTAAAATCAAGGTGGCAGCAGAGCATGTGATTTCCTGGAGGTGTTGGGAAGAGTCATTTGTTTGCCTTTCCAGCCTCCAGATGTTCCCTGCAATCACTGGCCACTGGCTTCGTCCATCTTCAGCATCAGAAATCCCTAGTCTAGTCTTCCTCATGTCACTGACTCTCCTCCCAGCTCGTCCATATTTAAGGACCCTTGGGATTACATCAAGCTCATCTGTATAATTCAGGATAATTTCCCTTTTTGAGGTCAACTGATTGACAAACTTAATTCCGTCTGCAAAGTTTGTTCTCCTTTGCCGTGCATTGTAACATATTCACAATTTTAAGGAACTGGAAGATTAATGTTTGGGAGGTCACTATTTTGCCCTTCACAGTGGTTTGGCTGGTTCCAACAGCCAGGTGATGCAGTGGGAACTGGGTGCACACACAGTCATTGTGCCCATGGACAGAAAGCTGGATAAGCCACATGCCAGGCAGTGTGAGAGGGAGAAGGACTTTGGCTCCTCACTGCAAAATAGGAAGTTTTCACAGATAAATGTCTAGTTCTAAAACACCTGACTTCTTTCTTTTCTTCATGTGCAATCTGAAAACCTTTTATTGGGTGCTAGAGATTATATTTTTCCTCTGTTTCTACATCAGTGTGTATGTGATGACTAGAGGCAACTTTTCGAAATATACTAGCACTGTGTAAAAAAAGACTAACCCTATTGAAATTTGTGTATGGAGCCACATACAAATCATTTCCTCAACAGGTGATAGTCTGAATTGTTTGTGTGGGAAGATTATTGCACTTTCAGAACAATAGTTAGTGTGATGATTTATCATTCGGCTTCTAAAATTATATAGCATTCTTCCTAAAAAAAAACGAAATGAGGTAATTTTAGGGTCCAAACATTCTGTGGCGTATTTGAGTCTTTCCCAGATCCTGGAAAAAGAGACCTTATTATCATGTGTTACTAATTAAATAAAAGTAATTTTGATGTCATCCTCCAAAATTTACAATACAAAGGATTGCCGCATGAAGGAAATGTCAGTGTTAAATCTATAGACGGTCCCTTTAGTACTGCATGTCATAAATTAAAAGCAAGCACTAGCAAGCAGGCTCGATGAAGGAGAAAATAGTTAGGCACTAAGCTGATCTTCCTTTCTCTCTGGAACATGCATGCTTGGTTGCATTTTCTTTAGGTCTCCTCTCCCCACTGACAAAGCGCTACCTTTCTCTGCCATGGTTTGGCTTTCTTTGGCCTTTTTAGCCAGGCTGTTTCAGCAGCTTGCTGTAATGTCAGCATCAGGTGTCACAGCTACGGGGGTGACTGGGTTAATGGCTGTGCTGTTTTCCCTGGAGAAGCGGGGACAGACAGGCCAGCCTTTGTCTCTGCCAGGAGAGGCCTGAATTTAAAACTTCAGCCCAGACAATGTGCCAGGGAGCAGTGGGGTTTCGGGTATTTGACCACTGCTTGTTCTCTACTTCACCCCCAGCTCTGTGAGCATGAACAGGAGCCCTGGTTCACTGTGCATGACCAGGCGCTTGTTGGGGGGAAAGGTAAAGACATCTCTTTTCTTGCCTTCATTCTGAAGCCACATCTGGTTGAGTCTTAGAAGAGACATGGAAACAGCTACTTCTGCTGGAGCCTCTGTGGCCCCACAGCCTGGCTCTAAGATACCTGTGTGTCAGATGTGGGAAAGAGGTTGTAGAAATTTGTTTTTATCTCTTTCACCACCCTTCATTTCTCCCCATCCTCAATGTATTTCTGATTCAGCAGTGAAAAACATTGATGCCCTATGTGACTTGTAGCCCAATAGCCACAGAAAAATGCCAAGGCTGTTACTGCTCTTGGCTCCATTTTAAACATGTATAAACCGAGGCTCAAAAATTTGGGTGTTGTGGGATGAATTGTTTCCAACACTCCTCAATTCGCACGTCAGTTCTAGTTCTCAGTACCTCACATTGTGACTAAATTGAGGAAGACTTTAAAGAGCCACCTACACTGAAATGAGGTCACTAGCTGGTCTCTAATCCAATGACTGGTGTCTTTGTGAGAAGAGATCAGGATGTGGACATCACAGAGGAAGACTGATGAGGACACAGGGAGGTGGCCACCACAAACTAAGGAGAGGGATCTCAAAGGAGACCAACCTGCCAACACTTCCATCTCAGGCTTCTAACTGCCATAACTGTGACGAAATATGTTTCTATTGCTTAAGTCGCAGGGCTTTTGGTATTTTGTTACCGCTGCTCAAACAGACTAATCCCACAACTTTTCCAAGGTGACATACACAGGACACCTGACTACAGAACCCACATTTCAACATAAACCTTTTAAGTTTTCTATAATGTGTTTCAAGTAAAATGTTTACGCACAAGTTCGTACGCTAGAAGAACAAGTTTTGAAATACTGGTTATATCTCCATACCCTTTCCTATTCATAACACGTTTACCAAATTTTGAAAAATGTCAATTCCAAACTTCTTGTTACAGTATCCTAGTGGCTAGTGGTGTTTAGATGAGATGTGAAAATTTCAACAGAACTTATTCAATATTTCTTTAATTAACGGGGGAAAAAAAGCAACCATGCAAAACAACTTTTGGTTTTTGGGGGTAGAAAGCAAGGTTTCAGGAACTCAAACAGACAATAAGGTTTGGAAATTCCCCCAAAGATTGGGGCTTTCTGAGTCAGAGCAGGGGCAGATGGACTCTGCCTGAAGTGGAGAACTTTTTATTTTCCCAAAGGATTGAGACCTGGGGGAAGGGGATGGGCTAGGACAGGCAAATGGTTTCCCAATGGGGAGCCTGCTACAGAAAGGGTTTCCCGACTGCCAGCCCTGACTTGGTCACCGGGTGAGCCTGGTGATCTGGTCATTCCTGATCTACCAGGTTGGGAATGCTTAGTACAGATGATCTTACACAAGTTTGTACAAATTTCAAATATTCCAAAGATTGAACCTGTGACAACTGGAAACTTACACTATGGTCTTCTCTGGCCTATTATGGAGATTCAAATTAATAAATTAACACAAGGGTCCTTGCAAAGGTTTTGAATACTTAGTTTTTCAAGGCACACCTGGCTTATTTCAAGGAATTTAATTCCACCACTCGGATAGTTTTTTTCTTAGTGCAGTGAAAAGCAACATTAAGCCCAGTTTCCTGCTTTGAGCTGTAGACACAGCTCAGAGCTTTCCCGAATTTTCACTACTTAGCATTAGCTACTTTTTCAATGATTTCGTTCTGAAAGCTACCAGGGAATGAAAAAAAAAAAGAACAATAAAACAAAAATTTTGTAGTATCCATGTGGATTTTAAGGGAGGGAAACAAAGGATCCAACATATGGAGGAGGTTAAAAAAAAATGCTCTTGGTGGTGAGTCTGATTAAACCACGACCTTGCTTGTAATCAATAGGCCGTTTTCCTTTTTGTCAGGCAGAACTGACTTCGATGTATTTTTTCTTTTCAGCAAAAGCACTTACCTAATGATATTAAAATTTTAATTGATTATGCTGGATGTTGTGGAAATTGAAGCAGTCGAAGTCAAACTCACTCGACCCAGTCGCCCTCCAGCGCCATTGGCGGAGACGACAGCGATAAAGAAATGCTGCCACCTACAGGAAGGAGAGGGCATGTGCACAAAGTTGTCCGTTCTCAGCGTTCCCTCCCCTGTGTTCTCGCAAACGCACGGATTTCTACTTCCCCCACCCTCACTTCTCCACATGATTCAAAAGATCAAATATATATTTTAAAATATTTTTAAACAAAAAAATAGAGATGCATTTATTAGTTTTTTTTCTTTTTCTGTCGTCTCTACCAAACACCCATATCCATACCCCATCTGCCTCTGTGCCCCATCCCTTCCGCTAACAAAATGTCACTCAGTATGACTAAAATCGTGTTCACTTAACCTCTGCTTGAGTTTAGGAAGTGGACAGTGGCAGGTCATTTTCTTTCAGGTCAGAAAGAATGTCCTAATGGATTAAAGTATATTAGGCCTGGGCTTGTGTTTTGAAATGACACTGAGAAAGCGGACTCCATTTCTCATCTAGCACTACACTCATGAGTGAAGACATTTACCACAGCTTCCGGAAGGAGCTCCTGTTTCCTTTGCTTAGATTCACAGGTGTGATTCTTAAACCTTCACCTCCCAGCCACCTGCTTCCCTGGATATGACCACTCACATCAGGCACTCCCCACTCGCTCTGTACTGTTTGTTCTTTATCATCTGAAGCAGACCCGCGTGGAGGTGATATACAACCTCACCTCCATTCTGCAAACCCTGCATTCTATTCTCTCTGACTCAGATATCCACTTGACTAGTGATGAGCGCTCTTTACATAATCGAGGTGTTCTGAGGTTATAGTAAAAACACAGTATACTTGGTCATTTGGGAGGAATTCTGTGCGAGCAAATATGTTTGCTGAGTTCTCATGTACTGTGGCTTTCCACCCTCAGAAACTGCCCAGAGCAGAACAGATTGTTATTTCATTGTGAGAGTTTCCAGTTAGCGTCGCTTGTGCCTTTCTACAGGAGTATGAGCATAGGAAGAGGACAGAGTTCTCTATTACACAGTGATGTTCTAGGTGAAGCAAGAGGGGTGCCTGTCTGTCTTCGGGATCTGAATCTTTCCTTTTGCCACTTATCCCCTCTTATGTTGGAAACCTTCACCTCCAGTTGATCTGTCTTCCCTGCTGAAACTTGTGCTTGCTGGAAGACAGGATCAACTTTCACTTATGTCTGGGTAGATTAGGTCATTGCTGGGGTGCTCTGCCTTACCCTTGGGCAGTATTTGTATTGAGTCTTCACTATCATTTAAAGAGGGATTTGTCTTCTAATAAACAAAGAATGATTTGGGGGTAGTGGATCTTCTTGATGTACCTAAAAGTTCTTTAAAAGGTCTATCTCAGAAGAACTCAAGGTGCAGTAGGTGAGAAGCACCCTCACAGTTTACATTAGCCCGGGGTGGAGCAATAACCACCTCCTCACAGTGATTATGATGGATCTGCTCATGAGACAGTGCAATTAAGTGATCAGATTAAAATACGTTTTTAGGAAAAAATTATATATATTTGAATACTGGTCTATGTGGTGTCTGAGTTTGGTTATTGGGGCATTGGGGGGTTAACTCAGATCAACATTTCTCTTCCAGCTTTTAATTATGCATAATAACTATCATGCTTTGTTCTTCTGTATCTTTCATCCAAAGCTCAAAGTGCTCTTCAAGCATTATTAACTCATTAATCCTTGCAACACTCTTGGGAGGCAGATTGGAGGCAAAGTGATTAGCCCATTTTCTAGACAGGGCCATAGAGGCACAGAGGATTTCAGCCACCTCCCCAGGTTGCATGAGTCAGAGCTGGGCTGAGAACAGAGCCTACTCAAATTCCACCCCCAGTCTGCCTCTGTGAACTTTTCCTCTTCCCAGGAGTGAAAACCAGTAACAGTTGGATCTCAGGAATCATCTCTACCTGTTTGTTGTGTCTCGGTGTGGAGCAATAACCTGAACATCTTGCCAAAAACAAAGACCTGAATACTTGTTTTTCTCTTGAAATGTAAAACCTGTGATCTTTGAGGAAAGAAAGAGATGTCTATTCATCACCAAAATAAAGTCTGGAATTCACTTAGAACCTCAAGGTCCTCAAAATCTTCTAATACAGACCTTAATTTTTTGTTTTAACATAGAATCAGGAAATTCCATTTGGCCAAGCAGAAATGAAACTTGAACTTCACAAGGGTTAGGATTCAGTTTGAAACTGAGAAGTACTAACATCTGTCTTTTAAGTTTGACAAACAACCTTTTCTCCTTGGTTTCACTTGAATGCAGGCTGGTTTCACATTGGGCTTCTTTGTCATTGTAGCGGAGCTAGAGGAGGGGACCTTTGTGTGAGCTAGGTGGGCATCAAAGGGGATGGTTAATGTCCACGTAGTCACTGAAAACCTGGGACCTCAGGTCAAATGGCTCCAGAGACTGACTTAAAAGACAGAGTGACAAATTCAGTGGGAAATGATGAGCCTTCTGGAGCCTCTAGTATTTACTTATTCATTCAACATAACATTTACCAAGTATCTTTTTTTTTATTAAGATTTATTCATTTATGCATACATAACTGGGGTACAGGCCAGAGGTGCAGGGGTGGTGAGAGGATTCACCAGAGACAGAGTGGGGAGCAGATCAGGCAAGCTGATGAAGTACACTGCTGAGGGGAGCAGTGGGCAGGTCAGGAGAGGTCTGCTGTGCCATGTGGATCACCTCTGGGGCCAGGGATTGAACTCATGCTTAAGTGGCTTTAGCTTCTTAGTGCTGTGCTTTAACCCGTAGCGCTACCATGGAGGGCCCCAGTATCTGTTTTAGGCAGTCATTGGCTAAGTGTAAGCAATTTTAGGATTAGTAAGACATACTCATCTTTCAGTAGTTAATAGTCAAGGAACAAAGATAAACAATCAAATAAATAATTTGTATATAAAGTACTGAGTAACTGTAGAGATATTTATAAAGTCCAATCAAAGCAAATTAGCTTGAATGGCTCAGGGAAATCTTTGAAGAAGCAGCACTTAAATACCACATAAGGACAGATCTGAAGAATAAGTATTTACCAGAGCTAAACTTTTGACTAGTATTCTGGGCGATTGAGGAGGAAAAAACGCACTCGAAATGATTCTGGTCTTCAGGAAATCATAATCTGTTTGAGAAAACAATATCCTTAGAAGGAAGATTAGCAATGTAATTTGATGTATAATTTGTGCCACTTGAAAACTCAGACAATAAACATACTAGAAATCCAGAAAGAAGAAAGTGGTATGTTATGGATGCTAGAATTCAGGATACTTTGGGGGAGATGGAAAATGAGTAGGACCTCAAATGAGGATCTGTGGCACTTAAGTGAGAGCTATAGGAGTATAGAAAAGATTCTGGGCAGAGGGGAGAGAAAGAATGAGAGGGAGGGAGGAAGAGAGAGAGAGAGGGGTGAGCCAAATTGCTGTCCCTGTGACTAGAAGGTAGGTAGGGCGAACTTAGCACTTAGCTGTTGAGGAAGATGGGAAGGGTAGTGTTTATCATCTGGAAAGGAAGGAAAGGAACAATTGGGTATTAAGGGACACCCAACACTTTCTATCACCATGGGCAAAAAGACATTGTTAAAAACAAGATTGTAGTTATTTTCAAAACACTATATTTTTGTAAATTGAATATTAGGCCTAAGCCTCTAATTTTGCTCAGGACAATGGAAAAGTAATCCAAGAGTAGCCTGCTATGCAGGAAACACTCTCAACCTTTTACACTCTCCAAATGTGTTTGCTCCCTGAACTCCATTGCCAGTGCAGGGATGAATAAAGATGAATCTATTTTAGGGCCCTCCCTGGTGGTGCAACTGGTTAAAGCACAGCTCTATGAAGCTATTTGCAGCCCCTGCAGCATGAGTTCTATCCCCAGCTAGGGAGGTGACCCACACCCACGCCTGTCAGCAGGTCTCTCCTGTCTCACCCACTTGTCCCCTCAGTAGTGTACTTCAGTCAGTCTGCCTGTTCTGTTTTCTACTCTGTCTCTGGTGAGTCCTCTCACCACCACACCTCTGGCCTCTACCCCAGTTCTTGTATGCATAAATAATTAAATCTTTAAAAAAAAAAGAATCTATTTTATAACTGCTCAAAGATTTCCTTTTCAGGTATGCTTCTTTAAAATAACTGAACTTAGGGCCCTCCCTGGTGGCGCAATGGGTTAGGATGCAGCACTGCAAGCTAGCACAGCAGCTTTAGTGCAAGTTCGATTCCTGGCCCCGGAGGTGATCCACATGGCACGGCAGACCTTTCCTGTTTGACTGCTGCTCCCCTCAGCAGTGTACTTCATAGTTCTGCCTGTTCTGCTCCCCACTCTGTCTCTGGTAAATGCTCTCGCCACCATTGTACCTTTGGCTTGTACCCCAGTTCTGTATGCATAAATAAATAAAAATCTTCAATAAAAAAAAATAACTGAACTTAACTGTAAAGTTGGACTCCAAAAGTTTTCATTAGGCAAGACACTTGGCTTGTGGTTTCCCATAACCTTGAATCCAGCTCACAATGCTTTGGAAAGCACTGCCACTGTGAACTGCTCATCACTATTTGATGGCATAGGCAAAAACAAACAAACAAAGCCAGTTATTGGTCTACTGAATGAGCAAATCCCAGTACTAGAAATTATACCAGAACTACAAATACTGTCCTATTTTTTTTGACACCCGGGGAGGTCATCTTGTCGGCTCCAGAAAAACTTTGAACATGCACAATTTTCAAGTCTTCTTAAAATAATGTTTCCTTTTGTTTTCAAAAAGATAAAATTTACACAACTTACAATTCTCCCACTGAAGTGTACAACCACTAGATTTTAGCATTTCCCAGTTGTGCATCCATACCTCTATCGATCAGTCTTAGAGTATTTTATAACAGAAACCATATCCTTGGCCATTGTTCACTTGTCCCCTTTATGGTGCTCTCTTCTGCAACCTAGGGTGCCACTCAATTATTTCCTGTCTTTCTCTATGTGCCTGTTGTGGACATTTACTGTAAATACATGGTTCTTTTAGCTGGAATCTTTCTTTTCCTTTTTTTTTTTTCATTTTATTTTATTGATTTAAGCATATAAGAACTAGGATACAGATCAGAGGTGTGTGAGTGAGAGGATTCACCAGAGACAGTACAGGGAGCAGAACAAGCAGATCTACTGAAATACATTGCTAAGGAGAGCAATGGGTGAGATAGGCGAGGTCTGCTGTGCCATATAGGTCTGTTCTTTGGGGAGTGCATGGGGGAGGGAAAAGAAGGAAAGGAGGGAGATTGAACTCAGGCAGAAGTTGATAAAGCTGAGACTTTAACCCTTGTGCTACTAGGGAAGCCCTTGGCTGGAATCTTTCATTTAGCATCTTGTTTTCAAAGCTCACTGATGTTGTAACATGGATCAGTAGTTCATTTTTTTTTTTTAAAGATTAATTTATTTGTGCATACAGAACTGGGGTACAGGCCAGAGGCTCAGGGCAGTGAGAGGCTTCACCAGAGACAGAGTGGGGAGCAGAACAGGCAGATCGACGAAGCACACTGCTGAGGGGAGCAGCGGGCGGGTCAGGAGAGGTCTGCCACGCCATGTGGTCACCTCCAGGGCAGGTGGGGTTCGAACTCATGTGGAAGTGGCTTTAGCTTCTTAGCGCTGTGCTTTAACCCGCTGCGCCACCAGGGAGGGCCATTTTTTTTTTTAATGTGGAATAATATCTTATTGTCAAATATTATTTATTTGTTCAGCAGTAGATAGACATGTGAAGCATTTCCATTTCTGGCAATTATAAATAATGCATCTATGAATATTTATGCACAAATCTTAGTATATACATGATTTTACTTCTTAGTATATACATGATTTTACTAAGGAGTGAAATTGGCAAGGTAACATGATATATTTAAATATTTGAGTTGTTTTCCAAAGTGAATACACCATTTTACATTCTTATAGGAGGGTTCCAATTTCTATACATCCTTGCCAACACTTTTGATTCTAGCCATCCTTGTGGGTGTAAGGTGGTATCTCATTTGATTTTGATTTGAATTTTCCTGGTGGCTAATAATGTTGAATATCTTTTGATGTGTTTATTGGCTATTGACTATTGGCATAACTTCTTTGGAAAAATATCTGTTCATGTTTCTTATCCCCTTTATAAAAATGTGTTATTTGTATTTTTATTATTGAGTTGTAACAATTATATATTTATATATAGAGACAGCATTTCAATATAAGTTCCTTAGCTATATAAATTTGCAAGAATTTTATCCCATTGTGTGAGAGCAGATGTTTTTTACCTGATTTTTGTTAATTTCTGCAAAGAGATTGGCTGTAATTTTTATGAGGATTGCATCAAATCTGCAGATCAATTAGGAGAGTACTGTTATCTTGTCAGTAGTCTCAAGTCTTCCAAACCATTGACATGAGATGTCTTTCTATATATTTAGTTGCCTTTTAACCTTTCTCATAGATGTTTCATTATTTTCAGAATATAAATTCTATACTTATTTTATTAAATTTATTTCTAAGCATTTTCTTCATGCTCATGTTTTGTAAGTGGAATTATTTTCTTAATTTCCTTTGTATTTTTATCACTGTCACAATATAGCAATGAAATTGACTTGTATATTTTTCCTGTATCTTGCAACCTTGCTGCACTTGATTCTAATAGTTTTTAGTGGAATTCTTTGGATTTTCTATATACTAAGCCATGTCCTCTGTCAATAGAGCTAGTTTTACTTCCTCCTTTCCAATCTATATGCCTTATTTAATTTTCTCACCTAATTGTGCTGACTAGATTATAATTTCTTGAGAGACTATCACAGTTCATAGTGACATGTGCTTTCTGAGTGCTTTACCTCTAATTGTCACCACTGGGCTGAGCTGTTATCTGGAATCTATTGCCAGGTACAAAGGGGCAGGGCATGTTAGGAAAAGGGGAGAAAGGAAAATGAGAGGGAAAAGAAAAAAGAAATGAGAGAATGGAAAGAAAGAAGGAGGTAGCTGGAGCAAGAGGAGCAGGGAGAGAACTGGAAAAACAGAATTGTCTCTAGGGCTCATGGCTGCCTCTGTGCTCTGTTGCAGCAGTGACAGTGCTAAAGCTGTTAGTTTCTGTGCACTGCTTGCCCATTAACAGCGAAGGCCGATGTTAAGCTACAGGTTATGAAGGCTTCATTTCCTTTATTCAAAGTAGAAAAACATCACATCCTTATGCAGGATG
>NW_004567110.1:52588522-52594831 GCF_000260355.1 Condylura cristata | reverse complement strand
GAGGTAATTTAAGTTTCCATGTAGAAAACAGGTGGCTGACTTTGGGCCACCTTCACGGAAAGATGAAGCGGTAATGATGCTGGTCTTCCTTGGCCACTGGGGACAATCTGGGAGTATGTGAATAGTAGCAGTGAAAGGTGACCAGGAGAAGTACATTTCAGTCGACAAGGCCCTCCTCCAAATGCTATTCTCTGACAAAGACCAAAGGTAATCATGAGGATTACTGATCTGTGATTAATTTGTTTAGTTTCTGGGTGAGAATGATTATCTTAAATTGTACAAACTGAGGGCAGTTGGATTCAGAAAAAATATTGGAATCTGCAAAATGTATGATTTTTCAGAGACTTTGGGAGTTATAAGTAAATATCCTCAGGGTACGTGACTTTTTAGAGAGAATTAATCAGAAAATGTGCATGTCAGGATGCAGGCAGCACAGACTGTGAACTGCGCCACTTCTGGAATAACAAAAGGCAACCGGGACCCTTAAGGAAATGGGCTGGCTTAGAATTATGAATCACTGAGCCCATTTCTTATAGTGATTAATGATGAATCACTGTTTTAACTTCGGATGAAATAATAGGCTGCATCTGAGGAGTTCCATTAATCATCATAAGAATTAGGTTTGTGCCAATTCATTACTGCAGGGTCGACATGTGCTGAACAGTTGAGTCGAATTTCAGGAAGGGTGAACTCTAGGCAAGGGCTGGCTTAAAAGAATGCAAACGTTAGGGGTCTATTCTCTTCTGGATGGGTAGGGATTTATGAGCAGAGAATAGATCCTATTATATCGCCTCTCATCTGGACTCCTCTCTAGAAGCTTAACAAAACACCAACTACAAAGTCTTTTGGCTTTTTGGTATTCAGGGTCATGATACAATAGATAACCAACATAGATCATAAAATCTGATACTTTTATCTGTTTGTCACTTTGCATGTTTCATGCATTCAAAAAGTGATTAACAATTTGCTGGATACTTGGATTTCAGCAGGCATGAAAGTAAGCAAGGCAGCCTATTGCTGTTTGAGGAGCAAATTCATCCTTGCAAAGTTTCTGCCTTTTTAAATCTTGTTGTAGATAATAAAACACTGAGGTACAGACAGAAGGAAGAAACTTGGTCCTACACATAAGACGGCCAGCTGAATTCATGGTTGATGAGCTTCAAATTTTGAAACTAAAAGGAAGGCTAATCAGTTGTTTCAATGAACTTAAAACTGATGTGTTTAAAAGTGTGACGATCTCTCTTGTAGTGGCCATTCCTTAACAGTAGTCCTTAACTGCAACAGATGTGATTGTCATAGAGTAGGAGAAAGACTCCCCAATTTACAAAAGAGATGTGCTGTCATGTCTTGATGTCTTGATGTTAGTGACTTTAATAATCTTTAGAAATAATGAAGTGCATTCAAATAATCATTTGGAGACTTAGTTCGCTCTATATAATAGTTATTTTTCAAATAAAAAATATATGGGTTTTTGAAGGACAATCATAGATTAGATCAGATTTTTAAATTTTCTTTTATACTGAAAAACATGTTACAATATTTTAAATATGTAGATTTTTTTCTTAAAGTAGTTTTATCAGTACATATAGGAGCTTTTTATAGGGCAGAAACAGAATATAAGGAATATGAAAAATAAATCTAAATCACTTAAATGTGCATTTAGAACTGTTGTGTGTAGCTTATACACACATAGGTGTGGTCCTCACAAACACACAATTTTGCATAAAACTTCTGCCATTGGAATTGACTAGCAACAGATTTCTCTGACCTCTGTCCTTATTCAACACATTTTTGAGACTTGCAAAGAATTTCTTTCAAGAAAGAATTCATCTGATCTCTGCTGTGCTTAAAACTCAGATATAGGAAATATCAATGGTTGTCACTTTCCAGGGTCTGAGCATCTGAGGCATGTCGAGGGAGGTGGGCCGAGGTGGCGGTGCGTGGCCAGCGTCCCTGGAGCTCTGTACAAACCAAGCACCATCTGTGGCCTGTGTATGGCCTCAAATATGCTTCCAGAGAGTGGAATTTGCAAAAGAACACTAATTTCAAGGTGTTCCTGAGTATACATTTTAACATGTATTTTCACATTATAAGATATTTAAAATACAACGATTTCATGAAGAAGCTCCCTGAACATTTTATTTTTCACTTTGAAAAATGGTCTCCAAACCCCAAAGATGTAAGATTCAGCAGCTAGAGCACAAAGCTGCCACATTTGTAGTGAGTCACATAACCCAGCACACCCTACCCTGGTCCATAGGATTTTTCCAGTTTTAGCTCTTCTGTCTCTCACTGCACCCTGTTATGCTCTCTGTTTTCCAGGGCTCTCCTCCTGGAAGCCAATTGTAATTCTCCCAGTAGAGTTCTTTGCCTTCCTCTGAGAATTCAGGTCAGTGCTCCTGTGATCCCGTCTCTGACATTATTTTTCTTATTCTCCACCCATATATGCTTGTCCCTCTGTTCCCCAGGACTGAGAGCAGATTCTGCCCCACCTTCCTCCTTGAGACCCCCCTTGACCACTTCTACAGAAGCGGGCAGAGAAAGTAGGGCCTTGATGAGCTTTTTGTTAAGCTTTGTTTAATTGAACTATATTTTAAATATGAAAACAGAGCTTGAAAACAAAAATGGTAGACAAAGACTATAAATGGGACTCTCTCAAAACTAAACCGCACAACACATTAACTACAGATGGGGTGGTTAGCTGTCAGCCTCAACGGGCAAATAAAAGATCCACAAAAGGGCAAAAGCCAAGGATGGCACAGGGAAAGAAAGCATGATATTTAAGAAACACTCAGAGTGGTGGCTGGGGCATGTTTTAGAAGCCAATCCTGGGAGCAGGCTTTCAGATACAGACTGGGAGTAGCTGAGCAAACAATAGAGGTGGGAGGATTAGAGATTAGGAAAAAGATCCCTGAGCCCAGACCTGCACCTACTTCCTGACCGGGTTGTCAGCAGTGCCTGGAGTTGGGGTGTCATAACCCTGGGCAAACTGACAAGAATCCCAGGCTATGCAGAGGCATTTGGCCACGTAGAGACGCCTGTTTTTGATCCCTGGTATCCAGAACATACTCGGCTATTGAAATCTTACAGGGTAAACTCCCCAGGTACTGGAAGTTTAGAGATAAGAATCAGTGTGATTTGACTTTAAGGGGGTTATCATTACAATGAGAAGAAAAAACAAGCATCTTATCTCTGGATGCAGAGACCAAGTACTCAGTGTTGGCTGAGATGAAAGAAAGAATGGATGGATGAATGAATGAATGAATGAATGAGCACTGGGGGAACACACTGCATAGTTTCTTGTGTTAGCCTGTCTGATGGAGGGCTTGGCAATGGCCGTCAGAATATTTGAGAAGGTGGTCTCAGAAGAATGGACAAAAACAAACCATTCATTTGCTGGTCCTCTGGATTTCAGATACTTTTGTTAGCTACATATCTGTCACCCTGACCAAGACAGCAGAAGAGATGAAAACTAAGAGGACAATTTGCAAACTTAAGGGCTGCTCTGTAAATTAGAGTGAGGAAGTGTCACTCCAAGACCAGGCAGAAGTCAGGTCAGAAACCTTCCTTTTCCTGCCCAACCCATTTTCATGGCATTCTCAGTCTATGAGGACTAGCTTAGAGCTAGAAAATGACTCTCTGTGAAGAAAGCTACTGTTGCTTCCTCCCTTCCTCCTGCTGCCTAGCACAGCAATCTTTAGGCACAGAAACTTGGCTTGCTGAATTGAGCTAAGATGTCGTGGAGCTGCTTTGGAAATATTTCCCCCATTCTCTGCAGTTTTCAGAGTTTGAATTATTGACTTTTCCTTTGAATTGGGTGAAGCTGTGAGCTGACATGTTTGTTATATATTCTCTGGTTATTTACAAGCTGAATTTAATTGTTCAATAAATGTTTATGAGTGCTTATGCTATACCAGCACTACAATAGGCACGCAGGATCCCTCAGGGGACAAAACAGACCAAGTCGCTGCCCTCTGGAGTCTTCTACTCAGTAAAACAAGTCTGTATAAATGCTGACAGCTGGGTTTCTCTTTTACAAAATAGAATGACAATTTTTTTTTAAAAAAAGATTTATTTATTTATTTGTGTATCCAGAACTGGGGTACAGACCAGAGGTGCAGGAACAGTGAGAGGACTCACCAGAGACAGAGAAGGGAGCAGAACAGGCAGATGTACTGCTGCGGGGAGCAGGGGGCAGGTCAGGAGAGGTCTGCTGTGCCATGTGGTCACCTCCCTAGCCGGGGATCCACTTGGGTGAAGTGGTTGTCACTGCGGCTAGCTTCACAGTGCTGCGCTTTAACCCACTGCACCACCAGGGAAGGCCAAGAGTGACAATTTCTATCATTCATTTCATTATTCTTGATTTGTAAGTTTGGGATCCAAACGCTCTAAATGGCTCCAACCATTCTATTTCAATCTATTCTAATCTCTCTCTTTCTCTTTTACTACACATTCACACACAGAGAGAGAGACTGAGAGAGAGAGAGAGACTCTAAAATAATGTTTACATCTCTAACATATGGAAGAAAGGATGAAAGGGACATATTCTTACATGTGTAAGCCTAAGTAAGACTATTAAACTTCCAGAAAGCTTTTAAAATCCAACCAGCTTTAATATGACTCTAACCCAGTGGCTGGTATTTTCTTCTGATGTTATTTCTCCTTCCAGTTACAACATTTTCAGCTGGGTACGGTTTAGTCTATCAGTTACCACAAAGCTTAGCAGTGAGCCTGGGCTTTCCCATTTTTTTTCTGCAACCCCCCCAGGTTGGGTGGGTTCACCATCAGTTCAGGTAGCTTAAAGGAGAACCTCGGAGTCCTTGACCTCATCGCCACAGATTTTTTTAACAGTACAAACAAACCAGCAGGGAGACAGTAACTCAGACATCTGGTGAATCTCTATGCATTTTTTCCTCTGGGCTCTCTCTGGCTTTGTCTGCTGGTCTCTTCCTCTCAAAGCCATCACTTGTCCTCTCTAGCCCTCTCTGTAGCTTATAACCTCAGTCCCCAGGCTCAGGGGGGCCCACTTACAGGTGCCCACTCACACTCCAGGTGTGTACAACCACATTCAGGCTTGTGTGCCCAAGCCCATCTTCCCAAGCGCCTCCTGCATTCAAGGCCATAGGTGATAGCCACTGAGGCAAGTAGTGCAGAAATCTGACCATCATTTTTTTACCCTACAACATTTTAGAAGAGTCTATTTCTTTAGCTGTACAGGTGACTGTAGGGGAGATGAAGTCAGTCAGGCTTTTTTGCCTTCCTGCCATCAGCTTCTATGACCGAAACCATCCTTCCTTGGTTTCGTTGCCCACATGTGATAGCATGTCATTGCAAAAAGTGCTTGGGAGCGCAAGCACAAGGCAATGCACCTATGATTGCAGACACCCGGGCCTGGAGGCGAGAGAGTATGGGCACACACATAAATATGGACACCTGGGCCAAGAGGGCGAGAGATAAGGGGAGAGGAGGTGAGGGAGCTGAGAGAAGCCTGGGAGGGAGTACATTGCTGAGAAGTGGCGTGGAAGACTGCGAAGCTTGCTTGCTGCCAGCCTCCTGCCTGTGGTCCGCCTGTGTGCAGCCGACCCTGCTTCAGCATTAAAAGGCTGTCAAATCTACTGAGGGCTCGGAAGTTCTTTTCAGTCTGCTGAAATCAACCATGAACTTGCCGGGTCTGGTATAGTTGTCCTGCAGCGACCTTGCTGAGTCAGGGGACTAAGGGAGTTTTGAGTTCAGCCCTAGTATTTTGATTTGCTTATCTCTCTTGTTTCTAAAGTCACTTTGCCAAAAACAGCATTTCCTGCAATAGCAGGGAGTTATTTTTTTTTTTTTACCCTGCAAGGTACTTGATGGACAGGAAAGGAGTAGGAAGGATTTTTTTTCCCCACCTGTTTTAGGATTCAGAGAAGTTAATTTGTGCTTGGGGTTTCTACCCCTTTATTAAGCCTTGGCCTGAGGTCGTGGTATGTAGGGTAAGGAGATGGGATGTGACTTAAGCATACTAAATGATATAACATGAATGAAAACATTACACAGGTATACTTATATTTAAGAATTGTTGGCCCTCCCTGGTGGCGCAGTGGGTTAAAGCACAGCATTGAGAAGCTAAAGCCACTTCTGCATGAGTTCGATTCCCTCCTGCCCCGGAGGTGACCACATGGCTCAGCAGACCTCTCCTGACCCGCCCGCTGCTCCCCTCAGCAGTGTGCTTCATCGATCTGCCTGTTCTGCCCCCCGCTCTGTCTCTGGTGAAGCTTCTCACCACCCCTGAGCCTCTGGCCTGTACCCCAGTTCTGTATGCATAAATAAATA
>NW_004567110.1:52577024-52587256 GCF_000260355.1 Condylura cristata | reverse complement strand
TAAAAATAAACTTTTTAATAAAAAAAATCTATATTTTTATTTTATGAAATTATAAACCTATATTTCAAAATATTTGCTTGAAATTATGCTGAAGTTATTTTATATATAGGTTATTTTGCAGAGATTTGGTATGTATTTTTGTCTAAGTTTCTCCAATTAGCAGAGTCTTTGTTTAGTAACCTTGGTATTTTCAAATTACTATTACAGATTTATTATTAAAGTCATTTAGGTATCTTATGGGTTGCCTCACTATTATGAATAAGATATCTTCATTATATTTCAAATGACTTTGCAGAGAAGCAAAGAAACAAGTTTAATCGACAATTCTACCATATAGTGTCACCACCGTTATTATTTTAGTGTATAAAGTTTCTCCATCTCACATACATGTGCACACATGGTTTATGCTTTTACTTCTGGTCATTCCTGAGTTCCTAGAATAAAGTTTACTTGATCATGCTGCACAGTTTCATTAATATGCACTTGATTAAATTTGCTAACACTTGTAGAACACTTTCTACTATAGATGAGAGATGGCCTATCCTTGTCTTTCTTTTTCATTAGTCTTTAAAAGATTTCAGTTCAGAGTTATGATGTATTGACAGAGTTGCAAAGTTTCCCATCCTTTTGAAAGTAATACTGAATTTACTCTAGCAAAGGATTACTTCATTTTTACCTTTTCCCCTTCACCATCCCTTTATCCTCAAATCCCTTTCTTTCTCACCTTTCACTTCATTTATTACTGTCTGCAGTTTTTGTATTTTATTTTGCCAAATCATCGGCTATGTAAATACCCAATGTCTGATTTGCTTTTCTATAAATGTTAACTTTGACCTCTCTCAGTATTGATGTAAATGGCAGCATTTTATCTTATGAATGAATGGTTTCCATAGTGTGGCTATATTGCATCTTTTTGATCAAATATCTACCAGTGAGCCTCAAAATTCCTTCTCTGTCCTCTCTTGGGTACAGTGCGCTGCAGTGACTATTGTAGACTGTTTTCTGTGTTGCTTTAGTGTTCTTTGGACAGAAGCCATGTGTGGGAGTTCTGTAACACACAGTATTTCCAATTTTTGTTTTTATAAGATAAATCCAGTTTGTTTTCTGTAATGGCTGCACCAGTTTGCCCATGTACCCACAGTATAGTAGGGCTCTCTTTTTTTCTCTATCCTCTCTGGCACTAGTAGGGTCTTCTACATTTTGAAAAACTTTGGGATAATGCAAATAGGTAGAGAAAGCTTTTTCTTTAAAGATCTGAAGCAAGTGGGCAAATAAAGGTTTGAATGTCAATACTACATATGCATTTCTATACAAGATTAGACATAAGATGCAGCCCTCCCTGGTGGCCCACGGATTAAAGCACAGCACTATGAAGCTATCCACAGCCAATGCAGCAAAAGTTCAATTCCCAGCCAGGGAGGTGACCGAAATGGCGCAGCAGACCTCTCCTGTCTTACCCACTGCTGCCCTCAGCAGTGTACTTTGTTAATCTGCCTGTTCTGTTCCCCACTCTGTCTCTGGTGAATCCTCTCTCTGCCCCTGCACCTCTAGCCTGTACCCCAGTTCTGAATGCATAAATAAATAAATCTTTTTTTAAAAAAGGAAAAAGAAATAAGATGCTTGCTGCCTTGCTTTTTCAAACTATTTACAGCAGAAATAAAAAAGGGTCTAGAAGATTTGAGACCTTGTTTAAATCCCATACTGAAATAACAAGACCAGCAAAGTTTTGGAGTTCAACTACCCTGGGGTTGGGTTGTGATTCCACAAACATGTGACACTGGGCTCACCTCTGTGTGTTTTCTTTTTCAATCTATAAATTGGAGATGATGAATCATACCAACCTTTAGGTAACTGGTGACTGGCTAAGTTGTTTCTGTGGGTATCTGAGGGAGATGTGCTCTAGATACAGGCAGCAAAATTAGGGTGGCATTTCTCCCCTTTCTGCAAGGATCGTTGCCCTACTCTGCACCTGGGGCAGAGCACCTGGTGAGGGGAATCCCCACAGTGATTACCACAGCAGGGGCAGGTCTAAGCTCCTGTACACAAGAAGCAGGATGCCCCAGAGTTTCCTGGGTGAGTGGGCTGACCACATGGGCCTTGAACACATCTCCGGGAACTTGAAGAACTATATTGGGGGCGGGAGTTGTGGGACAGCTGGGGGCCAGCAACATCACAAGAAAAGGAAATTTGGGTTTATGTTGTAAAGTGACCTCATTTCTACCTCAGACTGCTAGCTCTAGGGAAGGTCCAGATTAAATGTCATTTTGAGTGGTGTGAAAGTGTCCAACTATACTGAGAATAACAGTGAAGATAATTTTTGAGGTGTTGGTGGGCAAAGCCACCAGGGAGAATATTCCCTCCAACTTGAATTTGCTAATTAACCTGTGGGGATGTGGCTTCTTACATTACATTACATTATCCAGGAAGCCATACTTTACTCCAGCAATGTGAAAAACAAATTGGTGTCAAGAAAGCAAGTTGAAGGGTTAGCCTCCTGCTGCACATCTTCAGTTTTGAATGCACACCCCTCCCTGCTCCCACAGCACTTGCTTCAGCCCACACTACCTCAGGTCCCTGCTCCAAGGAGGACAGTCCCCAGCTGATGGTAGAAGACTGGGTAAGTCCAAAAAAGCTGGCCAGAAGACAAGAAAGTATATGGCACATTTTCCACAACAAATGATTGTGACGGCCCTTTGCAATCTCGAGGTTTGTTGATTCTACAGTTGTGTAACAGTTTAATGTGATAAACTTTTAACTTATTCACATAAAAGCTAAACAATCTTAAACTGCACTCTTGAAAAACTTTCCAGTAAGAACAAAACAAAACCAATGAAAGAATTAAAGGCTTCTGGTGTCCAAAGGAGTCCATCAGTCACTGTCCATATTCTTTCCATCTGGGACTAGACAACGCTTCCTGATAGCATCTACTTAATACTGTGCTTGTGCTTGCAAAGCAAGCGTGGCAGAAGATTAAAAGAAAAAATGATCATGGTCATGTTCCAGTTAACTTCCTTTATGGATAATGAAATTGGAATTTCATATAATTTTCATATGTCAGGAAATATTATTCTTCTTGTCTTTCTTTTCAATCATTAAATAGTTAATGACTCACAGGCCATAACAGCAGATGTCTGTACATAGTTTTCCAACCTCTGCTCAAGCCACACAAGATACTTTTTTGTGTAGGCCTTTGGTAGATCTAAATGCATTCAGAAAAATAAAATAAGATAAAATTAAAGTAAATTAAAAAAATATATAACAGCAGGATGCAGTTTCCATAAAGCACCATCCACCAAATAGCTCAGGACATACTGTGAATTTCGAATTAACAAGCCTTCTGTGGAAACTCCCAGCTAGTGATTATAACATAAATGATGTGGAGAAAGCCCAGATTCCCAAACACAACCACTGTTACAGTTAATATTTCAAAGGAAATAGAAGGGCTAACAAACAAAAATGTAGTTGCTTGTACTAAAAAACAATTTTTATCAACAAGCTAGTGTTGAGACAAATTCCTTCCCCTTAGCAAGATGTGGAAACTAACACGTAATATTTTGCTTCTGTGGGTACAAAAAAATGGCTGTTCATGAAACAAGTATTTACCAAGAATTGTAGAATGGTCAGGAAAATTCTTGGTATAGGAAATAGGTTAAAACATGAAAAGAACATGAATAAAATCTTTATTTCAACATTCTCTAGACTCATGTCTTGTTTTTTATTCTTTCTAAGGAACATTCTCATCACTGAGTTATTACTTGCAACTTGATATTAAAAATATACAGAAGTAAAAATAAAGAGCTTTTTAACAGCTGTGTGTTAGTGCAAGACTGCCTGAAAACTAGGAAAAATCTCTTTACCCTCTTAAAAATACGATGTAATTTTCTGGGTGTCATTTTCAACTACTGAAGATGCATAGAAGCTGGTCTCTGTAAATTTCAAAACAATCATATAATGTTTTTGCACAGGCATTTTCAGAAGCAGCCCTTGGCAGAGGGAACATTCGAAGGTGACAGGGTAGCAGGACACTGAGCTCGAGATGAAGTTCTCATATTCACTCTGTGTGCCTCTGGACAAATTACACCAACCCATTAGTAAAATGGGACTGATAATAGCTGTTTTTCATTATCATTGTGAACCTAAATGAGATACTGGCTGTAAAGCCTTTAGTACAATGTCTGGCACATAGCAAGGGCTAGAAAAATGGCAGCTTTTATTATTTTAGCTATCAGATATACGGTGTGTGTGAATATGTTCCAGGAAAAAAAGACTGCTGAAACATGTGTGTCTTCTGGCACTCACAGATGGATAAAGACACATTCTGGGAAATACAGCTATCTTTGTATTTATGTCTCAGTCCGTCAGGTTTTTGCAGAAGAATCAAAACTTGAATGAGCAGATCCCATGGCCTGTGAAATCAAAGAGAGATGTGAGCATTTCAAGTATGTTCTTTGCTGTCTGTCAAAGCTAAGGGTAAACAAGCCCAGCGGGGCAGATCATAATGGAAAATGCTCACTCCTACATGCAGGCTTGAATGCAGTTGGATGCACCATCCATGGTTTCCACTTACTTAAGGTAGCACAAAATAGAAATTTTGGAAAGAATCATAGAGGGATAAGAGATTTCATGAATACGTGTAATCCATTCAGATTGGAAGTATTGCATTCTGGAAGGAAAGAATGCCAGTAAAATAAACACACCAAGTACAATAGCAAGACTCTACAGTGGGAGATAAAGCATCAGAACTGACAGAGGCATAAAAGCTTCTTTAGCTAAACAACAACAACAACAACAACAAAAAAAAAAACAAAAAAAAAAAACAAGAGCACATCGACCTTGGTGAAGATTTCTTCCCAGTTTAACTCACACTTCTCCAGTCTACTATTGCAGATATCGTGGGTCTGCTAATCGTAAATGGCCTATCCAGAACCTCCATTTTGTCCCCTCCAGTTCTGTATTCCTAAAGCAAAGTCAGAACTGCTCGATCATAGGAGCCCAACCCTTCAAGGTGACTTTCAAATCAATTAAGAGCTCAAAGCTGGATCACTCTGGGAAGGGAACACCCGAGAGCTGGTGACAGATTGATAAACTTACTCCTGACTTATACCTCATGATGTTTGACGGGGATGGGGATGGGGTGAGGGGGTTTGGGGGAGGTGGGGGTGGGCTGATAATAAAGGACCCCAGAAACATAACAAGGAAAGCCTTGTTGATGAGATTGAAACCTTGACTGGGGAAGTAGGGCTTGATCTCAATTATCAATAAAAAGGCCAGGATGTTGCTCTTGAGCAGCTTCCTGCTTTATGTAGCCTGCTCCAGGAGAATGGTGTTGCCCCGCCCTAAAGATATAACCTACATAAACATAAAATCAGCTGATTTGGTTATTCTGAAGATGCTTCTGCTTTATAAGTACAGAGCAGAGAACGGCAAAAACAGACTTACTAAAGATACTGGGAGGGTTTTGTCGAGATCTGCTGCTTCTGCAGGTCCTTTAGGTGGTAACGCTGCCTTGGCCTGAGTGGAGTGCTAAATGAGCCTTGCACTCAGGATCATTGCAATTACTGCAGATTTTAGTTTTTCCAGGTACTTACAGCAGGAGTCTGATGTGCTAGGAATTTTTCAAAAAAAAAAACTAATGCAAATCTCTGCAAATTTGTTTTTTGGCTGCCCTTCTTGATGAGAACCTTATGTATCCATTTTCTGCATTGAAAAGCTATTGAAATATAGTAAGAGGAACACAAAAAGTTTACAAACCAAGAAATGAAGCATTAATTGAAAGTGTGTTAATGTTGATCTTATAAATCTTCTGAAGACAGTGAAAGGGATAAAAGACCTTAAGAGGAGAGGAGGTTGAAATACACTTGCTGAGATATGATGTTTTGGGCCAATTTCAACTCTTTGGGGGACACTCTGGCTCCTTTGCTGAAAAAGATGCTTGGTCCTGAGGATTCTGAACACAGAAGAAGTAATTTTCTCTGTCAGGGGTAATATTCATGGCTTCCTTAGTGCGCATGTTTCACTCTGTTTTTCAAATAAATTGGTAAAAATAGGTGCTATCTAGTACTTTAAAAATATTGGAGTTTTTAACCTCTCTTTCTAGAAAAAATGTAGCCATCACCGCATCTGACAGTAAGTTTAATCAGCAGCTTTTAAAAAATTCACCCTTTGGAGTGGGGAATGGGATCAAAAACCGCGAGGTGGGGAGGGAAGTGCACGGGATTATGGTGATGGCACACGGGTGACTTGGTGATGAGAAACCCGTGGGGATTACAATTGAGATGAAAAAAAATGTACAAAATAATGTAAAAATAAAAGAAAAAATTCACCCTTTTTTTGGTATCTTTTTATGACCAAAAAACAAAAATTACAATATATTTATTTTTAAGCCATTAATCTAGAAAGCCTATTTAGTAAATAAATCTTAAAATGCTCACCAGTTTTCCATTTTTTAAAAAGAAGATTTATTTATTTATGCATACAAAACTGGGGTACAGGCCAGAGGTGCAGGGATGGTGAAAGGCTTCGCTAGAAACAGAGTGGGGAACAAGAACAGGCAGACTGGCAAAGTGCACTACTGAGGGGAGCAGTGGGTGAGACAGAAAAGGTCTGCTGTGCCATGTGGGTCACCTCACTGGGGATTCAACTCATGTTGAAACAGCTGAACTACCTGACCAGCTTCATAGTGCTGCACTTTAATCTGTTGTGCCACCAGGGCAGACTCTCAGTTTTCCATTTTTTAAGAAGGGATTTCTTTATCAGATTTTTTTTAAAGATGTATTTATTTATAAAGCATACAGAACTGGGGTACAGGCCAGAGGTGCAGGAGCTGTAAGAGGATTCACCAGAACGCAGAGTGGGGAGCAGAACAGACAGATCAACGAAGTACACTGCTGAGGGGAGCAGTGGGCGGGTCAGAAGAGGTCTGCCGCGCTATGTGGTCACCTCCGGGGGCAGCAATGGATCCAACTCATGCTGACGTGGCTTAAGCTTCTTAGTGCTGTGCTTTAACCTGCTGCGCCATCAGGGAGGACCAACAGTTTTCTTTTTTTTAAATTATTATTGTAATATATTATTTTTACATGATTTAGTGCCTTTTTCCATCTCACTTGTAATCCCCGTGGATTTATCATCACCAAGTCACCTGTGTGTCATCACCATAGTCCTGTGTACTCTCTCCCTCACCCCCATTTTTGACCCCATTCCCCACTCCACTCCCATAAAATGTAAAATGTCTCTGGTACATAGTTGTTCATTGTTACCTCCTCTCCCTGCTTCTTTATGCTCCTGCTATGAATGAAACCATCCGGTATTTTTTTTTTAATGACAGTTTATTTTTGCATCATTTTGTGCCTTTTCCCATCTCAGTTGCAATCACCTTGGGCTTCCCATCAACAAATCACCCATGTGCCATCACCATAGTCTAGTGCATTCCCTCCCACCACTGTTTTTGATCCCATTTCCCACTCCACCCCCATAAAATGTCTCTGGTATATAGCTGTTCATTATTATTATTATTTTCTTGTCTGGTTCGTTATATTCCTGCTTTGAGTGACACCATCGGTATTTTTCTTTTTCTTTCTGGTTTATTTCACTAAGCATGATCCAAAAAGGGATTTTTTTTTAAGATTTATTTGTTTATGCATACAGAACTGGGGTACAGGCCAGAGATGCAGGAGTGGTAAGAGGATTCACCAGAGACAGAGTGGGGAGCAGAACAGGCAGATCAAGGAAGTACACTGCTGAGGGGAGCAGTGGGCAGGATAGGAGCGGTGTGCTGCGCATTGTGGACCACTGCTCTGCTGGAGTTCAAAATCTCGCTGAAGTGGCTACAGGGAGCTTCATGGTGCTGTGACGTTATGCCACCAGGGGAGTGCCCAAGAAGGGATTTTTTAAAAAGAATTTTAAGAAATCAAATTTTTTAGTGGTTTCAAAGTGACAGGAAATATTTGTCCTCTTCATTTTAGCTTAAAAGGAAGTTTTGCTTCCCCAAATTGGTTAAAAACACACTTGTTGATTTGGGTCATTCCTTTGTAATTTTACAAATTTGAGATCAATAGTGTTCAGGGACTGAGGCCCAAAAATGTACCTCCGGAGGTGTACCACAGCATCCTGGTCAAGCTTGTGTTGGCCTCCATTAGTCCACAGAACAGTTCTAGGTCTTTTGGAAATAAACAGTCACATCATCAAACCAGACAAAAGAAATTTGGAGCAATTATAACAGGAACAGGTGTTCTTTTCCTTTAGCACCAAAAATTTTAAAAAAGTATGAACTTATGCTGCATTCTTAAAGAGAGATTTAAAGGGTTTGTTTTTGCAGAAGGACAGCAGCGACAAAAAAAAAAAAAAAACCCTCTTCCTTTCAATGTACAAATGTATCGATCTTTAAAAAAGAAATGTGTGAGAATCAATCATTAAAAGAATCTTATATCCCTAAATTATATACAGTGCTGTAAATCAATGTTACAGCAATAAAACATAAATTAAAGAAATAACAAATATGAAAATAAAAGTAACCACCTAAATATTATGAAATACCTGTGTGTTTAGGAATGAGTAGGATGGCTATTCCTTCAGTTCATTTTCAAAACAATGTTGTTATAGTTTCTTGCTCAAACATTTGAGGAAAGTTAGCACTCCAAAATTCAAATACCACATCTACAGATTTACTCATCTGTCCTGGGGCATTAGGTTATTTCTATTCCTTGACTATGATACACAGTACTACAATGATACAGGAATGCCGATAGCCTTTCTGATTAATGATTTTGTATTCTTTGGGTGCCTACCCAAATGTGAAATTGTTGGATCATATTGCAGGTCTATTGTTCATATTGTAAGAAACCTTTATACTATTTTCCACAGGGGCTGCAGACGAGCTTCCAGGACTGAATCTGAAGAGAAAGAGAAAACCTGAATGGACCAACTACAAACATGGAAATTGAAATAGTAATCAAGTCTCCCACCCACCCACAAATAAAAACAAAAATCCCGGGCCAGATGGCTTTACTGCTGGCAAGTTTACCAAACCTTCAAAGATGAACTAATACCTTTTCTGCTGAAATACCTCCAAAAAATTGAGAAAGAGGGAATACTTCCAAATGCATGTCTTTGTTTTAAGGCTTGTTCATGCATGCATAAACAAGATCTTTATTTCTTATAATGAAGCATATTTTTCATGTTTGATCAAAAAATTTTTTTTAAGACTTATTTATTTATGCATACAGAACTGGAGTACAGGCCAGAGGTGCAGGGGCAGTGAGAGGATTCACCACAGACAGAGTGGGGAGCAGAACAGGCAGTTCAATGAAGCACACTGCTGAGAAGAACAGCGGGCAGGTCAGGAGAGGTCTATCTCGCTATGTGGGTCAACTCCAGGCTGGGAATCGAACTTATGTTGAAGTAGCATTAGCATCTGAGTGCTGTGCTTTAATCTGCTGTGCCACCAGGGTGGTCTCTCAAAAAACATTTTAACAGCTTTTATCTTATCCTTCTTCTAATAAGTATGTCTGTTTTGTCTATGGTGTTAAATGGAGACATGTTACAGGTGTCTCCTCAACCTTTTCATGAAAGCACAGATCTCTGGCACTTAGCAGTTGTGATCTTGCAAAAGCCACTTAGCACTGCTGAGTCTCAAATTCTTCATTTGTCAGTGTACCAGCTGTTCATCCAACAATTTCTTTCAAAATTATGGTGTGTGCACTAGATGTTGGGTGTTGGATACAACAAGGCAAATGAAACACACCTATTATATACTCTGATGTGTTACACTATGGTGGAGAGATGCGTCAAACACCCTATGTGCCTTGAATCCTCAGAGTGCCTCCAGTTCCAAGTGATGGAGATGGAGACCAGAGGAGTGAGAGATATCTATGTGTTGATAGAGCAGACTGAATAAAGACTGAGAGTCCTTGGCTAATATAATAGCAAACAGTCAGAGTCCACTTATTATGTGTTCGGTTAGGCTGGGCTCTTGAGAAACATTTCGCCTCTGCTCAACACACCTCTTTGGTAATCACTATTATGGTCTCTAAAATTGATGAGGAAAATGAGGCTGACAGAGATTAAGCAACTTGCTCAAGATCTTCTACTCAAAATGACAACTTCAAGATCTTACCCCAGGCAATAGCAATACAGAAGTCGGTCTTTAAATGTTAAAATTCACTGTCAGGCCCTCCCTGGTGGCGCAGCGGGTTAAAGCACAGCACTAAGAAGCGAAAGCCACTTCCTCATGAGTT
>NW_004567110.1:52573684-52576924 GCF_000260355.1 Condylura cristata | reverse complement strand
CTGTTCTGCTCCCCGGTCTCTCTCTGGTGAATCCTCTCACCCTCCACATCTCTGGCCTGTACCCCAGTTCTGTATGAGTAAATAAATAAATCTTTAAAAAAAATTCATTCTTCTGCTTTTTTTGCTTTGGTATTGCAAACATTCAGTGTCTGTCTGCCTCCAGAAAGGTGGCAGTTGTACCTACCTTTGTGATGGGTCTGAGGAAGAGGTGAGGTGGGGACAGAGGCTGGGAGGTTCGGAGGAGGGTGTGCCTCAAAACTGCCAGGCTAAGGGTCAGGTTCTACCAGTAAGGTGTTACTCAAAACTAAAATTGAAACAAATTACATTATTCAGTTCCTCATTTTGGTTTGTCTCTTCCAGGTATTTCTTTTCTCATTTCAAACCAACTGAAATAGACTCTAGAGGTTTTTTTCCCTACAAAGCCCACAATGAAGAGAAAAAGTGAGTCACATAAGAAAGGCAAGTGGACAAACATTCTTGGGAGAGTTGAAAAAACCCCAAACCAACAGATGGGCCACAAACTTTCAGCTATTGTTTAAATTCAGTCCAAAGGACTTTTTCTCATCCAAAGAATGCCATTGTTTTATTTCAGGGTCAGAACAATTTCCTATTTTGTGCACAAGAAGGTTTTCTGTGAGAGAATTTAAAAAAGAGATATGCAAATATATTGGGGGAGATTAATAGAAAGACACAGCTTGAAGACATACAAAACGAATTACTGTGACAGATAATATATTTTATTTTGTTTTTCCAACATTATATAAATGTTCTTAATTAATATTAAAACAACAATTAATGAAAAATAACCTTGTTGGGTTGATAAATGCAGTAGAATCATTTTTCAAGGACATGTTCCTTTTTCTGATTCCGAATGTAACATAGTTTATTGTGGGCGACCTGGAATTGAATGGTAAGTATATAAAGAGATGGAAGTCACCTCACTATCTCTAAATTCTGGGAGCTATCCTTAGAGACCCACAGTGAATTTTTTGGAGGGATGTCCTGCTGGACTTGTTGACAGGAATTCTGGTATATTCTCACATCTCTCTCTACACACACACACACATACACACACACACACACACCTGTACATTTTTGAGCATATAATAAATAGTCAGTGTTTGTTATTGTAACTACAATTATTATGCACCTTTTTATTTTGAAAAACTAGAATCATAAAGCATGTCAGTTAAAAAAAACTGATATATTAAAAAGTATTAAAATAATCAGGCAACTTGTATTAATCAGGGTTCTTTGTGTTTCAAAAACCAAAAAACCATGACTCATTTAAATTGAAGTTTTGGGAAAGGTTTGCTCTTTAACATGGCCCAATTCAGAGATTTGTCATCACTTTTGCACTCTTTCCCTTTTACTTTTTAGCTGAGCTTTTTTTCTGTGTCTTCTGTTTGTGTGTTGACTTATTTCCTTTCTGGTTCACATGACCTTTTTCTAATTTGCTGAAAAGTCTTAGGTTGACATTCCTACCATTCATGGACCCAAAAGACAGTAGAGAAAATTTTCCTTCTGAATCTGACAGGTAGCACAGAGAGCTCTGATCGCCTACCTCAGGTTACGTGTTCACCTCTGTGTGTGGCTTCTCAGTTGGTCCATTCTCTTTTCCACCCTGCAGGGTGGATGGGTGCTTAAAATGACTGTGGTGACATCACCATCATCAGGTTGCTAAATGTCCTGGGCAAAGAAAAATTTCAGCAACTGGAGTTGGCAATGTCTGATTTTTTTTGGATATAGAATAAACTTTTATATATGGTTAGCAAGCAAAGTGAATTTTACATATTTAATTATTTTCTTTAAAAAAATCTTCATTGAAGTCACATTGATTTATCACATTATATAAACTTGAGGCATACCATTATTAAAGTTCAACATCCATGTATACCACTATATCATGATCAGCACCAAAAGTTTAGTTTCCATCTATCACTATCAATTCACTTCCTTCATCTTCCCCAATCCCCTGTTATATTCTCAGTATCTAACAGCTTGTTCCCCCCCCTGCTTTATTTATCTTCCATTTGTGAGTGAAATTAAATGACATTGGCCTTTTTCTGCCTGACTTATTTCAGTGGTAGATTCTTTTGGACTATCTTGTACATAATTTGATAGGACAGTGAGTGTTTTAATTTAATTGTTGGATCATTATGATTAATGATCATTATATTTTAGGATTTATGTATTTATCTTTCATTTTATGTTTTTTCATTATATATTACAATTAGATAGTCATGATCAAATAGTGTCTTTGCAAAGTCCAAATGAGTATTCTTCCATTCCCTCATTTTTTTTCAAGATATACCATCTGTTCCATAAACCATGCAAAATAAGTATTATTTGCTTTTTTTTTTTTTTTTTTTGGTAATAAAAACAACTGTTACTGGAAGAGAACCATTCCAACTAGGACATAGGATGTAAGTTACCTATTCTTGAAGCTACTGCCAGCCAGGCTAACCACAGTGTTCATTGGATTGGTTTTAAATGCACATAGAAGATCTTAAAAGCAACACTAGTGGAAAATGTGGTTATCTTAAAAACTCATTAACCAGTTTCTTAGATAGTTCAGTTGACTTATTTCTTTTCTTTTTTAAAAAGATTTATTTATTTTTGCATACAGAACTGGGGTACAGGCCAAAGGTGCGGGGGCTGTGAGAAGATTCACCAGAGACAGAGTGGGGAGAAGAACAGGCCGACTGACAAAGTACACTGCTGAGGGGAACAATAGGCAGGCCAGGAGTGGTCTGCCATGCCATGTGGTCACCTCCGGGGCGGGGATCGAACTCATGTGGAAGTGGCTTTAGCCTCTTAGCCTCCCACTGCTCCACCAGGGAAGGCCGAATTCTTTTTTTAAAAGAAAAAAACAAGATTTTTGGTGTTAGTATAATCAAGTATTTGATTTTTGAGTTTTTACTATACCTCATCACCTACTTCTGAAACTATTTCCTAGTAGTGAACCAGATTTATGCATGATACACTGAGGGCTGAATGAATTACTGTGACTTCACCTGTTTGAGGAAGTCACTTAGACATCAGGAGAAAGGTCTAAAATGTTCTGTGGGCACATGGATTATTTTGCTCATTATAATCTTTTAGAAATGTGGCGCAGCGGGTTAAAGCACTGCACTAAGAAGCTAAAGCCACTTCCGCATGAGTTCGATTCCCGCCTGCCCTGGAGGTGACGGCAGACCTCTCCTGACCAGTCTGCTGCTCCCCTCAGCAGTGTACTTC
>NW_004567110.1:52558463-52573584 GCF_000260355.1 Condylura cristata | reverse complement strand
AATAAATAAATAAATCTTAAAAAAAAAAAGAAATGTACAAATAAATTAATACATAATCTTTTGTTGTCAGAACTGGCCACAGAGTTGACTCTGTCAGTTTTATTGTCATTATCTATGTTTTATTTTTTCTGAAATGTTTTCCCCTGTGTGCAGAGTTCCTTCTCCCATATATTTTTTTTCCTCCAACATTATTTTTTCTTTTAAATGTCCCAGATTCCTGCAATAAAAAGTGTGATTTGATAATCATCTCATATGGAATG
Organism: Condylura cristata; assembly: GCF_000260355.1. Classification (NCBI taxonomy): domain Eukaryota; kingdom Metazoa; phylum Chordata; class Mammalia; order Eulipotyphla; family Talpidae; genus Condylura; species Condylura cristata. The sequence continues at coordinate 52,573,324 of NW_004567110.1, read as the reverse complement.
AAATCCAGAATCTGAGATATTCTAAAATATATAAAGAAATCTAACTCTACAATAACAACAATCCAAGTGGAAAAAGGACAGATGCCCTAAAAACACATTTTTGCAAAAGATGATATACAGGTGGCCAATAAGCACATGAAGAGATGTTAATCATCTCTTATTTTTAAGGAAATGCAAATCAAAACAACTCATGACCTAACACTCATGAGAATGGCTATTATCAAGAAAAGTCACAGCGAGTGATGGTGAGGATGTGGAAAATAAGGAGTCCTAGTGCACTGTTCATGAGTGTGAACTGGGACAGACTGTGAAAACAGTATGGAGGCTCCTTAAAAATCAAGATTAGGGCCCTCCCTGGTAGCACAGTGGGTTAAAGCACAGCACAAAGAAGCTAAAGCCACTTCCACATGAGTTGGATCCCCGCCTACTCCAGAGGTGACCACGTGGCGCCACAGAACTCTCCTGACCTGCCTACTGCTCCCCTCAGCAGTGTACTTCATTGATCTGCCTGTTCCATTCCCCACTCTGTCTCTGGTGAAGCCTCTCACCACCCCTGCACCTCTGGACTATACCCCAGTTCTGTATGCACAAATAAACAAATCTTTAAAAAAAAAAATCAAGACTAAAATACCATACAATGCTATTAGTCCAATTCTGGTCATTTATCAAAGGAATATAGAAACACCAATTCAAAATGAACTCTGGTTATTGTAGCACCATTCACAATAGACAAGATGTGGAAACAATTGGTCAGGATGAATGCTGGAAAAAGATGTGGTATATACACACAATGGAATACTACTCAACCATAAAAAAGAAAAATATATTGCTATTTGCAGCAAGATGGGTGGGACTTGTCAGTACTATAGTAGGTGAAAGAGCCCACATAGAAAAGGACTAATTCCTATGATTTCACTCATGTGCACTATATATAAATCAAACCAGCAAACAAAATAAAATGAAAACAAACCCTGACACAGTAAGGACAGCATGGAGGCTGCCAGAAGGGAAGGGAGACGGGGGTGGGTAGATAACACAAAAGTGGTCAATTGCTAGTGGTAGATGTAAACATAATGCTGGGTTCACAGGTGTTAAATTATAAAATCTAAAACCTATATAATGCTATAAGTCAATGCTACTTTAATTAAAAAAACTAAAAGAAAGAAAGAAAAATCTAGTATCTGAAAGAAAAAAAGGCTAATGATTAGTGCCAGGGCAGCCACCAAGCGTGGTCTCCATCTGTGCTCTTTCATTTCCACCCCGGTGATTCTCCACCTGTTACAGTGCTTCCATCAGGTTTGACTTTTAATAGCTTCTCTGGTAGAAGAATATGTTTCAGCTTTTTTTTTTTGCTTTTCTTTTTTACTTTCCAGTCAAAATCCTTGAAAAATCATGTTGCTGAAGTGATACTTTTCATATAAAATCACTTAGGTGACCCCATTTCTTACCATCATAGGAGCTGACCTGCTTCCAATATGTTTTAGTAACAGATGATAAACTCACATATCTGCAGTTTCTTTCTTGAGTTTTTATGAAGTGTAATTCCCTCAGTTCCCTGCAGCTGTTCTGTGTTGTTCTTGGATATTGTGACTGATTTCTTTTTTCTTGCATTAGCTACTGCCCAGCCTTTATCAGAACAGTGGTCAAAGAGTTCTATTTCTATATCTAGAAGATCCATTTCTGAGACCCATCAGGTTACCTTGGAATGCTGACCTTCAGCTGATGCATTTGTTGCAAAGTAGGTCACAGGCAAGCCACAGAGTGAGATGGAATTACTGAATGTAACCGTATAGATAGTAACTTGTGGTCACTGTTGACCAAGCAATTTAATAAGAGTCATTGTACTATCTGTCTTGGAAAAGAAGAAACAAAGAGTAAGTTTTCTCTGTGGATGAATGAAATTTGGCCATTTAATTTATGCAGAAGACACTGACCTGGTCTTCTGCTACTAAATGGAGGGGAAAATGATGTGGTTCTCTGTGTCCAGCTACTGCCAAGCTTCTGACATTTACATGTTGGCTGAAGCTACAACTAACTACTACTTCTTCCTTTAACTGTCTCTTAAAATGTAAGTGAGCTAGAATCTCTATCTAGGGATAATCTTCTTACTTAGAGTCACACATGAATAGAGAGGTTCAATGCAATGTCACTTAAAGGAACATGAAACATTAACTACCCAGATAGATAACTGGCCAAAAACAACAAGATAAAGATGATGTGTTTTGTTGTGGTTAATAAAAAATGCTTTCTATGCCAATTCTAGTGTCATCTGTAGAAATTCCTGAAAATTCTCCCTTTTCTCCTGTTCCCATAACCTATCACTGAATGATGAGTCATTTCCAAACTAAATGGCCTTCTAACAACAATAATCATCTTATAATCCACCATGGCTCCTAAGGGCCAGGAGCTTGGGAAGTCACAGTTAGATGGACCTACTGGGAATCTACTACATTTTACCATCATCTAGCAGTCAGTACTGGAAAAGTGGTAGGCTGAGTCAGGGCCTGTGTGGCCATCTGTCTCTTCTCCTGTTGTTTGAGAGCCCCTTATGTGGTTCTTCCATGTGGGCCAACTTGAGTTTCCTGATAAATGGTAGTCTCCGGGTGGTAGGACTTACTACACTGAGGTTTAGGGCTTCAGGATGAATGTTCCAGGGCAACAGGTGCCAGCTATTTTGCTCTTATGACACGGCCTTTGAAGCCCCACAGAGACATGTCTACTAGACTATTAGCCACTCAGTAAGGCTGGACCAAGTTCAAGGGGGGATACAGCTGCTCTCAAAGACAGGAAGGTCAAACAATTTGCAGACATATTTTAAAGGAATTATACCTCTCTAACACAGTGTTAACATTATTTTACGTGTATGTTTTAAAAATATTCTGCTTGATTAATTGATTTAAAGACTTAAAGAGCACATATACATAGTAAAGTTTCACTTTAGATCAATATTTTAAGTTTTGTATGGTGCCTTTGTGCATGTCAAATTATTATTGCGCATACCAATTCGTGACAGGTATTTTAGAGGTAGTTAACAAAGAATAACTGAATGAGTGAATGAATACATAATGAATTAGTTGAAAGATCTGTCATTAATCAAAAAATTGTAAGTCAAATAGGTTAGAAAATTTGACATTGGGGTGAGGACACTTTCTAAAATATAATTACTATAGCATTTACTTTGTTTCCTTTTATTTTATTTGTACCTATAGTTTAGAAAAAAAGTGGCTACAAATATCTATACAATCAGTCACCTGATTGGGGAGCAGAAAACTGACCATTCTCTGAAGCATAATAGGAGTCTCCCAGCTGAGTACTTGAAATGCTGCTTCGTTGCTAAGGGATGGTATACATAGGTATTCATAGAGATTTTACAAAGTTTCTTTCTTCCTGTAAAATCAGTGTGGGACAAAAGCCTAAGACAAAGCTTGAGACATTAAGTCATAATACAACTCACTCTTGAGCAACACAGTTTGGGGTCATTGACTCCCCGGCAGGCAAAAGGCCTTATAAAACTACTACAGTAGTTTTAACTACTGAGAGCTTGTTGACTGGAAGTCTTACCAATTACACTGTCAGTTGAGACATATTCTATATTTACTCTTATTAAGTGGAAGTGGATCATGCTAAGGGTCATTCCATGGTTGTCTTCCTATTGAGTAGGCTGAGGAAGAGGAGATGTGAGCTTGAAATGATCTTGAAGGGTGTCAGTGGCAAAGGGATGAAAGCGTGAAAGAGAAAGGAGGTATAGTGGGTATGATATCAGGGAAATACATTGTAATTGCTGCCTGAGTCTTTATTTTTCTATTTCTCTAATAGATTTCTGTGGTACCAACAATCCTTCCACCATCAGCTCTAGTTTCAGTGACCAAATTCTAGAAGGGTTTATGTTTTAAAAAGTAGTCAAAAGCATCCTAGGGCCTTTCTGGTGGTGCAGGAGTTAGAGTCTCAACACTATCAAGCTATTGCCAGCCACTTCAGTAGGAATTCCATCCCTGGTCAGGGTCAGTGTGTGACCCCATGGCATAGCGGACCTCCCTGTCTCACCTGCTGCTCCCCTCAGTAGTATTTCAGTCAGTCTGGTTGTTCTGCTCCCCACTCTGTCTCTGGTGGATCCTCTCATCCCCAGCACCTCTGCTCCAGTTCTTGTATGCATAAAAAAATACCCATCCTACGGTAGACCTCTCCTGACCCACCTTCTGCTCCCCTCAGCAGTGTACTTCGTCAGTCTGCCTGTTCTGCTCCCCGCTCTGTCTCTGGTGAATCGTCTCATCGCCCCTGCCCCTCTGGCCTGTACCCCAGTTCTGTATGCATAAATAAATAAATCTTTAAAAAAAATGGTGGGGGGAGTGCACTGGATTATGGTGATGGCATGTGGGTGATATGGTGATGGAAAGCCCACGGGGACTACAACTGAGATGGAAAAAGGCACAGAATGATGTAAAAATAAACTATTATATTATTAAAAAAGAAAGAAAGAAAGAAAAAGAACATCCCTGAGTAATCAGAACCTTTCTGCCAGCTTGCTCAGTGTCAGCACTGTGTTCTAGCACTGCTTCTTCAGCATTTCTTCCTCATCACCGAACTCTGACTCTGGTTGGGAAGAGCTCATCTCCACCAGGTTTCATCTGTTGAATCTTCTGGTGTGGTGTCTGTGTGCATACCAGTGGGCCCACAGTTAAAACCCATGTTGCTCCAGGGTCGAGTGTAATTGCCCAATTCATTAGGTGAGGAGGAAATTTAGCTCAGACCTCGGGGTGGACTTGAAGGTACTGGACACTTTTCTACTTCTAGGTAAGCCCTAGCTTTGTCCATCTGTACAGCCAGAGATAGTTTGAAACAAGGGTTCCCCACAATGGCAGACAAGATCCTGCTCTGACCATCCTCTAAGAAGGTTACTTCCACCTATGTCCTTGACCTGGGGCATTATCACAACAGTGTATGCAAAAATTACACACCAGAGATTCTTTTTTTTAAAGATTTATTTTTGTATACAGAACTGGGGTTCAGGCCAGAGGTGCAGGGGTGTTGAGAGGATCACCAGAAACAGAGTGGGGAGCAGAACAGTTTGACTAACGAAGTACACTGCTGAGGGGAGCAGAAGCCGGAGGTTAGGAGAGGTCTGCTGCACCACGTGGGTCACCTCCGGGGTGGGGATCAAACTCATGCTGAAGTGGCTTTAGCTTCTTAGTGTTGTGCTTTAACCCGCTGCGCCACCAGGGAGGGCCCAAGGACACCAGAGATTTTTGACCTGGGCATGTTTGTATTCTAGGATGTTCCCTCTGGTAGCAGCAGGGAGAACGACTCAGATAGGGAAGAAGTGGAAGTTGGGGACACCAGCTGGAGGAACTCCTACAGTAGTCTAGGTATGAGGAGACATGGGCATGGCTGGGGTAGCAGTATTGCAGGTGAAGATTGGCAGGTGTGCACAAGAAGTGTAGGGACAACGTGCGAATCAGGTAAATGGCTTGGGCTGAGGGGCCATGTTGAGTTGGATATAGGTTGTGTTTCCCGACTGGGGAGAGGATTATGCAGAAGCTACAATGAGTAGGAAAAAAGAAGTTCAGCCTGGGGGCAGGGAAAATCAGGGAATGAGTTGCTGCTGGTTATGACATCAGGTAAAGAGAGCACCACACTTTTGCTATTGGCAGAAAAGAAAGGCCATTGACCAAAGGTCATTTACTGCTGTAAAGAGCCTCCTAGCCTGGGACCTACAAAGATGGTTTCTCTAAACATAGTAATTTAAGATTTAAGTGATTCTAGTTTTTAAAGTTCAGACCCATTTTCATTTATTTATTAATAATTTAATGTAATATATATTTTATATCATTCATCCTTTTTGTGTAATGCATGCTTTCTCCTTTCAGGGGTAGTCCTCACAAAATTCCCAGCAGCATTTCACCCGTGCAACACAGTCCCTTGCGTAAGAAGACCTTCCCTCCCCTGTTCGGATCTCTCTCATGCCTCCTCCCCTGCAGAGTGTCTCTGATTTATAGTTGCCTGTTAATTTTATTATTTATTTTATTATAATTTCCCCGCGATCCCTTATTTGGTTCCCCTACATTGCTCCTATAAGTGAAACCATCCAATATTTTTCTTTTTCCCCTGGCTTACTTATCCAGGCAATGGATGGTGGAAGAGAACAAAGGTGAGAATTGGGGTTCTTGGCATTGGTTTCTCGAGGAAATACAGGAGCAAGGATGACCTGGTGATTTTGATAACTGCATGCATTTCACCCTAGAGGGTTTCCTGAAGGTGGCATTTAAGAAAGGGACTAAGGCTTTAGGGACATTTTCAAGTATGAAAGATAACTGATTGTCAGAGATTGATTGGGTGGTGTCGCTGGCATCTCACAGGTGGAGATCACGACACTAAATGACCTGCTGCATTCACACACTCACACGAAAGAGAACTGAACTGCTCCTACCATCAAAGGCTAAGGTTGGAGCTGCCAGGAAGTGTTTTTCCTTATGCCCGGGGTTCTTGACTTTCACTTTTGGGGAGATTTAATGTGTCCATCATTGAGGCTGGTCAAATCAAAATATGAGAAACCAGCGCTACCACTGCCTGTCTTCTTGTCTGGATTCCTCTGGAAGGATGTGCAGGTGGTGATAAAGTGACGCCGGAGCTGGGCATGTGAGAGAGAGCGGGGCTTGGCACCTCGGAGACTCAGGATTGTTCTCCTCAGGCCTTGCTTGGGGAGGGATTCCCAGAAAGTTCTGGAAGCCGAAAAGCATAGTCCTGGATCAAATCTGGTGCCTGAGAGATGCTGAAGCTGCCTGAACAGGGGGCACTGGCAGATAGTTTCACCCAAGAAGCAGCTCCCCCAATTTTCACAAAACAGAAGTGAGAGCCCTGACTGTGGATGCCCTTCTTTCCACCAGGAACAACAGCACTAGCGGCTCCTGTGCTTCTGTGCTGCAGAGCTCTGTCTCTTTGTCAGTTTTTATCAGGGAAGCAGTCTGCCCAGGGGACTGCTGGTAAGAAGACTCCCATGGCTGAGTCAAGGCTTTCCCAGGGCTGGCAGCTGCTCAGCCAGCATGAAGTCTCAGATACCCTGAGAGAAGGGTGTGGGGCTAGGTTAGCCACTGAGTGACAGGGGGCTCCAGTGTCCCTGCTGGGACTTGGAGCCTGACTCCCATAAGCAAAATGATACCAAAGGGGTGGCTCGGGATGCATGCAGCGTATCATTAGTGCAAGGCAAGGCAGTGCATTGGTTTCACCTAACAGGGTGATGCGTGATCCTGCTGCTGCTGTTCAGCCAGGCGTGAGCTGAAGCTTCTGTGGCGTGGGCCTCTCATAGAAACTGCCTTCCTTGTATACAGGACCGAGCAGCACCAGTCTTTTCATCAACAGCAGGGAAATTCTGAATTGGAGCAATAAGGATTGCCAACAGCTGGTCTTGCAAGAACAGGATGCTTCTTGCTGCATCACAGGGGCATCCTGTCAGCTGGGAGGCTAGAGTATTTAAGAATGCTAAAGCATCAAAGAAAGGCAGCTGCTGGGCTTGGTCCTGGGATGATTAGAGATAATGCTTTCTAGGACCTCTGAGTTGATAGGGAAGAGAGAGACAGGGCAAGAAGCAATTGCCACGGAGTTAAAAACATAACCATAGGTCCTCCCTGGTGGCTCAGTGGGTCTAAAGCACACATTGAGAAACTAAAGCCTCTTCCGCATGAGTTCAATTCCCGCCTGCCCCGGAAGTGACCACATGGCGCCGCAGACCTCTCCTGACCCGCCCGCTGCTCCCCTCAACAGTGTACTTCATTGATCTGCCTGTTCTGCTCCCCACTCTGTCTCTGGTGAAGCCCCTGAGCCTCTGGCCTGTACCCCAGTTCTGTATGCCCAAATAAATAAATCTTTAAAAAAAATAACCATAGAGACAGGTACAAAAAGATATAAAAAGCTGTTAAAAGGAGGGAATTCACAATTCTGTGTAGAAAGGTGGAGGAGGCAGACCCAGGGACACGTGCCCAGAAGACCTGAGCATGAGGATGAGTGTAAGTCAGTGAAGTGAACAATAGGCATGGAAGTCCAGGGGAAGGGACACATTCAAAGGCAATGCAGATGACAGGTTTCTTTTGGTTTCAAGTCGTTTCTTATGACAGGTGATAGAGGGTGAGGTCTGGCAGGGACCAGGCCAGGTGGGCCCTTGCATGCTACACCAAGGAGCCTAGAAGTCATCCTGGAGGTGATACGATACCTTGATGGGGTATGCAGGTGATGGGGTGATAGCCGTGCGCCCCTGCCAGAGGAGATTATACTCTGCCAAAGTATGTTAGAAGTATTACAGGGCACCCCCGTGTGAACTGGGCCACCTGTCTGTGGGTCCTCACCTTTGAGCTTAAAATTTAGTTGTACTGCAGGCACACACAAAAGGGTCAATAATGGGTTTATTTACAGAGAAGAAAGGAAAAGGAACAACCCAGGGAAAGAGAGAGAGATACAAGGTAACTAGAATATCTTACCTGCTCAGCTGACTTGGAGCTCTGGTAACAAACTAACTGAAAACACCCTGTCAAATGGTCCCAAGAGCCATTTCCGAGTGAGAGAGTGCCGTTAGAAAATGGCTCCCTATTTATGCCCCGGAGTCCCAGCATGTCTGCTTAGCTCCACCCTTGGGTCCTCGCAGTTCTCTCCCGGGTACTGCTGGGAGTTGTAGTTTCCAGTCACTGGAGTATGGGGTGGAGTCCAGAAAGCTGGAGTAGGGGGTAGAGTCCACAAAACTCTGCAGAGTTCCTTTAGGACATCCTTCCCCTTAACAGAAGGATTGGGAGAGCACAAAGTTGGAATTTGTGATGCTAATTTAGGATGCATTGCAGTGGAGAGTCCTGGTGATGAAGGCACTGGCCATAGGGACAGTTCAAGAACATGTCTCTGATCTAGGTGAATGGTGGATGAGTAGAGATCTGTGTGGCGGGGGAGATACAAGAAGGAGAGAAGTACAGGATGACTCTAGTTATGAATATGCTGACGGTGGGCATTGTGTGGTTAATAAGCCTTCTCTATAGAAAAGATTATTTTTGGTAAGTTTATTTTATTACCTCAGAATTCTCCCCTCAGGTTTAGTCCCTGGAGTTCTCCTACCACCACATCACCAGTGAACTGTCACCACAGCCCTTGTGCTCATCCCTCCCATTTTGGACCCTCTGCCCCCCACACCTTCTCTCTGCCTCAGACCTATAGTTTCCCTGAAAGTTTTGTCTTTATTTCTGACCCTCTGTTTGGTTCCCCTGTATTCCTTTACGAGTGAAATCATCTGATATTTTTCTTTTTCCTTCTGTATTATTTCACTGAGCATGATCCCTTCCAGTTCCATCATGTCACTTTGAACGGCATACGTTTATCTTTTTTGACCATTGAGTAGTAGCCCATTGTGTATATACACCATATATTCTTGATCCATTTCTCTGTTTTGGGACATTTGTTTCCATATATTAGATATTGTAAATAGTGCTGCAATAAACTAGGGGTGCAGGTTTCCTTTCAATTTAGTGTTGCTGTGTCTCTTAGGTCGTTTTATAGCATTTGAATTGTTGGTTCAAATAGTAGACACATTTTTGTTTTGTGAAGAATCTCTACACAAATTTCCATAGTGGCTAGACCAGTTTGCATTCCCACCAGTGGTGTAACTAAGAGGGTTCTTTTTGTTTACCACGTTCTTGCCAGCATGACTTTTGGATTTTATTAAAGGGGTTGGATATGGAAGGTAAATAGAAAAAGAGATGATCTAACGAGTTACGTTTTAGACACAGTACATTTGAGGTGCTTGGGAAATGTGCCAGGTAAGATGTCCAGCAGTTGGCTGGGTGTTCAGTGGAGCCATGTGTCATTAGCATATTCAATGTATGCAAACCCAACTACAAGCCATCAGCAACGAGGCAGAGAGAAAGATATACAGAGAAAGGAAAAACTGGTTTACATAGTGTTGCTCATGCTATTCTGTTCCATGCTAGTAGAGAGTATGAGATGAGAGACTCCAAATTTCTATTTTAGCTACAGAGCCCAAGTGCCTCTTGCCTCCCAAATCTGTGCACCTGGTCTTACTGACACTGATTACTGCTTATGACTTTAGGGCACATTGAGGCACAAGGGTCACAAGATTGCAGAGACCACTGGTTTTAAAAAGAGGTTTAATTGTTCAAAAAAGAATATTTCATGATATCCAAAAATTATCTGGTTGCCTCCACTCTGAAATATAGTAACAAATACTTGTGAGCTTTCAGTGGATAGCTGGTTCATATGACAGCAGAATTAAGAATAAGAGTATGAGGGCCTCCCTGGTGGTACAGCACTGAGAAGCAGGCCAAGGCCACTTCAGTCAAGTTGGATCCTTGGGCCCAGAGGTGACCCACATGGCACAGCAGACCTCTCCTGTCTTTCCTGCTGTTCAGTGTACTTTGTCCATCTGCCTGTTCTACTCTCCACTCTGAGTCTGGTGAATCCTCTAGCCACCCCTGTACCCCTGGCCTGTACGCCAGCTCTGTATGCATAAATAAATTAAAAAAGAAAAGAATAAGACTAAAATATATACTTATCTATCTGACCCCTACTCTATGATTTAAGCATGTACTATTTTAGCAACGTGATGCTAAGGGCAGTCCAAACTCAGTATACATTTGTGTGTAAGCATGGTTCAATATGTTTCTATTGAAAAGTCCTTATATTTTGTAAGAATGGTTTAAAGAGTTTTCAAAGCATTTTATCTAATTACTTTTTTAAGGATTTATTTATGTATGCATACAAGAACTGGTGTACAGGCCAGAGTTGCGGGGGTTTGGGGATAGGGAGTAAGAGGGTTCACCAGAGACAGAGTGGGGAGCAGAACACACAGATCTACTGAAATGCACTGCTGAGGGGAGTAGTGGTGGGTCAGAGAAATCTGCTATGTCATGTGTGTCATTCCCCTGGTTGGGGAATTAAATTCCTGCTGCAGTGGCTGTAGATAGCTTCATAAGTGCTGCACTTTAACCCGTTGTGACACCAGGGAGGGCCCTCGAGGGCATTTTAGTTGGATGCGATTTTTGCCAGGTAAACTATTTGGGATAGAAATAAATATTTGGGAGTTAAAAACTGAAACCTGTATTAGTTTCTTATTGCTGCTGTACCAAATTAACACAAATTTATGACTTAAAATGACATAAACTTATGAGTTTATAGTTTTGGAGGTCAGACTCAGTAAGCTAAAATCAAGATTTGTGATCAGGGACTTTATACAAACTCAACGGTGGGAATTCATTTTTTCTTTCTTTTTTGTCTTTTCCCACTTCTTGTGGTTGCCTGAGATCCTTGGCTTGTGGCCCTTCTCCAGCTTCAAAGCCAGCAGCCATGGAAGGACTAGGTCACACTGAATGAAGAAGTTAAGAAATAGGAACTGGCAGTCGGCTAAGAATAGGGGACATGGATCCTATTTATCAGTGTGAATAAGAAAGAATTGATGGGAGTCAGGGAGCCCCCAATCCAGTAAACCATGGAATGTTGAGAACACCAGCAAATGCAATTCTAAAGCAAAAGATCAAGGTCAGTTTCAAGAAGGCAGGCCAGGTAAGGTGGGAAGCCCACGGGGCCTAGAGATCCATGGGCCTAAGTAACGTAGGAGGCTTTTGGGCCTCAACATATCAGCAAGAGTTACAATGCGGATACCAAATGGCAGATCTCCCCTACTCCTTGCCCACTATACCCATATAATCTCCTGTTTTTCTCTTCACTCAGAACCCCTCTCTACCCAGAAAGCTTTCCTGTCCTTCCTCTTAACTATCAAAAAATCTCTTGCTTTTCTACCTAACTCCTGACTCAATGCTGAGTTCTTTCCTTGCCCTAAGCAAGAACTGAGAGCAGCCCCCTAGCATCCCTGACCCCTCAAGGCCCAATTCATCATTATATCATATCACTGTGACACTGAATCTTACACATTCCCTTACAAGGACATGAGCCCATAATCTAAGTCACTTACCTGGTGTCAAGGTCAGCTGCAATCTTTTTTTTTTTTTTTTTTAAAGATTTATTTATTTGTTCATACAGAACTGGGGTACAGGCCAGAGGCTCAGGGGCAGCGAGACGCTTCACCAGAGACAGAGTGGGGAGCAGAACAGGCAGATCTACGAAGTACACTGCTGAGGGGAGCAGTGGGCAGGTCAGGAGAGGTCTGCCGCACCATGTGGTCACCTCTGGGGCAGGTGGGAATCGAACTCATGCGGAAGTGGCTTTAGCTTCTCAGTGCTGTGCTTTAACCTGCTGCACCACCAGGGAGGTCCCCCATCTGCAATCTTAGTACTCTCTTGCCATCAACATATAACATAGTCGCAGGTTCTGGAAATCAGGGGTCCTGGGGGAGGGTCATTGTTCTGCCTACCATGGATATATTTGGGAATCAAGTGACTTAGGTGGTTATTTCAAAGCAAGAGAATGATTGATATCACTCATGGGGAAGACACTAAGCTAAAAGAGGTTTAAGGGAAAATCCCTGACCTAGACACGGGTTTAAGTGGCAAAAGAAAGGATCCTGAAAAGGAAACTGAAGTAAGAAAGTGGCAAGGAAATGATGTAATCAAGAGTCAGAAGAAGAGAGTTCTGAGAAGAAGGAAGACATGTGCTCAAGGAGAGTCAGGAGAGAAGCAGAAAAAAAGGTGCTTGTTAGATTTGGCATTTGGGAGTGGTGTTGCTGCCAGGACTCAGGGGCCACTGTGCATGCCACCCTTTCAGCCTCCTGTGACTTGCCTGGAGACCCAAAGTGGAAAACGTGACTTTGGTCTAAACTGAATTGCTTTTCCTGTCCATATGTAGTAAGTGGCTCAGAAGTGAGCACTTGATTCAATTTGTGCCAGTGAGGAGCAATCAGTAGCAATGAAATTTGGGCTGGGAATCCCAGGAAGGATTTTAATGTAAGAATTTGCAAGACCTTCAGATTTAGTATCCTTCTTCAGACACTAAAGTTTGAGCGGTAGGCTCTAGATTGCTCTTTCAGAGTGTAGCCAAGGATAGCTTTGCTGGACAGTCACATGAGGTCAGTGGAAATCAGTGGCTCTTGTTGTCTGGGAGATAGGAGATTTGATTCCCCTGCTAAAATGGCAAACTCAAATTCTTAGACTTAAATATCTGCTTCAAAGTCTCACTGCCTCACCATGATTTTATGATATAAGGTAAGATATAGATCTGGGTTTTTCTGAAACACCAAAGTGCAGTGATTTGTGTGTTCAAATTTCTTTTTCTGGAGAGTCAATTATCTCTCTTTAGTCACTGCCATTTAATCCCACCGATGCCTAATGAAGTGTGACACTGTAGGACAGAACATGATAAATGAGGCAGTATCCCATGTCACCAAGCAAAATGGAGTCTGTAAAAGTGAATGTCTCTCATATATATATATGTATGTATATATATATACATATTATATATATATACATACATACACACACACACACACACACACATCTATTGATGGGAAATGAGACACTTCAAATATTGATCCTCATGCTACGTAGGACTTGTTCAGGCCGGGAGCTGTGAAGGGGTCTGAATAATAGGAGAACTTCAGCATTGCATGGAACACATTTCAGACGAGGAATCTGCCAGTCCTCTGAATGATGACAGAGAGGAAGATGAGCTTTAAGAAGGTCTAGACTACTTTGCTCTGTGGTAGGTGTTTAGTTTCTTTTCCAAATAAAATGCTAATATAAGGGAAGAGTGGTTGTTGAATCTTGGGGCCTCTCCCTTCAGTGCAGTTGACTCCAGGTCTGCAACTGAAGTCACCCAATCTCAACTTTCCATGAGAAAATGAAGATAATAACCTATGGTTGTGGTGAGGTTTAGAATACAAGAAGTTTTTGGCACACATAATGTACTCATTTAATTTTCCTCCTCTCTAGTCTCCTCTATTAAGCTCTCACAGTCTCTTCTTCCTTCGTTTGCTTTGTGTCCTAATATAGCTCTCTTGGGTCTCAAGTCTTGTACTCACGCCAGCCCTGTCCTCTGCCAAGTTCCCCAGTCTTCAGAATTACTCTCGTCTCTCCTCCAAAAATAACTTCCCCTTTCAAAGGAGGCAGCTAGGTTTGACATTGCATCATCATCTAATTAAGGATGTTGATGTTCCAGGTGAACTTGACTGGACAATGTTTCCCAGGTGTAAGGTTTTGTCCTTCCTGAACCCCAAAGGAGTGGATCTAGTCACAAGACTTTCATGCTGGCAGGAAAAGGAGATGGTTGGGGCAGGTAGTTGCTTCTGGGACTTCCTTTTGTTTATTCTTTCCTGCCTTCAGTCACACCAGCAAATGGAGTCCCTGGTACACTAGTCAGGTACTGTGCTAGTTAGAGGGGAAGAAAAGATGAATCAGACTGTTCTGGAATTCAGGAAGCTCAGACTAGGAGAGCACTGACATATAAGTGGATAATTATGAAACCGAGGATGTTCTAATAAAGCAAGAGCATTTGGGGGGAATGCAGAGGAGGGGGCCAAAATCAACAAGACTGGTTGAAGGTGTCAAATAGGAATTAATTACTTCCTGAAGCATACGATGCCTTTAGGGGGAACTTGAGTCTTAACAGATAAATAAAGAGGTAGAAAGGTCAGGAGTAGGTCTGGTAGGTGAAAGGACATGCATTACCAAAGACAGAGAGAAGACACAGAGTGTGCCTGGGTGAGTCTAAAGGTGTTCACGAGGCAGGAATGGCTGATCAGATTTACTAAAATTCGAACGGGCTTACCCTGTGTCAGGCATCGTGTTAAGAACTTGATGTTCATTGAATCATTTTTTAAAAAAAGATTTATTTATTTATTTATACAGAACTGGGGTACAGGCCAGAGATGCGGAGGGTGAGAGGATTCACCAGAGACAGAGTGGGGGAGCAGAACAGGCAGATCGACGAAG
>NW_004567110.1:52553331-52558363 GCF_000260355.1 Condylura cristata | reverse complement strand
CAGAACAGGCAGATCGACGAAGGACACTGCTGAGGGGAGCAGCAGACTGGTCAGGAGAGGTCTGCCACGCCATGTGGATCTCCTCCTGGGCAGGCGGGAATCGAACTCATGCGGAAGTGGCTTTAGCTTCTTAGTGCAGTGCTTTAACCAGCTGCGCCACCAGGGAGGGTCCTCATTGAATCATTTTATGCAAATTCCTTTGCATAAAATGCAAAGTCCATTTCTTTGAATGGAGGACGACCTTGAGGAGAGGAGGGAGAGGAGGGCAAGGGGCAGACTGAGAAGAAGCATAAGGGGATTGGACATGAGGGGAAAGGACAAGAGTCAAACAAGGGTGACTGCGTGGAGAACAAGGCCATGAATGGGGCTCAAAAAGGCAGGAGTTCTGCTGGGCTGGATAAGAAGGCTGCGATTGGTTAGGGGTACTTCACAGAGCAGGGAGTCCACATTGGGGGTGAAAGCGCAGTTTTCAATGGACCCTGAATCTGGAAATCTTGTATGAGCTTCATGTTTGACCTCTTCCCAACCGATGTTTTGCTTTTTCTTACCAGGAAACATCTCTCCCTCACACCTATCTTAGTTCACATAAATCTCTTTCAGGAAAGCAAGACCTTGCGACAATGGCTTCTCTTCATTGCAGGCACTGCCAGCTTGAGAACTGATAGGATCGGTCGCTCTGCAGAAAGAGCAGCAGAGTATCCATTGGTGAGGGAGGGTGAATTTTTGTGGTCAGATTTTTATGGATAACACTTTCCTTCCTCGATGCTCCCCATCGAACCAGCTCCCGGAAGCGTCAGTCTCTTTGGCGAGGCGTTGCCAGGGGCGCTGTTCCCCAGCAGAGGGCAGCAGCGAGCCGTTAGCCAAGGGCGAGCGCAGACCTGGGGACCAGCCGCGGGCCCCGCGCGCGTCTGGAGTACTCAGCCAGCCTGCGATTCCCCGGGGAGCGCTACTTGCCATGTGGGGGCTGCCCGAAAATGAGCAGGTGACAGAAATTAAATATTAAACAGTTCTGTTCCGCGGAATGAAAATGAGTTGCCATTTAGATTTCATCCGTCGAGGACACATTCTTTCAGTTTAAAGGTGTTTTTGTTTAAACGGGGACCCAGGCCACCTCCCCGCGAGCAACTCCGCGGGGTACCGTGAGCGGGGCGCAGCCCGTTGCCGGAAGGGGCACCTGAGAGGTGAAAGCTAAAGCCAGGCGGGGGCGAGATCTTGATCTGTACAGGAGGGCAGGCTGCCGCTGCTTCGCTAAACGTGCTGAGGATGCAGGCACATTTCCAGAGGGGAGGCTGCCCAGGGTACCAGGCTGCGAGCATCCAGCAGGATGAAGGACGCTGAGGAGGTAGAAGGTGAGGGGAGGCCAGCCGCCTTTTTCTTCCCCTTGGTGACAGGTGGCTCCTTCCATATTGATTCTGTTGATGAGCGGAAAGAAATGCTTAGCAATTCCTTTGTCCTTCATCATCACTGACTTGCATTCCTCTCCCCTGCTTGCGGTTGAGCTTCAGCAGATTCCTGCCCACACCCTCCAGACTGAAGGTGTCCCGAGTCCTAAAAAAGGGGGCCCTTTTGTCGCCATTTTCTGTGTTTCCACACTCGAGGTGTTGAGTCAGCGTCTTGGAGCCAAGGCTGGCGAACAGCTGCAGATCACGGTCCCCATTGTCCCCAAGCTGTCAACATTAAATCCATGTAAAGGACCATTTAGGAGAGCAGGAAAGCTTGAGCACTGTTAGTGGGAATGAAGGTAGGCACAGCTGCTATGCAAAGTAGGACTGAGTTTTCTCAAAAAATTAAAAACAGAAATTCTGTAACACCCATTTCAGGGTATTTAGCTGCAAAATACAAAATCCCCAATTCGAAGAGATACCTCCCCCCCCCGCCCCCCGAGGTTAAGGCAACATTAAACATCAAACAGCAACTTAAGTGTCCAACGACAGATGAGTAGATAAAGATGTTATAGAGAAATATAATGGAATACTATTCAGCCAGTAAAAAGAGAGACCCTGCCCCTCACAAGAACAGAGGACCCAGAGGATATTATGCTGAGTAAGTCAGAGAATGGCAAGCACCATGTAATTTCACTCATGTGTAGCATATAAAGAAATCAAACATGTGAACTAAATAAAACAAAATCAGACTTTCATATTAGAAGAAATTAGGGGTTACTGAAGGGAAGGAGGTGGGTAAATCAGGTAAAAGGGGACAACAGTATGGTGGATAGATAAGGATTTTAATTGTGACCTTGATGTAGTGCATACTTATGTTGACATTAAGGGATGCACACCTGAAACTTATGTCATAATATTACTTCAATAAAAATAAATAAATAAAGAGACACATTTATAGACACCAAGGGAGAAGCATGAGCCCAGATGGAGGAACTGGGTAAAACACTGTGAGGTCTTCTTCCTTCGGTCTGATTAAATAATAATTATATCCTTGGGCAAAGTTTCCTTGCTGCTACAAACAGCCGGAATCTTTACAGTTCCCTAGTGTGCTTTATTTCTTTACAGCTAGTATTGATTCTTTCCTCTGCATGGCTGCTCTCAAATCCCCAATTTTCCCTACACACATGGTTTTGGTGTAAATTAAAGTCCTCTTGCTTGATAATCAGGAGGAACATAACATGTCTGCTGCTAAGTGATTTGACTTTGAGCAAAGTATTTCTTCTGTCCTTTTTATACATGTGATATTCTGGGGAGGTGGGTTGGATAAGACACCTCCCTGGTACAGGCAGAGGAACTGTTTGTAATTAGCCTAAGAGCCCAATACATACTTAGGAATACATATTTTATTTCTTTCTTTGAATTAAATATCTGGAAAGATGTTCCTGTTATTTGAAAATGTGTTAGCAGTGAGTCATGACAATAGTGGTGGGGGGCTGATGAGTCAGGTGTCTCTCCTGGTTTTTGAGGTAACAGGGATGGTAAAATGAGGAGGGAAATGCAGTGTGGAACCCAGTTCTGCCTTGCACTCATTTTTGTATTCCACTTAATTTGAGCTCACCTGAGCTCCTAGATTTTCATACATGGGTTTTCCATCATGTGTATAAATGTATGTAAAGCAAAACAGTGCATTTAAAATGCCTGCAATGTATTAATAGTAGATTCTCCATAAGTTCAGCTACCTTTTTATTCTCCTCCATCTTTCCTTCCAACAAACAGTCTCACAAACATTGAGACAAGAGGATTGTTAACCCTCGTATATCAGTTATATATAAACTTTCCGCAACATATAGAAACAACAACATACAGAAAATGTATTTTAAATACATTATTTTGCTTTATATACATTTGAACACATGATGAAACACCCATCTATGAGAACTGGAAGCTCAGGTGAGCTCAAATAAGTGGAATACAAAAATGAGTGCAATTATATATATGCATTATATACGTTATTGCTATTTATTTCCTCTTGATATATTTACCAGTATGTTGAATACTGGCCAGTTAGCTAGTACATATGTGTGCATATATTATATACAAAGGGTATAAAGCCCTTGTATTCTAATTCTCTTTCACACACAGAGGTACATGTACTGAAATAGGTGTCCTAAGAGCGAACTGCATTCACAAAATTCTTTGGGGACGTCATGAAGAATATTTATCTTCTTACATCATTGTTCATTTTTGGATAGTATCTGACTTATCCCCTCAGGTGTAGACCCCATAGTTCTCTCACCACTGCAGCCCCCATGATCCACCACACAGTCCCTTGTGCTCTTCCCGCCTCTCTTTCCCACTCTTTGCCCCCTCTGCTGCTGTCTGCCTTACATCTATGGACAATAGCAAGTTTTGCCTTTTTCTTGACACTTAGTCTGGCTTCTCTGTATTCCTCATGTAAGTGAAACTATCCAATATTTTTTTCTTTCTGACGTGCCTTGCTTAGCATAATCCCCTCCAATCAGTTTACCTTCCGAAGGATATCAGGATTGGGTGAAGCTTGTTTATTTTATTCCATAGTCCATTTGGTGGTTCAGATACATTTGTATCATGGGATACTTGCCGCCCTCTTCTGTACAGGATGGGTAGTAGTTTTGTCTCTGCTGCCTTCAAAGTGAACTCATTCCTGTCTTTTTCTGGGGTGAGCTCACATTGGCCTTGATTCTGTTTTCTGGAATATTCCAGACAGCAGTTGACCATCTTCCCTTAAATAATTTTTTCTGGTTGGGCCTTGCTATTTTCCTGAAGACTTTTTCAAATGTCATGGCCTCTCAGGTGAACAGTCTCACCTCTGGGTTCTCACCTAACTTCCACAATAGCCAGGACATCAGTTTGCCATAAATAAATCTATGTATCACACCAGCTGATGGGGAATCATTGGCTGAAAGAGGGAAAGGGAAAAAAGTGTCTGTCTCCTGCCATCATGAATAAAATCTTTGAGGCAAAACAGCTGCACTGCTTAGGAACATCCTGCTCACTCTCCCTGCCTGTCCTTGTGTGGGGCTCAGGCCTGCAGGGGAGTTATTGAAACTGAGGGAAGTAGGTCTTGCACATGTCAGCTCTGACTTCTGACAATAATACTTTGATTAGAGATGAAAAAGGAGAAGCAGGCATGGACTTTCCTTTATTCTGAGAGGATTGCTTGTTCTGGTTCTGATTGAGTAGTATTTTCATAGAGCTAGTGTGTTCATTTTCATAGAATTAGTGTGTTCATTTTCATATCTTAAACATTCTTGAATGGACAATTTTTTATTAACTGAAGGCAATGGAATTATCTACATAATCCAGGTAAGGTGGAACACTGTACCATTTTACTCCATGATCCAAATTGATAGCATTCTTTGTTTGAATTACATGAACAAGATGAATTTGGAAATAAGGTGACCTGGATATGTGTCTTTACCTGGCTTTCTAAGAAGCCTCTACCCAAAGTAGAGGAGTAGAGAGAAATATGGGGGGAAATAAAAGGTTTATTTATGGCCCACCCTGGTGGCACAGTGGGTTAAAGCACAGCACTGAGAAGCTAAAGCCACTTCCGCATGAGTTCAATCCCCACCCTGGAGGTGATCCACATGGCGTGGCAGACCTCT
>NW_004567110.1:52545437-52552706 GCF_000260355.1 Condylura cristata | reverse complement strand
AGTGGCTTTAGCTTCTTAGTGCTGTGCTTTAACCTGCTTCACCTCCAGGAAAGGCCCTAGGACCTCCTTTTTTATAGAGATTACATTATTACAAGTATAGTTTTCCTCTTCAGCTATTCAAATAAATTAATCCCAACTTTAATTTGTGTGTGATCCTAAATCTTTAGAATTGAATCAGTTTGAAATTCACCAAGAAAAAAAAATAATAAGAAAAAAGCCCACCACATTATGGAGGTGCTTCAAACTGCAAAAAATGGACCTCCCATATGATCTAGCAATTCCACTTCTACGTATCTACACAAAGGACACAAAACCATTAATTCAAAAGGACGACTGTACCCCTGTGCTTATTGCAGCATTATTTACAATAGGTAAGCTATGGAAACAACCCAAATGCCCCAAAATAGATAATTTCATCAAGAAGATGTGCGTATAGATATACAATGGAATATTACTCAGCAATTAAAAGGAATAAACTCATGCCATTCCCAGAAACACGGATGGAGCTGGAAGGGATCATACTCAGTGGAATAAACCAGAAAGAAAATGAAAAAAAAAAATACTGGATGGTTTCATTTATAAAAGGAATGCAGGGAATCCAAATAAGGGATCAGGGGAAGAAAAGTAATTATAATAAAGTGAAAGCCAAAACCAACAGGCAACTATAAACCAGAGACTTTTTGCAGGTGGTGCAGGAGGGAGTTGGATCAAAACAGGGTTGGGAAGAGCACAAGGCACGATGGTGATGGTGCATGGTGGATTGGTGATGGGACTTTCCCAAGCACCTCAGGGACTATACCGAAGATGATAGGGTACACATTGCATAAAAATGAAGAATAATGTAAAAATATATGAAATAATTAAAAAAATTATATATACATATTTTTAAAAAATCCACCACATTAACCAGAAGCCACTAAAATAAAAAATTCTTTGGAGTAAAAATGTTAAAAATGTTGGGGTTGACACTGTGAAAACTAATAAGTGGAAACTTCTTTTAAATGGGGTCAAGAAGCTAGAACAGAGTTCTCAAGCATGGACATCAGCTCACACTCACAACTAACACAACAACACCAGAAGCAATCCAGCTTGTGTGTAGCATGTCAAGTGATACTTCTTTGCTGCTCGAGAAGGAGAAGGTAGAATTTCCTTTGTACCTGTAACAGCTTAGTCAGTGAGAGAACACCCTCACCCGGAAAATGAAAAGCTACCACACTTTGAACATCTAGAGCTCTCAAAAGGAATCTTTATTTATAACAACCTGTGCCACACTTATAAAAGAATACTTCTTCCTTTTGTTCTGGGGATGTGTGTGTGTAGTTTGCCATGAGACCACATGCCCCACATGATTTTTCATTATGATTTTCCAAGTAACCCATTTTTCTGGTTAGTAACTGGCTGCTTAATAGCTTGAGGCAACTGCATGCAGTTATTACAAGTCTACTGAAATCTGGTAATTACCTAGCCCCACTGTTTCACTTACCTCTCAAAATTAGAGACTTGTGACTTTGAGTGTGCTAGGACCAGAGGTGGGGAGACCCCGCTTCCAAGTGGAAGCCGGTCTGTCTTGGGGAAGGCAGGTTGTGTTCTCCGTGAGCCTCTGCCCTCCTGCTGCCTCAGTCATCTCCAGGCTTCTGGGTTTGGATCCTATGCCCTCTGGCAAGGCTGCTGGAAGCAACTGTGGTCCTTGAATGTTAGAAGCTATGGCAACTTTTCCTTATGCAGCACTTCAAGTACCCAGTGGAACCAGCAGCCTGCCTTTTCACTATACACCTGTCAAGTAGGCGTTCCAAACTCCCACTTACTGGTGAAGAAACTTAGGTGCAAAAAGGTTAAATAGGCCCTCCCTGGTGGTGCAGCGGGTTAAAGCACAGCACTGAGAATCTAAAAGCCACTTTCGCAGGAGTTCGATTCCCGCCTGCCCCGGAGGTGACCATATGGCGTGGTAGACCTCTCCTGACCCGCCCGCTGCTCCCCTCAGCAATGTACTTCGTAGATCTGCCTGTTCTGTCCCCCACTCTGTCTCTCTTGAAGCCTCTCACCGCCCTTGAGCCTCTGGCCTGTACCCAGTTCTGTATGCACAAATAAATAAAATAAAATAAAAACAAAAAGGTTAAATAAACAGCCTGAATTTTTGTTCTGGGCTAGTGGAAAGGTTTCTGACTTAGGTCCAGGTTACTTTTCCTTCAACATATTTTCTCAGACCTTATACTCCAAATAATTGAAAAATGCTCACTACTTTTGCTACCCATGGTGAGTTTCTCAGGGCATGGTGGAATGAATGAGTGTGTTCAAGTCAGAAAGATTGATCTTGAAGGATCATAATTTTAACAGATAAAATATTCTGGGGCAGAAACAAAGGGGGAAGAACCAAAATAGCCAAAGGGGTGCATTATGGTATCTTGCTGTGGGTCAAGCTTCACCAGAAACTCCATGTAACTCTATCTGTGGTGGGCTATGTCTCTCTACATCAACACACATATATGCCAATGTGCAAGTGTGGACTTATGTACTTCATGGGTTGGTTCAGGGTAATTATCCTCCTCAACATGACAGTGGGCCTTTAACAGAGACACTAATAAGCAGGTCTCTGCTTATCAGAAATGATGGGGGAATATATATATATATAAATTTTTTTGGTAAAGATTTATTTATTTATGCATACAGAGCTGGGGTATAGGTCAGAGGTGCAGGGATGGCGGGAGGATTCAACAGAAACAGAGTGGGGAGCAGAATAGGCCGACTGACAAAGTACACTGCTGAGGGAAGCAGCAGGCGGGTCAGCAGAGGTCTGCAGCGCCATGTGAGTCACCTCCGGGGTGGGAGTCGAATCCATGCTGAAGTGGCTTTAGCTTCTTAGTGCTGTGCTTTAGCCTGCTGCGCCACTAGGGAGGGTCCGAATAGATATATTTAAGCCAGAGGAAAGAAGACATTTGTGAACACATACCTGCACGTAGGTGTGTGTGTGTGTGTATAATATATAGTTTCAAGTAAGGGAGGAGGCTGTGAAAGGAACACTGGGAATATACTCTGTGTTCCCAGGAGCATTCAGGTTGCAGCTTAAATGGCATCTTCTCAGATGATGACAGGAACCTTCCTGTATAGGAAGTGGCCCTTCCTCCCAGACAATCTCCATCTCATTATTCTGTTTCGTTTCTTCTACCTATCATGCTTAACATTAGATGAAAATTTTGGTCACTTATTCTCCTATTTTTTTCTGTCTTTATTCATTAGATTTGAGATCCATGAGCACCATCTTTCTTCCTTATTCAATGCTGTTTCCCAGGTGCCTACTTAATAATGCATAGAGTATCTACTTACCAAATAATAGTTGGAAGAAAGAAAGGTAGGGAGTAAAGATGAGTGGATTTCGATGGACAAAAGTAAAAGTAGTGAATAGAAATATGAGTAGAGACTAATTTTCATTTAAAGTGAAGGGAGACATTGCAGCAATTTTACTCGCGTGCTGTTGGAAACAGATCTTCTGGAGACAACTCCTGTAAGTTGATATATTTAAAGGGACTATTGTAGTCCCTGGCTAGAATAAGAAGTGGATTGGATGATGTCCTCAATTTATTCTGACCTTGAGATTAAGCTAAAAATATATTTTCTATTTAAACTTTCTCCTCTTTAGGAATTCAGCATTCTATGACATTCACCAAACCTTATCAGCGAAAGCCATATGGATTTTGTCCTCCCGCTCTGAAGAGAGCAGTGCAGCTTTGGGTGTGGGGAAAGAGGTGAGAAAGTGACCACGTCTAGATCTGTACTGTCACTCTGCCAAATATCCACTTCTGAGTATCCTTGGAAAGTCCACTTTAAACTTTTCAATTCCATTTTCTCTTTGGAGGAAGGTGACTAATAATAAGTTCCTTACAGACATGTTGTGAGACCTCATTAAGTATTTCAAAAGTATTCCTGTGATCCGCAGGTAAAACGCATCTAATAAAGATCAGAAAACCCTCTTGTTCTCTCTAGTGACACATCCCTGGTAAAGGACCCCACCGCAATACTAAATGTGTGGGAATGTGCGCGAGTGTGTGCACGCGCGAACGTGAGTAAAAGCTCTTAATTGAGTGCAAACCTGGAGGAACTTTGTCATGAGATTGGACAAGGCTTAGACTCCCCTGTTTCAGTTTCGTTCTCCTTGAGGGCTTGAGGCCCCAAAGTGCTCCATTTTTTGTTCAGCAAAATAAAGCACTGAACTTGTCCAAGAAGTGGCACAGAGGCAGGGGAATGGTGTCTGTTATTTCATGTGCTTGCTCAGGTATTCCACAGCTTTTGAAGTTTTAGCATACGTTTCTCTTTTCCAAGCAACAGGAGACCTGCCTTTGTCCTATTTTGTGAACACACTTTCTACAGGTAAGCAGAAAGCCTGGTTTTGATTCCACCTCCCAGTCCCTACCTCCCAGCACCAGGAGCGAACTCCCTGCCTCCCATTACGTAAAGATCTCTGCTCTATCACAGTTCCTTCTCTTTAGGGGTGATGTTGTGGGCTGCTGTGCCCCAGGAATCCCTGACTGTGTATGTCTAGGCAACATCATCCTTCGGGAATATCATGACTGCCTTACCTTTTTCTATGGTTCCATCAGATATCCCAACTACGGTGTTCTCAGAGCTATTAAAGTTGTGACTCAGGCATGGCCATCAGTGAAGGTGATGTGACTTCTTTTTATGGTTGTGAAAAATCCTGGGAGGCTCTGGGACTCCTGAAAATCGTTTTTCCTGGCCACTGGTGAAAAGATTTTTGCAGAAGGAAGAAAGGAGGTTAACCCAGAAAGAAAAGCAAAATGAGAAGTGAGAAGGCTGGGTGACATTAGGGGAGCCTGGTATAACATGGAGCTTCTCAGTGAGAGCTGGTACATTCCCAGAGTGTGTTTGAGCAAATTGCATTTCTGCCTCTTGCAAAGAAAACAATTCTGGCTGATGCTACCAGTGACCAGAGGAACAAAGACTCTTGTATGTAGATGCAGCAGCAGGGTGTCAGTAAAGAGGTGAGATAAAAGCTGAGCTGAAATGTTAGTTGAGCTGCTTGGGTCAATTAGAAAGGTAGGAACCTTTCTGGGGGTATTCAAAGGCTATTGTAATAAATCAGAAACTGGAAAGGAGCCAGAATAATGAAAGCTAGTATTTATTGAACACTTACTGACTCGGGACCCTGGACTCTATTCTTTCTGTTATCTTTTTAATCTTCACAGACATCCTATGAACTAGATGCTTTCCATATTTTACTGCTAAAGAAACAGGTTTAGTGGGATTAGATTATTCTTTCAAAAACTCAGAGCTAGAAATAGGCAAGCTTTTACTGGAGTTGAGCTCAGCCATATTTTGAAGTAGTTCTTTCTAGTACACTGTAGCCTTCTTAATAGGAGTTATTTGGGCCTACAGGGAGCCCCAATAACTTTTGGTGCCTCCCTACCAAAAGATAGATCTTTCTGAGATCTGTCATTTTGGTGTGTACCTTATTTCAATCTAGGGTTAATCAACTCCCTGCAGTCTCACAAGAAACTATTTGCTTAACTACCTAGCAGAATGAAGATAGAATTAGGGCCCTCCCTAGTGGTGCAATAGGTTAAAGCACAGCACTGCAAGTGAGCCACAGCTGCTTCAGTGTGAGTTCCATTCCCGGGCCCCAGAGGTGACCCACATGGCACAGCAGACCTCTCTGGTGTCACTGTCTGCTCCCCTCAGCAGTGTACTTCGATGATCTGCCTGATCTGCTCCCCACTCTGTCTCTGGTGAATTCACTCACCACCTCTGCACTTCTGGCCTCTACTCCATTTCTATATACATAAATAAATCCATCTTAAAAGAAAATTAGAATTACCCAGAATTAGAATTTTTATCAAGAATAACTTTCTAGTAGAGAAAACTATCTATCTGGCAGAGCAAACACCTAATTGCAGGCACTTGTTCTTCACCATAAGTCCCTCCTCTCTCTCCCAGAAGCTCCAGCTTGGTGCAAAATATACACCCTCATAGTGCCCCGGACTTCAGAATTCACATCCACGTGGCATCTCTATACCAAATGTAATTAAGTTTGCTTCCTCCTACAGGTATGTCTGAAGTTAATTTGCTAGTTTGACCTACCCTAGAACTCAGACGGATGGAGAAAACTTTCTTTCTGCCATTACACTGTGGCCAGATGAGGACTGGGTGGGAGCGAATGAGGGGAGTGGGGCGGGGCAGGGGTCTCCCATTGTCTGACCCATGAAAAATGCTTTACACTATTTCTTGAAAGGCATAACTTTCAACTCATCGGTTTTTCCCTCAGGAGTCATCCACTTGCATGCAAGGCCCTTTCCTCTCTGATTTTCGGTTCAGAGATCTTTAGGTCGTTCCGTATTAAAATTGAAGGGCCTGAGTCCCAGAACTGGAAGAGGAGGATAGCTGCTGCAGGTGACTACCAGAAACTCTGCTTCTCCTTGCTGCAATGTGGGGTGGGCAAGCAAAGGAACATGAATTGCCCCCACTATCTGTCCTTTTCTCTTTCTTATTCTACTGTTGGTTAGTGGGGGACGAAGTTTATTTTTAGACATCTGAAAATGATATACATGAAAAACTAGGAATAAGTTGTAGTAGCCACCAAAATATTTTATGTATAATGCAAGTGGATTTTCAAAATGGGCAATAACAAAATCAGTACTCAAATCACCCCACATAAGCATCTGAAGCAGACAGATTTGCATTCCAAAAATGCCATTTCACACGCTCAAATCTGGACTTTCGGTGCCTCATCAAGGGGCTGTAATTAAAATTTGAAATCTCCGCGTTTGCGGGAAAGCAGTTGCGACACTGCCAAATGGCTGCCTTTCGAGGCTCTTTGAAAATGTTTACAAGTTAGATGAAAGAACTGGCGCTCCCAGATGGCGGCTGTGAGGGCGGGATTCCTCCAGGGCAGAGGGTGTGAAGAGAATCAGGAGTACTGCTGTTCTGGTTTTGGCAGCTGGCAAGGTAAACGTGAAAACGAAATCTTTCAGTACTAGGACAAAAAGCCAATCAGGGAGCAGCTCTGTGCTCCGGTGGGGAGGCAGAGGCTGGGATTTGACTCATCCCTGGAGAGGGTGCTGGTGGCCTGGGGCTCCCGAAGCAGCAGGTACCACACTCACGCACAGAGCTATCTGTCCGCAATTCCATGCTTGCTAGTGAATTTGGCCCCTGGTGGGGTCTTGACCTGGTGTCCTCCGGGCATTTTTTTTTTTTTTTAAAGATTTATTTATTTAGTCGTACAGAGCTGGGGTACAGGCCAGAGATGCGGAGGGTGAGAGG
>NW_004567110.1:52543134-52544262 GCF_000260355.1 Condylura cristata | reverse complement strand
ACACTGCTGAGGGGAGCAGCAGGCAGGTCAGGAGAGGTCTGCCACGCCAGGTGGCTCTCCTCTGGGACAGGCGGGAATCGAACTCATGTGGAAGTAGCTTAAGCTTCTTAGTGCTGTGCTTTAACCTGCTGTGCCACCAGGGAGGGCCTGGGTCATTCTGTTTTAACATGTAGTTTGATCTGATAAAAAAATTAAGAAAAAGCTACATATGAACCCAGAATAACAGCAAGGAGTCCGGCTATGGACTCTAGAGAAACACCTCACTTAGGAACAGACACTGGGCTTTGACAGCTCTTTGATCAAACTGAGGAATGATGAGCTTTGTGCTCATGAGTGAGTGACTGAATCTCCCTGAGCCCTGACTTCCTTTATCTGTATGATACCAAGGGTAAAACATCTTGCTTGGAGCAGTTGTGATCATTCAGGGAGATCCTGCCTGTAATTTTCTTAGCACAGCACATAGCACAGAAAAATGCTCAGCAAAATGTTAGCTTGTCTGATTGATCATTTCTTTGGAAATTCAGTTGGGGAGGAAGAAAAAAAGTGTGGAAAACAGAAAATGGGCTGCCCATTACTGCTGCAGCTAATGATGTTCATGTACATTACCCACACCTGGGCGGGGTTGGGGGACCATGGCTCTAAGCCCTTTGTGAAGTGCTGTGTATGACACACTCTGTGATGTGTGTCATTGCTCTGTGCCTGGAAAGTTAAGGACACTAGCTTTGTTGTGGTGCTTTATATTTAGAGTGACCCCAGGGGTCTCGTAGGGGAGGCATACAGAGGCTACAGTCTTGCTCACTTACAAATACCTATGAGGACTGCTTCACCACTGCAGGATTTTCTGCACGAGTTGACAAAGCAACACCACTATGACACACACACACACACAAACACACACACAGGCAGCCCTATTTATAGATCCCTCCTTCCCACTGAGCCTGCCAAAAATGGTGGCCACTATCACAGTCCAGCACTATGTCCTTAGAAATATGTTAAAGACAATTATTCATGACACTTAACAATGGTAAGGCAGACTTTATTCAGGACTATTGTGATAGGTACAAAGACAATAGGAGTAGGATTTTGAAGTAGGGGAAAAGTTTAAGTTCAACTTTTGGGGAGAGCAGA
>NW_004567110.1:52531299-52542543 GCF_000260355.1 Condylura cristata | reverse complement strand
ACATCTGCCTTAACCAGTCCAGGGTCAGGAAACAAGCCCAGTTTCTTCATCACATGCTTGCTGCTCCATGTGGCTTTCCTAGGTCTCCATATTTTCTACATCTGGCTTCCTTCTCTCTTCTCTCTTCTCCTTTCTCCTTTTTCTCTGCTCAGCTCTACCCTCCTTCTGGGTGGGGCAGGGAATCTGGAACTTCCCTTCTCCTAGGGACCACCCAGTTACAGGAGGAACATAAGGCAGGAGAAATTTGATCAGATATAGCGAATGGAAGGTTCTGGCTAAACAGAAATTAGTGGAGTTCTTGCTAAAATGGAACTTTTGAGGATACAGCAAGGATGGATGTTAGTTAAACAAGTCAGCAGAGGGCTTGAATTTTGGTCAAGGAGGGAATCTTTGTCAAAGGTGATACTGGGATAAAGTTTTGATTGATCACCTAATGTTGATTGTGCAACACCAGGAATGTTCTTAGTTTACTACAACTGAAACAGGATGAATGTCTGTATTTTGTTTTGGAATTTCTTTTCTGAACATCACCAAGTTCTGATTATATTTTTAAAGGCCTCTTCACTATGACTTTGACAATGATAATTAGAAAGGTGTTTCATCAAAACTCCAATGAGGCATATATGCTGTGGGATTTAAAAATAATACAACAGTATTCTTAAAATGTCAACTCATCTGTGATGAAAATCACCTTTGAATTTATCAGGAGGAAATAGAAAAGTGAAAATCAATTGGGCTCCATCTTAATGCTGACTTAGGGTAGCAATGAAATTCTGAGTGTATCAGCTTAGTGCTCTAGCAATGGAGATATTTCCACTGGAAATGGAAATACAAGACTGTTTGTCAAGAGGCCCCAGGTGGTGAAGCTCCATGAAGCACCTCGAAAATTTCAGTGGAAGAAGAGTATGAGCCAGGACTCCATACTTTGTAAATGCCAGCAGCGCTTTGACTTTCTTTATTTTAGGCTCCTTTCTTTATTATCAGAGAGCTTGCTAAAACAGCATAGTAATCAAGCCTACAAATATTCTCTTAATTTGTGCCAGTTGCTTTCTCAACCCTGAGTGCACACATGGACATTCAGTGATTTTTAACCAGGATACAAAACAATTTAATGGATAAAGGAAACCTTTTCAAGTAATTGTGCTGGAGTAACTGTATATCTAGGTGGAAAAATAAAGAACTTTGACATCTCATACCACACACAAAAGTCAAGTGAAGATGGGTCACAGACTAAATGAAGTCAAGTGAAGATGGGTCACAGACTAGCTTTTACCTCACAGCCTCAAGGTGGGCATGTATTTCCTAGAGAGAACATAAAGGGTACAAACTATAAGAGAACACACATTAAAGAGTTAAAAATCAAAAACTTCTCTGCATTTGAGAAACACTATTAAGAAAAATGTTGGACAATTCACAGATTGGGACTAATGACTCAGAAAACACACACACACACACACACACATATATATATATATACATATATATATGAGACAAATTATATATATATATACATATATATATATGAGACAAATGATGTACTGTATCTAGTATATGAAGAACTCCTGTAATTCATAATAAAAAAGAACTACCAGGGCCCTCCCTGGTGGCGCAGTGGGCTAAAGCACAGCACTAAGAAGCTTAAGCCACTTCCACATGAGTTCGATTCCCGCCTGCCCTGGAGGAGATCCACATGGCGAGGCAGACCTCTCCTGACCAGCCCGCTGCTCCCCTCAGCAGTGTACTTCATTAATCTGCCTGTTCTGCTCCCCACTCTGTCTCTGGTGAATCCTCTCACCCTCCGCATCTCTGGCCTGTACCCCAGTTCTGTATGAATAAATAAATCTTTAAAAAAAATAAAAAAATAAAAAAAAAAGAACTACCAAATAAAGAATGTACAAAAGACAAACAGTGCACAAAAGATAATAAAAAAATGGCAGGAAGCATGGGGGGGGGTGGAAACTCCACAACATCTTCAGGAATCACAAATTAGAATCACAGTGAGATAATATTAACCCATCAGAATGACTAAAAGGAGAGCTAATGTGAGACAACTAAAACTTTTTTTTAAAGCTTTATTTTTTTTATGCATACAGAACTGGGGTACAGGACAGAGGTGCAGGGGTGGTGAGAGGCTTCACCAGAGACAGAGTGGGGAGCAGAACAGGACAACTGATGAAGTACACTGCTGAGGGGAGCAGCGGGTGGGTCAGGAGAGGTCTGCCGCGCCAGGTAGTCACCTCCTGGGCAGGTGGGGATGGAACTCATGCAGAAGTGGCTTTAGCTTCTCAGTGCTGTGCTTTAACCCGCTGCACCACTAGGGAGGGCCCCAATTGAAACTCATGGATTGTTAAAGAGAGCATGAAGTGGTGCATCTTTTGGGTAATTTCCTAAGTGTAAAGGTCACAGATACCCTATAACATAACTATTTATGGAGGAGAAATGAAAAGAACATGTGAAACATGAAAACAACATGTAAGGCCCCAAACTAGACACACCCTATGTGTCCATGAATACTAGAATGAATAAATAAACTTCATTATAACTACATAGTGAAGTATTACTTTGCAATAAAAAAGACCAACCTATTGATACTTACATGCAACAACATACATGCATTACAGTGACTATGTCTGGTGAAAGCAGCCAGAATTCCCCATAGCCTTTAAACTAACCTACTGCATGATTCTACTTATAAGCTTCTAAATGAGGCAAACTACATTATGGTGATGGAAATGAGATCAGCAGTTATTCTGGGGAATGGAAATTGAGTGGGAAGGGACAGAGAGACTTTCTGAGGCAACAGCAACAGCTTTGATGCATATTTGTGGAGACTGACTGGATAGTACATTTAAGATCTGAGCATTTATTTGTATAAATTAAACTCTGATTTCAAAAAGGAAGTTCAAAGGAAAACTTATAGCTAAAAGAAGACTTTGTGATCCTCACCAAGAGGAGCTTTATTTGTCTTGTAAGTGTTCCCTGTGGAAGATAGGACAGTGCGTAAGCAGGGAAACTGGGGTCAGGTTCTAGGATAGACACCTCACAGAGGTGGAACCTACAAGGGCAGTGGGCAGATTGAGTCTGGGGTGCAGGGTGGGGTGAGGTTTGCAAAGAAAGTGAATCCAGAGAAAGACCTCATTAGCCTATCTGAATTCAATTTTGCAAGATCTATTTTTCTTCATATCTTCCTTTACCTATTTTCCCACCTGGATGTGACTGGCTGCCAGCAAGATTGCTTTCTTTGTGCTCCAAGGTCATGCCACAAAAGACACTGTGGAGCAGAGCGATTGGCCTAGGAGATGCTCAGTAAGTACTTGTTGAAAACATGTTCTTCTAGAGGGCCAGCTGCAAGGCCTTGCTCTAGGAGATGGTGCTGGAAGAAGATGCTGAAGTGTGCAGGTCTGTCTTATTTATTTCAAGCTGCCAGAGAAAAGGATCACAGACAGGACAGCATATACAACAGACATTTATTTCTCTTCATTCCAGAGGCTGGAAGTCCAAGATCACGGTGTCAGCAGGATCTGTTTCTAATGAGGGTTTTCCTGAATTGTCGACAGGCAATTGGTGTCCTCATTTCTGTGTGCTTGGTGGGAGGAGGATGGACAGGGGAGGGAGGAAGGGTGAGAACCAGCATACTTTGGTGACTCTTCCTCTTTTTCTAAGAACTTTAATCCTATCAGATTAGAGTTCTACCCTTATGACATCATTTAGCCTTACTTACTTCCATAAACTCTCTATCTCCAAATTCAATAACATCAGGGTGAAGGTTTCAATAGGAAGTTTGTAATTCAGTCCAGAACAATGAATGGCCTTGGCAAGTAATGTGGGGGAGGGTAAGAGGAGACTGGCACTTTCCCTGCTTTGAAATAATAGCTCTTTGCCTCCATTAACCAAATTGGATTTGAATTAGAGAAAAGCACTATGTCTTCAGCCTCGTGAGCTATTTAGTTCTTCCTACTGAGGAAGCTCCTTTCCGGTCATCCACATGACTTATCATGAATTAAATAACTCTAGAGAATGCAAAAATACTGTAAAGCAAAGTGTGGATCTAAATCAATTGTAGAAAGTCAAGGCTTCATGCTGTTAACTCGTTGCAAGGAGAGAGGGTGACAGGGGATATTCCTCTACTCCTCTAGGGCTTTGTCACACTGTCCCACAGGGAAAAAAGAAGTGAGTTTAGTGTTCAACAAAGGCCTCTTCCCCATCACAACACTCCCCCACCCCACCCACACCCTACTTAGACTTAGGTGTCTTAAGGATACCCTAAGTGACTGACACTTCATTTTATTTTTTTAAAGATTTATTTATTTGTGCATACAGAACTGGGGTGCAGGCCAGAGGCTCAGGGGCGGTGAGAGGCTTCACCAGAGACAGAGTGGGGAACAGAATAGACAGATTGAGGAAGTACACTGCTGAGGGGAGCAGCGGGTGGGCCAGGAGAGGTCTGTGGTCACCTCCGGGGCAGGCGGGAATCGAAATCATGCGGAAGTGGCTTCAGCTTCTCAGTGCTGTGCTTTAACATGCTATGCCACCAAGGAGGGCCAACACTTCATATTTTTTATCATCCTGCTCCCTAGCAAGTAGAACCAAGGGCTGGCACATTTTCTTCCATTTCTTCTTTGGCCTGACCTGTCTGTGGCAGGAACACTGGGTCTCATGCTGAAGCAGAGCAGACATTGGGCCTGTAGATGAGGCTGGGAGGAATCTGTTTGAAAGCTTCTTGGATTCAGCTGGGCTTCAGCCTTCAATTTGAAAAAAATGCATATTGATTACAGGAATTAATTGTAGTGTTTCTAAATTCAGTATCCATATTCAGTTAATAAGTCATTTTAAAAATGATTAAAATTAGTATCTACTGACAATATGAGGAATTTTTTTTTAACATCTGTTTTGTTTATAATTCTTAATGGTGAAAAGAAATCAATCTTTGGTAAGCAAAGCAACACAGGCAATTTTGCCAGATCTTTCCTAGTGCCATCCAACCCAGGCAGTGCAGGGGAGCCTGCCCTCAGGATTCATTTGACAAAAGCAAAATGGGAAAAGGGAGAGAGCTTTTTATTTGTAGCTCAACACTCAGGGTCTCTGGCTAATCTTTCCACGTTTCCCAAAGTCTGAGTTTCTAAATTATCTCCTGATTCCAATACCAGTTTCCTTTCCCTTTAGGTGAATTAATAATCAAGCACACATGACAAAAATAATTAAACCTTTTAATAAAGATTTACTTATTTATGCATACAGAACTGGGGTACAGGCCAGAGGTGCAAGAGCGGTGAGAGGATTCACCAGAGACAGAGTGGGGAGCAAAACAAGCAGATCTATGAAATACACTGCTGTGGGGAGCAGCGGAAGGGTCAGGAGAGGTCTGCCGCGCCATGTGGGTCACCTCCAGGGCTGGGGATTGACCTTACACTGAAGCAGCTGTTCCTGGCTTGTGGTGCTGGGCTTTAACCCATTGAGCTACTAGAGAGGCCCCTAAAAAACTTTTAAATGGGCATTTGTCTTTAAAAGAATTTGTTGAGACAAGCTGAATATTCAAAGAAAGGCATTGACAAAGACACTCCCTGATCAAACCTCAGTTGGGCTATTCTGAATGTTTGCTGCCCCCTCCGCACCTCTTCTACCCATGCCCCTGACAGGGTGGGCATAGCCCATTTTAGCAAGAATCCTCCAACTGTTACAGGGCAGGGTGAGGGCCACCCTCAACCCCCCCAAATCTGCCTGCTCTAAACAGGTTCTAGCATCTACCACATCAAGACAAAACATACTCTAGTTTATCAAACTGTTATTGGAAGGAAACTTTAATGCAGTTTGTATGCAGCAAAGATAAGGGAAAGAATATAGTTTCCAAAGCAAGCACCTAAAGTTACCAATCATGGGTAAATGCCCAGACAAACAAGGTTGACCCCAAAGCAGGGCTACTGAGGCCTGAAAGCTTCATACAAGTCTAAGGCAAACAAGTCTGGAAGGAAAGGGGCAAAATCAAAATTGAGATAAATTCTCCATTAATTGATGGCACATGGGTGACTCGGCGATGGGAAACCCATGGGGATTACAATTGAGATGAAATATATATACAGAATGATGTAAAAATAAACAGTTATATTATTAAAAAAAAAACAAAACTCCATTTATAACCTCCCCACGGGTCCCTCATCCCATCTGTTTCAACCAGTCCAGGGCCAAGGAGCGTTGCTTCTTCATATGGCTCTCTGCTCCTGATGCTTCCTCCAGGTCTCCTTCTTACTCTCTGTCCTCCTTTCTTCCTTCCCAGTTCTCCTACCTTGCACAGTTCCACCCTTCCTTGGGCTGGACGGGGAAACTGGGACCTCCCTTTTCCTGGGACAGCCTTGCTACACTACCTGACACTTCCTCTTAGTAATTTTTACCTATCTCCCCACCTTGCTTTGAATCGTCTGTGTTTGGAGCTGAATCTCATCTAGTTCCTGCCACCTCCTCCCCATGGCAATTGACTTATATAAAGTTTTCTTCTGCAACGAAAAATGTGTCAGAATGATTTTTTCTTGAATAGAATGAACGCGCATGAGCACAGGAATTTGTCTTTTCTCTTCTGCTGTGTTTCCAGCTTTGAGACAGTGTTAGGAAACCAGACTCCTCTCAGTGAAGATCTGTCGATAAACAGATGGAACAAGAACAATGTTTTTAGGTCCTTCCACAAAACGTAACAGTAGGTTCTTATCCTCATATTCTTGAAGAAGAAAATGAAGCATACATGGCTTAGGGATTTATTGCTTGTCCACCGGATACTAAGAAACATTCCACAGAGGAACTGTTCTTTTATCTGGCCTATCTTGCAATCTTTTGATACAAAGCATTGGGAAACATCTTCATTGGAAGCAAACAATGCATGAAACTTCAACAATAGCAAGAGCTGTGTTTATGGAGAATTGCTACCTGCAGGCCTCTAAGTATATATTAATTTTATTCCTCGCAGCAAACTAATGAGGCAGGAACTATTGTTGTTATCATTGTAATAGCTTTATGGAAGCGTAATTTAACATATAATAAACTGCACAGGTGAAGTGTACAATTTATGAATTTTGACATATATACATACTTGTGAAATTATCTCCACAATCAAGATAATGAGCATATCATTACCCCTAAAAAGGAACTATTATTTTCAGCATTTTACAGAGATGACAGTTGAATTCCTTGGTAGGCTATTACACAGCTGCTGTGTGGGGAGTCGTGTCAGTAAGATTTTTAGAATTATCCCTCTTCCCCAATATCAATGCCGATCTGATCTTTCTCTCTTACTATCCCTCCCTGGCTCTCTCTCCCCTCCCCCACCACTGCACCCAGTGATCCCTCACCACATGGTAATGAGTCTGTATTGAGGTGCTCAACAGGATCATCCTAACCAGTAACACTGATAACCACCAGCCTGTGAGATGTTATTTTAACGAGCAACGTGGCTCTTAATGGCTTTGCCATCAGGCTGACCCCAGTTTACTGAGCAACCCTAGATCACCTGAGCAAATTGGCTGAAACTTGGCACCCTATGACAAAAGGAGAGTGGTGATGTCCAGCTCAGAACTGGTATGAGAACCCCATGGCAATGCATTAGCTCAATACTTGATAACCACAGTGCACCAAAAGTAACTGATTATGACAAGTATCATAGCAATTTTGTAAAATGTGCATCTCTAAAATTGGCAATAATTTTTCTCTTTGACGAGAACAGTTTTGTTTTTTTTCTGCCCAGGCAAACACATGGACATACAAGAGCCAATCTCCTTTTGACATTTGGCAAGTACTCTGTGGAACACCAGAAATGCAATCTTGTTTGAAGAAGGATAGAGAAAATTGGATATGGTCTCCTTGTTTAATTTCCCTCTTTATAACTTTATTTTTAGTAAAAATCTCTTGAGTAAGAGATATGACCCCTTTAAACATTAGTAGTTTAAAGCAAGAAAAATGAAGTCCCCACTTAAGGGGCCCAGTGTCAGGCCCTGCATTAGTGTCACAGGCTCCTATTAACCTCATTTCATTGGTTTTAAATGTCATAGCTCTATTAAGCACAACTGTCATTGAGCCGATCAGCATGAAATTGAAAAAAAAAAACAGCCATTTTCCAGGTCTTGTGGTCAAGACAAAAATCAAGTTAATGAATTTTCATTGAAAAAATAGTAAATCTGAATGTTGAAGGGATCTACAGGTCAAGGCTGAAAATATATTAATCAGTATAAAAAGTGTGGTGGAGGAGAGCCAATTTAAGTGGATTATTATTTTTTATAAGTAAATGATAATCACTGCCAGGATTACTCATCTCTTTTTGTTGCAACTGAGCTCTCATCTTGGAATTCTCATCTAGACATGCTCCAGGCAGTGGTCAGAATATAAATAGCCTACTTTTGCAAACATGACATGTGCCTTCTGTTCAATAAGGGGGTGAAATGACTCACAAAGTTACTTTTCACACACTCCAGCTCCTCCGATGACTTCATCGGCACTCCAGCACTATACAACTCACCACTGTAGTTAAGTCAGTAGGCATTTGTTCTTTCTTTTGGAAACAAGCATTACCTGCTACTTAGCAGGTAATGTACTAGACTCTGAATGCACAAAGGTATAAAATGACAGTCTTTCATGCTCAAGGACTGAAACTTTATTCTATTAGCACTAATTAAATCTATCACCATTAAAAAAACTAAAAACAGTGTATGTTTGGGCCTCCCTATGGTGCAGTGAGTTAAAGTACAGCACTGAGAAGCTAAAGCCACTTCAGAATGAGTTTGATCCCCGCCCCTCCCAGAGGTGACCCACATGGTGCAGCAGACCTCTCCTAGACCTCTTCTGGCTGGCCCGCTGCTCCCCTCAGCAGTGTACTTCATTGGTAAGCCTGTTCTGTTCCCCACTCTGTCTCTGGTGAATCCTCTCACCACCCCTGCACCTCTGGTCTATACCTCAGTTCTGTATGAATAAATAAAATAAATCTTTTCTTTTTTTTTAAAAAAAAGGGCCCTCCCTGGTGGTGCAGCAGGTTAAAGGGTTAAAGCACAGCATTAAGAAACTGAAGTCACTTCAGCATGAGTTCAGTCTCTGCCCTGGGGTGACCCACATGGCTGTCTCTGGTGAGTCCTCTCACCACCCCATACCTCTGGCCTATACCTCAGCTCTGTATGCATAAATAAATAAATCTTTAAAAAAATAGCAATTCTCATTAAAAACAAAAACAAACAACAAAAGCAGTGTATGGCTAAAAAGAAGCACCATACAAATGAGATGGGTAAGAAATACTTTTGTAAGGGAGAAGTTGCTTTGAGCCAGAGCCATGCTGCAGTGGTGTGGAAGTCACGCAAAATGCATGCAAGAAATAGATTTCGAGCCTGACCTAGAGTTCAGTTTATTTAGGATGTGGAGAAAAGCAAAACTAATTTCTTGGACAAGGAGTAGCCCACTTTACTACAGTCTTGTTGATCGTGTTTCTCTTTCCTTGGTACATCAGCAGCGCCATGACTCCCAAACCTGAGCTAGTTATCCATGAGTGTTTTATCACAAAAGATAGCTATCATCTCTTTTTTCACTTTTCTCTATTTGCAAGGAATAGTAAATTTTGCAAAATACATAGTAAACAATTTGTGTTTAAAGTAGAGTGTTCTACATTCTATTTAAAGTAAAAAAATCTTAAGATAATTGCAAATATGAAAAATTAAAGAGTGTTAAAAAATTAATGATACTCCTAAGATTTTATTTGATTTTAATCCAATTAGCCTACAGAAATGTAAACAGCCAAGCACACATTTTGAGGCTTCATTAATAAAGCTTCTCTAACTCCTCCAACAATCTAGAAAATGTAATGGCTCTACCATACACAGATGGATTCCTTGTTCATATAAGCATAAAACAGTGCTCCAAACTAATGTGCTTGGTCCCTGTTTCACTGTTTTCTGGAAATGGAAATCACTAGCTCTTTAAACATTACAAGTAGCTAGACCTTTGTAGCTACTCTCAGGGAGATTCTAGGACCTGGCACCTTCCATTTTGTGCATCCACCATCTTTGGTATAGCTAAGGTGGCCATAGCTGCCTGCATTTGTTAAGGGAGGAATAAGAATTATTCCATGGTACATATCTTTACCTAAGTCACAAAATGACACAAACCACACTGCTCATATTCTTCCAGCTAGACCTGTAGTGGTGATGGGAAATCTAGTCCAAGCTATGTGCCCAATCAGAGAAGCTTCTGTAAGAAGCTAGAAAATTCTGCTTCAGATGCCAGGGTATAATTAATATTTTCCCTTTAGGATGGCAAATGACTGTCATACTTTCAGTTTGCTCCATAGTTATTATCTTGCTAACATTTTTGTATTCACCTATGCTGTTACAAAGTAGATCGAATACCAGTCACCTTGATAAAATTTGTAGGTATATCTAAGCATTTGCTAGAATACCAACCTAGGAATCTTATACTGCAGAAAATAAGGTTAGACTGAAACAATTTGTTCTGACTGAAGCAATCACTCTTCTATATTTTAGTGAACATCAATCACTACATGAATATTTTATTTTAGGAATTTACAGAAAACAACGTGGAATTCTTTTTGGTTATGGTTCCTATCATCTAGCTATAAGTTGAATGCTATTTATCAGAGTTCTAAAAATCTGTAGTACACAGTAAATTTTGTTTGCAGGTATAATAAATGACATGATCCATAAATGTAGGCGCTATTATTTTTCAAATATATGTAGATATTGTTAGCATAAAAATGCACACTTAATTAAGAGAATTACTGAAGTTATCGTAGCTTCTTGTCATTGTGTATTTTGTTAATAACTTGATACCAGAAGCATGACTACTATCTTATGAGGTTACAAAATGTTCAATTTAAAAAGAGAGAACATGATTTCCATTTCCAGAAAACATGCAGTAACTAGATTTAAACTCCCACCAGTGACTGGACAAAATATATAAAATAAATGTTTGCAGGATACTGGATGTTGTGACTAAGTTAAGTTCTCCTCAAATTCATATACTGAAATACTCACCTTCAATGTGACTGCATTTGGAGATAGGATTTCCAGGAAGAAATTAACGTTAAGAGATTTCATTTAGCTGGTATCTAATCCAATAGGACTGGTGACCTTATAAGAAAAGGAAGAGAAAGAAAACTTTCCACACACACCCTCTTCCCTGAAATGCTATGTGAAGACACAGTGGGGGACGTTGGCATCTGCAAGCCAGGTAGTGCTCTCATCTGCGCAGGACCGTGCTGGCCCTGGT
>NW_004567110.1:52528130-52530268 GCF_000260355.1 Condylura cristata | reverse complement strand
GATTGAACTGGAGTTGAAGGAGATGCCGCTACCTGCTAGCTTCTCAGTGCTGTGCTTTAACCAAGAAAGGCCCTGAATTTAATTTCTAAGGATAAAACTGCTATGGATGAAATGAAATATATTCTGTGAGATTGATTAGCTAGGAGGAGTCAAGTAATTTGTTCCAAAAACCAGTCTTGGGATTACAAATTAATTCCAGACCATTTTGTTACTGTGCATCATAGATTGTAGGGGTTGCTGAGAATAGTTGAAAATACGAATGTGAATTTCTCAATGGTTGTGTCTATTTATATGTACAAATGTAAAATTGTATTTGATCTCAAAATTTATAATTTAGTTGGGAAGAACTGAAAAACTGTAAAATGATGTGGTGGAACGAACTGTTATTTTCATCTTCCCTGCCCGTAAAGTTTCCTCACCATTACCCTTTAGTCTTAGTGGTGCTTTTGAAAGTCAAAAGATCTTTTCTGTCCATAAGAGACTTTTTTTGTTGTTGTTGTGAAGGGCAGAACAATAGGCATCAGGGAATTCAGGTTTTCTATCTTGTTTTTGAAGAATGTTCTAAGTTGCTACTGACTTTTAAATTCCTCTGGACTATTAGTGCCCAGTGGTGACCTATTAGTAAGCCAGTTAGGTATTATGGGTTCAATTATGTTCCCCTAAAAGGATATGATGAAGTCTTAACCCTACTACCTGTGACTGTGACTTAACTGGAAACAGGGTCATTGGAGATATAAATAAATGAAGACAAGGTCATGCTGGATTAGAATGGGCCCTAACTCTAATTTTGATGTCTTTAGAAGAAGAAAAATATTTGAAGACAAAGGGGAGCACCAGAGAAAAATGCCAAGTGAAGGAGGCAGAAATTGGGTTATATAGCTACAGGCTAAGGGACAGCACATGTTGCCAGCAAACACGAGCTACAAACAGAAATGGTTGCAGGAATCTTGGTCCCCACTATGGGTCACGGGGCAGTGTCTTTACTGGGGATTAGCCATGAGAACACTGCAAGCCAGAGAGCTCGCGAAACAGAAAGTCAATCCTGTCATTGTCTTACCGGTACTGCAAGAACCTCCACTACCGAGGAAAGATGCTGAGGAACATCTGTGTAAGAGAGAAAGAGAAGGAGGGACTTCGTGTGACCAGGCTTTACAAAGGAGCCACAAATGCAAGTGATAGCTGATCACTTGAATAAATAAATCCTGACAGGAGCAAAGAAATACTTTGGAGGAATGGGGCTAATTGACAAAGGTCTAAAAAAATCACTTTATTGGTTTATCTCTGATGATAAAATTAATACATGTTTATTACATATTTTTGAAAAATTCAGAGAATAGCTAAGAAAGTACATATTAAGTTAACATTTTCATGAATATATATGTATGTATATGTCTACATGTGTTTATGTACATAAGATATATAGAGAGACCTATAATACTGACATGTATTTGGATACACGTGACATGTACATACATATAATACATATACAAATTTATTATTTTCAGTCTTCTTTCTAGATGTGTATTTCCAGAGTAAAATTAGAAGCATATTCTGCATTCTAACCTGCTTTAATATAGATTTAAAATACACTAGTGATGTTTAAATGCCATTTAAGAATCGTCTTAATTTCAAAATGGTATCCCGTCTAATGAATATACTCTAGTATTTTACATTATCCACTATTTTTTAAAGAAATAGTCACCTTATACTGAATATTTCTAGATAAAAATGTCATGTTTATTCTGATTATTTTCTTGCAGTGAATTTACTGGTAGTTTGTACCTTAGAACAGAGCACATGCATATATTTCAGGATTTTTATACTCACTGTCCCACTGCTCTCAGGTAAATACTAAAAACAAGGATGTTGGAGCCCCAGGACTTGAATTTGGCTACCAGATTCAGTTAATCACTTGCAGTGCAATTTTTAATTTCTTTCTAAGGCTTAACTTCGTTATTTGTAAAAATAGGAAAAACAATATAAACACATAACTTCTGGAATGACAGTCATGATTTACTAGGTCATTATGAAAGCCCTTTTTGAGGTTCAAAGTCTATATAATGTTAGTTGTTAGCATTACTGCTGTGATCCCAATTCCTGGTTCCTTCTCAGTTGCTATTTGAAATATGGCTGCCATC
>NW_004567110.1:52522307-52527506 GCF_000260355.1 Condylura cristata | reverse complement strand
GGGGGGGGGAAGGAGTCACCAGAGACAGAGTGGGAAGTAGAACAGGCAGATTAACTGAGACACACTGCTGAGGGGAGCAGCAGGCAAGGTAGGAGAGATCTATTGCACCATGTGGGTCACCTCCCCAATCGGGATGGAACTCATGTTGCAGTGGCTGGCAGTAGCTTGATAGTGCTATGTCTTTAATGCCTCTGCCATCAGGGAAGCCCCCAAGTGTGGTTTAACTAGTTATGTAATTTCAGAAAAGATTTTTTTTAAGTTTATTTATTTATGCATACAGAACTGGGGTACAAGACAGAGGTGCAGGGACAGTGAGAGGACTCACCAGAGACAGAGTGGGGAGCCAAACAGACACATGTATTGAAGTACACTGCTGAGGGGAGCAGCGGGCGGGCCAGGAGAGGTCTCCCATGCCATGTGGGTCACCTCCAGGACAGGGGCTCTAAATGGCGCTGAAGCGGCTGCGGCTCTCCTACAATGCTGCGTCCTAACCTGTTGCGCCACGAGGGAGGGCCTTCAGAAAAGATTTAACTGAACTGTGTGGAAGACTTTTGGGCAGAAAGGGACAACTGGATTGAAAACAAATGTGGTATCTTTTTTGAGATCTTAGGTGTGCTCTAGAATGCTGAAAGTAGAGGAAAGCAGAGGAAAGAAATTCAAGATCATTTAAAATTTATTCAGATCTTGCCATCCTGGGGTACACACCTGAACCATTTCACTTCCATGAAGTGGAAGACTAAAGTAGAAACTGAAGTTAGTTATATGGTTGATTATGACTGTTTCCAAGCATTTTCCAAAGTGCTAAAGTATTTTTCTCTCACAGACAAGTGATTGCTAAACAATTTCATCCATTTATTCATTTAATAAGCATTTGACTCTGAAGTGACATTTGAGCTGCATTATAAAAGATAGAAATTAACTATACAGGCAGACAAAAACAACCAAAATGAGTATCCATTTAAGCATGCTAGGGGATCCAATTTTCATTTCAGTTTGGGATAACAAAATATCTGTTCTCCACAACCTCATTTCCCATTTCTGTCATGCTGCTTCCTTCAGAAACCTCCTTCCAACCTTCGTCCCAGCCAATATTTGATCTCACCCAACATATGCTGACTTTCCTCAATGAAAAAAACTTCAAAGTTGAATCATTTTATGTAAAATAAAAGGGAAAAAGTAACTATTCTGTGCCAGACATTGGAATGTATATGACACATAGCTTACCTTTTTAGTCTTCATAAAAATCTTATTTAGCAACTGAAGGTCAGGCAGCTTTGATAATTTCCCCAAAAAGTCAGAATTTTAACTCTGCTCCTGCACTTTTTCTTGCTGTATTCTTATTTCTAGTAATGGTAGGCGAGGTTGCTTGGACCAACTATCTTACTAAAAACTCAAAAATGAATGAATATAATATAATGATATAACATGATATAATACAGTATATAACATAATAAAGTTAACATAATGAATATAATATAATGAATATAATGTAATATAATATAACACAATGCAATGCAATATAAATCTTCATAAGTGTACAGCTGCAAAGACATTAGACCAATGTTGCAAGAGATCAACTCAAATGCATGAACTCTACTTTTGTATTGAGGTAATTTCATAAGACTGACAATTCAAACTTTTATTTTCACTATTTTATGAAATATGGGAATAGAAAGTAAAACTAGATCTGCATAAAGTGGGGATCTACAAAAGGCCCCTCCAAAATGACCTGGGGACTCAAAGAACTGTACTCTGTATAATGATAAATTGGAAGCAGACAATTCTTTTAACATAATAGAACCCAAATTTCTGTCTTGGGCCTTGTGTGGAATTACAAGACTTTGCTTCTCTTTCAGTGACCCTGATAATGTCAATTTTCCCAGGTATTGGGCAGAAGTAAAGCTATGTGCTCTTTCAGAGAGTGTCATTATTCTGCCACACAAATTATCTTTATAAACAATTTTTTAGACATAATGACTACAAAAATAAACAGACATATAAGAAAATTTGACTACGTCAGAGAAAGCCAGCAGAAACAGACTTAAACTACTTAGTTATGTAATATCAGAAACAGATTATAAAACAATCAGTATTACTATGCTTTCACTTAAAAGTATATAGGTAACTTTAGAAACCAAAGGATTTTAAAAGACAAATAGAACTTCCATAAATAAATTAAAAAAATTAAAAATTAAAAAAACCTTGGAGGAATGACTAATAGTTGGGATAATTAATGTGAGTATTAATGA
This sequence comes from Condylura cristata, assembly GCF_000260355.1. Taxonomy (NCBI): domain Eukaryota; kingdom Metazoa; phylum Chordata; class Mammalia; order Eulipotyphla; family Talpidae; genus Condylura; species Condylura cristata. Next base: position 52,525,257 of record NW_004567110.1, on the reverse strand, counting down.
GCTAGAAGATGTATCAGAAAAAATTTTCTTTACTAATATAGAGAAAAACGGGAAAATACATAAAAGAAAGTAAGCAATATGGAAAATTAGGATACAGAAGAGTAATTTATATTTAGCAACAATGCTTCAGAATACACATGTGTATATACATATATATGTACTTTTTTAATGAATCAGCATGATGAATTGAAGAAACTGAAATTTATAATGATAATTAAACCAGCTAGTGAGAATGAAAATAAGAAAAAAACTTTACTAAAGTTCTAAGAACGAGAATTTGAACCGTACAAGTGACAAGAGGTGGAAAGATATAAAAATAGGTAACTTTAGTTGTCTAGACTGAGTCAGTAAATCTATTTCACAGTAAGAATTTGATTTTAGAGGCAAGAGCAAAGCATAGTTTTTAGTTTTATGGAGTCTAAGCAACGCCATTCGTGTCCAGCCCCAAATTAGTTATCTTTATATGCATGCTGTAATTCACACAACCATTTTTTGAGGACTTACATGTGTGACCATGCTAATGGTTTGCTCATTTGTTTCTCACAAGGATGAAAAAAATCTGGGGCCTATTGTTATTGTTCTTATTTTATAGAATTAGTCAAGAAAGTGAAAGAATTTAAAGAGAATTGCCCAGTTTTTGCTCTTCACCCCTTTGGACCTGATGGCTGGGGCAGCTTGGCTCCTGAACATTTCCTATTCCCTATTCCTTCTGTTTAGTAAGAAATGTCTTTTATTGGAGCCTCCCTGGTGGCACGGGGGTTAAGCTGCAGCACTATGAAGCTCTCTCTGCAGTCATTATAGTACAAGTTCTATCCCTGGCCAGAGAGGTGACCCACATGGCACAGCTGACCTTTCCAGTCTCACCTACTGCTCCCCTCAGCAGTGTATCTCAGTAGATCTGCCTGTTCTGCTCCTCACTCCATCTCTGGTATATTCTCTCAGCCCCTGCACCTCTGGCCTATACCCCAGTTCTTGTATACATGAATTTTTTAAAAAGAATGGGTGAAAGGAGAATATACATTTTTCAGGCAAATCTCATTACTACAAGTATGTATTTATGATACTTGTACACAATCATTTATAAAGGTTGTCTCATGGCATTGTTTTGTGATGGGTTATTGTGTCTCTTGTGACATATTATGGCATTGTTCTGTGACCTTGAAAAAGTTACATAGCTTATTTGGGTTTAGTTTCTTTTCCCACTAGATTAACATATTGAAGAAAATAATTCCAAGTCTTCAAATTCAGAGGGTTGTTATTACAGAAAGGGCAATTATTATAATAATTAAGAGATAGACTTTAGGATGATGAATTCAGATATTCACTAACAAATATTAATTGAACCCCTATTATGTGCCAGAATGGTATAGGTCCTAGGGATATGGACAAGGTTTTTATTATAGAATTCATAATTTACTAAAATAACAGGGATTGAATTCTATAAATAAGAGGGGATTATGATATCAGCTGTGTGGGTGTTGTAATATAGATTAAAATACCTAACGTAAAATAAACTTCTAATGCTTACTGCTTGAGATTCCTATCAATGATTAAATAATTACAAATTTATAGTAACATATAATCCCTAAAATACTCATTTCACTGTAAAAGGTGAAAACTCAACTGAATTTGACTAAGCAAAACCAAAAATGATTCTGTTCATGTATTTTAGAAATTCAGGGACAACTTAGGCACAGGACTTGAGAGATATCATCAGCTGACTTGTTTTACTTGTTTCCCCTACTCCAACACTAGCGATAAACTCCATGACAGCAGACACTATCTTCAGCTCTAGGGTGTGTGTGTGTGTGTGTGTGTGTGTGTGTGTGTGTGTGTGTATTGGGTGACAGCAGAGGAATGCTGTGTTTGTTGACTACTGCCTTATTTGGGTCTCTGTGTTTAAAGAGAGACTTCCATTTATTATGCTCTATATATTTTCCTCTTTGTTCTTTTAACAATACCAGCACCACAAGTTAGCTAGAGAATAAGTATTTTAGCCTCCCTTAGCTAAATATGGTCAATTCTTCAACAATGCAGTTCTGAGTGACAATTATCTGTGTGACATCTGCCTCACTTTTGAACCATTGTTTGCCCTCCGTTTGCTCAATAACTATTCCACAAGCTGAAATGCAGACACAGAGCTGTGACACATGTTTCAGACATGCAAACAGCAGTCTTTCTCAACTAGTTACTCCAAAAAAAAATTACACCCTAATGCCCTCAGGAATCCACTGTATACAATACACTGAATTCTCTTCTTTACATCTATTGATAGAATAGTGCTAATTGTGTGTCATGCTCTGGAGAACAGAGCAAAGTTGCAAGAATGTAGCAATATGAAAACAGTCTTCCCCCTGTATCACCATTGTGGAGTTGAGAGTCAGTCCAGAGTTTCTGCCAACTGTGGACATTGTCACCTACCTGGTGCGGTGCAAGCTTGGTTCTCATTACAGTGACTTGCTAAATGAATGTTCTACTCTGTAAGTGAGGGCTTCGAGAGCTCTCCAAGAGCAACAGTGACTAGGAGAAGGGCAGGCTGGTAAACACAGATAAAATTGGAGTGGTATGGTTGGCTGGCAAAATAATACTTCTTATAAATACCCACCTAACACTAGAGCTGAAACAGCTAGTCTTACCATCTCAGTCTATAATTGGAAGAACAGTCATCATTATTCCCCATGAGCATTATCTCTGCAAGTCAGAATTCATAACTCACTTTAGCCCTTCTTTCAATTGACTAGGAGGTTTCTTCAACTATAAACATTTCAGTCAACAAAGATGACAACATGATTGAGCATTAAATCTCAGACTGTCATGTAAATATACTCATTCACATTTATTTTTCCATTTAGGTAGCCATGTGAATGTATAAGCATGAAATTATGTAGATAAATTATAAGCCTAATTAATCTATTTCATTTTTTTCAGTTTCTATGTTTCAAAGGTTTTT
>NW_004567110.1:52517492-52520852 GCF_000260355.1 Condylura cristata | reverse complement strand
GCTGCGCCACCAGGGAGGGCCTGAATTAATTTTTATGTGGTTACCTTGGTTTACAATACAGTATATAATTTAAGGGAATAGGCTTATACCACTCCATATATACCACACTCACCACCAAAGCATCCATAGTCCTTTACCATGGACCTTTGGATTCCTATCCCCTTTGTTTCTACCATACTACTCCTCCCCCCCAATAGTCTCAATTCTACAGACACATTTCTAGTTTTCCCCACCTTGATTTAGTTTTTTAGATTACATTTCCCTTTTTTCTGTATCTCCCATTTTTGTCTTTTCCTTCTGAATCATTCATCTAGCATAATTACATCTAGTTCCATCACAAATTGCAAGAATTCATCTTTTTCATGACTATGTAGTATTCTGTCACACATACATACATACATACATACATACATACATACATACATACATACATACATATATACCATGCCTTAATCCATTCCTCTGTTTTGGGGCACTTAGGTTGTTTCCATATCTTGGCTATTGTAACTAGTGTTGCAGTCAACACAGGGATCTCTTAATTTAGTGCTTTTGAATTGTTTGGATAGATACCAAGGAGCAGAATTGTTGGGTCATATGGTAGGCTTATTTTTAATGATTTGAGGAATATCCATATTGTTTTCTACTGGGTCTACATTCTCACCAACAAGATATGAGGGCTTCTCTGCCACCACACCCTTGCCAACTTGTTGTTTGTAGTCTTTTTGATATGGACCATTCTCACAATGAGGTAGTATCTCATTGTGGTTTTAATTTTCATTTCCCTAATGACTTGTGATGATGATCAATTATTCATGTGCCCATTGACCATTTACCTGTCTTTCATTGAGAAATGTCTATTTAGTTTTTCTGTCCATGTTTTGACTGGATTCTTTGTTTTTGTTCCATTGATGGATATCAAGGGGAAACTAACACAGAGAGCTATACTCTTGAAAGCCCTTTCCTCTTTTCCTTATTATTTTGTTTGCACTCACAACTTTTGAAGACATCGTCCATGCCAGTCCCCCTGTTGTTTCTCTCCTCATTCTCTGTGCATATACTGTGCATCTTTCACGTAGGGAAACTTATTTTCTCAGATAAGTTCTCCCCATCATATTATCTATGTGTTTACTCCAGTAAGTAAACAAAGCAAAGCTCATAGGCAACTGCTTCAAAATTTAGAATGGTACCACCTTATTTAATATTGGTTATCTTGCATTTTCTCTTTAGTGCTTAACATCCTAGGATGTTACTATTCTTACTTTTACCTCTTATAACAAACTGTTACCTCCCCTAGGTCAAAAGTTAAATCCTTAGCACAAAGCTAGACACATACTAGCATTTACAAGAAATGCAAATTGATTGATGTGTGACTGCTTAAATTAATTTTACAGAAAGATTGAATTAGTATTTATTGAGCAACTGTTACATGCTGCATATTTTCACTTATGACATCTTACTCAATTCTTATAATCATCTTGTCAGTAGGAGATGCTGTTCCACTTTTCAGATGAGAAAATATAGAACAAGAACAGTTAAAAAATTTCTGAAAAACCCACTGTTAGTTAGGTTGGATTTGAATTCTTCAAGGCCGAGGCACAGGGTCACACTCCTGCATTTGTTAAGCAGAACTTTGTCAGGGGAGGGAAAGTTAAACACAGAGGAGACCTATCATCACCAACAAGCTTATTGATGGACATTGAGAAAAGAAAATAATGATAATTCTGGCAGTTCTTGCTATTCAAACCCCATGGTGCCTATGTTCTTGGGCAAGAACTGGTTTTAAAAAGCAATCAAAACAAGTATAAAGGAGATACTTCACTGAAGCCACAATTGATTTTTTAGGAAGAAAAAAAATGGACTAGTGGTAGCCTTCTGCTGGCAGAATGTTCAAGGATAAGTTTTGTAGATGCTAATTGAAAATTGTTTGCATTATTAGAAATTGTAATACTCAATGCATCAAGGGTTATTTTAGCATCTCCATGGAACTTGACTCTCTGCAGGCAATGTTAACTATGGGGAGAATGTAATGAGGCTCCCTAAACATTATGTCGATGACATTAAGCATATTACTGCTTCATTAAAAAAGAAAAAAATCATTTTCATCTAGCTAAATGTGAGCCACACACATTGCACTGTATAAGCCACTGTTTTAGGAAGGTAACTTCTACTGTAGGTGGACATCTGCTTTATTTAGCTTTCATGAGGTTAGTTATGCCAATAACAGGTCACCTGCAGTATTTCATGTATTTTCTTTGCTTTCTTCTGGAAATCTTTACCACTGAAAAGTACAAAACCAAATTAACAACAGCAAAATGGGAGTCGTGGCATCAGATTTGCAAACAAAAGTTTGAGATTTTATCTGTTTCAGAGTCTACAGTCTAAGTGTGGAGAAATAGTTCACCTTCTCATGTTGAACAATTGCTTGCAATGGACATTATCAAAGGTGGATAGAATTGGTCAGTTGGTTGAAGACTTGGAAAACCTGCTAAGTTTCAGGATTCATAGATCACAATAGAGTTACTGAAGCTTAGTGAGGGAAAAAGCTTTAAAATTTTCTTTAATTAAAAAAAAAACTGACTCTCTCTATATATGAATATGTGTGTGTGTGTGTGTGTGTGTGTGTATATATATATATGTATTGTATATAGATAAGTTACCATTTAAATTATAGATTTAAAGTTCCCCTATAATTCTATGGGATTAAGTATATTCACATTTTTGTGAGATCATCATCACTTTCCAAATTCAGAACTTTTTCATCATCCGCAACTGAAATTATTTGTTCACTAAATTCCCCATTCTCCCCACCACTTAGCCCCCTATAAATTTGACTACTCTAGGCAACTCAAATAAGCAGAGTCCAGCAATATTTGTCTTTTCGTATCTGGCATATTTCATTTATCATGTCTTCAAGTTTCATCATGTTGGAGTACGTGTCAGAATTTCCTTCCTTGTTAGGACTGAGTAATACCCCATTCTATGAATACAGTCAGGCATTGCTTAATAACTAGGATATTTCCTGAGAAATGCTTTGTTAATCAATTTCACTCTTGCTTCTGAACTTTCTCCTCTTATGTATATCCACATTCATAGATGAATTTACATAGTCATCAATATATTCACAGTCTGATTTTCTAGTGCCACCTTTTCTTATTTTCTTGGCTCTTCCCCACTTTCTCCATCTCTCCTTTTCCCAAAATTTCCTCCTAAAGTAACCTGTCAAAACATATGTATTTTATGAATATATTTATATATGTATAATTCAACTCTATCCCCTCTATCCCACACACATCACATATACTTTTCTCTTGCTCTCTTTTCACACGCACACACACACACGAACTCGTGTGCACACATTGT
>NW_004567110.1:52496630-52517188 GCF_000260355.1 Condylura cristata | reverse complement strand
GCCATGTGGTCACCTCCGGGGCAGGCGGGAATCGAAATCATGCGGAAGTGGCTTCAGCTTCTCAGTGCTGTGCTTTAACGCGCTGTGCCACCAGGGAGGGCCCAAGTTCTGTATTTTTTTTTTAACAGCAAATAATATACATACTTTCCCCTTCCTGTTTTCTTACTTAATACTTTTTTGAAACTCTTCAAGTGAAGGGATGACTGTAACTCATCATGGTGTGGCAGCAGCAGCAGGACAGCCATCATTTCAAATTTTGCTACCAACATAGCTGCAATGACGTCTGTGAGCATGTCTTTGGGTGCTCATGCTGTCCTTTCTGTGGGGTGCAACTAGAAGATTAGAATTTCTTGATTGAAAGGTATATATATTTCCCTCCTACCATTCTCCCTTACAGACTGCTGATGCTTTCTTCTTCCCTGCACCCTCTTAGCCTTAGAAACCTCAGTTTGAGTATTGATACCTGCTAGTGTATAAATTATTTTGTTTTATCAGTTCCTCTACTTTTCCCCTTATATTATTCATATGTATAAAATAGTCCAATATTTGTCTTTGTCTTTCTGACTTTCTGTGCATTGTATGATCCCCTTGAGTTCTTTTTATTTTGCTGTATAAGACAACATTTCATCTTTTCTGATAGGTGATGGTCTTCCATGGTGTATATTTTACTGTACCTCTTTTATCTAATCCTCTATCTGTGAGGCCTTATGTTGCTTCCATATCTAGCTATTATAAATTATACACAATAAACATTCAGGAGCATATGATTTTTTGAGTTGTTGGTTTCTTGTTCTTTGGATACATACCCAAAAGTGGTACTGCTGGATCATTTTGAATTTATATTTTCAGTACTTTAAGTCTAAACAACTTTTCAAAACGACTGCATCAATTTACATCCCACCAACAATACATTAGGGTTCATCTTTTTCACTTCCTCTCCAGTACTTGTTAAAAATCTTTTTGATGTAACCTTTTACAGGTATAAGGTGATGCCTTATTGTGGTTTTAACTTGTGTTTCCCTGATTAAAAATGATAAACTTTTTTTCATATATGTGTTTGTCACTTATATAGAAAATTGGAAAACTGCTTATTTCAGCTCTATTGTCCATTTTTTAATTGAGCTACTTATTTTTGTCAAGTTGGATGGGTTCTTTGTAAGCCTTACATAGTAATCGCTTTGAGCTTTGGGATGTGATTAGCATCTCGAATTTGGTAGCGCGTCTTTTTAATCTGCTAATATTTTCTTTCACTGTGTAGAAGCTTTTTAATTTGGGATGGTTCTAGTTGCTCATTTTTCTTTTTATTTCCCTTACTATCAGAGGTAAGTCACCAAAGGCATCTCTGGCATTGACATCTGAAATAATGCCACTGCCTCTCCTTTGCATTTTATTGTCATTGATCTTATCTGTGTAAGTCTTTAATCCATTTTGAATTTACTTGGAGTTGAGGAGTAATCCATCTTCATTCCTTTACATGTGTTTGTTCAGTTTTCACAGAACCATTCGTTAGAGTCTCTCTCCACTGGCTCAGCCACTGTTTTTGGCTCCTTTGTCATAAATTAGGTATTGATATATGCATGGGTTTATTTCTGGGCTTTCATGGATTTATTTCTTTGCTTTATCAGTTCCTCTACTGAAAAGATCTAGAAAGAATCAATACAAACAGAAACTCTGTTGTATTGATTCTGCTTATTTTTTTAGATGTAATTTTATATCTATTTGACTCTCTCTCTCTCTCTCTCATCTGTCTTTAAGCTTAACCAGATATGGACTGTGCCCAGCAAAATTTTCAAGAACATATGAGTATTCAATAGAAAAAATGTCTGGTGAGTGTATATATAGTTGAATTATTAGTAAATTCCTAGTCCAGTAACCAGTATTTTTCACTAATTCATTTCCATTCCATTCAGCAAACTTTATCAACATCTGCCTTATATCAGATCCTAAATTTAACAGTGCATTGAGGATACTATTAAACATGCTTGTTCATAGGTGTCATTCTTAGGCTGACTGTCATTGTGTAAGCCCTAACCTGTACTATAAAAAATTAAGACCATTTGAGAGAGTAGTATTTCACAGTTTCTAGCCAGAGTGCCCAGAAATCTCTACCTTCCCCATAATAAATTCTTTAAGCATTCAGTTTAAATAAATGTCATTTCCATAGGAAAGCCTTCCCTAATGTCCTGAGCTAGATTAGAACCACCTCTTATATTCTTTCTCAGGGCCTTGGCATTCACCTTGACATTCTTCCTACTTGTTTCTCAGGTTGATGAGACCATAAGTCTGTGCTGTATTCACCTGTTCCTCTAGTTGAGAGGGTACAATGCCAGGTCCCCTTCTGTGAGCCTGAAGGCATTTGATGAATGAATGCAACTATGCAAGTGGTTGTGTCTTTGTCCTAAGTGAGCTTGCAGTCTTATTAGGAGAGGTTGCAAAATGAGCTAGCACTGTAAACACTGGTCTAAAGAAATTGCTGGAATCATAGAGGAGGAGAAATTAACTGCAGAGGGAAGGAAAATGAAGAGTTTACAGCAAAAGTTGTTTTCTGAACTGCACTGTGCTGAGTTAATATGAGGTGCAGACATGTTCTGGAGGTGCTTGGCAGTAAAAGGAAATATCTAGAAAGAACAATGCAGCACTCCCAAGCATGCTCAGTGAGTCTCAGATCAATCTGGTCTCATGCATGCATGAGGTTCCTATGGATTTTGGGAACACTGGCAATGTCGTCTTCATAGGGTTATATTTATCTAGAGGCTATTATATACCGTGAAGCTTTTGGTGTTGGGATTTCTGCCAAAGTTGAGGATAGACATTTTGTCATAAATGGGCTTTTTCTGAAATCAACCAACTTTGACTTTCCAGAATGACAACTCGCACAGAGCAATTATAAGGTTCTAAGTGAGTGTGAATTTCTCTTAGGCTAGCACCTACCACAGACCCAGGCCCCAAGCAGAGTAGCATGTCCATCAGTAACTATGGGGTAGATTTCCCATCTAATTTTTTTTTAAAGATTTATTTATTTGGGGGTACAGATGCAAAGGTAGTGAGAGGCTTCACCAGAGACAGAGTGGGGGCAGAACAGGCAGATCAAGGAAGTACACTGCTGAGGGGAGCAGCGGGCGGGTCAGGGGAGGTCTGCCATGCCATGTGGGTCTCCTCTGGGGTCAGGGATCGAATTTGCACCGAAGCGGCTGCAGCCAACTTACAGTGCTGCATCCTAACTCGTTGCACCACCAGGGAGGCCCCCCCCCCATCTAATTTTTAATTAGATTTTATTGGAAAGAATTTTCCAAGGAGAGAGAGTGGCCTTACTCTCTCTCCCTTGATTCAGCAGTCCAGCTCACGAGCTCTTTCCACCTTTTTATGTCCTCTCTCTCTTCTATGTGTATGCATGATTTTAACATTGGCAGGCTCACTGTAATACAGATTTACAGTCTGCATGCAACACTCAACCTTTTATCACAGTCTTATAGAACAGACTATGGCTTTCTGTGACTGACAGATATTCTATTGAATTGATCAGCCATAATGCATTTGGCCATTGGATGCCTGTGTTGGTAGCATATTAACTGGAGCAGGCAAGTCCGGCTCCCTCCCTTAATGGTCATAAAAGCCACAGTCTGAGAAAAGGGGAGACAAGGATTAGGACAAATGCATTAGCTTGTTCATCTCTTATATATTATTTGTGGGGCAACTTCTCAAGTTACAGGACACTTTGAGTCAGGATTCATCCATGAGTGGCTAACATCCTGCAGCGATTCTTACCCCTGAAGCCTGAAACACACACTGTATTCTGAGAGCTACTGATAAAGCTAGAAACTTGAGTTTCAAGCTTCACTTTGTCACCGACCAGGTGTGTGATACCAGGTAATCCACCTATTGAATCTTAGCCTAAATTTCCCATCAGCATTTGGCTTTGGGAGAGGAGAAAGTGGTTGGAAAGCACTTGGCTCATCAGCCGACATAATTTTCAGTCATACAGAATATTGAAGGTAAAGATTTGTTATCTGTTTCTCAATCAAAATTATCAGCTTTACATCTGTTTACAAAGAAGGCAGATAGAAACAGAAACGCTCAATTTCTTAGCTTAACAGGCAACCTGTCAACCTGGTCTTGAAGTACCAGCTTTCTGCCACTGGAGGTCCTTGGAAAGATTTCTGAGTGATCCTGCAGGGAGCTGTGCCTGCCTAGGACACACCACCTATTATTGCAGGTAGCTGAAAACGTGGGTAGAGTGGTGGGCTTAGCTACTGTGGCTCCTAGCTACTCAGGAAATTCAAACCCATTCCCCTAAGCTTTAATCTATTGGCTTGGGTCTTTCGACAGAACTAAAAATGAGAAGTCAGAAAATAGAAATGCCTTCAAATATTTTATTGCGTACAGATAGATCAAGTAATTTTTCCCTGTGATCCATCATCAGTGTATTTGCCAAGGGGGATATTTATTGGTTTCACAAAATGATAGATTTTTTCCAGACACACATAATGATTTAGTTTCCACAGCATGGCACAATCCCTTAAAGACTCTATTTTTCATATACTTTGGAACAAGGTACTGAGATCATTAATTCTGAAGAAAGGGTCTGACAAAATACAAGATAAATCAGAACAATATTACGTTCTTATTCTTTTTGGCAGAAGCTGCAATTGTTTAAGAAATTAGCTGAAAGAAACACAAAGTAGAGGTGAATTTTGTCTTTTAGTTATTAAGGTAACTTACAGTGTTGGAACATCAGAATATGCCTACTGTATACAAAAAATAATTTAGTGAATTGATTGCACTCCATTTTTTTTTTCTAGACGGATTGGAGAAATTTCCTCACAAATCTTATATTTTTAGGAGATGGCTGTTAACAGGTGGACAGGTGTGTGAGTCCATTGAAAACATGATTCCTGAAAGATGATCACCTGCAAGGGTAGTGTAAGAATGCTGTCAGGGGATATTTTCATGGACATCTCAATTGTGAAAATGATAATAATTTTGCTCTACAGGCACTGACCATATTTCCAACTTGGCCACAAAAAGGGGACAGGCGTAAATATGTAGGTCAGGTTGTAACAAGGTGGTCCCCAGGAAAAGAGGAGTGCCTAGGTTCCCTGCCCCACCCAGAAGGAGGGTGGAGCTGAACAGGGAGGAGAAGAATCTGGAGAGGAGACTGAGGAGGACGGAAGCAGGATGCAGAGCCAGAAGGAGACCTGAGGAAGGCACATGGAGCAGAGACATGTGAAGAAGCTTTGTCTTGTTTCTTGGTCTTGGACTGGGTGAAACAGATGTGGGTGAGATACTTGAGGGGAGGTTGACTATGGCAGTGTTTATCTTGATTTTGATTTTGCTCTTTTCCTCCCAGACTTATCTGACCATTTCTGACCCTTTTTTATGGGTCCCTGCTGAAAGGTGCTTTAGACTTGTGTCGAGTTTTCAGGCCTTGCTTTGGGTCAATCCCTTTTGGGTGGACTTTTACCCACAGGGGATGGGTGATCTTTGGTTGGGTGTTTGATTTAGAAACTATATTCTTTGTCTTTTCTATATTGCACACTTATTGTATTAAAGTTCCTCTCCATTGAAAGTTTTAATGTTTTGTCTTGATGCAGCAGAAGGCAGAACCTATTTAGAGTAGGCAAGTATGGGATCGGGGGTGCCCCTGTCCCTGCCCTGTAACAAGGTTCAAAATCCAGGAGCCAGAAGCGAGGAGGGTGAATAAAGCTTATTCTTTGCCTTAGAGGTTGCTGTCTGGACGGTCCAGTGTAGCTATATCACATTTAGACACTTCATTGCCTCTTCCTAGAAAATGTTCATTGTCACATGTCTGTCATCTCACCAATTGCAGACAGAGATCACATTGACTATGGTAGCTTATTGACTATAGTTTGGATATGTGTGGGCAGATTATAAGCTGGGGGCTGTGCTTAAAGACTGACAACTATAAGAGTTGTCCAGGTAAAAGGAGGTTATGTTCTGGGTAAGTAAAGATGGAAGAACCTTGTTTGAAGGCAAGTGATGAAAAGGGATGAGTTGTCAAAGATGACTGTCACGTGTTTTGAATTGGGTTAATGCTAACTGAGCTTCAGAAAAAAGGAGGAAGGGTAAGCTTGTTTTTATTTTTTATTTTATTAAATATATTTATTTTCTTACATTGTTCATTTTTGGACAACATTTGCTTTCTCCCCTCAGGTGTAGTTCTCCCACCACCATAGCTCCCATGCACCATCACTACAGTCCCTTGTGCTCTTCTTCCTCCCACTGTTTTGACTCCTTCTCAGACCTCTTTCTGCTGTATGTCTCATAATATATGTCTTATATTTATAGTCACAAGTTTAATCTTTTTCCTGACCCTCTATATTCTATATGTAAGTGAAACCATTGACATTTTTTTTAAAGATTTATTTATTTATGCATACAGAACTGGGGTACAGGCTGAGGGGCAAGGGCGGCAAGAGGATTCACCAGAGACAGAGTGGGGAGCAGAACAGACAGACTGAAGTACACTGCTGAGAGGAGCAGCGGGTGGGCCAAGAGAGGTCTGCCACACCATGTGGATCACCTCCAGGGCAGGGATCGAACTCAAGCTGAAATGGCTTTAGCTTCTTAGTGCTGTGCTTTAACCCACCACCAGGGAAGGCCCATCTTTTTTTTTTTTTTTTTTTTTTGCATACAGAACTGGGGTACAGGCTAGAGGTGCAGGGGCGGTGATAGGATTCATCATAGACAGAATGGGGAGCAGAACAGGCCAACTGACAAAGTACACTGCTGAGGGGAGCAGTGGGTGGGTCAGAAGTCTACCATGTCATGTGGATCACCTCCAGGGCAGGGATCAAACTCATGCTGAAGTGGCTTTAGCTTCTCAGTGCTGTGCTTAAACCTGCTGCACCACCAGGGAGGGCCCACATTTACCTTTTTCTTCTCACTTAAATTACTCAGCATATTCTGGAAGGGCAAATTTTGAGGCAAAGATTATTGCTTTACTTCTGGAAATAATTTGCAGTTGATGCCTGTGATATCTCTGATACAGAAATCCAGAAAGTAATTGGATACATTTAAAGCCCAGTACAATAGAATTTGCTGATTCTTAGTGTCTCAAGACCTTGAAAAACAAATATCCTCACCTAGATTTTGCATGTATGGGTGACCTGTAAGTTGCTTTAGTGGATTAGCATATGGCAAAGGTGATAGAATCTCACTTTGCATGATTAAGTTACAACAAAGGTGGAGGAATTTTGCACATGTAATTAAAGTCTGTAGTCAGTGGAGCTTGAGTTCATCAAAAGAAAGCTATCATGAATGGGCCTGACTTAGTCACATGATCCCCTGAAAGATGCTTCTGTTTCTCCTTGAAAGAAGAGACTTTGAGAACACTACATGGCAGGGAGTTGTAAAGTCCTCTCAGGGCAAAATGTGACCTATGGTGGACAGTCAGCAAGAAATCAGGGACCTCCGTCCTACCATCACAGGGAACTTCCCATCCTATAACTATGTGAGGATGCAAACTCCAAAAAAGTAAGAAGCCTGGCCAAAATTTATTGATAGATTTCAGCTGTGTGAGACATGAGCAAACTTAAGCTGTGCCTGGACTCCTGAGTCTCGGACACTGTAAAATAATAAATGCATGCAATTTTGCAGTCTATTCCCAAAATAGAACCATACTATGGTTAGCAATGGATTGCACGAATAGAATGAGGGAGTACATGCTACAGCTAGCCAGCTGTTATCACCTAGAAAAATCTCGTAGTATGAGAGAACCATTGACTAAGGAGGGAATAATCTGGTGGGACTCTTCTATTTTAAGAAAGAGGAAGATTTGCTATTAAAAAAAAAAGTAGGAATCTGTAGAACACAGTCAAAGGGAATAAGGAGAACAGGGGGGTAGTTAAGTCTGGAAATCCTTGGGGAGAGAGGACTTGAGGAAATGCCAGACGTCAGCTATGTTAAGTAGAGCAAAGGGGTCCAGGAAATGGAGACCAAAATATGACCAGTGTGAAAAGCCTTGTGGACCCTCTGACTGTTTCAGTCAAGGGAGTTGGTGAGGAATGTGAGGGAAGGTCATATGTAATGAGCTAAGGGATGACTGTGGGATGAATTTACAAAAGATTCAGTAAAAATATAGGCAGCACCTGGAGAGATGTAGAATCATGGCTGGAGTCTGTTTTGCCTCTCCTCTTTTCTCTCTTCCTTCCCCTCCCCTTTTCCTCCTCTGCCCTCTCTACCCTCTCCTCTTCCTTCTTCAGAATGAGATACATTTGACCCTCAGGGGGAAAAGGAACTATCAGAGTAGATTTTTAAATATCACCTTCTTAGTTCTTTTAATGGTATCTTACTGTGTACTAGATATTGGGTTAGAAGTACAACTAAAATCTGCTTCTTACCTTGAGGGAGACTGTGTTAAGAAGATACACTCCTCAAAAGAGATTTGCATCCTAAGCTCTGGATCTGTGAATATGCTACCTATTACAGAACAAAGAAACTTTTCAGGTGTGATTAGATTAACATCTCACCACAGGGAAATTTGTCCTGGATGTGGTGAGTGGACCAGATGTAATCACAAGAGTGCTTGTAAGAAGAAGCTGGCCCGGTGAGGGGTGAGTGTGCACAGAGTGGTGTGGGAGAGTCCATCCTCAGGCCCTGAGCTTGGCTACAGGGTCTGGGGAGGGCGTCAAGGAAAGTTCTACAGAGGAAGTTAACCTAAGCAGTGTTCACAGGGGAGAGCAGGGAGAAAGGAGGCAGACAATGAGATGGGAAGATCACTTCAAAGGGAAGGAGCCCCCGGGGGACACAGAGGACATGAAGCAGAGCCAAGAGAGCACGGGACAAACTAGAAGATTCAGGAAGTGAAATGAGGCTGGAACTCAGAGAATCAAATAAGGGATAGACAGATGGAATCAAGGGCTGAGCAGAGGCCCTTGGCCCCCACCCAAGTTGGCCAGGCTACTTGTTTGGATTAAGTCCTGATAATAAAGAAAAGTCATCAAAGTCTACTACCCAGGAGAACAAACATGACATGCATTTTAGGGAAATCATTCTGGATGAAGAATGAGAATGAATCTGAAGGCTTGAGGCAAGATGCTTAGTCATTTGGGAATTAGAGTCAAATGAGCTGGAGGTAATGAAGGCTGAAACAAAGGGTAAGTTATGGAAAGGGAGTGAAAAAGACCGTGCTGACTCAAACTGTAACAGGTACAGGTTCCATGGACTCCGCCCCCCACTCCAGATACTGGAACTACTAATCCCGTCAATAACAGGGAGAAGCACGCTGGGATGTGAGGACAGAACTGAGCAGCCAGGTTGGGATAAAACCGGACATGTGGGCTCTGGGGGTCTCTTGGCCTGGTGGTTCAAGGCTGGTTGTTTTGGCTCTTGATCGGTTTTCAGCGTGCTGGTGGAGTCCAAGTCAGCAGAACCGGTAGGACATTCTAGTTAACTTGTTTTTCTCTCCCTCTTTCCCTGGGTTGTTCCTTTACCTTTCTCCTTGTAAATAAATCCATTATTGGGGCCCTCCCTGGGGGGCAGCGGGTTAAAGAACAGCACTGAGAATCTAAAGCCGCTTCCATATGAGTTCGATTCCCACCTGCCCCAGAGGTGACCGCATGGCGTGGCAGACCTCTGCTGACCTACCCGCTGCTCCCCTCAGCAGTGTACTTCGTTGATCTGCCTGTTCTGTTCCCCTCTCTGTCTCTGGTGAAGCCTCTCACCGCCCCTGAGCCTCTGGCCTGGACCCCAGCTCTGTATGCACAAATAAATAAATCTTGAAAAAAAAAATCCATTATTGAACCTTTTTGAGTGTGTCCATAATACGATTGAATCGTAAGCGTGCGGGTGAAGACCCACAGAAAGGCAACCCAATACACACTGGGGTGCCCTGTAACACAGCCAAGGCAGCAGATATGGGGCAAAGTGCTGGGGCAGACTGCAGTGGAGAGCCAGTCCCGGGGAGCAGAAGCCTTGGTGAAGGGCAAGGTAGGAGAGAAGGGAGAGAAATTTGGGCGCGATTTGAGGTGTTTTGTAGTTTTGTTACAAGGCACCCCAATGTGAATTGGGTTGCCTGTCTGTGGGTCCTCACCCAAGTGCTTACGATTCAATCGTATTATGGACACACTAAAAAAGGTTCAATAATGGATTTATTTACAAAGAGAAAGGTAAAGGAACAGCCCAGGGAAAGACGGAGAGAAATACAAGTTAAACTACAATGTCCTACCAGTTCTGCTGACTTGGACTCCACCAGCACACTGAAAACCGATCAAGAGCCAAAACGATCAGCTGCGAGCCACCAGGCCAAGAGACACCCAGAGCCCACGTGTCCGGTTTTATCCCAACCTGGCTGCTCAGCTCCGCCCTCATGTCCCAGCGTGCTTCTCCTTGGTACTGATGGGATTTGGAGTTCTAGTATCTGGAGTAGGGGCAGAGTCCATGAAACCTGTACCTGTTACAGTTTGAGTCTGATTGCTCCAGTTTCTGAGTGATGTAGGTCAGCCCCTGTCTACACTGGGGGCCAGTGATGAAAAGGGAAAGCTTGAAACACCTGTTTAGGACAATTACTGAGGACCTTGTCAAACCCAAGAGTTGGATTAGAGGCTTTCCCCAATGCATCCTACACCTTTACTTGTGTTTAGGATTTGAGAAGGCTGTTCCTTCCTCACCCCAGAGACTTTGGGATGGAAATGGGAAGAAGGGTTCTCCCTTGCCTATGATTTCCAGCTCTAAGCTTCCGGCTTTTAGTACCAGCACCCTGGGGATAGTCAAGGCTCAGCTTAAGTTTCCCTTGCTCCTAAAATTTGCCCTCTTGCTTGGCTACCAGCTGCTAGCACTGTTCATGTTTTCTAAGTATTTCTTTTAAGGAGAATCTAATCTTTGCTGTTAATCTCTGGAAAAGATTGGTTTGGCTTTCCAGCACTGCAGGCAGCTTGCAGAAATGTAACCCCCCCCCCCCCCGCCACACACACACATTTAGCTTTCTTTTTGTGGGAAGAAAAGTGATTGTAGTCACACAGGGTCATGTGCAGAAACAGTGTGTATGTCATTACAGCCCTGGAGGCCAGGAGGGTTTCTGTCTCCAGGATCTTCCATCAATCTGTGTACAAGACAGGAACACTCCCATCTCCCACCAGGAGCTAATTGTAATGATATAAATAATCTGTATAGAGGCACTGCTCTTGGTGACAAACTTATTGGTGGTGTGTGACATTCACAGGTGACTTATTCGGTGTCTGCTAGGGTGGCCTAACGAAGTGCTGCAGGTTGAGGGTATGAACAACAGACATGTGTTTTCTCACAGTTCTGGAGCTTGGAGTTCCAGGTGCAGGGGTCATGGTGTTCAGTTTTTTTCTGAGACTGCTGATTGCTTGGGAATGGCCATCTTCTGCTGTTCTCAGGAGCGTCCCTCTGTGTCCACACACCCTGGGTGACTCTTTGTGTCCAAGGACACAAAAGGACAACTGTCATACTGGGTTAGGGTCCATCCATATGGCCTCAGATCATCTTTCTCAACTTCTTTAAAGACCTTATCCCCAAAGGGTCACATTCTGAGATACTAGGGGCTAAGAGGTCCCAGTTTGGAGGGGATGCAACTCAATTCATAACATTTAGTTCCAGACACTCCATTTCCTCCATCACCTCTAAGACAGGGGTAATAATGGTAGATTCCTGATATGGTGAACTTGCTTATTAAGTGCATTATGCATGAAAACAGTTCATATGCACCTTGCCCTGAGGAGTGCTCAGCAAACATCTGCTAGTGTGACACCAACTGATGGCTGCATTTCGTGTGGTGACATGTACAAAATGGGCAAAAGTGAGTTCTTTGACCTTGAGAAGCTATTGAGGCCTGTGTTCCTTTTCACTGTGCTAAAAATCTCGGTCATATGTCTAGAACACATAGGAAGCTACTAAGAGTAGTTGTTTTTAGAATAAGAAACTGCATTTGAATGCTTTTGATATTTGATATTTTTCTATCTTTTGTTGTAGAGTTACATAAAGCCTTTGATGTGAACTTTGTTTCTCCCTTCTCTACCACTTTAATAGCTTTAATCTCTAGCTCTCATATATTTAATTACAGCAATACATTAAGAATGGTCTCTACAACAATATACATATTTTCATTTATTAGAAAAATTTCTTTCTTACACTAAAGTTGCAAATATGTTTTTTAAAGCCTCGCTGGTGGTGCAAGGGGTTAAGTCTCAGCACCGTGACGCTGTCCACAGCCACAGCAGCATGAGTTTCATCCCCAGCAGTGAGCTGACCCACATGTCACAGCAGACCTCTCCTGTCCCGCCCGCTGCTCCCCTCAGCCATGGATTTCAGTACATCTGTCTGTTCTGTTCTCACTCTGTCTCTGGTGAATCCTCTCATCCCTCACCCAGTACCTCTGGCCTGTACCCTAGTCTTTGTATGTATAAACAAATAAATCATTTTTTAAAAAAACATGTGCTTATTAGTATCTCACTAAATCTTTCTAGGAGTTTTCTGGTTTTCTGGTTTTTCTTTTCACTTTTAGGTCTTATCCCAACATGAGCACATTTTTGTGCATGGTATTCCATAGGCATTTTTAAAATTAATTAATTCTCTTGCATTGTTGATCATTTTTGTACTGGTTGACTTCTTTCCTCAGATGTAGTCCCCCATGAATCCCCCACAGCCAATTTATCCATGACCATCACTACAGTCTCTCGTGCTCTTCCCTCTGTAACAGGGTGGTCCCTAGGAAAAGGGGAAGTTCCAGGTTCCCTGCCCCACCCAGAGGAGGATGGAGTTGAGCAGAGAAAAAGGAGAAGAAAAGAAGGAAGCAGGATGGAGAGCCAGAAGGGTGAAGAAGACACATGGAGCAGCAAGCATGTGATAAAGAAGCTGTGCTTGTTTCCTGACCCTGGACTGGTTAAGGCAGATGTGGGTGAGATGCCTGTAGGGAGATGACTATGGCAGTGTTTATATTGATTTTGATTTTGCTCTTTTCCTCCCAGACTTGTCTGGCCACTTCTGATCCTTTTCTATGGGTCCCAGTCAGAAGGTGCTTTAGTCTAGTGGCGGGTTTTCAGGCCTTGCTTTGGGCCTTGCTTTTGGGTGGACTTTTGCCCACGAGGGGATGGGTAACGTCAGATGTTTGATTTAGAAGTTATATTCTTTGTGTTCTGTATTGTATATTTACTGTATTAAAGTCCCTTTTCATTAAGGTTTTATATGTTTTGTCTTGATACGGTGGATGGCAGAACCCACTTAGAGCAGGCAGGTTTGGGGCTTCCGGGGTGCCCTGTCCTGTAACACTTCCAGTCTCCTCTCCTTCCTCTTTTCTTTTCCCAGTCTTCTTCCCAAGCCCTTTTCTAGCTTCTCCTAGCTGCTCAGCTTCATCCTTGGGTGAGGCAGGGAATCTGACACCCTCTGTTTTGGCCAGGATGACACTGCTACATTTTGGTCCACCCTCACGAGTGTCCTTCTGCGGCGTGCTGTCTATACTGATTGTGAATAACTGAGCCATTACCCCTTCCACTTAGCTCCTTTGTCTTCCCAGCCAGCCTTCTGAACAGAGCTCTGATTAGATGCACAAGGAAGCCTTTTACTCCCTCTGGAATGAGTCTTAAAGTCATTCTTGTCATGTCTGTATCCCTCTGTCCTGCATTCTAGATAAATTGCTTAATATTAAATTCCTTCTTACTTCAGCAATTCTCTCATGGGTTTATAGTTTGCTAAGTTTTTGAAAGCTAATTTCCACGTCAGTATATATTATTACCAGGGGGTAATTGACTAGTGTGTCCAAATTTATTTTATTTATAAACTATCCACTTGTGTGGCTTGTTAAGTGGATATTATTTCTTCCTTTGTCTCTTAAAGGCTCTTAAATGTGCTTATGTTAAGCCATTTCTGATTAGTCTATTAATTATTTTATCTTGTTGTAAGCAGGGATGCTTGCCAGATTTAACAAACAGCAGACAAGGCAAAAAAGGACAGCCATTTAAATTTAAATTTTGTATAAGTAATGAATAATCCGTTTTTGGTGTAAATGTGACCCATGCAAGATTTGAGAGATGTTTTGCTGTTAGATTTCCATTGTCCCTCTTGCATTTGGCCACTCTGTGCGTGTTCTGGGGTCCTGTGATTTATAGATTTAACAACACTTCTCCATGATCGTGATGTACATCAAGCTTGAGAATAAGTCTGCTTTACCCTGTTTTCCTCAGAAACTCATTCCTGGTTGTGATTTGTTGACTGAGTGTTAATTTTTCTCATTTGAAATGATAGTTTGCATTTTTATCATTTGAAATGATACTTTGCAGTGGCATCATAAGGAGTTATTTTCAGCTTTCCCTGATTTGTTCACTGTATGATGGCCCCGTAGTTGTCTCCAAGTGGTTTTCTGGGAATCCTTGTCTACGAGGGTTCTGACAACGATAGTTTGATTTACAGAGGATCCAGCTCTCAAGCCACTTGGACCTAGCACCAATCTATAGCTCTAGTTTCTTTATATTCAGTTTACATGTTGATAATGGTTACATTCTAATTCCCATTTCGTTAATTAATTCCATTAAGGTTTAGTGATAACCAAAAAATATATATATAAATGAAAAATTTTGAAATATGACTGCCACCCATGAGTTAAACTAAAGAAACCAAGAAAGTGGATGAGTTTGTTGACTTGTGGAAGAATAAGGAGGAAGGAACTGTGTGACTCATAGTGAGCCCCCCAAATCCAATCGAGGTGCTGATTGATGAAGCGGGATGGAAATAAAATTGTGACTGAGAGCTTTGATCCAATTTCTGACAGTATACTGAGGGAAAACTGCAACCCTTGAGGGACTGTCACCACTAAGCCCAAAATGTGGGGTCCATGGGCCAAGAGATATGTCTAGTGCTTCCAGGGAGAGAGTCCTGAAGACACCACATCTGCTAGGCAAGCTAATCTTGCATTGAGATTGGTGTCTTGAACTATGAAAATGTTGGCGAAGTAACCTTGAAGAACATCCAGCATTATGGGCTGAGTCACCTCTGCAGAAATTATATTCCTGCAAAAGTCATATATTGAAGTTCTAAATCCTCAGTACTTCAGAGTGTATCTATATTTGGAGAAAGGGCCTTGAAAAGGATATTAAGGAAGGTGAAATGAGATCATACAATGGGTCCTAATCCAGTCTGACTGATATCTTTATAAGAAGAGGAGATGTGGACCCAGAGATCTGAAGGAAACATGCTAAGACGGCAGGTAAAAGTCAACTCTGCTGCTACCTTGATCTCTGACTCCCAGCATTCTGAACTGTGAGAAAATTAATTTCTGTCATTTAAACCTTTCCATTTGCACTGCTTTGTCATTGTGGTACTAAACAGTTAATATACCCATCCAACACTTTGCACCAATTTCAGACTCATTGGGTAGGCAATGCTATAACTTGACTTCCATGCAGGTATTCACATGGGGGAAGTATGAGCTGATTAGTCATTATGAAACTGTTGGCCTACTTATCAATTCTTTTTCTTATTGTGATTTTGTTACCTGATGTGCTGATTAATACATCAATGTAGTAAACACGCTTAGGATAATCCCATCTTTAAATCTCTTTCTTACTTATGAGTTTTGAAAAATTAGTTTCTGGGCCTCCAATGCAATTTTCACACTGTGAATGTGCACAAAAAATTGTAGCTCCATCAGCTGGATAAGATCATGCTTAGTGAGATAAGCCAGAAAGAAAAAAAATATATACCGGATGGTTTCGCTCATAGCAGGAGTATAATAGACCAGGCGAGAAAATAACAAGAATAATGAACAGCCATATACCAGAGACATTTTGTGGGGGTGGAGTGGGGAATGGGATCAGAAACGGGGGAGGGAAGTGCACGGGCCTATGGTGATGGCACATGAGTGACTCCATGATGGGGAACCCACAGGGATTACAATTGAGATGAAAAAAAAAAAGCACAAAATGATTATATTATATTAAAGAAAAAAAATCAACTGTTATGGTAAAATAAAAGACTTTCTGTTTAAAAAAAAAACAAATAAAGTTTTCATAGAAAAAAAAAATGTAGCTCCATCTATCCTTACCCTTACCCCTGGAAACATGTGGTCAAAGCTGGGGTGGAGAATGGGAAAGGTTTTGGTACAGGGAAAGGACAACAGATATTCAAAGACTTTGTTAAAAATATTTGAAGTTTAGTAGTTTTGTTTTTAGGTGCGTTAAATATTCAAGCTGTGGGTCCTTCCTGGGCTAAAACACAGCACTAAGAAGCTGAAGCCACTTCGGTATGAGTTTGATTCCCACTCTGGAGGTGACCCACATGGCACAAGCAGACCTCTCCTGACCCTCCGTTGCTCCCCTCAGCAGTGTACTTCTTCAGTCATCATGTTCTACTCCCCACTCTGTCTCTGGTGATCCTCTCACCATCCCTGTACCTCTGGCCTGTATCCCAGTTCTTATGTATAAATAAATAACTCTTTAAAGAAAATACTCAAGCTGTTAGTCCTCCCTTGTTGCCTACAGGTTAAATTTCAATATTATTATGCTATGCTCTGAGCTCGATCTCTGGCCAGGGAGGTGACCCACAAGGGCACAGCAGACTTTCTCCTGTCTCACTCGCTGCTCCCCTCAGCAATGTATTTCAGCCAACCCTCCAGTTCTGCTCCCCACTCTGTCTCTGGGAAATCCTCTCACCTCCTGCACCCCTAAAATGCACCCCGGTCCTTTTACACAAAATAAATAAATACATTAATTAATTAATCTTTTTAAAAATTGTTAAAAGCATATTCCAGCGGTCACTTTAAATGGGCTGTATAAAAATAGTAGCATCAAAACTCTTCCTTGACAAGACTGCGTGGCCCACAGATCATTGGTAATGAATGCAGCTGCAGAGGTGAGTGTGAGCCTGTCAATGGAGCTGATCTTGACAGTCCATGAAGTAAAGCTTCTATAATCTAGAGACAGCCTCATTAGCTAACTTGGTTTCCAATGACTGAAGATTTAAGTTTAGTTAATGCTTTTTTTTAATTGATTATGGAAAAAATCAATAGTTTCCATTTGAATTTTCATTTATCAGGTCCCAACTAGCTGGAAGTTTGAAATATTACATTTTGAAATATTGCGTGTTCAATGATGCTGTGCTCATAGACTGAAATGGAAAATGTGTGTGCACTTATGTGTGTGCCTATAAGGCTGGCGACTTGTGTGTGTGTTTCTAAGTGCCATCTTACTCATGTTCTCTAGAGTTTCCCAGTAAGTGCTAAAAGAGATGGAATTCAGTCGACAGTAGGAGCACTGTGTTGTCTGCTAAGCTTTAACATACCCTCATAACAATAGTTATGATTTTGTTAAGACAAGGGGGTCATAACCGGGGAAGGAGCCTGGCCGCATGTCAGTGCCAATGCACAGAGGAGAGTGAGAGCTGTTGCTTGCCAGGAAACTCACTTTGGATCAACAGATCTCACTCTCCCATTGCTGTTGAGTTGCTCTGCTCCTGTTGCTCCACTGCTTGGGTCCCTCCCAGGTGTTAACATAGTAACAGCGGCAGGCAACTCTCCCCTCCTGTGAGTCATCTAATAAAGTGTAGATAAAGACCAGTGCACAGAACTCAACCTAGAAGATGTGCCCTTGGCCTTTACTCTTTCTTCTCCATCATCCTGAATTTAGTGTGCTCTTATGATTCATGTTTCTAACAGAGTTCTGTTTATCTTGCAGTGTAATAGGTTAAGTATTAGCACAAGCTACTTACTATTTAAATCCACGAGGACCTTATTGTGACATGATCAAACTGTGCTAAGAGAATATGATTGAGACACTAGGGATTGAAAAATTTTAGAGAGAACCTTTGCCTTGATAGCCAAAATCATATACTGGTAGCCATGACCAATTCTCTAAACATATCCGGTTGGCCCCACCACCCTCTAGTCTGTCTGAGAGAGTTTAGCTGCTTCTGCTAACTATTCTATGGTTTGCCCACAAAGACAAAGATACTTCTTTAGGATACTAAATTCTGTTTCACACTTCTAAGGATAGTGCATTTACATGGAAAAGAGGCTGATTTGCAAAGTGAAGATGCAACAGCCAGACTGACTCATTACCTGCAAAAACAGTGTAACAAGATGGCAATTTAAGAAATATCATAGCATAATAGGGAGTTTAACCCCCAGTTTTCTGTCTCCATTTGACTTGGCTTGGTTTCTCAACTCTTCCACAAAGGATGCAGTTACTCAGAGTTCAGCCTCTGCTCCTGAGATAGCCCTTGGCTTGTGTCCTGGCAATGTGTCCTGGCAGTTCTTGACTCAATGATATTCGGGCAAGTTTCTCATTGGCATTCTTCTAGTATGTCAATACACAATCTTCAAAAAAAAAAAAAAAAAATCCAGGGTCCCCAGGGTAACAAACTTCACAGAGGACTAATCAAACACCCAAGACTATTGGCAACAGGGCAACAGAACATTCTGGAACAAGGAAGATAATGGAAAAGGACTCTAAGATAAGGTCTGGGACACAGAGACTTTAATTCTGGGCTCAGAAATATTAAGGCAGAGTGAGTGAGACTACCAAGAACTAACCAATCAGAGTGACTGGTGGAGCTTTAGACTAATTAGGGATAGAAGCTCTATATTCCCTGAGACAGACTCTACCTCGGCTCCCTGGCCTGGCTTTACCTGCCTGGGGGTCCCACTTTATTTCTGTTACTTTTCTCCTTAATAAACTTTTTCTTTCTTGAAACCAATTTGTCTCTTCACTTCTTTGCCTGAGTGTCTGTGACGTTCCTGCTCCGGCTTCATGAGACACCAGTTCATAGTGGCCTAGTGGCTGGGACCCAGCGCTGCACTGCTGCCTGGGATCAGTACCTGCCAGGAGTCTGAGCCTGAAAACCTGACATTACTGGGAAAGGAGACCTGCAGACCTGAAACAACAGTATCATCTCAGGGTGAGGTCAGAGCACAAGGGTGAAAGAATCATCAGAGACAAAATAGAGAACAGAAAAGGTGGGTTTATCAAAATACACTACTGATGATGGAGAAAAAGAACCACAAACTTGAAAAGGAGACATCACAAAACTACCCCAGAAGGGATTAACACAGCCATTACCCCACCGATAAGAATAAGGATCTTTAGCACCAATGTCCAGATCAGAAAGCACAGCCTCAGGCAGGTGTCAGACTGTGGCAGACTGTCAGGAGAGCAGACCTGAAGGTGAAAATAAAGAGGAGGGCAGGGCCATTGTAGAATCTACCACCCTTTTCAAATTCTGCATGGCTATTCAAAATCAACAAGAAAGAAATAACTCCAGAAGGAATGAGCCCCCACTGGCGTGAGGCAGCAGTCCTCTGCTCCACTATGCTATGCCGTGCTTCTTTCCACCCACTCTCTCTCCCCTGCAGGGCAGCAGCCCCCTGCCTGCCTGAGACCATGAAGGCCTCTCTTAGGGCAGCCCTTTCTGTCTCTTTATCTATGCAAGTGTCCTTTATTTTTCTCTCCTGTTTCAAATAAACCTGCCCTTTTGGAAGTAGCTAATATCTCTGTGTGGTGGAGAAACTCACTTGGGAAGCTCTCCCTGTGTCAGTGAAAGGGACCTCTGGTGAAACATTTCCCAGTGTGAACCCAAGGGCCCCACTCTCTGAACCCAACAACTCCAAGAACCACACTACTAAGAGAAACAGCAGGTGAGACAGGGGAGGATTTGTGGTTCTCTTTCATACTCTGCTTTTCTGGTCTTGCTAACTTGGTGTTAACAGTTGGCACCAGTTAATTGCCGGGAATATCTGGTTTCTGGCACTGGCCTTTGACACAGAAACATGTCTTGGCTTCTGCTTCTGCTTTCCTGGTGCTGGATGGGTTGATCTGGCCAACATGTTCTCTCTGTGGCCTTGTCCCCAAGGCAGCCTGATCCATTCTCTTATCTATTCCAGCCTCCAAATTTGCCTGGTGTCTGGAGTGTGGGCTTAAATTTTAACCTTATTAAATTATACCCCAACCATGATGGAAGCTAGAAGTAGAAAATTTAAGATGGAGGAATGTCCCAAGACCAGATACTGGAGGTGGGGGAAGAAATGATTGACATAGTTGAGAAAAATCCTTAGACGAACTGCTCTAGTAAGTGCCAGTCTGCTATAGAAAGTATCTGGGGCCCTCCCTGGTGGACAGTGCGTAAATGTACCACTAAGAAGGGAAAGTCACTTCTGCATGAGTTCGATTCCCACCCGGGGTGGCCCTTATGGTGCAGCAGACCTCTCCTGACCTGCCCGCTGCTCCCCTCAGCAGTGTATTTTGAAGATCTGCCTGTTCTGCTCCCCACTCTGTCTCTGGTGAATCCTCTTGCCACCCTTGCACCTCTGGTCTGTACCCCAGTTTTGTATGCATAAATAAATCTTTAAAAAATGTATCTGGGTGCGCAGCCCAGAGGTGGGGATATGGACAATGAGGGTCATTATAGACAATCATAGACCCTTACAAATCTACCTGGAACAGATAACAATTCCACAAAGGCATGAACCCATTCCAAAAGGATATCTATACAATTTCTGCAGGGCAAGTCTCTTTCAGGGGCAGCTCTTCCTCCTGCCCACTTGTATCTGTGCAATCATCATCTCCCCCCGCCTCCATTTATATAAATATATATAT
>NW_004567110.1:52464159-52496530 GCF_000260355.1 Condylura cristata | reverse complement strand
CGGGATTCTGAGGTAAAGATGTGTAGCTGCAGCTTTGTTTTAAGCATTTCCATTCTTGAGTTCACACAGAGTGTGCGCTTGACTATCAATCAGGGAGTCTAGTGCTGTTTTAGGGATAGTGTAAGAGGATTAATGAAGAAAACTCAATGGTCGGTGACAGACTTAGTGATAGTAGAGAAATTCATGAGAACAGAGGCCATTTCTTGATTTGTATTACAGACAGGAAAGAAAGGACCCTCCACGCTGCTCCTTTCTGGACCAGCAGACTGGTCCAGTCCTAGGGAAACAGTATGTAGGTTCCTCGAAATAGTAAAAATAGATCTACCATTTGAATTTGACCTAGCAATTCTACTCCTAAGTATTTACCTGAGGAAATCAAAAACACTCATCTGAGGGGCAGGTGTACTCCTATGTCCAGTATTTACAGTAGCCGACGTATGGAAACAACCCAAGTGCTGAACAGCAGGAGAAGTGGGTTAAAAAGATGTGGATGTATCTGGTGTGATTGAGTACTACATGAGGGACCACTACTCAGCCATAAAAAGATGAAGTCTTGCCATTTGTGACAAAATGGATGGAACTGGAGGGAATTATGCTGAAAAAGAAAGGCAGGAGAAAGGCAGATGCTGATGATTTCACTCATACATGGAAAAAGGAGCTGACAAAACTAAACCCTAGAGATAGGACTGCAGAATTGAGGCTTTTGGAAGGGAACCTGGAGGGGGCATAAGAACAAAGGTATTTTTGCTACCTGGTATATAATAATCATATGTAATATATATAATATATAATATATACTTATTATATATAATAAACATGCCTTTTGGATAAAACTAAACATCTCTATCTGATGGGGGAAACTCAGCATGCCTCTGAAAGCGGAACTCTGGAACTTCTCAGAGGCAACACAAGGACCCCAATCGTTTGAACCCAATACCTTTCAGAAGTGACATCAAAAGACATCTCAAGTTGTAACAGGGTGGTCCCCAGGAAAGGGGAACTTCCAGGTTCCTTGTTCCATCTAGAGAAGGTTGGAGCTGAACTGGGAGGAGAATAATCTGGAGAGGAGACTGAGAACAAGAAAGCAGGGTGTAGAGTCAGAAGGAGCCCTGAGGGAGGCAATGGAACAGAGAGCTGTGAAGAAGCTTTGTCTTGTTTCTTGGCCCTGGACTGGTTGAAAGAGATGTGGGTGAGAGACCCATGGGGAGGTTTAACTATGGCAGTGTTTATCTTGATTTTGATTTTGTTCTTTTTCTCCCAGACTTTTCTGCCCATTTCTGACCCCTTTTCTATAGTACCACCTGCCTGCAACCAAGCAGGCCTCTCTCAGCAAACCTGTCCCTTCCAGGGCATCTCTCCCTGCCTGCTTGTGCCTACCCAAGTGTCCAATACTCCTATCCTTTTTCCCTAATAAACCTGCTCTTTAAATATAACGGAGTCTCTGTCTCATGGAGAAACTTACCTGGGAACTCACCACATGCCTCTGAGAGGGGAGATCCGGTGAAACCTTTCCCGGAGTGAACCCAAGGACCCCCTAACTTCAAAAACAACATCAGTAGTATTTCCACTTGGATAGTGATTAATAAGTCTAATACAAAGGACAGACATGTCTGCTCTTTCTAGGGGGAAAGGAGGCACTGTACAAACTTCACACAGGTTTTGTAGACTCCATCCCACTCCAGACCAAAGTAATCAAGACTCCGGGGACTACAAATCCCATCATCACCGAAGGGAGGGTTGGAGGGACCTGAGGATGGAGTTAAGCAGCCAGGTTTGGTATAAAACCAGACATGTGTGCTTTGGAGTCTCTTGCTCTGCTTATTTTGCTTTTGGCTCTTGAGATTTTGGCCTCTTGGTTTGACTGAGCTTTTCATCAGCTCTGTGTGCCATTGGGATTCCAGGTCAGGGAAACTGGTAGGATACATTTACCAGCTTTATCTCCCTCTTTTTCTCCCTGAAGTATTCATTTCTTCATTTCCCCTTCTTTTGTAAATCCTTTATTAATCTTTTTGTGTGTACTTGCAGTTGAGTATTATTATAAATCACTTTACACACATGGTAAGGACCCACAGTCAGGAAACCCATTTCATGTCAGGGTTGTTCTGTGAGTTATTTTTAAGATAACAGAATTAGTAAATAGTAAATGTTACTTCAAAAAGGAAAATCAGCCCATACTTACTATTTGAAGTTTGGGCTAGAAGTATTTTTGAAGATGGACTGTAGTCTTGACTTGGAAGATCTCTGATACTAAAAATGTTTCAATTTTATTATTTTTTTAAATATTTATTTATGCATACAGAAATGGGGTACAGACCAGAGGTGCATGGGTGGTGAGAGGATTCACCAGAGACAGAGTGGGTAGCAGAACAGGAAGATCGATGAAGTATACTGCTGAGGGGAGCAGTGGGTGGGCCAGGAGAGGTCTGTGCGCCATGTGGGTCACCTCTGGGGCTGGGGATCAAATTCATGCTGAAGTGGCTTTAGCTTTTTAGTATTGTGCTTTAACCCACTGCACCACCAGAGAGGGCCCTCAAAAATGTTTTTATTTTTTTAGTGAAATAAATTTTTGGATTTTTAAGACCTATGAAATTTTCCAATTTGAATCTTTACCCTTAAAATTTAGAGACATTTTTCCACACACGGTACTTTATTTTTGAACATAGATGGAGGAGCTTTAATCTGACCAAAATGAGTGTATAAGGGAAATAGCAAATCCTCCATTTTTGTTTCTCGATGTCTTCTTATAGCACTGGACTGGGAGCAGAACTCAGTTTGTCCTTAAAATCAGTAAAATTTAGAGTAAAGAATTGTAAGAAAATATATACATAAGTAGAAAAATAGTCTTGGGATTCATCTTTATTATGTTGACTTTTCAGATCAAAATCAGCTTCTCATCACTGATCATGCAAGCTGTCCTGTGGTGCTAACCATTCATTTTGGGAAAGGTCAACTCAGGGTTGGGCATGGGGGAGCAGATAACTGGCTCCTATTTGCCATCATTGTTCTGGTGTCAGCAAATGATTTATCATGTTCGTCAGTGGAGATGTCAGAGGCACTGAGGTCCAAAGATGACGTAGATGAGGTAATGACAGATTCTGTTTGGAAAGTAATTAGAGTAAACGGGATGGTCAGGGCTTTTAGAATCTTGTGGAGAACACCTGCTGTTTTTCCTTCGCCAGCATCAGCATGATGTCTAGCTTTTCAAATGCATTTCAATATTATATTGGTGACTGGTTCTAAAAGGTAAGATCTGATAGTAGTTGAAAGGCACATTACAAAAGACAGGGTCGCCAGTAGGCCCATCTATATATGTCTTTGCTAGATAGATAACGAACATCAAGACACACTACCTTATAAAACAAGATTCTGTCATAGACAAGCAATGCTATAATGAATGAAGTCATTGAGAATGAAGTCCACTTGAATGTGTTGCAATAGCCCAGCAAGGATTAGGGGAGAAATGCTATTTCTTTCATATGTGAGAGGTTTCACAATCTTTCTGATCAGGCACACAGCTGTAAAATCTAATTCTGGGAAGCTTTATAATCACATTTCCAGCAAGCCTTTGATGTGTTCTGAGCTGAAACCACACCATTACATTTTCATGAGAACTCAGTGCTATTTGCCTCATTATAATAAGCATTTTGTCACATTTCCTTTTATTTAAACAATCCAATGTAAAATAAAATATCTCAAAGGGACATGAGTAATTTTTCTATATAAACTTCTGCCCAAAATGAGTATTTAATTTCCATAAATGTGACACATTCATTTTCATGTTTACCATTTTGACCTTGTGAACACCCAAAAGAGGACTGCAAAGTCATATCTTGTTCCATGGCAAAGGTCAGCCACAAAGGAATGAGTCAGTTTGAGACATCCTATATAACAATGATTAGTACCCAAATGTTATGGCTGTACTTTTCGAAGATGCCAGTGTGCCAGGTAGGGTGATGGGAGGGATTTCCCTCACCTCTCAGTGCTAAAACAGGAATCCTGGCAAACCAAGAGTGTTGGCTAATGTAGTGCTTAGACAATTAAAAAATGGAGCAGTAATGAGTAAAATAAGGAGTAGTAATGAGCAAAACTCCAGGAAACCTTCTGGGAAAAGGAGGTGTTTCCTGTTTGAAAAGAAAACAGAAATATAATGCTGGAGGGAGCACGAAGATTTAAAAAACTGGCAGCCTTAGAAACAGAGGGCAAAAAGATTTTGTGCTGAGTTCCAAAGAGAAGTGATTTTCCTGAGCAACATCTATTTCCAGGTTTCCTGAACCCATGAGTCAATTATAGCAAGAGCGAGGAGGTATCTCATGCACTCACTTATTCAATCAAAAATATTTATTGAGTATTTTTCCTAAACCAGGAACTCTCACTGGAAATACACCAGAGATCAAGACTATTTTTCTCTTCTGGCCCCCAATGATCCCATACTGCCTACTGAGCATCCCAGGTGTTCTCGTATTTTCCCTGAAAGAACTTTCTTACATGCCTATGTTAAGCCCACCTCCTAAGCAAAGAAGAGGAGTCTGAGAGACAAAGGTAGAATGGTGTGTCTAAACCACCCTCAGTCTGAAAGGAAAGTTCCCCATACTGTCTAGGTAAAGGGGAGAGTTTGGTTCTTGAAATGGAACCCTCTCTCTGGTCAGGGAACCACTTGGCTATGGAATGTTCTCACCAAGCCAAGCTCACCACAGCTGTCATGTGATCCTCTCCTTTGACATTTATAATACTGCTTGGAGGAATATGCCGAGCATTTTTCTTAGCAAGAACATTCCTTGCTAAGATCTGAGAAGCTTTCGATTGACAAGAATCCTCCCCTGTAATAAGGTAATATGGAGTATTAGGGTGAAAGAGAAGGTTTTTGAGACGTAGGAATAAACTAAAAGGAGAAAGTGTAGATGAGATTCTTAAACACTAACACTTTACAGAGAATACCAAGTACCTTTTTCTTCTTTTCTTTGTTGTGTGAATACATTAAATATTTAAAATATTAACATTAATAGAAGAGCACAGACTTCTAATTTATCACAGACTCTGGACTGTCCAGGTCTAGATCCCAGGTCTCCCACTCAACAGACCACGTGAACTGGGCCTGTGATTAACTTCTCAGAGTCTCAATAATCTCGCTATAAAATAATCATGATAACATCTGTATCTTCCTTAGATGTTATAAAGAAGAATACATGACAAGCCACAAAAGCTCTAAGGCTACTCGTTGAAACATAAGTACCATTTAAGTATTAGATATATTCAAGCCCAAAGTGTATTGTAAGGCAAATGTTATATCTAACATTTGAATTACTCTTAATTATGTACCTTGTAATTTGCTTTTGGGGATGTTTATCTTCTCAGGGTTCCTATGTGAGTTGAGCAGGATTAGTCACTTGACTTAGCCTGCAAAACTATGTTGTCATTTACTTAGCTATGCAGGACCCAGAAAAGCACCTTACCCTAAAAGCTATTTGGATCTATAGGGCCCAGTAAGCCAATTCCTGTTGTAAGAGTGGTCCCCAGGAAAAAGGGAAGATCCAGGTTCCCTGCCACACCCAGGGAGGAGCTGAGTAGAGAAGAGGAGTCTGAGGAAGAAGCAGGATGAAGAGTCAGGAGACCTGAGGAGGCCACATGGAGCAGAGAGAGACATGTGAAGAAACCATGCTTGTTTCTTGGCCCTGGACTGGTTGAAAGAGATGTGGGTGAGAGACCCATGGGGATGGCAGTGTTTATACTGATTTTGATTTCTCTTTTCCTCCCAGACTTGTCTGACCATTTCTGACCCTTTTCTATGGGTCCTGGCCAGAAGGTGCTTTAGTCTTGTGACAGGCTTTCAGGCCTTGCTTTGGGCCAATTGCTTTTGGGATGACTTTTACCCATGAGGGAATGGGGAACTTCAGGTGCTTGATTTAGAAATTATATACTTTGTCTTCTGTATTGTATACTCACTGTATTAAAGTTCCTTTCCATTAAAGCTCTTATGTCTTTTCTTGATGCAGTAGATGGCAGAACCTATTTAGAATAGGCAGGTTTGGGGGTTCAGGAGTGCCCCTCCCTCCCTAGCCTGTAACACTGTGAAAAAGTGCTGGATCTTTGGCTTCTGTTACAAAGGACAAAAACTTCAGGTCAATTATCTCCCCTCCACCATTCTTTCCTTCCATCTTCCCTCAAACACATGGGTGTATACATGGAGCCCTGACTCTGGGAACACCTTTTATAAAGCAGTGATTTTCATGGCTGGATGCCCGTCAGATTCACTTGGGGTGGGGGGGTGCAGGGATCGTGGAAGGGTTTGAAATTCCTAGTGCCCCAAGGCCCAGATCTCACTAAGTGCAATGAAATTAGACTCTCTAGAGAGTAGGGGTTAGGTCTCAGTATTTAAAAAAAGAGATCCCCAGGTTTTGTGTGGCTATGGAAAGTTGTGGACCTTTTAGTATAAGAAGCCAGGATCAAAGTGAAGGCTCATTTAACCCCTACTAGTTTCTTTCATTTGGAAGTTCTACCCGCAGAAATTCTTATAGCTGGAAACTGGCTATATCTTCCGGCATGTGGTAGGTTGATTTTGGGAGGCCACCAAGATCTATCAACCCATTATCTCTTTAATATGTGATTATTCATAAATCTGGAAACTATCTTGATAGTTTCCCCCCAAACCTGACATCAGTCTTTAGCTGCTAACTAATGTATTAAAAGTATATAACTACATAAAGATTTAGCAGAGGGTAAAATATTGTATCTGTGCTCTTACATTTGAAGATAAGAATTGTTCTAATATCTTCCCCCAAAACATTACTTATTATTCAAATGGCAAACTTCATTGCAAGCATGTGAAAATCTAAAAATTTGAAACTTTATAATGAAATCACTTGAGAGAGAATTGTGCACATTCTTCTGTGTAATAAGTGAGAAAAATCAGGAAATAGGAGATATGCATTTGCCTACCAGACACTAAGCAAGAGTTTGTCTTTCCATATTTCAATAGGCAAATGAGAATTTACAGTGCTCACTCAGTCTGAATCCATTTACCTTGTGAGGTAGGTGGTGTGATTGTGAGGTTTTCAGGCCCACATATGATAAATGGTTCTTGTCATCTGTATGGATGATATTAGCTGGGGTATGAGCACAGAATGGACTTATTTTTCCCTTCATCATTGCTGCCAGTCATTCTCCATCAACTTTATTTCTCATTCTCTAATGGAGTCTTAGGAAAACCCAGTTTTCAGTTATTTAAAAATCAAGGTCAATTGAGGCAAGATTCAAACTTCACACATATTTCTGCTTTAATGCTTAGCTCTTTACCTTGTCCCAGGACCCATCTCTCTTAGTTCTACCTCCATGCTACCTCTCCTAGATGGGTACCCCAGCATTGCATTGTTGGGGTCCCTCTCTTAGCTGCTGTGTCTCTGTGTCTGATCTCCACTGAATCTGGAGGAAATGTGTGCAATCTTGCCACAGTGGCTGCCCCAATTCCCTTCTCTGCTTGGCAGGTGGAGAACAACATCACACTGACAAATGGGAGTTGTGGAGCAGGCTGTAGGACACCAGGTGCTGGTGAAGAGAAGAGCCTGGCATTATTATTGATAGAATAATTACACAGCACCAATTGTGAGGAGAAGGAGAACATAAAGAAAAGGGAGGAGTGAGACTGGAAAATGTGCTCTGTCATCTATAGTATCAGGGGCTGTGAGTCTCCCTCCATGTACTTCTCATCTGCCTGATGACTCAGTATTGTCACTGAGATCAAACCCTAAGTGCCAGCCAGATGGTCAATCTTATCAACATGGCTTTCCACTGATCAGCTTCTGGGGTTCCTTGTCCCTTGTCTTCAGCCGCCAAGGCATTCCAGGTCATACCTCATAATGTACCCTTCCCAGGATGACAAGGATTTCTGCTCTTGATTGATTTGAAAGGCACCTTGCAAGTGTTGACTAGAACTGGCCAGGCAGTTCTGACCTTGTATAGGATTGCAGAACTGCAGATAAAAATTGGTGGCCCAACAGGGTGCTTAGGAGTAACAGAGTCACAGAGGTGTGCTGCTCAGGACCCACTTGGGGTGGCAGCTACATTGCTAGTTTTTTTTCTTTAATAAGATTTATTTATTTATGTGTACATAACTGGGGTCCACGCCAGAGATGCGAGGAGTGAGGGCATTCACCAGAGACAGAGTAGGGAGCAGAACATGTGGACTGACAAAGTACACTGCTGAGGGGAGCAGTAGGCAGGTCAGGAGAGGTCTGCCACGCCATGTGGGTCACTTCCGGGGCAGGCAGGGATCAAACTCATGGTGCAGTGGCTGCAGCTGGCTTTGTAATGCTGTACTTTAACCCTTTACGCCACCAGGGAGGGCCCTACACTGCCAGGTTTTGGGTGGCTTTCTTGGTGAGTTTTTCCTCTTTCTTTTGGTCAGGACTCCCTCCAAAGAGAGAGAGAGAGAGAGAGAGGAAACCAATCAGAGGGTGAGACTTGCCCTGAAGATTAGTGTGCTTTTTTTTTCTACACAGGTCTCCCTACACCCCAGCCAGTGAGCCAGGGCTAAGTAGCCACTGATGGATAGAAAACACAGGTGATAGGTCACTTCTTAGTTGACAGATGGTGTGCTGGCCCCCAGTTCTGTGGAACTCTTTGAGAATGGGAGACAAGTGACCCCTTAAGCTTTCACTTTAGTTTATATCCTAGACAGCCATCTAAGGTGACAAGAAAAAGCCAACTCAAGCATCAGGTTGCTTTATCAGTTTCACCCAGGGCAGTCTCAGCCCAGGACTCTGCAGACCCTGGCATCAGGGTCAACTGGACCTGATGGAGTAGTTTAGTCAGGCCAGGATGTTGGGGGGGGGCAGGTTGGTTGTCTTTGCTCACAAGTGCAGACATCCCACCTTCAGATATGAAGCCTGGTTTGACTAGTGCTGTTGTCCCTTGTTTTTTCCTCCTTCTGGAATGCCAGCTTGGCAACGGGTTCCTGTGTCTATGCATAAGTAACTGCAGATAATTACTCCAAAGGAAGAGGTGAATTATCCCTGCTGGGCCCATCTGTATCCATCGATAGAGCTCATGCGTGCTTTTATCTGAGTCCAGACGGGCAAAGGCCCAAAGCACATTTGAGCTTTGGTTTCATTCAGCTGCTCAAGCAGGAGGGAGAGCATGCATCCCAACACCCTGCACATGATTAGAAGGTGGGGGCCTGCAGTTTAGGGAGAACTCTTCAGCATCAATGACAATTCATGTTGCTATCAACTGTCTTTGCTCTCACAGTGGAGAGCAGAATCACTCACTCTTCCCTAGAAGAGTGTCAATGTCTGAAATCCCAGTGTCATAGGAATGGTCTTCATAAAAAGAAATCAATAAAAATCAGATGGGTAATGGCATTTCAATGCATTTCTTATAAATAAGCATCATTGATATTTGCACGTATTTTCTACGTGCCAGATTTTTGTGGTAGGATTGAAAGCTACACAGCATGGACACTGTCCAGATTCTTAAGTTTAGTACAGCAAGGGGAGGCCCAATATTGGATACATGTTGACACTTTCTGTGACTTTATGTGCACCATCCCATTTAATACTCCCAAGTACCCAAATGAGGTTTTCACCCTTTTTTTTTTTTTTTTTAAGATTTATTTATTTATTCATACAGAACTGGGGTACAGGCCAGAAGCTCAGGGGCAGTGAGAGGCTTCACCAGAGACAGAGTGGGGAGCAGAACAGGCAGATCGACGAAGTACACTGCTGAGGGGAGCAGCGGGCGGGCCAGGAGAGGTCTGCCGCGCCATGTGGTCACCTCCGGGGCAGGCGGGAATCGAACTCATGCAGAAGTGGTTTCAGCTTCTTAGTGCAGTGCTTTAACCCGCTGCGCCACCAGGGAGGGCCACACCCTTTTTTTTTTTTCACCTAGCAAAGCCCAGGTGCTTACATCACATACCCCAAATCACACAGGTAGACAATGGCAGCCTTTGGTTCAGTCCCTGGCCTCTGACATTGATCTTAACCATTAACCTTTGAGAGATCTTCACCAAGTGTACTGTGTAGCAGACAAGGGTCTCAGCAGGCAAATGGGGATGCTTAGCTCCCGTAGACCTCTGCATAAAATTTCCAACTTTGCTAGTTGTCATAGTTCTTTTCAAAACAACCAGAGTGCACAGAATTATTGCTGTGGCTATTTTCCAGTCCAGATCTTTAAAGAGCAGGCCATCTTCTCCACATGGGACATACAATTCGAGAAATTTCAGAGTGATCACTGTTATCCTACACAGAGGGAGGTGATATATGATCAGACTAATTGTTGCTTATAGGTGAGTCAAGTAGGCACTTAAATATGAAGTCTATGGAAGTAGGTTTAGGTGGCACTAAAATTTTTGCTTAAAGAGCATCTCAATTCAACTGTCCTGCAAGTAATTACTGTTTAGGATATAGCGTAAAGGTTTCAAAGGTCAAAATCAAGAACTGTGAATAGAAAGTAAAAGTGTTCCAGCTGCCTGAAAAAATCAGTGACTGCCCCAAAAGTAAAGAGAAACCCCCATGGCTCTCAAACAGAGTCCAACAGAGCCCATGTGGTCTGCATTAAATATACACCTCCTGTTTTTAAAAATAATTTTGGGGGCAAAAGTTTCAAATCACAGATGCATCTGCCTTATTCTGCACTGTTTTATCATTCACTATGGTTAAAATGCAAGAAAGAGGAACTTGAACAGACACAGTTTTTAGAATCAGTTGCTTTGTTTTGTCCAAATTTTGTGCTACGAGTTAAGGGTAGCCCAGTTTAGCACTCTATTTTCTTTCTTTCTTTCTTTCTTTTTTTTAAGATTTATTTATTCATATAGAACTGGGATACAGGCCAGAGATGCGGAGAGTGAGAGGATTCACCAGAGACAGAGAGGGGAGTAGAACAGGCAGATTGAGGAAGCACACTGCTGAGGGGAGCAGCGGGCGGGTCAAGAGAGGTCTGCTGCGCCATGTGGATCTCCTCCAGGGCAGGCAGGAATCGAACTCATGTGGAAGTGGCTTAAGCTTCTTAGTGCTGTGCTTTAACCTGCTGCACCACCAGGGAGGGCCTCCACTGTATTTTCTTATAGCTCCTAATCATGTGTTTCAATTTAAAAAAGCTATTTTAATTTTGAAAGCAAGATTTTCTAGAAAGTAGAGACTAAGGGAAAGAATAGAATCTGTTTATGCACAATTTCTCTTCCCAAGTTGATCTTTACCACCAATTTTGTGAAAGGGAGACTTCATTTGTAAGAGTAACAAAACCCATAGGTTTGAGTTGAAGGTCGGTATGCAGATACCTTGTTCCTTAGTACATCCTGTGTGCTGCAGTTAAAACAGAATGTACAGCCACTTTTAGTTGCTGAAGATAGAGACCACTGGGGTCAGTATCTTTAGAGACTCTCCTTCTTTGTTAATAATTCCCAACCTCAAGCCAGAAGCCCTGTCAACAAAAGCCATGTGTCACCTGGCACAGGGTCAGATGGGCCTGGCACCACGGCATAGTCAGGTCTCAGACTGATGAGATTGCAGGCTGTGGTCCAATCTGTTGAGACTTGCTATCCATGTCAGGCTCCTTTGTGACACTCTTGGCCCGCTTTCCATAGTTGCTGAGGAAGCAAAGCCTGTTGGTAATGAGTTGGCTCTGCCTTAAATCCCCAAGTACCTGTGCCAAGCTTCCCTCCATTCATTTTGGCTACACTGGCCTGCTGTGGAAATAAGGTGACAGGCTGGCACCATCAGTACAGAGAGAACGGTAATTGGCCGAGGGCGTAGAGATGGGCAGGGCCCTTCACAAGAGGGAGAAAGGGTGAATGAAAGCCATGAAGTCCATGTGAAGAATGTTTACACAGTGGCCCAGAAGGCCATCAGAGTGTGACAGCAGGCAATTAGAGATGAATGTGCTCATCTTGCGTGCCGCGGG
This sequence comes from Condylura cristata, assembly GCF_000260355.1. Classification (NCBI taxonomy): domain Eukaryota; kingdom Metazoa; phylum Chordata; class Mammalia; order Eulipotyphla; family Talpidae; genus Condylura; species Condylura cristata. Next base: position 52,484,641 of record NW_004567110.1, on the reverse strand, counting down.
CCAAGAGAGGAAGCAGGTAGGTTTGCTTCCAGTGGCAGCAGGCCCTGAGAAGCCCTCCGTCCAAGAAGCAGCCTGGTGGGCATGCTGCTATCCGTCACGCACACGGCCTGACACTTGCTCACACATCCCTCTGGGCCCCAGAAATTAGACATAAAGACGAACTCTGGAGTTGAGAGAAAATTTTTATAAATATAATAGTGGCACTTTTCCTATCTGGGCAGCCTCTTCTTTTTGTGAAATCCCATCTCCCCCCAGCGTTCAACACCTGCTCTATTCTCTAATAGCTCCCCAGGGTCTGGGTCCAGCTGGGCTTCATTAACAAAAACAAGAAGGATTACGGTTTTTTAAATAGAAATGACTCTCCAGATCATCTAGTTCACTGACCTCATTTTACAAATGAAGAATGGTGGCGAGAGAGGCTCAGTTACTTCCCCAAGGTCACACAGCTAGTGTTGGGGAATTCACTCAACAGGATGAGCCCTCACTTGGAATATGAGGTCAGCGGAGCCAACACCTGCCTCCTCAACAGCCTGTTCTCCCCAGCGTGGGTGGCCGACAGATTGGAGGGCATTGAGAGTGGAGTGAGATTCATTAATGAACAAGGTGTAAGTAAGTGTTATTAAAATGGTAGCAGGAGCAATTTGGCCGGAGGATCCAGAAATGCTTAAATCCTGCCTTCACTTAATTCTTCATATGAGGTCCCAAAGAGAAATATATTCACGAGATAATACTCAGCAAGGAGAATAATTTTAATTAGCCCGGGCTTTGTTCCCAAACCTTAGAGAACACTAGTGAATTAAAGTCAAATCACATGACGATGCCTATTTTGGGCACAGCCGACCCAGGCAGAAAGTCACTGGCCACAGTGATGGGGTTAATTTTCTGGAGGCTGTTGAATAGCCAGCCTTGGAGGAAGAGGAAGAGAAAGATAGAGGGAGGTATTCTCTGTGTTTAGAAGCTGAAAGTCACTGCGCTGGACACTGAAATGGACTCAGAGACCATTTCTCCAAACATCCTCAATTATTGACTTAAAAGCTGAAGGTACTGATATCTAGAAATGGGAAGCAAGTTCTCTCTCCAATTAAAACAAAACTTTGGGAACTTCAGAGAGACCCTGAAGGAGCAGGCTCTCCAGTGGGTGATGGTTTACGGGAACCCTATGGAAAACTGAGAAAGTGTGGGAAGAAAGCAGGGCTGAGCAAAGATCTGAGTTGACATCTAAGAGGTTGCAACAGTCTGAGACCCCCCTATCTAGAAGAAGTGGATGAAACACATCATGGCCTTCTGCAAAGTCAGATCATCTGAAAGACTAATGAGACCCAAGAAGACACGCAGTGGATGTTTTCCGGTTACCACGTCACATAAACCTCAATTCTTGCATATATAGACAAAATTTGGCTATAAAGAAAGTTGAGGAAATCCTGCCATTGCAATGACATGGATAGCAACTGAGGGTATTATGATAAATGAAGTAAATCTCAGAAAAAGACAAATACTGATCAGATTTGTGGTTATCAGAGGTGGGGAAACTAGGTGGAAGTTATCAAAAGACACACACTTCCAGTTCTAAGATAAATAATATTGGGATGTTACTAGTCAGAACTGCTCTATGGTATATTTTAACATTGTTAACACAGTAGATCCTAAATTGTTTCATGGCAAGGGAAAGTTTTGTTTTGTTTTGTTTTTGTATCTATATTAACCAAACTCATTGGGTCATCATTTTACCATATATGTAAATCATATCATTATATGGTCTACCTTATGCAGTAAGCTATGACAATTACATCTCAATAATATCACTGGATGAAAACAAATTGCATAGTCAGAAAAAAAAGGGATATGGTAACTTACCTGAGATGATGAATCTACTACCTAGCTCAACTGTGTTGATTTCATGATATATTTGTATATTTGTATTTGTATGTCATCAAATTGCCAAACAGACTTCACTAAAAGTGCCTTTACATGTAAAAGGAAAGAATATTCTTCCAAATGAAGATAACATGATTTACTTAACCCATCTGCTGTTGTGGACATTTAGACAGTTTCTAATTTTTCACTTTGATGCCTATTGTTAACATCATCAATCTTACTCCAAAACTTGGCTATTTCTGTAAGGTAACTTGAAGAATTAGAAGGAAAACTCTCATGTTTAAAGATACATGTAATAGTCAACCTGATACACGCTACTAAATTTCTTCTAAAAGGATCAAAGCAACTCACACTGCACACACCCACACAATGCCATTTTTTTCTTGATGTAACTTCTTCAGCATTTTACCTGGGTCACTTTCACAGCTGAAAAATGATTTCTAGATTTTGTTTCAATTTATCTTTTTAATTTAAGAATACTTTAAACAGTACGATAGTAACTGCCATCTATTTTTTTTTTTACTTTAAAAAAATGTCTAAAACTAAGATTATTTATTTTTTCAAAATTATATTCTTATTTTTTGGCTGGATACAGAAAACCTTATTGATGGTATATGACAAGGCAGGGATCTTAGGCTCCTCCCCTTCTCCTGGGTTTGGGAAGGAACCATGACACGTCAGAAGATGCTCAATGTGAATGAGTGAGGGAGGGACTCCCCAGAAGCTGAGGGCCTCTCTTCCTCTTGTGCTTTTGCTGGGGCTGGTGGTGTGGGGGCTCTAGCTCCTTGGAAACCAGGTGAATTGTTAAGTTCCACTACCCTGATGCTGTAGCCAAATTCATTTTCTACCAGGAAATGAGCTTGACAAGGTGGCCATTGAGGGCAATGCCAGCCCCAGCATTGAAGGTAGAAGAGTGAATGTCACTGTTAAAATCACAGGGCATAACCTGGTCCTCAGTATAGACCAGGATGCCCTTGAGGGGCCCTGTGATACCTGCTTCATCGCTTCCTTGATGTCAGCATATTTGTCAGCTTTCTCCAGATGGCAGGTCAGATGGCAGCTGAAACACTGGGGACACGGAAGGCCATGCCAGTAGGCTTCTCATTCAGCTCAGGGATGACTTTGCCTACAGCCTTGGCCATGCCAATAGAAGCAGGAATGATGTGCTGTGCAGCCTTTTGGCCATTATGCTTCAGTATCCCAAAGAAACCATCCATTGTCCTGGGTGACAGTGATGATATGAATTGTGGTCATGAATTATTCTACCATGTCAAAGTCATCATAGATGACCTTGATCGGGGGGAGGGGAAAAGCAACTGTTGGTGCAGAGGAATTGCTGCAAAACTTGAGGGAGTCATCATATTTTTGGTGGTTCAGGACTATCACAAACATGGGGGGGCATCAGCCCAACGGGCAGAGATGGTGACCCTCTTTGTCCTACCTTTCAGCTGAGCTCTGACCTTCTCCAGGATAGTGAAGACACCAATGGACTCAACAATATGTTCAGTACTGGTATCATTCCATTTGATGTGGAGGATCTCGCTCCTGGAAGATGGAGATGGACTTCATGTTGATGACAAGCTTCCTGTTCTCTACCTTGACTGTGCAATTGAAATTGTCCTAGATGGAATCATACTGGACCAAATAGACCATATGGCTGAGTTTAATGAAGGCAACATTGATGGCAACAATATCCACTTTGCCAGAGTTAAAAGCAGGCCTAGTGACCTCCTCCCACCCCCCACCCCTTGAATCTAGCCAAATCCTTCAGACATGCTGAAGGACATACTGGCCCTGCTGAAGAAGAGGCAGCTCCCTACAGAACTGGAAGGAGCCAAGAGCCACAACTATATTATTTATATTAGTAGTAGTAGAAGTATTACTATTGAGGTAGCACTAGCTCACAAACCCAATTTACCCCCTCTCCACGCTTGTGATCAATATGTAAAAATGTGCTATTGGCCCTTGTATCATGCAATGTAAAACTTAAACAACTGAAGTGTAAGGATTCCATCAGCCCTGCAGAGATGTCTTAAATTTTGTTAGTCATATGTAGAATTTAAAATTTTTTTATGCTATTTTTTTTACTACCTTGGTGTTATCACTGTATTATAAAGTCATGCCTTATCTAGAGATGAATTAAATTCTAAATATGTGTAATTTTGAAGGTTTAAGTTATCATTCTTGTGATACTGAAGCTAATTTTTGAAAGTGCTTCCTCACTGCCAGTCCTTAGGCCAAGCTTTCATGCAAGATCTTATTGGACATTTGTGCAAATCCTAGACAAAGGATACCTCACTTATCTCCTTCTTTAGAAAATGAAGGCACTGAATTTTAGAATAAGTAGATGGTCTACCAAGGTCACAAACCTCCCAACTTGAAGAGCCATGCTAGTCTAACCAACACTAAAGCTTCTCCCTTGTATGCCAACCAGTTGTGACTCAGCCAGGCGGCAGGGGGAATGGCAGGCTTCCCAGCCCCAGGCAGGATCTGTACTCTCGCTCCTTGGGCTCTCTCTGGCATTCTCTCATGGTTTTGCCCAGAGTCTTGTGGTCTCTGTAGGTGCTGTTCCCCTTCTCTGTGTCATGCTACCCTTACAACCTCAGCCTCCAGGACAGGTGTGCCCACATACACATGCCCACACCATGCTCCATGTGTCTACCCATGACTCAAGTGCCTCCTTCACTCAAGGCCTCAGGTGATAGCCACAGAGGCCAATGGCACAAAAGCCTGAGCATCACTTACACTACAAGAGTAATCTCCATGCTTTTTGTATAGTAGGGTTTATATTTTTATGTAGTCATGTTTCTCCACCATGGAGATAAAGTCTATCTTTAATAGGGAAAAAGGGGACCAGCAAACAATGAAAAACAGAGTAGATGGAAAGATGGAGAAGATCTAGCATGTCTTTCTCTGCTTCTCCCCCTCAATAACATTTTACCAACATTAGAATAAATCAAACTCCTCTATGTGGCTGATTGAACTCATGCTCTTTTTTGACTTTTGTGCTCTCCTATGCTCACTATGTTCAACTCACATCAACCTTTTACTGGCTTTTTAAAAAACATAATTTATTTAAAATTTTTGTTTTAGGGCGTTAGCACTGAGCATCTCCTCAGCTTGGCTTGATTTTACACAGAACCTCCCATGGTTGCACCTTCCTCTTGTGGAAACTAATTGGAAACAGACTCCATCTGGTCTCAGGACCATCTTGAGACTTGGAGGTGAAAAAGAAGCAGCCTAACTTGACAACCTGACATCACTCCTATCAGCTCCCTACAAAAGAACACACATTCACTGATAGTTCCTTATCTATGACTAGGAAAGAACAGCAACACCCTGTCCTGTTCTCTACTCTTTCCTAGTCAGGAAAGACACAGGCAGCATCTCTGAGTGTTGGCACCAACCCCCCACTCCATATTGCGGCAGTTTATTTGGCAACTTCTGACAATCAATCCAAAGTTTTGAAACCCATGACGGCTGCTTGTCATAGCACAGGATAAACGCTATGGCACACTATTGGACCAAAGTCATGATACCAAGTTTCTTGCTTTGGTCTTGATCTTAGGAACAAACTCTCAGAATCTTAATATTAGCAATAATGTTTACTGTAGAGTTTTATCATGTAGGCTTTATCAGGGTAAGGAAGTCTCCTTTTATTCATATTTTATTATGTTATTATTAATTAAAATTGAATTAAAGAACATTTTTTCCCCTGCTAATATTAAGATTATTCTTCGGTGTTTTTCTGTATGTGAGGTGAATTACAAAAAAAACAGATTTTCAAATGGCAAGCCATCCTTGCATTTCTGGAATAAACTCAAGTTGTTCATGATGAATAATTTTTCTATATGCTGTTGAGTTTTGGAGAAGATATTAGGAGAAGATATTTTGCAATATATTTTCTTAACTTTTCATAGTCTTAAAGAATACCCAACTCAACTTCCTTTAATAGGAATTATTACTGCTTTGAGAACAGCTATGTTTTTATATTGTGAAGATTTACCTTTGGAGGGACAGAGGAGAATGTGATATAAGTGAGATAGGTAAAGGTGCTTTTGGTATAGCTGAGGAAATTATTTTCCTTGACCTGAGGAATGATTATTTTTGCCTTATAACAATTCACTAAACTGTGCATTTGTTCTGACTGACTTTTTAGCATTTGTGCTTAATTTTTTTAAAAAGGAGCAAAAAAGTTATAATATTTACCACTTTCAAAAACTGTACTTTTTTATTGATGTAACACTGGTAAGTAACACTGTAAAATTTACCATTACAACCTATTTTACACATACAATTCTGTGATGTTAAGTACATTCATATTGTTAATCCATCCATCTCCAGAAATTTTTTATCACCCCAAACTCAAACTCTATACCTATAAAATAACATCTCCTCTTTTATAATGCCCAGTTCCTTTGTATCTGCCAGTTGTCTTTCTGTCATTTATGTAAAACATACAATATTTTAAAATATTATTTTAAAAGCTAACCTATTCTGTATAGGAATAAAATAATAAATTAATAGCAAAATACGTTTATCCTTACAGGTTGTTATTGATTGTGCTTTCTATGGATTTTGCTTATTAAATCTGTGAGGTAGCTTTATGAAAGAAGCAAATTCAGAAAAGTTTGACAAAATAAATCACAAGTGCCTTCTCACGTCACACAGGGCTCCTAAGTAAACTGAAGGCAAATTTCAGAACCAGGAGCTACTGAACCACTTAAGTTTTTGTTATTGATTTCCTAATTGGAAATAGAAGTTTGTAAGAGCTTTAAGGGTCTTATAAGGCATGGGTTTGGGGTTTTCTTTCTGATGCAACTGAAAAAAATTCTATAATATTTAAAATTATTTTCTCTCCTGAAGTAACACTCAAAATAGTTTTGATTGATTATAACACATGCATTTAAAAATGGGCTAAAATCAATTACAACTTCACATTTGATTTAGACAAAACCCAGCAAATGGGGATAACTCCAACAGATGCATTAGCGGCATCACTTTCATTTGCTGTCTCTGAACTAATTGAGTAGACAGATTTTTTTGTTGTTGTAGCAAACAGATATTGATAAAACATCTTTAGTTAGCCCATAACCCATTAAATTGATGATGATCTATGTTTGGCAAAGCCACACATTTAAACTCTTGACTTTTAAGATCTTGTAAGTCTTAAATATTTCTTAACTTTAGATCCAAAACACTTAAATTATATATGACTCAGGCATACTTGAAGAGATTGGTAAATAGTTTGGGATGCTTTCAATTTTCTGTTCTCCTATTAAATTAACTTTGGAAATGTTCCCGTCTACTCACAAAGTTGGAGTAGATTTTGTGTGCTCTAGAGCAGGGCACAGACTCCAAAAACCAGTCAGTTTTGTGCCCATGTTATAGGAACACGTGCTAAGTATTTGTAACAAGATAAAGGAATGGAGATTGGAGACAGAGAAAGGTGATCAAGTAAGTGAAGGAAAATGGGGAAACAAGAAAGCAGGGCCTAATTAAAATATTTATAGACTAGGAGACCATGTTATACTTATAGAGAGATTTACTAGTCTGAATCTGGAATTAAAAAAAAATAAACATGGCTATGTGCCATGGATACATACTAGTCTGAATAATTTGCCTATTTTACTCATGACTTCCTGTTCCAGAGTATTGATTGTTACCTTATTAAATATATTTTTATGGTTATTAATAATGATAGTGATGATGATTATAATGAGGAAACCAGGTACAGGAGAAAAGGTAACATAGGAAAAAAGAAGGGCATGAATCAAAGTGAGGGCAGAAATCTACCAACAGGCAGTCAGTCAATCCTGCCCCTGGGCTAATCTCCCATTGAACACATAGCAGTTTTGCAAATACTCTTGGCTTTTTTATTTAAAGAGAACAACTCTCATTTTAACTGTAAAATCTTCACTTGCAGTGAATTTATTAGTGAACAAGAAGTAGATTTGCCAGTGAAGAAGTCTAGAAAAGGGAAACTTCTGTACTATTGGTAGGGACATGAATTGGTATAATCACTGTGGAAGAGAGTATGGAGATTTCTGTAAAAAAATAAAGATGGAACTATCCTAAGCTCCAGCCATTCTACTTTGTGACATATGTCCAAAGGAAATGAAATCACTATTTTGAAAGGATAGCAATACTCCGATGTCATTGCAGGATTATTTACAATAGCCAAGGAATGGGGACAACCTAATTGTTTATAAACAGATGAATGGGCCAAGGAAATGTGACTTAACAATGGGGATATACTTTCTGAGAAATGCAATGTTGTGCGACTCCATCACCATGTGGAGGTCATAGAAAGTTACTTCCGTAGAGAGTTTAGGCTACTACAACCTAGGTTGTATGGCATAACTTACTGGAACCATGATGGATAGGAAGCCAGTCATTCACGGAAGCATCATTAATGACCTCAGACTGTGTACAATTACAATGGTATATTATTCCACATTAAACAAGGAGAAAATGCTGCCGCTTGCAAGAGCGTGGATGAATCTGCAGGGCACTGTACTAAAGTAAACAAGCCAGACAGAGATACTGTGTAGCGTCCCTTACATGTGGACTCTTAAACAAAGTTCAACTCAGAGACAGGAAGAAGAAAAGTGATTGCCAGAGTTGGGTTTGGGGAAATAGGGAATTTTGTCAAAGGGCATAAAATGTCAGTTATAAGATGAATGGAGTGTGAGGCACTAATGATGATGACAGTTGATAACATTGTGTTGTGTAATTGAAATTTACTAAGAATTAGAACTTAAATGTAGTCACAAAAAGGGGGAAATAAATGTGTGATATGATGGATATGTTAATTAAATGGGGGGATCTTTTCACAGCATGGACTTCTAGCAAATCATCACATTGCAAGCTTTAAATAATTTACAATTATATTTGTCAATTACATATTTTAAAAACTGAAAAAAAATGTAACAGTAGGTGTGCAGAGTTTTAATCAACCAAATGCAAAACATTCTTTGGTATTTAAGTAGTCAAGATAATAGTACTCAATAAGATAACAGCCCACTAAGTTTTCCAAATGATTGGTTCATTCTTTAAAAGAAAACTTCCCCTATATCCTAGAAAGTGCAAAGTTGTGCCAAAGTTGTAAGGAGAAGAGAGAAAAATGTTGTTTCGTGTAATTCAGCAAGTACCTATTAGGACCTCTTTGGATTTACCTTGAGGCAAATATTTAATAAAGGTGGCTCAGACAGGGAGTTTCAGACACAGAACCATCCCAGAAATCACAGGCCAGGAGAATCTGTCCCCACTCCTGATGCCCGGTATAACACCCCTGAGGCACAGACTAAGCTGTTATATATTACCCTTTTGCTAGGATCACTAGACAACTTTCACCTAAACCACAAGAGAACAACATTGGTAAGTGAATTCAAAATTGGCACTGAGTTTGGCACAACAAGGAGACATAGGTGAATTCCTGTATTACTTAGACTAAACTTCTATTTCCTTGTCTAATAAAATTACTAGATAATTACTATTCTCATTCCCCAAAGAGCTGATTTTGCGCAACAGAATGTTTTGAGCAAAGCAATGCTTAACTTGCCTTTTACACATTGCAAAGGTGTAATGTAAACTCAGAGGGGGCTAGTGAGGGGGTGAGTGACTTGTACTTCCTGGGTCTCCCGAGGTACAAAAAATTCAATCCCTCCGGAGCAGGGATCGAACTGGCACTGAAGCAGCTGTGACCAGCTTGCAGTGCTGCATCCTTACCCGTTGGGCCACCAAAAAGGGCCAGGTCCTGTATTTAAAAGGAGATGGAGGAGCGTGGTCTTCCTGGACCAACTCAAACACACTGATGGGCTCTTTTAGCCCTGAGGTCCTAAGTTCTACTAGGTGGATTCGTTTTTCTTTCCTCCATTTTCTATTATGCTAAGTTGATAGCGTGAGATGCCCAGAGAAAGAACCTCTGTCTAGGTGGGAGACTGAAAGAAGATGGCAGTGCTGGGAAAGTGGTAAAGTGGTGAGAAAGACACCCCAAGGGGCTGAGAAAAGAAGAAAGCAAGCTCAGTGTGTGGAGAGTGGATGAGGAACTAGTTTAAATTCAAATTCTCTACTTTACCTAACCCCTTGCCACTTGGATAAGAGAACATTTAGTCAGAGGATTCTAGAATCTACATTTTATTTTATTTTTGGAAATACAAATCAAGTTTGTAATATTCGTAAGTGATATAAAAAAATGAGGTCACTGGTTTACAACACTGTTACTTTCAGGAGAACAGCTTCATAATTCTTCAAATGTATTGTACCACATCACACTGCCACCAAAGTTCTCATTACCCTTCACTACCATCCACCCCCATCCAGTCTAACCCCTCTATCTGTTTATCCTACCTCTCTCCTTAACCTCCACTAGCCATTGTTCTATTGTCAGAATATGTAGGATTATTTTTGCTTCACTTATTTATTTGCTTTGTTTCTTGTCTAGTCCACATGGTATTCATCTTTCGCTTTCAGACTTGTTGTTCTTAGCAAAACACATCAACTTCCATCCTTGTCAATGTAAACAAAAGATTTCAGAATGTTCTTTTATACCTGGGGAGTGTTCCCTTGTGTATGTATACCCTATGTTTTTCCTCTCACCTGTTGCTAGACACTTGGTGGTTTTTCCATACCTTGGTTACTGTGAATAGTGCTGCAATGAACACAGGGGTGCATATGTCTTTTCAAGTTAGTGTTTTCATATTATTTGGGTAAATACCCAGAAGTGGGACTGCTGGATCATATAGTAGTTCCATTTTTAATTCTCTGAAGGAAACTCTATACTGTTTTTCCATTGAGACTGGACCATTTTACATTTCTACCAGCAGCGTATTTTAGGACTTCTTTTTCCCCATGGCCTTGCCAGCATTTTTGTTTCTTATCTTTTTGATATAAATAGCTAATTTTCAACAAAGGAGCCAAGAGAATACAAATGAGAAAAGACAAGCTCTTCAACAAGCAGTTTTGGGGAAAATGGACAGTCATAAGCAAAAGAAGAAAACTAAACCATTATCTTGTACCACACACAAAAAAATAATTCAAAATGGATTAAAAACTTGATGTAAGATCTAAAGACATAAAATACACAGAAAAAAACACAGGCAATAAGTTTATCAAAAATCAATTTTAGAAATGTTTTAGGGGACTTCTCCAATGGGTAGGGATATAAAGGGGAAAATGAACAAATAGGATGACATTAAACTAAAGTTTCTGTACAGCAAAAGAAACTGCTACAAACATGAAAGGCAACATACTGATTGGGAGAAGATATTTGTGAGCCACCATCTGAGAAAGGACTATTCACCAAATCATATAAAGAACTCAAACAACTGAAAAGAAAAAAAGCTAACCAGACACTTTTTTTTTTTTTAAAGCAGCAGGTCATAGATACATGTAGTCAAAGGAGACAAACAGATGACCTTCAAAACAGATGACCTAAAGGCAGATCATAAATTGTTCATCATCACGTACAAGGGAAATGTAGATCAAAATCACAGTGAGATGTCATCCCACACCTGTGAGAATCTACATTTTAAAAAGGCATCCAGATCAACCGTGACAGTTAGTCTTTTATGTTTACCTCTCATGTAAGTACCAAGCACCTGCGTTTTGCGCTCCCTGATCTTCCAGATGATGTGTGTTCAGATACTGTCTCCCGCGGAGGCCAGGACCCTTGTCCGGAGTGATGACCGTTGGTCACCCTAAGTCCTTGCCCTGGCTGTGCCGTCCAACTACTGCCAATTGTTCTGGGTTTGGTAATGTGAGGTTGTGAAGTGTGGCCTTAGCAACTTGATTTGAGGAACATAGCCACCCCTCTCCCCAAGGTTAACTACCCTGTTCACAATAAAGTGAATTTAGAACTAAAAGAGGAGAGAGGCTTTGGTGCAGTGTGGAGCCAGGTTGGCATGCCGGAGACCCTCTGCCCCAAATGGTTCAAACTACAAATGAGAGATGAAGTTTCCTGGAGAGTGTGAGAACTCCACAACACACTTTTTGTCAGGGTACACACAGTTCTTGTGTTGAATCACTGCTTCTTTTCTTTCTTCCACCTTTTGGTGGTAGTTTTCACTACTTGTGTTTTGAAAGTACGTGAAGATGCTCCTCAACTATCCAGGAAAACAATATGCACTTATTAGTGCAAGTTCCCTTGGTGGATTTGGTGTGGATTTAGAAGGATTTTGTTCTTGGTGCTGGGATTGCAGAGTGGCACTGCTTTCTAGCACATTTGCTAGATTTGTCTTTGATGTCAGTGCCTTGTGGGACAGGTCTCCTAAGGTGCTCAGAATAGGTCTTCTCCAGAGATGTTACTTTGCATGTGGATTATTTCAAGTTGAGGTCAATTGATACCCTGCTGGAACATGAGAAACTTTTTTTGCCATTCCCTTAACTACCTAGAAGCATGAAAATTGGGGTATTTCCTAGATTTGTGTCATTTCTAGAAATAATCAATCCATGAAAACTATACATCTACATGGCAACAAACATCTAATTGTGGAATCTCTGGTCTTCTTCACATGCATCACCTTCTCCTCAACATGTAAGTTCCCCTTCTTTCTCCTTGAAACCCAAGGCCCTATTTCAGAATATTTATACCCTTCTTTTGCCCACTGACTTCAGAACCTGTACCCATGTAGATTCTCCATATATATATTTATTCATTTATAGATAATTAAATATATAACTATATTATACATAATTAAATATATAATTATATAATTATATTTGTTCTTTTATTCCCTCTACTTAGCTATCTAATGTTGATTGCTTGACCAGCCTGTGAAAAACCAGAGGACTGGTGGAAATTTCCACTTGGCCGCTACAGTCTGGGAAGATGGTGATCAGGTTGGGCCAAGTACATCCCATGTTAGGATGAGTTTTCCCTTGACATACAACTGCCTGCCTCCCAGACTGTGTATGGTGCAAGCAGGGATGCTCTTGTTCTTCTGGCATGAACTTCCCTTTCTTACTGTGATCTGCCAGAAGGTTCAGAGCAATGTAGCAAGGAGCACTTGTTGTCTTGAGATCCTGTCACACATCTTCTGCTGATGGCACTAAAGGGGGTGGAGATGGGGGTGCTGGTGATTTCAGATGTTCTTATTGGCAATTTAGTTAAACCTGCTGTGTGGTGCTGTCTCCAGGCAGGAAGATGAATGCACATTTTAGTGATTGAATCAGTTGGCATTTGAAAAGGAGAAGCAAGAGAGAGACACCTTCCTGGGATCTTTGACAGGTGAAAAATGACCCAGAAAGGCCACTAGTTAAATAATCTACTTGGCTGGCATGTGGTACTAAAACCCATCTCATATATGGGGAGTTGCTTACAATTTCTGCTAAAGAGCCTGCCCATTTCATAAGTGCACTGAAGAGAATGTTTGAACTTTACTGTCCAGTTATCTTTTACCCTACTTTTTTTTTCTTATCAACTCTCCATCTGTAATGCTACAAATATACAGTTGTGGCAAAATATCCACAAATTATTTATACTTGATATTTAAATATAGTTTTGCATTGATGTGTAAAATTGGGTGTGTTTCGTGCTTTGAGATTTTGTGTTTCACAAAGTAAGGAAACCCCTCTGGATGAATCTCCCTTTGCAAGGTTTGGAATCCTGTCCAGTTCTCCCCCCTGCACCTTTTAGAGACTCTTATCTATAATCCATGATGTATTGGGATTCAACTTCATCAACTCTTAGACATTTTGGCTAGGTGCAGAGATAAAGTTAAGGTTTCCATTTCTACATTTTTCTTTTGGCAAAATGAATGGGAGTTGCAAATGTTATAAGGAAGCACAGTGGGTGAGCATGTGTGCATAGCAGTCCTGGTGCTGCAGAAAGGGAGTAGGATGTGGATTTGAGTCCCAGCTCTGCTACTTAATAATATAACTTCAAGCAGGTCATTTAGTCTCTCAAAGTTCTAGACTATTATTACTGGGAACGGGAGAAAGGTTAAGTGAGATGGAAGATATGAAAGCATCCAGTAAACGGTGCTATGGTCTTCTGTATTTCAGTTTAAGGCTTTCACACCAGTAAGTATCCCACATGTCTACATGTTAACAAAGCAGGTATCTTAGGTAGAGAAGACAATATTTTTCATAGCAATGGAGTGTGTGATTTTCTATATTTAAACAGAAAGGCTATAGCCTGCCTCAAATAATTATGATTAACTTTCAGCAGATGTAGCTTCTCCTCAAATGGCAATAGTGTGAAAAGAGGTATGAGAACAGGTTTTCTTTTATCCTCTATTTTCATTTTCTTGCATTGCTAATTTTTGGACAGTGTTTGATTTCTCCCCTCAGGTTTAGTCCTCTTAGTTCTCCCACCACCTGGGATCCATCACCTGTGCTTGCCTTTCCCCTCTGGGACTCCTTTCCTTCCCCTTCCCTGCTGTATACTCAGATCTGTGATCAGCTTGCAAGTTTTATCTTTTTTTCTGACCCTTTTTTAAGTTTCTCTATATTCCACATATAAGTGGAACCATCTGATATTTATCTTGTTCCTTCTGACTTTTTTTATTTTATAACAGTTAATTTTTACATCATTTTGTACATTTCCTTCTGACTTTTTTTTTTAAGATTTATTTACTTATGCATACAGAACTGGGGTACAGGCCAGAGGTGCAGGGACAGTGAGAGGATTCACCAGAGATAGAGCGGAGAGCAGAACAGGCAGACTGTCGAAGTACACTGCTGAGGGGAGCAGTAGAAGGGGCAAGAGAGGTCTGCTGGGCCATGTGGGTCACCTCCGGGGCAGGCAGGGATTGAACTCATGCGGAAGTGGCTTTAGCTTCTCAGTGCTGTGCTTTAGCCTGCTGCACCACCAGGGATGGCCAACCTTCTGACTTTTTTCACTGATCATAATCTCTTCCAGCTCCATCCATTTACTGCAAATTGCATGAGTTTATCTTTTTTGATCACTGAGTAGTATTCCATTGTGCATATATACCACATTCTCTTGATGCATTTATCTGCAGGACAGATTATCTTATGCTGAAATCAAGAGGCCCCCGAATATAAATTCCAGGCCTGCAGAGTCATACTTAACTACTACCACAGCCAAGGTGTCCAGTTTTGTCCTTTTCTTTTCTTTCTCTCCTGCTAGGTGATTTCATTCAGGCCCATGATGTTCAACACCTTCTATATGCTCAAAGTTATAGATCTAAATCAGAACATTCCCTGAGCTCTAAACATATATCCAATCAAAATTTTAAAGATATCACTTGGTTATCTCATAGACATTAGCAAATTAACATAGCTTATTTAATATCCTCTCAAACCTTTTTTTCACCAAGTCTTATTTACTTCGGCTGATGGCAGAACCAATGGCTCAGGCCAAAATCATAGGAATCATGCAAAATGAATCCACAGGATTCAAAGGCCAGTGCTACTGCTTGTTGGCTCTGTGACTGTTAATGAACTAGCGAATCTTCTGTGTCCCGGTTTCCTTATTTCTAAAATAGGGACAATGGAGTGCTTAATCTATTATTTTTTGTTGAAAATTAAATCAGCACTGTAAGTTCTGTTTGGTTTGCTATTTTTATTTCCTTACACCTCATCTAAATTTCATTAGTAAATATTGTCAGCTCTACTTCTTAAGGATTCCTTCAGTCAGATTGACTTCTCACCACCGTAATATCACAACCCCAGTCCAGACCATCACGCTAGCTGTAGAACTGCTGGGCTTTGCCTAACTTGCCGTAATAGCCCCTTCCCCCGACCTTGTCTTCAATTTTCTCTGCTACTGTCCACCCTGTTCAGAGCAGCTGATCCAGGTGCCTGACCTACAAGGCTCCCTTGTCCTCCTGTTTCTTTCCCAGCTTCATGGCTGTACTCTGCCTCATTCAGGATGGTCCATCATGACTGTGACCACTATTGCTCTTGCATAGTTGACTTCTCAACTTTAATGGCCCCTCTTCCAACAGGCCCCTCTCATCTCTATAGCCATGAGGTCTCCTCTGCCACTCCCGGCCTGTCCAGTCCTCTTATTTTACTCAAAGCAATCAACAGGGTGTGACGGGACTACATTCATGGACAAGTGTATGTCTTCTTGTTCATCTCTTCTCATGAAATGTCATGTTAATTGTGGGGGGCCCACTTTGTTAACTTTTAGACAGTGGAAACTTCCAACTGGAAAAAAAAAAACAGAATTAGATTTATTAAAGAGAGATTTTATTTGAAAGGAGTTGCTGGGGAGAAAGGGGTGGTTGCATAAGGGAGGAGGAACATTGCAACAAGAAGAAATCTAAGGCCCTGATACTGTTGACTTTTCCCTGAAACTCTAAAGGCCAAGGAAGAGTAAAGGCTAAGAAATTCCCTTCCTTTGTTTTCTGAGAAATGGTTTACCTGCCAAAGACCTCCTTGCCTCACTTGTTTAGCTATAGCAAGGCCATACACAAACCCTGCATATTCTCATTTTTAGCTTCATAAATGATTCACTGGAATGCTTTCCTTCTCTGATCCACCGGAATAAAATGCTTGTGAACCTAGCTCTGTTCCTCCCAGGCCACAGACCTTCGGAGTACTGTTAGCCCGAGTCAGCAGGGAAATGAGGATGTAACAGGTGGTTCCCAGGAACGGGGCAGTGTCAGGTTCTCTGCCCCACCCAGAGAGAGAGTGGAGCTGAGCAGACAAGAGAGGAATCTGGAGAAGAGTCTGAGGAAGAAGGAAGCAGGATGGAGAGCCAGGAGGAGACCTGAGGGTGCCACATGGAGCAGAGAGACATATGAAGAAACTGCTTCGTGGCCCTGGACTGTTTGAGACAGATGTGGATGAGAGACATGTGTGGAGGCTGACAGTGTTTATATTGATTTTGATTGTGCTCTTTTCCTCCCAGACTTGTCTGGCCATGTCTGACCCTTTCCTAAGGGTCCCGGCCAGGAGGTGCTTTGGACTTGTGGTGGGCTTTTAGGCCTTGCTTTGGGCCAATCCCTTTGGGTGGCTTTTTATCCACTAGGGGATGGGTAACTTTGGGTGTTTGACTTAGAAAATATATTCTTTGTCTTTTCTGTATTACACACTCATTATATTAAATTCCTTTCCATTAAAGCTGTT
Organism: Condylura cristata; assembly: GCF_000260355.1. Lineage (NCBI taxonomy): Eukaryota > Metazoa > Chordata > Mammalia > Eulipotyphla > Talpidae > Condylura > Condylura cristata. The sequence continues at coordinate 52,467,721 of NW_004567110.1, read as the reverse complement.
TTGTCTTGTCTTGATGCAGCGGATGGCAGAACCTATTTATAGCACACAGGTTTGAGGGTTTGCTGGTGCCCCTCTCCCTGCCCTGTAACAAGGACAGGACACCTGCAAGGAAAAACAGCCTCTGAGCTACTGCACACATGGTCCTGTCTAACATTTTCACTCCTTTCTATATAAATCAGACCCCTTTCGCTGACCCCCTGAGCAGCTTACAGATCTAAGGACTCAGGTTTCTTCCTGTTGCAATGTTCCTCCTCTCCTATGCAATCATCCCTTTCTCCCCAACAACTCCTTTCAAACAAAATCCCCCTTTAATAAATCTAGATCTGTTTTGTTTTTTTCTGGTTGGCAGTTTCCAGTGTCTAAAATGTACCTGGCACAAAATAAATGCATAATGGATATTTGTCAAGAAGTAAAAAGAAATCTCTGTTTGGGATTCTAGACAAAATACTGTGGCTATAGAATGGCCACTGTACAAATGGCAAATCCCAGTGCCCATTGCTGAAAACCCACTGTGGAGAGCACATGGGCAGATTCACTCTGAGCTGACTTCTGGGCACAGAAATAGAACTTTAGGATAGGCAAGCTTCAGTCTAGGTGACAGAAGGCAGGGGTGGAAAGACCATGGCTCCTTAACTCATTTTATTCTTACTCACTTTCAGATCAAATGCATGGTTGTGAGATTCAGACCCCTTATGCCTCATCCAATCCTTCATTCATACACCTGGGTGGTATGATGAATAGAGAGGAAAGTGCTGTGAGGGTGTGTCTTTCTATCTGCGGGAGGCTAAATATTCATGTAATCAAAGGGTATTATTAAAAATAAAATCTTCCATTTCTCCAGCATGTTTTGGCTTCTCATAAACATTGTATCTAATTGTGTGTTGTATTTCTAGTTGTATTTAAATTAAAAAAAACCAACAGAAACAAAATAGCATCAAATAAAATAAGCCAAACCATAAATATACCCTCTCCATCACACACACACACACACACACACACACACCCTTTAAAATTTTTGTTGTTTTAGGTCATGCTTAGTCACTCATTGTTTCCCATCAAGTATAAGCTGACTACAGTTTTATTGAAAAAATGGTATTTATCCTTGAAAGATAAAACAACTGCTATATTATCTATATACTTTGTAAACAGCTGTGATAAAAAAAATAACTTTCCATACCCATTTAATTTTTTCTCTTCTTGTGACTAATCTAAGCATCACTCTCAACTGCAAATATATTAAATGATAATCATGACTGAAGTACATAGAGCTAATTTGGGTTTATTGCCTTTTTTATGTATAACAAATATGAGCTTTCCAAGTTAGTATAATTATGTTTCAAGACCCATAAAATAGGCTTCGTTTTAATGTAACTATATTGTCATTTTGAGTTAATTTATTTAAGAAAATTCTGTGCGCTGCTATTTGAGGATCTATTTGAGTGCTGGGCAAGAAAAAGGCCATTAATTAACTCTTTGTTAATGGATTGATCAGGGAAGGAGATTGCCATTCATGGGCCCTCCTGGTTACTCAGCATAATAGAAAAGTCCCAATACCAGCTGTTTGGTGATTGGAGACTCATTTTGACCTTGTAAGAATTAGGACTGACTAATTATTCTTGATAAAAAATCTTAATTTTTAAAAATGTTTCACAAGTTGTCAGATAATCAATGGTAATTTATTGCATATTTTCATTGTCCAGCTCTGTGCTAGGAGCCAGAGTGATTTAAAAGGATATAATATTCTTTCTTTCAAAGCTGTTTTAGGCAATCTATTTTGTTGCCATTTTCTTGGGTTAAACATTCTTTGACTTTTTTCTCTTGTTTTACTGCTAGATGTACTCACTTATTCCAGTTGAAGTTAGCTTTATTTCCCTGAGTTTAAATCTTCCTGACAGTTATGGATAATGCATTTCTCTCCCTCCATTAAATCACTTAATCAAGGACACATTTAATTCTTTTAAATTTCTCTCTGTTGCTTTCTTTTTCTCCTCCATCTTAACCAAATTTTGATTAGCAACCTCATTATTATTTGTACCTGGGTATCTTTTAACATGAACCAAATTTGAGATGTTATCATCATAGCAGGAAAATTGCTACTTCCCTCTTTCATTACTTTGTAATTGATTTTTAGGTCCTGAGAATTTATCTCTGTTTTGAAGATACATCATGGCAAAGGAGCTCACAATCTCTCTTTTTTTAATGTGTCAGTGGTTAAAATTGACTCTCTCCAGATGAAATTGCTTAAAATCTGGTGCAACTTTCTTCAAATGATTAACACTTGTAGTCTCTTACATCCCCATCATTCATATTGTAGACTTTGTTCACATCTCCTAGTACAAATAGGGCTGTCAGACAGCTTTAAAGACTGCAGTCATTGAGTAATACATAGAGTGCAACCAAATAAGTAATTTATGGAAGAGCTCGCTGGTGGTGCAAAGAATTAATGAAGTTTTCAATGGTGCTCCATTTACAATCAGAGACTAGCTCAGAGGCTGAGAGATTTTGATTTGAAATGAAAGAAACAAAGACTACAGGACAGTAATAAGCAGTTAAAAAGAGAACTGTTATCCATCCCAGACTGTTTTTAATTCTTTCATTTTGATTTTGAATGCCTGTAGGAAACATAAACTGAAATTTCATCCATCATTATTACCTTCCTGACCCCTGAGCCCATTCAGTCACTTATATTATCTGGTTGGTTCCTCAATGCCTTTCACTCAGTGACCTAGTTTTTACAGATAAGAAAATGAGAAAACTGAGGTAAGTGATTTGTTCCAGATAAGTGATGAACAATGTGTGTCACTTTTGGTTTACTTGAAAAATACACAGATTCCCCTTGTAGAGTCTTTCATGCATGGTTCTGAGAGGTTAGTCAGAACCAATAAAAACCTAGGTTGTTAATATAACATTTCATACATTTCTGAAATCATGAAAGTATTTTAATAAAAGGAATTACAAGAAGGAAGCTCAGTTCAGGAGGTTGAGCTAGTCGACCAAACTGACATTGAATGTAGGGTTTTGAATTATGATTTCAACCCTCCTTCCACCAAAGCTAGATTTATTGCTGATTTTGCACAATTAAAGAAACAGTCATTAAAAAATGATTAAATTATGGCATTTCATTCTATAATCTTAAAGTCAAAGCTAAACCTATAGGAGGTATTTGTCTAAAAATGCCATTGACACATCTTCAAACAGCTAGCAACAACAAATGTTGGCAAGGATGTAGAGAAAAAGGAACTCCCCTGCACTGCTGGTGGGAATGTAAACTAGTACAACCACTATGGAAAACTATTTGGAGGTTCCTCAAACTGCTAAACATTGAGTTTCCCTATGACCCAGCAATCCCACTCCCAAGTATCTACCCAAAAGACACAAAAACACTGATTGAAAAAGATAACTGCACCCCCATGTTTATTGCTGCTTTATTCACAATTGGAAAGACATGGAAACAGCCCAAATGCCCCAAAATGGATGACTGGATTAAAAAGATGTGGTACATATACACATTGGGTATGTGTATATATATCCAGTATATATACACATATTTATGTTGCTTTTG
>NW_004567110.1:52412948-52463194 GCF_000260355.1 Condylura cristata | reverse complement strand
CACACATATATATGTATATATATACATATACATATATATGTGTGTATATATACATACACATAAAGGAACAAAGAAAGGTTTAGTTTAGGGAACTGTGGACTGCTTGCACATTCTAAGTCAGATCTAAATACTTCATTAAGAGAACAATGCTTCTTGTGGTTCTAAAGTCTTTGGAATAAGCCATCAGCAATCAGGAAAGGTACTTGTGAAATGTAGGATAAAATTCAGACTGGTAATTAAAAATATTGTTCCCCATCATTCTTGGTTCAACCAGTACCATCAGTAAGCACTCACACTTGCATACATCTATTTCCAGTCTCTTCTTTCCTCTTTCTAAGTCACCATTTGATCAATGAACTTCAAATGCCTTTACCTTCTCTTTATTTTCTCCTTTCTTCTCTTTTCCAGGGTGATCCCAAACAGTCTCAGCAGGAGATTTATATGAGCTGGTAGGATTGCTAGAGAAACATTTGCATTTGTGCACCAATATGTTGTCTCTCTGGCAATATTCTCTTATTTGTTTTAGGTCATAATTAAACTAGACTCTTAGTTTCTATTCCTCCTGTGTGCCCAACATTATTTCTTCATGCTTACATCTTGCTTTTATTGGATTGTACAATAATTTGCTCACATATTCAGTTCTCTTATTTGATTTTATGCATCTCAAGGACAAGGGATTATGTCTTAATCAGTTTTCTGTTCTGAGCACCTAACATACCATGTGTGATATTATGAAAGGAAAAAAAATGAATGAATAAATCATACAAGATAATAGATGTCTATGAAAGACCTGCTTTTTATAAATGTCAAAGTTTAGAAAAAAGACAAAATGGTTGAGTTAATAGAATTATGAAGGCCAATTTTTATAGATGATGCATCCAGGAAAGGAAATTGACTTCAATCCAATGTCCCCAGTCCCCAGTAGATCAGAGGCAGAGTAGCTACCATTGACATCTGATGTTCTCTGTTGCTTATCAAGTCCTCTCCTTCGTCTCCTGATGTTTTGTTCCTTGCCCTTGGCCACCTCTTGGATACTTGGATGAGCTGTGGCTACACTGAGCTATCCCCTGATCCTCCTTTTTCAATTCCACCATGGCAGACCACATTCCTCTTTGTAACTTATTACTTTGTATATGTTGATATAGGACCACCTGTGTTCTAGGCATTTCTAAATACCAACGCTACCCTCAGAGCTGATAATGAAACTTTCTGCTGTGGTCTTGTGCATACTGTCTCCATAGGACAAGCAACTCACAGGTGCCTGGAGAAGTGCTCATCAGAGTCCACGCCACTTTTCATGTTCTACATACCCAGCACACAAGAATCTACTCCCTGACTGGTTCCTAAACCTGTATCTGGGCTTATGTGTAGCTATACAAAGAAAGCACCTTTATTTCCTGAGAATGCCTTCACTGGTGATTGGAGGCAAGTTTGGATGAGCTTCACTGTATGGAATATTTCATGTAGATGTTTCTCATGTTGCAGAACAGAGACGGGGTGACTGCAGAATAGGAGAGTCTGTGGCTGGGGTGGGAGAGGCTTCTTTTTTACTGTATCACCTACAAATGCCAGAGTCTGATAATTTCTTTACACATACCTCATTTGTTCTCTACAACAACTCCATATGGAGGAAATCAAGGTCTGATGGGGAACCAGAAAGAATAACTAAGGTCTCAAACTCTTTCATTCAACAAATACTTACTGAAAGAAGTACTGAGCAGTAACAGATGGTCTCCTTTTTACATCCACTAGACAAAATAACAAAGACAACTCAGTCAGCAATGACAGTATTCTGTCAGTGCACACTTCTTTTATTAGCATGAGCTGCAATGTTGATTTCTATTTACCAGGCTTGAGTCAGGAAATTTTTAAGTTCAACCCTCCCAATTATCAGTTCATCGCTTTCTGTATAGCTGCTGTATTTCTTGCCCAGACCACTTTTTTTTTGCACATCCTGGCTCTTCAAGCCCCCCTGGTCATTTCTGACATTCCACTCACAAAATATACAGATCTAAAAATCTCAAACTATAGGGAACTTGTCACGTGACTGGGTTTCCCATTTTAGTCCCTAAAACCCACAAAGATGTTCATGAATGTGAATCAAATAACTAAAAACCATGATGTTTTGAATATTCCTACTAATTCTTTTAGAGAAGTGTCTGTAAGTATTCTGTGGTAAACCCACATTCAACCTTGTCAGTACTATTAGAACAGAGCTGGTCCCGTGCAAAAGACAACTGGCAATGGACAGCCTCTGTATTTTTTAGATTTATTTATTTATGCATACAGAACTGAGGTACAGACCAGAGGTGCAGAAGCAGTGAGAAGATTCACCAGTGACAGAGTGGGGAGCAAAACAGGCCCACTGATGAAGCACACAGCTGACAGGAGCAGCGGGAGCCATGTGGGTCACCTCCAGGGCCAGGGATCGAACTCATGCTGAAGTGGATTTAGCTTCTTAGTGTTGTGTTTTAATTCACTGCGCCACCAGGGAGGGCCCAGACAGTTTCTTGTACTGCTGAAAGAAATTTACCTGGGAAGCCTCTATGCCATAGTGATTAAAGGGGTCAATCAAAGTTAATTGAAATACACACTGAGAATCTAAAGAGGTAAAGACACAGAGAGAGGTAATAGGCTTTAGGCATGAGTAACAGAAGCCATCAAGTAAAAAGGAAAGTGGGAAAGAAGCAGCTATAGATGCAACGGAGTAAAGGGAGAATTGAAGAGAGAACCTGATGATAAGTCCACAGGGACAACATTGAACATATAACATCTTTTAGTTTTCTAGAAGTCTACTTCTTCTGGGATTCAACAAGTATAGTTGAGGGGCATTCCTGGTGGTGCAAGAGGTGAAGTCTCAGCATTATCAACTATCGGCAGCCACTGCAGCACGTGTTTTATCCCTGGCCAGGGAGGTGACCCACATGGCACAGCAGACCTCTCCTGTCTCACCCGTTTCCCTTCTCAGCAGTGTATTTCAGTAGATCCACTTGTTCTGCTCTCCACCCTGTCTCTGGTGAATCCTCTCACTGTCCTCTCAACTCCCCATTTCTCTGGTCTACACTCCAGTTCTTATATGCATAAATATATTTTTTTTTAAAAATCCAAAAAGTCTAGTTGAATAGTCATTGAAAGTTTTCCCCTTGGGAGAGGAATAGGCTCTGATCTATTAAAATAAATAAAAAAAATTGAGGAAAAAAAAATGGAGACCAGTTTTGAAAATTCCCTGAGCAGACAAAATCAATTTGTTTATATAAACACAGTTTAATTTAGCTTATTTTGCAGGACTAACTTGACCTGGATTATTTCTGGTTTTAGAACATCATGAGAAAATCTTAAACTGTTTTCAAAATTTTGAAAATTTTAATCTTATAGCCAGTCACTAAGAAGAATGAGCAATCACTGCCACTATATATGCTGCTTTACAACAATATACCCTGAATTTCATTCCATGTTTTAATTTGAATGATTCCCTTTTGAAAACTGTCTTTATTTGTGTGTGAGCATAATACACTTTTACTAATTACTACTTTGGCAATTTATTGGTTTTACTTTGGTATTTCTGATCTTTTGACAATTCCCAAACATCCCAATAATTCTGGCAAGTACTTATCCTTTCTATGTTTCAATTCCCTGGTCAAATGGAGGCAATAAATGTCCTTCCTTCATTGGATTGCTCTGAGATTCAGTGACATACTGCTTGTATTTTCTACTATAAAAGCTTTAAAAACTTCACTACTTTCATTATTACTATTATTATAAACTATGTATACTTATGATAAGTCCTCATACGATGAAGCACATGAAGTGTGGATATTTTCTTTGCAATCTGAAAGACATTAACAGTTATTGTAACATAATATTGCTCAAAAATATACTTACATTTTTGAGAAATTTACAGGGAATTAGGTATGTCCTCAACTGCTTCTCCTTACTCTAACAAAGGGCAGACTTGCATGGGAAAACTTGAGATTCCTCCAAAATAATCTGCCCAGTAGTAAAAATGCTCCCATGTCAACTAGCACTGAACCCCCAGCATGAGAAATACAATTTTGTACTATTAAGACTCTGTAAGCTCAGGGTTTATTTATTATTTGAAACATTATCCTATAGTGTCCTGAAAGTTAAGTGCTATGTTAAAAAGTAAATTGTGTTGGGTAGGAAGCTGATAGTGAACTCAGGAAAGATAACAATAATATTAAGCAGTGGTAAGACCTTTGGTAAAACTGTCACCTGCAATAACTGAGGAGTATTATTGTACACGTAAATAATATTTCCACTAAAAAGTAGGTGAAAAAATGACATGTTACTAGTATGTCTTCGTGATTATTTGCTGCATTTTGCAAGATAGGATGAAAAAGAAGAAAGGAATGAAGGAAGGAACTAATTTTGTATGTAAAAATAAAAGGACATAGAGATTTTCAGAATCAAGACTTTGCTCTCCCCCACCAAAAAAAAAAAAAAAACCCAATAGGAATTTTCTAAAATTGGAGTAAATAGCCTGTTAGCCTTATAAAGTTGAAATAACCTGTGGACTGCTGACATCCTATGTTGAAAAATTGCATCTCCTAAGGAAATTGAGGTGTGCATGTTTCAAAATATTGTAAAAGATGCCACATTCTATTTGTAAACACTTGCTTGCATTTGTCTTATAGGGAAAGTTGGATTTATGTGATTCCATATTGATCTTAAACTTTTTATAGTAGCCCAGAGGAAATGGTTTTTATGGCCACCTTGCCCAGGACAGAGTAGAATACCATTATTTAGGAACATTCCAGCTTAACAATGCAACTAACTCTGAATGTCATTGCTTCAAACCAATAGAATGTGAGGTTTATCAACAGCATCTAGGTCTCAGCTGGGAAAAATACTGACCTTCACGAGACCAATTAAAGTATCCATGATTTGGGCTCCCTGATGTCTCTAAGAAAACTTGAAATGTCAATAAGCAGAAGTCATCTGGTATTGGTTAAGTCAGAGCAATCCAATTAATTCAGAGTATTGGTTTGTCCACCACTTTCCCTTGCCCATCTTTTTAGTATTCCAACCCACTTAATCTTTTGTGGTAATAACTCTGGAATTTATAAATGTTTAATTATGTGGTTGTGCTTTTCTTGAGTCCATATTGCCACTCAAAGAACTGGATGTCTGCTGTGACCCAAGTAAAACCGAAACTAAAATTGGAAACTCAAGTTCAACTGAGGGCATGTTTTCTAATTCCCATTTTCGATGTTGCCAAGGAGTACAGTGGAGAAAACAAGACACTCTCAAAGTCTGGCTCCAGAGGTCATGGAGAACAAAGGGACAGGGATCTTTTCCCAGAGAACAGAGTAAGGCTCTAATCAAAATTAACCTCATGGGCCAATCTCCAGGCAGGGAGGTGACCCACATGGCACAGCAGACCTCTCCTGACCCACCCACTGCTGCCCACAGCAGTATATTTCAGTGGATCTGTCTGGTCAGCTCCCCACTCTGTCTTTGGTGACTCCTCTTACCCCTCCCACCTCTGGCCTGTACCCCTGTTCTTTTATGCATAAATAAATAAATTTTAAAAAGAAATACCCTCTTACCTTCCTCCTTCCCTATCCACGCCTGCTGGGAAAGAGTTTTTGTCCCAACAGCCCAGTGTGATTTGAGAACTACTGAGCTAAATGATGGCCAAGTACCTTTCCATCCTTCCCTCTCAGAGTAGGAGCATTTATTGGAGTTATTCTGTCCTTTTAAGGGTTGCAGAACATTTGTAGCTTTTGTTCATACATCTCTGGAGCAATGGCATCAAATCTGAATGTGGTATAGTGACAAAACCAAGAAATAAAACTTAGAGATCTAGAACTTGAACCTGGATGTAGTGACTGAAGGAATGTTCCAAAATGAGTTGAATATGTCTATGTGTATTAAGAAGGGAGCGAAGAGGTTTCCAGACAACTACAAAAGTAGACTGTTGGTAATGAAGTTACCACAGGAATTTTAAACATTGACTGTTCACCAAATCACCCTCTGCTGGACCGTATTTCCTAGACTCTTAGCATATAGTGGTGGAGGCAATGCATGTGACTTAATTTAGCAGGTGAGTGGTGAGCAGAATGTTTTACTTCCAGGCTGAAGCACAAAGGGAAGTGTGAGTTCTCCATGCATTATCCTTCCCTGCTGTGATGATCTTTACCTGGTCCCTAGGTACGAAAAAGAACAGACTTCCACCTTCTCCATTACACCTTGTATAACAAGAAAGAAACCATTATTATCAGAAGCCACTGAGACTGCAGAGGCAATTTCTTCTTTCAACATTATATCACCTATCCTGACTCATTCAACCTGGAAATCTTCAGAATTGGCTTATATATTACATAACAGAAATAACAGTGACAATCTCTAATGGGGATATATTAAGTTGTACATTACAAAACTATGGGAAGAACAAAATAGCATTTTTACAATTTTACCTTATTCTTCATGTATTACCCCACTCCTTAAACACTGAAGCTAGGTAACTTCTCTAGAATTGTATTGCTTTGCTCTTGCAATGTCATCTTAATAACTCATAAATACTAAGATTTCTCTGCATGTTACCCATTCTATGAGGACTCTCAGCACCCTTTGTGGATATAACCTTTATCTGTTAATAATGAGCCCACAGATAGTACACTTACTCATCCAAACCTAGACCATAGTGAACCCAGTATTTCCAGAGTCCTTTAAAGTAGTCCTGAAATGAGTAACTGACCTCAGAAAGTCAGGCATAAGGTGAACCACCCATACTTTCAACCTGAAAATTGGTTGTTTATCTAAAAGGGGGTAGATGGAGGATTCCTGTGCACACATATGCAGCTGTAGTATGAGGAGCTGAAATGGAGGTTGAGCACAATGTGCAAAATATCAACACAACATCAATCAGGGTGAGTAAAGAAGAGAAAGTTAAATCTCAGCACTATCACACTTCTGCCTGAATTGGATCCCTGCCTGGGAGGTGACCTACATGGTGTGGCAGATCCCTTGTTTCGCTTACTGCTCCCCTTTAGCAGTGTATTCAGTAAATCCACCTGTTCTGCTCCCCAATCTGTCTCTGGTGAGTCATTTCACCCCTGGACCTCTGGCCTACACCCCAGTTCTTTGATGAAAAAATAAATTTTTAAAAAATGATAAGAAAAGAAGGCATCAGAGATGTCTTGTTCTACTTGTCAGGTCAAAGATTTGAGCAAAGACATCCTGACTCCAGGAAACAAAATGACAAATCCAACACAGTGAATACATAGGTACATAGGAAAGGGTAGTTGCTCTTATGTAAGAATCTTAAACAATATCTAAAAATAGGTGTTAACATAAATAGTACAAGGACAATAGCCATGAATGGAAAAGGAAGTGGTATGCTTTCACTGGGAAAAAATAATCCATCAATATATCAAGCATATCTGTTTTAAAAGTGACTTATTTTGAAATAAAACTAATCTTTTTACTATGATATTTGCAAGGAATTTTAAAACTATTTTTTCAAATGTGCAGAATATAAGACTGTATTCCAGTAGTCAGTAACATGACATGATCAAGCAGGAGTGTCTTAGATATTTGTCTTTTATAAAGTGGTGACAAAGAGAGTTAGAGTACATAGGGCTGACTGAGTGAGAGTGAGACAGAAAGAAAGAGAGAGAATTTTTTTTTCCTCTCTCATAAGTTAAAAAATACAGACAAATCCTGGTTAGGTTATCATTGGTGTTGTTCAAAATCATTATTGATAGTGAAGAAAAAAACAGGGTAAATGTCACCTGAGCAAAGGTATCTGAATTCATTTTACATTCTGAAAAAAAAAAAAGTTATTTATTTATTTATTTATAGAAGAACTGGAGAGTAGACCAGAGGCATAGGGGCAAGAAGACTCACGAGAGACAAAGTAGGGAGCAGAACAGGTGGATTTACTGAAATACACTGCTGAGGGGAGCATTAGGGAGATAGGAGAGGTCCTGTTGTGCCATGTAACTCCCTGGCTGGGGACTAAACTCATGTGGTAGGGGTGATACTGCTGAAACTTAACCCTTACTCTACCAGGGAGGCCCTAAAAAATAATTTGTAATCACAGGCTTCTTAATGAAACACTTAGGTATTGGTCTTGGTTTATATTTCTGTTAGTGGTTATGGAAAAGAAAAGGAGGAAGAGGAATAATTAATATCCACTTCTTACCAAAAAAAAAAAAAGTCTTCCAGTCTTTTAAAGAAATCAGGATCAAGAAGAAATGCAGAGAATTGGAGTAGAAATTAGTTGTAGAAATATTTTTTCCTTTAAATAATTCACATTTGATGGCTCTTTGCAAATTATGTTCATGAGTAGCTCTAACTTTGAAGATTCCTCTTTCCATGAGTTTATAAGTAATCAAAACTCAGAAGCAAACTTACATGATTTTGGTGTGCTAGTTTTTTGATAACTTTGTATATGAAATTTGCTGCTTTATAGAATATATTTAATTACATCTTCAGGTGTGAGGGTACATCATTCATTCATTCATTCAACAAATATATATTGAATGCCTGTGGTATTCCAGGCATACTTCTTTCCGTGTCCAGAAATAGACGTAAACTAAACACCTTAATCCTCTGTGGAATATATGATAAAAAGATTGTTGTAAAATATTTAATATTTTTTATTAATTAAATATGCACACTTTAGATAAATGTAAACTATAAAATCAAGTTTTCTGATTACCTTTATTTCACTAACCTACATACTCTTATCAACATGATAATTGGGAGAGAGGAAATACTGTATTAGGTATCTTGCCTTCCTTCACTTAACATCTTATAAGCATTGTTCTTTATCTTTAGTAGTTTTAAAATATATGCAGTTATTAAGCTGCAATTGTTTGACTATATAAAATTGTAATGTTTTCATTATTGTTGACAGTTTTATCATAAATTAAATTTAAATAAACAAGTCTTTATCTATTTATCTATTTATATCCCCAGTATAGAAAGTGAAGTTACTGGGTCTAAATGAATATATATTTTATACTTGATATTGTTATAATATATATTTATACAAATGTTGCACTTTTTCAACTATATAAGTAGATTTAGTAACTAGATTTAGAACCTTGGCTGTAACAGTAACTAGGAGATTTTTTAAATTATATATTTATGTTTACTGGTGAAATGGATTTTTTAAAATGTGTCTGTTATACATTCACCTCTTCCTAGGAGTTCTTTGTCATGTGTTATTCCTCCTTTTTTTCCTTTGAGATTTTTGTGTTTCTCTTTTGATAAATGAGATATTTTATGTATGAAATATCTATCAACTGTATTTTTCCAAGTGATCGTTAATATTCAGATTTTTATGATAAATTACATTAAAAAATATTTTTGTGCTTTGAAAATTTTGGCCTTTCCCTCTTGTAACTGCTTCTATTCCTCTTGTGCTTAGAAAACCTTGCCTATCCTGAAATCAGTAAAATATTTCACAAGTTTCTCCTCCTTAAACACTTCTTATTCCGTTCCTTAATTTATGTGGTTAATTTTGTTTTAATTTGATCTTTTCCAAATTGTTCGTCCCCCCCCCACCATTTTTTAATAAAACAATCTATCCTTTTATAGGTTTGTAATACTTTTTAAAAAAATCTGTTACATTCTCTCCCTCTCTCTCCCTCTTTCATACACACACAGACACAGGTCTGTTTTAGAGCCTGGGTTAATAGGTTTGAAAGATTATGTTTTTAATTTTGCGTGTCGGTGGGCGGGTAGTGGATTAGTTACTTTTGGTCCTAAATGTCACAAAATTATAAATCTTGGTATTGTGTTGATGGAACGCGGAGAAATGACAACGGAGAGGAGGTATTTAGGACCCAGGGGAAAGCCAAGCTCGGTCTGAAGAACTGAAGTCTCAGGCGCGCACACGCCTCCTACCAAAATCGCAGCCCTGTGAAACCGGGGCTCTCATTCAGAGCTTTCTAGAGAAATCTGATCCCGAACCTGGCAGAATAGGGGATTTCACCCACTCAGCTCAGCAACGAGGACACCTGCAGAAACACATTCCCAAAGCAAGGCTGAGGGACCCTGTGAAGGTATTTATTGCCTTTTTTCACCCTTCTGTATTTGCTGCGCCTCCCCACCTTTCCCCTTCTCTAGCAATGCTATGGCTGCGGCGTTTCAGCACTTCGGTGCGTGGATAGCTCCCATCTGCAATCCCTACGCACTCCATTCCTCCCGCACCCCACTCTCCACAACCTCTGTGGTCCATCCTCCTCCTCCCTGCGCTCGCTCAGCCTGCGCTTCCTTACACCATCAGCACCCCCATCTCCACCATCACCGTCATGATCTCCACCATCACCAGCGTCGTAACTACAGTCAACACAACTGTCTTGTCACTTAGACAAAGCCCGAGGTCCGCAGGGTAGAGGAAAAGAGCTCAAGTTTTCAAGCATAGGAAGGAAAGTTCAGGTGGACGACACCCCTGAAAACAAAGAGAGACGCCTGCTTGAGAGAAAGGAAAGTGAAGACAGGAGAGAGACCGGGGTAGGGGGACAGATGGGGCACTTGCCAGACACCAGCAGTTAGCCAGCTGCCTTTGAACAGATTAGGGACTGTTTAGTTCAGGAAATTAACATGGCCTGGGATATAGTGTTATTCTGGTAAAATAGATACACAAGCTCAATCCTTGGTTTTCCAATGGAGAATCACCAGGAAGCAGGGTGGGGGTGACTGATGACTCATATTCACCCACACGCCCGTTTTCTTTCCTAAGCGTTTATTGCAGAAACTCTGGGATTAAGTTTTTCGCTATTTTTTTTTCTTTTTGTAAAATGGAGACCCCAAAGGTTAAGTCTGAGGTGAAAGTGAGCATTTAAATGATGGTGACAATGATAAGCTAACAAATGTGACTTTCATTGGAAAATTCTATTTGTTCAAATGTCTCTAGTCTACTAATTTCATTTCAAATTTTATTTCATCTTAAACCTCCGTAGGAGGCAGAGAGGATAAAACCTTTGCCCATTGACCAAAGTAGTAATGATATTCAGAGCAGATGGTCTGGCTTTGTTCAACACTAGTCAAGGACTGACTCGGATTTGGAAGACAAGATTTTTGTGTGCTTTCTCAGTAATCAGGCGATAACACCATTTTCCAATAATAGTAAAGGGTAATAGAGTGCAAAAATTGAAAAGGCATTTTATATAACAGATTTCTGCCAGGCGCTGCTTTTAGAGCACTAACATTTTCTATTTCAGCTGAAGGGAAGTTAGAATATCTTTCAAATATCTTGAAGGTCCAAACGCGAGTCATGCCACCTCTTTGCTACAGCCAGGATCATCTTTTTAAAAGAACAAACATTTAAAAAAAGATTGCTTGTTTTAAATAAAATTTTTAATGGGTACCCATTTAATCAATCAAAATACAGCATTGTAGTGGATTTTATTTGCCAAATTATTTTTCATAAAATCAACATCTTAGAAATATATGGATTATATTTTCATCTGAGAATAATGTCAGGTCACATGTAATAGCCAAGTTTAAATCAAAGCACAAGAAATGTTCGTTTTAAAATTGCCCTTGTACATTTATTGTGCCTCTTTATAAAGAAAAAAGTCTGTAAAGCAAGTTTTATCTAAACCAGCTTTTTCATAATTAGAGGCATTTTCAAAATGAATAGCCACAACTAATTATCTTCTGGAAGAAGTTTTGAGGAAAAAATTCAAATATTTTTTGAATGAGTAATAAAAAGTACCATGTCAAGAGTTACTGCTACTAATGAAAAACATGAGCAGAATTCTGTCTGCCATTAACATGTACTTCTTTTGAACTCAAACCAACAAAACTAGTGAAAAATACTTGAATTTTAGAGAATAAAATTTGATCACTCACATATTGTTCTTAGTTTAATAATGTCCACAGTAAGTGAAGCCTCTCAATAAGGTTCTTAGAACTCACTTATCTGTCTGTAAGGAACAGTTCAGTTTGAGTAATTTTTAAAAGTGTACCTATTGCCATTGCTAACTGCTTTGAACCAGAAACTCAGGCCTGGAAATCCAGTGCCTGCGATGTTTCTGTTTTCCTGTGCTTAATATAATTTCCTGACACTGGGGAAATTTTGAAACAATGCTGCTTCAGTGAGATTTACAGGCATCTGTCTCAGAAGCAATGCCTGTCTCTGACTGAAATATTATGCTGAGCATATTAGTTTTTGAGTACCTCTTTCCTGGCTTCCTTTTTCTATTAAGTGCTGTTTCATATTTTTCATATTTCAATAACAGAACTTTCTCATTTTTATAATGAATTTAGTGGTAAACAGAGAATATATATTTTAGCAGCGTGGCACCATATACTTTTATAAATGTGCTCACAAAATAATGTATTCTTTCCAAATCATGAAGTATATAGCTGGAAGGTCACTTACTTCCCTAAAGAGGGAACCTGGTACTCTTCAGAACTGGTGGTGTCTGCTCTCTTTGACGGCTTTATAAAGGGACAACTTATTAGACCTGGAGACATAGGTCTATTTGTTACTTTTCTCATTCTTCAGAGCAGAGCCATCCTTAGCTAATGGATTCAGTCTTAGTTGCATCACCTCTGCTTCCTTATTACATAGTGACTCAGAGAAATCACAGCAGAATGCATTTACAAAATATGAAGTTTGACCATATGCAATTAACCCAGAAGTATCCCTCAATATCACCAAGAGAAACCTTGATTCCCATTACATCTTCTCCCCAATTTTATTTTTGAAATAATTCTTCATTTTATCCAGAGGTACTGGAATAAAGCTGTTTTAGGAGAGGGTCTACAATAGGAATTGCTACAAGTTTGCAACTCTTAACATCATCTCTGACTGATATATCTCACTAGAGAAAATTATCTTTAGTTCCAGATAAGTTATTTTTTGGCTTAAGGGAGATTTATCTTTGATTTGATTCCTCCTGGACACAGAAATCAACTGGTCACTCTCCTTCCACTAAAAAAGAAATATTCAGTTGAATATTAATCTTCACTACTCTGTTGCCTTCCACAGCCCCTTTTTCATATCATCTGTGTTCAGGTAACCCTGTTCTTCCCTTCTTCACATAGCTGTTATCACGTGACAAGGAGTAGCAGAGAAAACTTTCTGTGTGGAAATCTGATTTTCTATGAGCTCTTCATCTGAGTTCTTGGCAGCAAGAATCTTCCCATACATGGTTGAGTTTATCTACTCTTGTCTCCCAGATCTTTTTTAGCCAAATCTCCAATTTGTTGCTATCATGCAGATCATTTCTTCTCCTTAAAGTAACATATCAATTCAGTTTCTGTTATTGTTCAAACATCTTACTTATGTAAATTCTATACCTTTATGTATGACAAGTACATGCTGCATTCAGTATTTTGTAGCTTGGGAGGGAGAAGGATGCATATTTTGTGTCTGGGAATATCAACTGGGGCTCAAATCATAAGCTCTAAGAGTAAAAGGCCTCTGGTTCAATGTGTAGTCAAAATAATAATAACGTATATGAGGATTTTCTTTCCTTCCTCTCTCCCTCTTCTCTGTTTCCTGTCTTCTTCCTTTCTTTGTTGCTTGTGCTTCATATAGAAAGTATTTTAAACACATGTACAAATAGTTAGTGGGAAACTCTGGTAAGTGTGATTGTCAGTGCTTCAAAAGACATGCTGGGGGTGGGGGAGGGGGGGTTGATTCTCCTGTTGGGCAATGTATGTAACAGTACTGTCCACAGAGAGTGTGAGTTCTGACCTGAGGACAACTAACCAAACTTCTCAACCCCTTTGCTTTTTTATAAATCCTCTAGAACAATTCTTCCCAGACTCTAATATACATACAAATGGGCGGGTCCAGACAGTCTGTATTCCTAACAGACTTTTAGGTTCTGCTGATAACTGCAGATCCAAGGACACACTTTGAGAAGCAAAGATAAATAACAACTCACAAAATTTCACCTTTATGTCACTATTAATCAACAGCATTCACATTTAAACAAAAATGACTCCAAGTTCTGAAACAATAAAAACTCAGAATGCATAGCTCTTGTTCAGGAGAGTATACAAATAGCACCTTTTCTTCTGTCTCACCTGTATATACCTTGCTGTGCCTCCCTTTCACCAAGCGATTTTCTTAACTCTGATTTCTGCTACTGTTGTCATCTGATCAAATCCAGAAAGGGTCCCGGTGCCATAGATGTGTTGAGTAAAATACTAAATGGGGAGGGGCCAGTGGATTTAATATCCATCTTCATAAGAACGCTGCCTTTTTACATTCCTCTACATCTTCTTCCTCTTAAAAAAATCTATTAAGGAAACAATCTCTTTCCTTTGTGAAAAAAAGTAGTGTTCTTCTCTTTCCTCTCCATTGTCATTTGTAAGTAATACAACTAATCTGTTTAAGTTGGGACATTAACTCCCAAACAATGACTTGTTATGGTGATCATTTAATAGCATAGAAAAACTTTGCATTTTAATTTTTCATCTCTTAATAATTTAGTCTCTGTAGGTTTTTTTCCCCACACAGTAAGGTGTAAGGTAAATACAACTTCAATTAAAAATTTCTCTACCTTACACAATAAATGGCAGATAAATCCCATGCCTTACTTATTCCTTATATCTTTCCCTTTAGATCCTTCATTGTTTCGGCCAAAACATACTTTAAAAAAGGTTTGTAGATTGTTCTAGAACTTATGACACATTCCCCTGTCTGACAGGTCCACTGCATCTAAGTTCCAATCTTTTCTAATTCTGACCTGGTATCTATTTTGGGAAGAAGATCTCAGTGTCTCTACTGTGATGGAACTCATTCCAATTTACTTTTAATCTTTCTTAAGAGCAAGAGCAAATGACTGTGTCTCTGTTACTATTTTAAAGGGAGCCAAGGGAGTCTATACAATGAATATTTATGTGGCAAGGGCAAGCCCTGGACTAGGACTGAGCTAAAGGTGAAGGAAAGTTGACTCCCAGCCAGGGGCTAAATTCTGGTCACGTTATACTTTTAGATGATTAAAGGTCTCCCTTTTGTCCTTCTCTGTCCCTGGCTCTGACAGTTTATTTCTTCAAATTGGCTAATGTTTGATAGAAAGTCAGTGGATGGGGAGCCACTTTGTTATCTACAGGTCTTTCTGGCCCTTCCCCATACTTACACAGACAAGTCCTCTTAAGCCTTAATGGTCAATCTTAAATTCACCATTTGGGAAAAAGATTCCATTTTTGGTCAACACCAAAGGACGTAATCAACCAATCTTTTTGAGACTTAAATATAGGTTCCACTGGCAGTAAGGGAGCATATCATCTTTCAGGAGATGTCTCAAATAGAGTTGTATTTTAAAAAACATTTTTGCTCACTGCGATTTCAATTTTGGTCTAGATGTATCAGCAGCATCTATTTTTATTTCATTTGGTATAAAATTTCCTTTTGGTGTTCCTGGGGGAAAACATATATATTCTGTTTTTAAAAAAAGTCTAAGTGAGATTTTTTTGAAAGGTGAAGAGTAGTAAGGATTAATCTAACTCAAGCTACATTTAAAATTTAGAAATATAATTTTCATACTTGCTGATGGCTAAGGTATTCGATTACACTTTCCTATGAAGAGCTTACCACTGATATTTCATTTTTCACTTATTTTCACCTATTGTCACAGATATTCATTTTTCGTGCCACAAAATAAGTATGGATAGAGTATCACTTTATATTTGTATTAACTTAAACATTTGTATACATAAGGCATTTTTTGAATTATTAAGACCATCCAGGAATAATACATATTTAAGATATTGTTAATCAGTTATTAATGTCCTTATATTACAAACAATATTTATGCTTTACAGATTTTACCCTTCTGGTCAAGGTAAAAATATATTCTTTTTTTCTTTAAGTTTAGACAACATTCATTAAGTGATTGTTATTAGAAATGGCAAGTTGTGATGCCCTCCCTGGTGGCACAACGGGTTAGGATGCAGCACTGCAAGCCAGCGGCAGCCGCTTCAGTGCAAGTTTGATCCCAGACCCTGGAGGTGACCACATGGCGCAGCAGACCTCTCCTGTCTTATCCACTGCTCTCCTCAGCAGGGTACTTCATCAATCTGCCTGTTCTGTTTCCACTCTTCTCTCACTGCCCCTGGACCTCTGGCCTGTACCCTGGTTCTGTATGCAATAAATCGTAAAAAAAAAAATGGAAGATTGTGAGTGTGTGCCTGTTGTGTGAGTGTTTGTGAGAACAGGTAGCCAGGGTGTGTAGAGAAAGCATTTACTTCAGGATGCAGGTGATGGCCAGAACATGACCTTTGGAACATTTGGGTGTGGGTTTTGGTTCTTCCAGTTATACTTAACCTAATTAAATGTTAAATCTATCTTTTCATCTAATTCATAATACCAAGCTGATAGCATTAGGGTGGAGATCAATCTTACAATATCAAATCCCTAAGCATATAAGAAGTACTCAACAAATACTTATTTCGTTTTCCCCCAACTTTGAAGCCTAGCTGATTACCTGAATTTCAGATCTTTGATATTATTTTATTTTCCTAGAGACAGCAAAATTAAGATATCAGAAATAATATTACAATAAATGTAAAATGGAATTTCCCCATTCCAAGGTAGTTTTATCTACATTATTTCATAAGATCTTGAACATCTGCAGGAAATTATCTTTCTTCTATTATTACAGGATCATTGTAAGGATGAATAAAGATAATTGATGTAAAATGCTATAAAATACATACACACATATATATTTATAAAGACTTGACTATTATTATTATTATGCTTTTATCCCACTATATTTAAAGTGCTTTTTAAGCTAACTGAATACATGAGAATAATAGATTATAAAATAATCAAATAGATTTCATTTGAATTGCTGTAATTTCTAGGGTGAGTGTACTACCTAGACATTTTGGTTCATAAAGACTAGGGTTGTGTGTGTGTGTGTGTTTGTATGTGTGTGTGTGTGTCTGTGTGTACATGCAATATACCTTAAGACTGATTTCTTTCTGAGGAAATAAATCACTTTTTTTCTGATGGAAACAAAATGAAATGAAAATCTGGTGTCTGTAGATGCTATGATTAAAACATCACATTGTAAAAGAGACTTATCTTTCTTCCTTATATAAAACAAATGTCACAATCTAAATTTCTAGCTCATTATAAAAAGGAAGGATTAAAGTGGAAGTTAGCTTCTACCTTGGTATTTCCAAAGGATGAACAAAATACTTCTCCAAGTATTTGTAATGATCACTAAATTAACTGGAGGAATCAATTCTGAGATCATAAGAATCTGCCCAAAGTGTTCTTTTTTGGTTATCAAGCCAAGCCCATTGCAATGATCAGGTCATGCATGGACCTCTGATAGGTGTGGAAATGTATCAGTCCTTCAGCTAAATGCAGGTCTTTGGTCTGGTATTTTAATGAAAGGAAAATACATAGAGGGAGAAAAAAATTATGATAGCTGGAAAAGACAAAGAGCTAGATGTTTTTTTAAGATTTATTTATTGATTTATGCATACAGAACTGGGGTACAGGCCAGAGGTGCACAGGTGGTAAGAGGATTCACAAGAGACAAAGTGGGGACGAGAACAGGCAAATTGACAAAGTACACTGTTGAGGGGAGAGCAGCGGGCGAGACAGGAGAGGTCTGCCGTGCCATGTGGATCACCTCCGGGTCCAGGGATTGAAATCGCACTGGAGTGACTGTGGCTGGCTTTCAGTGCTGTGCTTTAACCCACCAGGAAGGGCCAAAAGCTAGATTTTTAATAGCTTTATTCCTCTTCCAGTGAAGGTATGAGAGCAGATAGTACATAAAGTATGGTATTAGGCTACCTAAGAATGTCTGTTAATCCCTTAAGTATATTTAGGTTTATGGGATGGTAAATCTGGAAAAGATTTAGAGAAGGATAATGATATAGAGGAAAGGTGACTTGCTAAATGTCACATAGTCTTAAGTAGCAAATGATGGAACTTCACCTATGCTACCCATAGCAGAAGATAAGCATAATAATAAAGAACATGAAATTGGAGAATTATGTGAGCTTAAATAGTTTCAAGTTTTGGGGAGTTTATGTAACCTCTCTATGTCTCTGTCTGTCACCTGAAAAATGGGAATAATAAATTTTATACACTTGTTCTAAGATAAAATAATATCATATACATAGATATTATTTTTGAGCATTCCCTGGCCCAAGAAAGAACTTGCCAAGCCATACCAAGCAACATATAAAAATAAAAACCCACTAGCATCTCTTAAAATCAGGACCAATGAGACACTTATACAGCCTATATAAAGTTCTGAGGAAGAACTTGGCAAGGCCACTCATAGCTTGGGGCACCACTGTTTCTGAAATGACTGCTGCAAAACAAGCTGCATGTTTGTTTCATTTTATACCCTTTGTTGTAAAATCAAAATGCTCCTCAGATTTCATTCACCTAGCAAGAACAGGTACTATGTAGGTCATCATGACCAAGAGGGGCAACACAAACTTTTGTAAAATATGGACTACCTGGATAGCATAGCATTTTTAATACCTTAAATATTATTAGCTGAAGTTCTTATTATATAAGTATCAGTCTTTGCAGATTTTGAACAAAGGATTTGCCCTCATAGAAAATATCTGCTTCATCCTAAATAGGTAACCCAGTGACCCCCAGCTTGGGTATTCGCCCCAGAAGCATTTACTATATCCTGAGTACAGAAAAAAGTTATGGATTGAGGCCAATTTATTTCAGGTATTATGAATTGGAGGTAGAGTGATGAGTGGAAATGGGTTATGAAAACTTTCCTTTTAAGCCCATAGTAATTTATCTTGGAAACATTGTGAGTTCCTTGAACAATAAAAGGAGTAACTTGTGGGCCCTTCCTGGTGGCGCAGCAGGTTAAAGCACAGCAGTGGGAAGCTGAAAGCCATTTCAGTATGAGTTCGATCCACACCCCAGAGGTGACCACATGGTGCGGCAGACCTCTCCTGACCCGTCCACTGCTCCCCTCAGCAGTGTACTTCATTCATCTGCCTGTTCTGCTCCCCTCTCTATCTCTGTGAATCCTCTTACTGCCCCTGCACCTCTGGCCTATACCCCAGTTCTATATGAATTAATATATACATCTTAAAAAAAAAAAAAAAGGAGTAACTTGTTCCTATTGTTCCTAGATGTTTTCAATCTTCTAAGAGATAAGACATTGCTATACCTTGTGCTTTAAATGCCCAGTGCTAAAGTCAAACTATAAGCATCACCAAAACTGCTTTAAGGAAGTGATGACATGAAGTACAACATACATAGGTAATTTTTCTGGGGGGGGAAATTTATGCAAATGAGAGAGGAAATTAAAATTCAGGTGCACAACCTCATTTAAGAAAAATAGTCCTGGAGGTACCCAAACATAGGACAAGCCACTTACTTGCCCACTGAAACAACATTTTGACTACTGTATTCATGTATCCTGTGTATATTTACTGAGCACCTGCTCCATGGCCGACCCTATTCTAGGCACTGGGGACAGGTGATGAATGTCACAGAGTTGCTTGTGGAACTGATGCTTTTAATGAAGACCCCATGCTGGGTTTACAAAGATGAATGAGAGCCAATCTTTTTTTGCAATAATATCAGAGTGAAGAGGGGAGTGAGTAAATTGGCAATAAAATGTTTTATGGTTGGGGCCTTTGGGACCTACCTATGGCTTGTGGCAGTCAGAGATCGTTTCCTAGAGAAAACAATCTCCAGGATGACTCCTGGTGGGAAGAGGAGTTGATCAATAGTCATTCTAGGCATTGGTCACCAAGGCCTACTGGGGTGGGAAGAAATTGCAATTGCTCATCGTGGATGCAGGAGTGAGTGGTACAACTGGAGACAGATAGGGATTAAATGATGAAGGGTCTTGGACATTATGTTAAGTATATTTTATCTTAGGATACTTGGAAGCCATTGATCAATGTCAATCAAGAAGTAATATGGGCAGATTTCAACTGTAATATATATAATAACCTGGAAAAGTCCATTCTAGTACTGATTCAAGAAAGGTTGGCAGCAAGGATGCTATAGAGAAGAGATCACAGAACAAAACAGAATAATAGAGATGTGACTTAAACAAATAAAGTGGAAAACAATGGGAAACATTATGCAAGCCATAGCTTGGAAATGGGCAGCCAGGGGAAAGGTGGAATAGAGCTGACTCCCAGGTTTCCAGCCTGGGGCAGAGCAGAGAATGAGGTCAGCCACTAAGAGATGGAGGTGGAGGAGCAAATTCAGTTTGAGGAAATAAGATTAGTTCTGTTTTGAACATATTGAGTTTGTGGTGTTTTAGAATATTAACTGGAAGTGGTCATCAGATAGCAGGATATGTTGGGTGAAGATGTGGGGAGAGCCAAGACTGAAGTTATTCGCATGTAGGTGGTCAAGTGATGGAGCAGGAAACCTGAGAAACCATAGTGAGCACAGAAGGAAAAGGTTGAGCAGGATTGACAGATAGTCAGGAAAAAGATCATTGAGTCGCAAGAAAGATGAGAGAAATATTTTTTTAAGATTTATTTATTTATTCGTACAGAACTGGAGTACTGCGGAGGGTGAGAGGATTCACCAGGGACAGACTGGGGAGCAGAACAGGCAGATAGATGAAGTACACTGCTGAGGGGAGCAAGGAGCAGGTCAGGAGAGGTCTGCCTCGCCATGTGGACAGCCTCCCGGGAAGGCGGGGATCGAACTCATGCTGAAATGGCTTTAGCTTCTCAGTGCTGTGCTTTAATCCACTGCACCAGCAGGGAGGACCGATGAGAGAAATTTTAAGGGGGATGAAGACATTAATTTAAAATACTGATAGAGAATAGATAAAAAAAAATTGTTCTTTGGGTAACACAACAGAAAGGTCATTCACTAATAGGATGACCATCTGCCTTGGTTTTCTTGGCATTATCCCAGTTACATTGTTCCAGCATTATTACTATTACCATTATTATTATTACCTCCTAGTACCTACCAGACTCTATTGGATAATTATATGATCATTTGCTCACTGGTAAAAGAGAGCAACCAAAACTAGATTTCAGTGGGTTTCTGGATGAATTGGAAGTTGCAGATACCAAACAAGGGAACTTTTTGAAGTGAGTGGTGAGATTTTTAGAGAGTGAATTGAACTACTGGGTTTGAAGTTCCTTCCAACTCTGGAATAGTTCTTAGCACTATTTTCCTTTATTATTCTAAGTCCTTAAGAATCAGTAAGAAGCAAGATTCTATTCTATTTCTGGCTTTTACATATTACAGAGCTAAATGTGATTGTCTTACAAATTATTTTATAAAGTTTTTATTAAATGTATTTCTAGATACTTATTTATCTTATAAATAAAATTATTCTCATTATTCTACTATCTTGAAAATAAGTATGTTACTTGAACAGTCCTTTGTCTTTCCCATTTACAGAATGATTTTTAAGCTTGAATGTATCTTGAGTTATTTGGGCAGACAACCAAGAGTTTTAATACCTTTTGCCTTCCCTAGGAGGGTGACAATAAAGGCAAACAATAAAATCTCTTGTAAAGATCCACACGGGAACACCAATTCTGGTTCCTGTTGAATTGGAGTACTGTGGTCAGCCCTCCCCCAGCTAGCCCATGGTTGATATGGATAGTCCAGTTTTGAGTAGCTAGTTGCCTTGAGGGTAAGGATAAGGTGAACATTAACAGTTCCTTTTTATTGTTAAGATAAAAATGGTTTCCTTTCTTAAAAAGGCAGAGGAGGGTGGATTTCAGTGAAAGATACTTCTACTTGAGAAAAGAGGCTAATGGGAAGTAATAAATTGTGCAGCAGCCATAAGTTCTCTGCCATATCTAAGCCTGTGAATAGCCGTATAAAGCATGCTATAACAGAGAAGTGTCTTCTTTACTGTCTTTTATAGTTATTAATAAAAGAGAAATCTACTACTAATCTGATGATATACTATGTTCGTTAGTCACTGTAACTACAAATTTCCCAAACATATTTCAAATAATTGCATATTATCCATACAAGTTGTCAGTGATAAAAATTATGCAGAGTGTTCAATTTCTTTTTAAAGATTTATTTATTTATTCATACAGAACTGGGGTGCCAGAAGTGCAGGGACGGTGACAGGTTTTACCAGAGACAGAGTGGGGAGAACAGGCAGACTGATGAAGTATACTGCTGACAGGAGCAGTGGGCAAGACAGGAGAGGTCTGCCACACCATGTGGGTCACCTCCAGGACCGGGGATAGAGCTCAGACTGAAGCGTCTGTGGCCAGCTTGCAGTGCTGCATCCTAACCTGTTGTGCCACCAGCGAGGTCACGAGAGTTAATTTTTAAGACAACTTCTCCTTTATTCTTTGGATACCTAATGTAATCAGACTCAGCATAAAATTCTGCTTTTATAAGTTTCAATTAATTTGCCCAGATTTTCTTTGTATCATCTGTTTTGTTTCTCTTGTGTGCATTTATTTTGCAGTTAGCAATGGCATCGGTTTTGCTTCTCTTTTGGATGGCTACTACTAAATAGATGTGAAGTTCCTGCTGCTTTCAGGAGCAGAAAGAAGACCTTCCATTTGTCTACTTCACTGCAGTTTGGTAGTAAAAAAAAAAGAAAAAAAAAAGAATTGAATGGGCCACAATTCCAGGAGATCATCAGGTGAATGGGACCAGCCTCTCTTCCCAAATATCAGAAATTAAGCAGTTGGAAAGGAGATTTGGCCAAGATGACCCATTTACAAGCTGGACTCAGTCCAGAGACTATAGAAAAAGCTCGCCTGGAACTGAATGAAAACCCAGATATCTTACATCAGGATATTCAGCAAGTCAGGGACATGATCATCACCAGGCCTGACATTGGATTTTTACGTACAGATGATGCCTTCATCCTAAGATTTCTCCGAGCCAGGAAGTTTCACCAAGCAGATGCCTTTAGACTCCTGGCTCAGTACTTCCAGTACCGCCAATTAAACCTGGACATGTTCAAAAACTTCAAGGCCGATGATCCTGGCATTAAGAGGGCTCTCATCGATGGCTTCCCTGGAGTGCTGGAAAACCGAGATCACTATGGCAGGAAGATTCTTCTACTGTTTGCAGCCAATTGGGATCAGAGTAGGTAAATGTAGATAGTGTCTTTATTTGGTTTTTCTTTTTTCAAAAACATGGTCACTGCATGTTTGGGGCTATGTGGCTTTACAGGGAGTGGACTGTCATCTGAAAAATGTATTTCACACACCCACAAAGGAAGTTTTAAGGCCAGAGGTTTATTGCCTTCAAAAGGCAATTGCAGTTTCACAGCGATATTTCAGAACAATAGAATCATAGCACTAGAATTGCAAGAGAACTTAGAAGCTATTCTCTTCATTAAGGTGGGCTGCTATTTTAATAAAATTGAAAGCTGGTCTTTTAAAAGAACCATATATTATGACTAAAATATTCTCATAGCTAATAACAACAAAAATGGGTGCAGTACAGGGTTTCTAACATAATTTCTTGGATCCTCTCCAAGACTTTAATATCTTAGATTTCTTTGAAGTGCAAGACCTTTCTATTAGAGAAATGCTGACCTTTTCTCCCTTTAAGTCCTATCAAGAACCATGAATGCAACATGTCCCAAACAGAATGCATCAGTTCCAGACAACATGCTCTCCCATCCATCCAGTTTCTCAAACCAGGAAACCGCATGGCATCCTGAACCTCCCTTTTCCTTTGCTCTTCAATTCCAATTCATTGTGAACTCCTACCCCTTTTTTCATAAAAACCTCTCTTATCTCGTCATGTCTTTGTTCCCATAGCTACTGCCTTACTTTGTTTCATCATCTGGTGCCTGCATTGCTGAAACAACGCCTGGCATCCTGGTGTCGCCCCCAGCCCCTTCTGAGCCATACTGCTTCACACCACAGTCAGAGCAACCTGGTCAAAATTCCATGTCGCTTTTTTGATTAAACTTCTTCCATGTCCTTCAATACAAAGTAAAGTCCTATACAATCTACCTTCTTTATCCCCTGTTCTTCCCTTTCTGCCCTGCCTTGAGTTCCCTGGTCTGGTTGGTTGGAAGAATAAACCTAAGTTAGCTTGATGAGCTGAGGTTTTTACTCACCACGCCTTTGACTCATCAGATACCTAAAGAAGGGACCAAACACTTTCTATCCAAATTCCAACCACCCATCTACTGCTTAATACCCATCCTTATTGTTCTTCAAGAGTCTAAGCATCTAGTCCGCAGCCCAACCCTGTTTTCAGGAGGTAACCCTTCCTCTGCTTCTAGTCGCATTAAAGTATTTTTAATCACAACACAGGAACTATTGTTATCATAACTAATATTTAAAACTACCTAACCCCTACCCTGCTAAATACATATATAGATATGTACCTATACATATCTATACATATATATGTAAACACACACATATATCTATATATTTAAAACTCATTTAATCTACCTGAGAACTTTCAAGATAGGTATTTTATTTATAATTATGTAATGATTATGTTATAATATGTATTTTACATATGATGGCATAAGGCTTTGAAAGTTAAGCAACTCAGTCAGTGTCATCAAGCCAGTGGACTGTGGACTGGGAGTCAACACTAGTGATCTAACTTGAGAGTGTGTGTTGTAAACCTCTTTATGGTAAATGCTTGTTTACCTGTGGGCTTGTTCTTATTCTTCCTCCCAATATTGCAAGTGTCTTTTCTATGTTTATCTCTTTGTCCCAATATTGCAAGTTCCTTGAGGTCAGGAGATTGTGTCTTTTCTATGTTTATCTCTTTGATACATGGCTAATATCCAGGAAATATTAAATGAGAACTAATGCATGAGTCAATCTTTAAAATTTCCCCTTGGTTTGAGGCTCCATGGGGGATATCATTAAAATATTTGTTATTTAAGAGAAACAGCTTAATTTAAAAAATATACCAAAGACTCCTCTTCCAATATGTTTACAAGGAATTTCTGGGATGCCTCCTCACTGCCTTTTGTCACTATCCTTCATAAAACCAGTGATAGTGTAGGAAAGTTTGGTGATCACTGACTACTTTCTGGTTGCTACAATAGGATAGGCAAACATTATCTGGAAAAAGTATTTGAATTATTTAATGTTACCAGTCTAGAGTTTGGTCAGGCTTCTACCTGAACCAGGCTTCTTTCCTGCTTTTTTATTCCAGAAACATTAATGATGGACTCTCATTTCAATGCTCTACTGATGAAAAAAAATTCTGGATTGTACATTTAATCACTTATCATTCAGTCAACTTTGTGCCAGATCTTATACTAAGACACTGAAGACAATGATAAGAAAACAAACATGTTTCCTGCCAGCCACCCACTATCTGTCTATGATACAATCGTATGAACAATCAACCTCTATCTACTTATAGACTGTCTCTTTTTGAGATGAACAAACCATCAGCATAGGTCATTAGTCTTAAACTAGAGGGGACAGTCATCTCAGAATGGTAAAATTTCAGTTCTGGAGAATGATCATGCTGCCTTCATTTGTGCTTAGTTGTAAATGTTCTAGAATTTCTATCTGCTAAGATAGATGATGCAAATAATATCAATAAATGGTGATCTACATGTAAAGAAACAAATCACAGTAGTGTATCTTATTTTCTATTAGCATTATAAAAGAATCAAGAATGAAATACATATATATAACCAAAAATGCAGTCTTCAAATTTTTTTATTATTTAATTTTTTTTGTTATGTCATTGTAGTCCCCATTGTACTCCCACCACCCCATTGTCCCTGAATAACCACCATATCTGCTGTGTTCTTACTGGCCCTGGTTTGACAGCCCTTTCCTCTTTTGTATACCTCACATTTATGGTCCACATGCTAGTTTTGACATTTTCTTGATGTTTTATTTGGTTTCCCTATAGTTCACATATAAGTTAGACTATCTAGTATTTATCTTTTTGAATCTGACTTATTTTTGCTAGCATAATCCCTTCCAGCTCTACTCATATTGCCACAAGTGGCATGTTTGTCTTTTTTGATCACCGAATAATATTCCATTGTGTAAATATACCACAACATTTTTATCCATTCATCTGTTTTGGGCATTTGGGTTGTTGTCATATCTTGCCTATTGTGGCATTAAACATACAAGTTCAGGTTTCCCTTCAAATTAGTGTTTTTGTGTCCTTTGGGGAAATTCTTAGGAGTGGGATAACTGGATTATATGGTTGATCCACCAAAATGTGTTCCTAAGAAGCAAGAACAACTCTCTGAGGAATTAATTTAAATGTTTATGATTAGGGTAAACTTGAATGAGTTACTTCATTCACTTCTTTGTTTGTGAATGTGAATCTTATCCCATCTAATCTTATGGATGGAAAGGGATTTTAAAATATACTTTATAAGCTCCTAACACATTAGGGTTTTGCTTTTTGGTGAGGGAATTCGCATTCTCTTTCTCTCCCTTTCTTCCTCCTACCCTCTCCCACTAAGCCAAGGATGAGTTTACTTAAAGTTTTTTTATTTTGTTCTGTTTTGTTTTTTACAAATTATAATATACTATTTGTCCCAAGCCACTTTGTTTTGTTTTTAAGATTTATTCATTTATGCATACAGAACTGGGGTACAGGCAGAGGTGCAAGGGCAGTGAGAGGATTCACCAGAGACAGAGTGGGGAGCAGAACAGACAGATCATCGAAGTACACTGTTGAGGGGAGCAGCAGGCAGGTCAAGAGAGACCTGCCACGCCATGTGGATTACTTCCCCGGAAGACAGGGGTCAAACTCATGCGGAAGTGGCTTTAGCTTCTTAGTGCTGTGCTTTAACCCACTGCGCCACCAGGGAGGGCCCACCACTTTGGGCCCACCACTTTGGTTTTAACAATAAGGTGAATAGTAAGCTACCCCACTGACAAACAAAGATTGTTAGAGACAAACAAACTTGTTTGAAAAGGAATACTTTCATAGGACTTACTAGTTATTTCTGTGAACTCAGACCTAACCCCAGACAAATCTCTCTGAGCCTCAGTTTCCTCATCTGTAAAGTGGGGATGAAAATGAAGCCCATTTACAGGTTAGTGGGAAGTCTGCATGAAATAACACATTTAAGGAACAAAGCTCATTGCTTGACACCTAGTAAGCACCCAATAAATATTAGCTTCTCTATTATCATTAATATTATAAAATATCTGACTGTAGAAGCACATATGGTAAACAAAAATAAAGACAGGAGCATATTTGAACGTGAAAGTAGGGTGACAAGTGAGATTTGCCCACGTCTGTCCTAAGCACTTACTTGTTTTCTGCCTAAATATGTTCTTGTCACACAAGTCCAGCCTAAATGGGACCTGGAAGGCCTGGAAGAGTGAGCACAGCACTGCCAAATGATTCTTTCACTCACTTTAGAGTCTGAGATGACTGGGAAGTGATTTGAATGTCTCCTAGGGAAGGTTTACGGAGATTAAAACGGTTATTAATATTTATTAAAACTATGTAAATCTCATTCATCTAGATCCAGACACCATGAACAGAGCACAGAGCCATGAACGATGGGCTTCACTGTGCTGCAGAGGTCCTGCGGGCTCTGTCGGCCTGGGTTACATGTGCCAACTTTGGTACAGTAGTGCCCTGGGCTTCAGAAATTAGTCCTTTGCAGAAGCTGTCTGACTTTTGTATTTTCTGAGGTGCCAGGATGAGCCAAAATGAGTTAGATAAAATCAGCTCCCACATAATTCATTCATAAAATGAAGCTGACACTTTCAGGGTCAGCAGAGTTTGTATTTTAGCTCAGCAATGTGCTCTGTAATGGAGACCTAAGGGCACTGTTCATCTATGGACCCTTTTATCTTTCTCACCTAAACTCTGATCAGCATTGACTTTACAATTTGTCCCTTTAGATCTAATAAAACAATTCTACTTCTTGATCTTTCTGAGTTGTACACTCCTACCTGGTTATTTAGTCTGCTTTGCCCACGAATGCCTTGGTGCTTGACAGAGAAATGTGTGCCCAGAGGGGCATGTCTAGTTTTTTCTAGATTTCATTCAGTTAAAAAACGAGTTAAATTTAGTCAAGTGATTTTACTTCCTGGAGTCTCATGTCATCCATTGGAAATAGGCATAATATCTGGCAGGTGGGGCTACGCAAGGATTAACCCCAATTACCCTCCTTGATGGTGTCCAAGAGGCAGAACAGAACAGTGATTAAATGACAAACTCTGAAGCCAGATGGCCAGCTTCAGATCCCAGATGCTTCCTTACCAGACATGTGATCCTGAGCAAGCCGCTTCAATTCTTAATATCCTCAGTTTCTCACCTGTAAAGTGGGAGTGACAGTCATAGATTAGCATTAGGTGGTATTTTATAAACAGTAGCTAATTGTTAAGGAAAAAATTCAAATTAGGAAAATAGCTAGGATATTGGGGAACAAGATATACTTTCTAAGAGGGATTTGATGCCATTATCAACTTCTTTCACCCAGGAGAATATAAAATATACAACTGAAGCCCCAAGCCATCATGCTCCAAAGTTCTCTACAGTAGCTGGGAAGCTCAGGGGTGTCACCGGACTCAGTGGCCTTACCTATTGTGTCAATTATACTCTCAGTATATAAGAAAAAACATTTGAAGTTTCCAGATAATGAAAGTCCTACCAAAGATTACAATAGTATCCATTAGTTCTATGTGCAATTCACCTAGTTCCCAAGTACTTTAATGAAGGAAAAATGATTAAAAATGCATTGCAAATAATAATTTATAAAACTATGCTGGACCTTTGTTTTGTCTGTGAATTGTTTGATTCCCGTAATAAAAAACTCAGGAATAAGCACTGATGTTGAAAATTAGTTGAAAAGTTGGTTGTTTAAAGAAACGGTGGCCCTTGAAGAAAAAGTTGTTAGAGTAATTTAGTAAAAAGAAAGGAGGCTAATGAGCTAGAACCATTCTGGTTCTACCTTCAAATGTTTAGCATCATTATTAAATGGAATGACTTCAGTAGGCTCTTTCTCCACAATACAGACAAAGCCAGAAAGGTCCGAACTGAAGCACAACCAGCTGGACTGAAGTTTAAGGAGCTTGACCTCAGACCCAGAGTCAGGACCAGGATGAAGGAAAAGGGCGTTTGTCAGGGGTGCAAAAATTCAAGGTGACACCAAAATGCTCAGTAATCAAAGGAAATAATATGTTTTTAATTTTTTTTAAAAAGATTTATTTATTATGCATGCAGAACTGGGTACAGTCAAGAGGTGCAGGGGCAGTGAGAGGATTCACCAGAGACAAAGTCGAAAGCAGAACAGGCAGATCAACGAAGTACACTGCTGAGGGGAGCAGCGGCCGGGTCAGGAGAGGTCTGCTGTGCCATGTGGGTCAACTTCGGGGCCCATAAAATATTTTTAAATCAAGATTTATACCAAAAATTCCTATGAGTAAAATATCAACATTTTTAAAGAAAGCAGAATAAGAATTGTTGATTTCTCCCTGTGACTGAGGCTCCAGGATGGTTCAGCAAGGCACTCTTCAGGACAATCATATTTCTCAAGGCAGAACCTTTAGTTGGTTCCCAGTCAGTTATATTGTGGCATACATTACTGCACATCTAGATACTATACCATTGCATAGGACCCTGTGGCTCTCAGTTGTTTACATGTGTATTTTCTGATTTAATACTCATTAGCATTTGGATAGTTTCCATATCAATATGTAAGAGATGACAAAGGATGGGACTCCAGAGGAGATTCTACTATGACCCATCAATTGAAAAACTTAAAACTCAGGCTTGGGACTTCCAATTCTAAGCTCATTCCAAAGACATCTGGAGTCTATTGTTCAGTCTTGGGTGGTTAGCTAGATCTAAATACCAGTGCAACTTCTGTAAGGCTGGAAGTGGATTTCTTGGTGATAGATGAGTGTTTGGATGAGTGCAATGAATCACCATGGAGAGGATTTGAGGTTTAGGAGCAGTGAATCTCAAAAAAAAAAAGCATAGTTGTCATTTGGATCTGCTCCATTCTTAATGTGTAGGTTGGTGTTGAATGTAGTGGAACGTTTAACATCCCATTTTTTGAGGCTCTGTGACAAGCAAAAAACACACTTCTCTATTTCCAAAGCTCATGGGGAGCTGGAGCCACTTTGAGAACCACTAGCAGGGATTGTCTAGAAGCATCTCACATTGTCAAGAACTACCCTTTGTTAAGCACTTTTATACCAAGTGTTGACATATATATGATTTCTAGTTGCTACTATAGTCTCAAAAATGTCTATGTTATGTGTATGCATAAAATAAACCAGAGATGGGCTTCTTCCTTAGTCTGTCTGAATGTAAAGACTGTCTTTCCATTGACCTTAACAATAATCTCACTTTTATATTGAACTCAGTTTGCAGTATCTCTTACAATCAGAATCTGAATCACTATTATATTGCTAAGTGGAAAAGTGACCCCAGAATCAAATTTAAGATTTCCTCACATCCTGTCCCCTGGTGAAGGGGCACAGGGGATCCAGTGTAAACAATAAAGCCACTCTTTGTGCATCCCAATATGGCCCTGACCATGATGAATGTGCATTAGAAGTTGGGTACACCAGTGGTTGAGATGATTCTGGAGGCTCAGTGCTGTGGGTTTGTCTATTCCCTAGACAAGGGAATAAAGAAAGAAAGGAAGAAAGAAGAAGAAAGAAAATGGAGGGACTTAACACTTCAATTCTTGCAAACAATAAAGTGTATGGAGTGTGGATAATAGAAAAGGCTTATTACCATTATTTGCATTCTTATAAGATCTCCCCTGTTATACTTTATTGGGATAGATTCAACTGTTATACAGTTGTTCTTGCCTTGAATAAAGATACTAAATGGCTATAGTCATTGACCTTGGTATGAATTCCCTATGTTCCAAAAGCAGCATTTCTGGTCTGAGTACATGGTCCAAGAATGGTATCTTACTTGAGCCCATCCTCGTCCCTCCAGGCATTATGATGAAAAGATAAATGTTACTAAAGTACTTGACCTTCTTGCATTCACAATTCTGAAAGCAAGGACACCAAACATATGTAGTTCATAAAACAAAAACCAACGTGGAACCTGGAATCTGTTCTTAGGAACAGGTGCTTTTCCACTCACCTTCTCCCCACCCCCCCCCAAGGCATTCAGCTGTTCATTGTCTCCTCATGCCATGTAGTAATTTATTTGATGGATATGCTGGAGATAGCAGCTCCTTCAAACATCACCAGTTATTGCTGACCTATGGTAATCTCTAAAGGGCTGACGTAGCAAATGTCCTGACAGCTCTGTGGTGTAATTTGGCAGCCTTAAGTAGGTTCTTTCTTCTGATTAAAATCCCAAGGTGGTAGGTAGGATATAACTTTTCAAATTATAAATCGGTTAACTGATTGAGGTTCACCTTTAGCTTTTGCAAGAGTGTAGAAAATCCTTTTAAAAGTTGCATGGGGTCTTCACCTCATTCAGCTTCGCTGTATTCAGTGTAAGAACTTGTGGCATGATGGGGAACAGATTTCTAATATGTCAATGCCTAATGTTGGTGAGACCGGGAGAGAGAAAGCAAGCTAAATGGATCATCCCTAAAGTCAAGGCCCATTGAAAGAGGTTCAAGAAATGTCTGGCAGTTGATTCTTCCTACAGAAACTCCCAGAATCACTCTGGAAATGATCAGTTTCCCATTTGTAAAGTGTTTAAACTTAAGCAAAAATGACTGAAGTGAAGAAGAGTTATTGCAACCACAAAAACAACATTGAGTGCTTACTGGGTGCTTACCATGGGACAAACTGTAATGATATTAGACATTGTTAATATCCATGTTTTGCAGATGTTGAGATTGAAACCTATACAGGTTAGGTGAGCTATCCAAACTCACACAGTTGGTGAGTAGCTCCAGGCTGCATTTCAGACCTAACTGCAGGGTTAAAATATCACACTGTACAAGTATCACTATAAATCATTTACCAAATTGAGGATCACTCTATCAGACTTCTAGGAGGCCTTTCAGTGATGTTTCAGTAAGGAGACCTGAAGAAATCAAAAGACTTGAGTAGTACCTCATCTCTCCCAGTGCCCCATCCCCCATCCTGACACAAATCAAAGATAGAAAAGTTTATCCAATCTCTGCCCTAATTACTTGACAATAATAACATTGAAAGCAATGACTGTTTAAAAAATCTCAGCCCCAAAAAAGAACCTGGATGTTGCCTTGAATATGATGCAAAGGATAGTCCTACGATGTGCCTGATTAAACGTGATCAAGATGTCAGCTTTGTCCGTTCCTTATATTAAAATGAATGTTCACTTGCAGATTTTTAATTGGCAAACAGATGCTCAGCTCTGCAGCTTATTAGGCAAGATATGTTACTGCTCTAACCCTCAATTTCTTCACCATTTGGTAATAATAACATACTGTGTGGAGCTGTGAGGATTAATGAGGTATGAGGTAAGATGGGAGTCTGACACTTAGCCATTTATATTCTTCCATAATTCAGGTGGTTTTCTCACTTCTACCTAATTCAGATTCTACAATGTCCAAGACATGATTTCTCATTCAGGAGAAAGACCTTATAAAATAGAATATTTCCCTGATATGTGCTCCTGAGAAACTACTGATTGATGATGGAATGAAGCTAGAAGAGCTTATAACCTTCCTCAAGCCACTGGACATGACTTGTCACATGGGTTAGTAGACTATTTCTTTTAAATCCCATTGCTTCCTCCACAAAAACTCTTATCTGCTATTCTTCACCACTCACACTCTAATCCACTTAGTTCAGGGCTCAGCTGCTTTCTGTTCACTGTCAATATACCTTTTCGATTGACCTCAGATCCTTGAAAGCCCTTTAGAAACTATCCTACACATGTATTGAATGGAAAAGAAAGCAGTGGGGTCTCATCTCTGAGACAACATGGAAATCTATGTTCCTGCGTAACTGGGTGACTGCCCTTCTGGAAGATGCCAGATGTCACATCATGCGTACAACATCCTGCAAAGACAGGCTGGGCTGGGCAGATTTACATCGAGGGGATCCAAAGGCCTGAAGGGCAAGTTTTTATTGCCAGTGTTATCTTTCCAGATCAGCTGCTTTTCCCAAATTCTCACTTATAAACCAAGTAATTTAAAAGGCATGGTACTCACTTGAAGAGTAAAAAACAAAACAAACAGGCTAAAAACGAATTCCTTTGATGACTAGAAATTCCACCATCTAAGAATAACTTCCTCCTCAAAACAATGCATGGATAAAGCACAATAACTTGTTCTTACTCACTCCACTTTGGCTACAGTGTGTGCGTGTGTGTGGGTGTGTGGGTGGGTTAACCTGTGCCTGCTCTTTAAAATGCCGGGGAATGGGCCCTCCCTGGGTTAAAGCACAGCACTAAGAAGCTAAAGCTACTTCAGCACAAGTTGGATCCCTGGCCCCAGAGATGATCCACATGGTGTGGCAGACCTCTCCTGACCTGCCCACTGCTCCCCTCAGCAGTGTACCTCAGTTAGCCTCTTCTGCTCCCCACTTTGTTTCTGGTGAATCCTCTCACCATCCCTGAGCCTCTGGCCTATACCCCAGTTCTGTATGCATAAATAAATAAATCTTTTAAAAAAGAAAAAAAGGGCCCTCCCTGGTGGCGCAGCGGGTTAAAGCACAGCACTGAGAAGCTAAAGCCACTTCTGCATGAGTTCCATCCCTGCCTGCCCAGGAGGTGACTACCTGGCGAGGCAGACCTCTCCTGACCCACCCGCTGTTCACCTCAGCAGTGTACTTCCTCCATCTGTCTGTTCTGCTCCCCACTCTGTCTCTGGTGAAGCCTTTCACCACCCCTGAGCCTCTGGCCTGTACCCCAGTTCTGTATGCACAAATAAATTTATTAAAAAAAAAAGAGGGGATGTAGAAAGAGCAATTTTAATCATGCTTGCCTTTACACTGGGTTCACATTCTAGTTTCTTAGGGGGTATCTGACTCTGAATGTGTGCACTGTCAGCTAGGGGTCTGTTCCTGTACTATCTGGAGCTCTTCTGGGCTACTCATTGCTTTTCCCAGTTCTCAATGAACTGGGAAGCATTTTTTGATCCCTTTACAATGAGGATATTGTAGAGCTGAAAAGGAAACCCCCAGTCCCTGAGCTACAAACCTCAGATCTATAACCATTTACCAGCTCTCCTGCCCTTTAAATATGGTTCCTAGATAATCGCTCCTGAATGGTGATAGAGAGAACTTTAAACAGCTGCTGGGAATGATTAAATGCCTGCACTTTGCTGAGGTTGTAAATCAGGCTCAGAAGCCATTTATTGTGAGTGTACTATAAAGCAGTAGAAGTTATTGCTACTCTACTGCAAAACGTAACGTCAGACAGGAAAATAAAGAAAGAGTAAATTTTGTTGTGAAGGCTTTAAAGTGATGTGGTTTGTTGTTGTTGTTGTACATTTTCTGTTTCACATCATTTTTCTCTTTGCCTTTATCTGTTCCCTGTCTGCGATATTCCCCACTAAGTCTCTGGATCTCATTTCAAATATGGCACAGCTACAAGTAATACCTGGTGTCTTTCTGGATTAGAGAATGTTAGTTTTTTTTTTTTTTTGTTTTTGTTTTTTTTTTGTTTTTTTATGCTCCCAGGTACTAGGCATCTCCTTGTGCTGTGTTGCCTTATATTCAATAATTTATAAAGGAGATATTTCTCTCCTCATTTTAAATAGAGAATATTTAATCCGGACAAAATCACAAGGCAGGTTAATGGTTTGAGCCTAGAAATCTGTTTTTCCTACTTATTGCATCATATTTGGGGTCTGCTCTAGGATATTGTGCTCAGAATCTGTTACAAAATCCCATTTCAGTCACCTTTAATGATTCCTTAGTAAATTTGGTTTAGTCTTTGCATACATTTTGTCATATAAAATCTTAAGAATCCAAAGAACTTCTCCCATTGAGTCACATGAGTGTACCTCTCCCTCCCTTCCCTTTCATCCCAGCTCTCCCCACTTTCCTTATGTAGTTCCTGCTACTCAATCTTCACACCTGTAGTGAGGTTACACATGGAAGACACAGGAGAACAAATAAGAGGCACTAATTCTGCTAGGAAGCGGGGGCCTCAGAGAAATTTTACTGAAGATATGTTCTCACTTGAAGGAGAAGAGGGAACGGCTGAAGGGAAGGGAATGAAAGGGAGCCTGTTTGAACTGTACCCCATTCCAGGGTATAAGGAACTGCCCCACCACCAGAGCCTTGGGTGGTTGGCACATGTGAAGAGTGATGCAGCTGAGAAGGGAAAGGCTTTGCTTGTCATAAGGAATTCAGACTTTCTTCTTCTTCTTTTTTTAAGATTAATTTACTTATATATACAGAACTGGGGTACAGAGCAGAGGTTCAGGGGCGGTGAGAAGATTCATCAGAGACAGAGAGGGGAGCAGAATAGGCAGATCAACGACATATACTGCTGAGGGGAGCAGCAGGCGGGTCAGGAGAGGTCTGCTGTGCCATGTGGGTCACCTCCTAGGCCAGGGGTGGAAGTTGTGCTGAAGCTGCTGCCACCAGCTTCACAGTGCTGCGCTCTAAACCTGCTGCGCCACCAGGGAGGGCCAGACTTTATTCTTGAAGGTAAATCAAGTCCTACTCATCTTTCATAACTCACGTCCAGACTAAGACACTCTGCCCATGGCCATGGCTGGGGCAGCGCTGATCTCTCCTTTGTTCTCTCCTGAATGTCTGTCACACTAATCTTTACTGTATACTTTTCATGCTCCAGGTGCCATGTTTTTTTTCTCCTTGCTCTACAAAACTACCAAGCAGGTCTCAGTGATATCTTCTTGACTGGCTGGTGTGGGGAGAAGTTGGGGACAATGGAAAACCTAAACGAAAGATTAGATTCTTCCCAATAACAATATTCTTGTTAAGGGGACTGGAATTAATGTGTCACTAACTTGGAACAAAGAGAGAAAGAGTCTAGGACATTCTGTGTCTCCCCTGCCCAGGGACTCCCAACTGGACATAGGAGCACCGTGAGAGGCAGCAGGGCCACGAGTGAGACAGTCTTGTGGGTTAGCCTCCATCCTCAGTATGACTTGAGCTCAGGTATTAACTTCCTCGTCTAGTAATGCTGTGGAAGTTTATCTCAACTTTCCATCGTTTTCTCTCAACTCTTCACTTCTACCTTCTGTCACTGTGTCTAAGACAGAGTGAAGGAAGTGTCTCCTGTGACATTTCAGTTACCACCTTCCGTGTGGGGCTCAGGCAATAGAAACGTGCCTCCTGCCTGCTTCCCTGTAAATAACTTTTCACTTCTACTCCATGTTCTCCCCCTGACAGGTTTGTGTGGATTTTGTTGATCACACATTTCCTCATGAGGGTATGAGTTAATCCATCATCTAATGTTATAGAATGCATATTGATTATCATGCCACCACAGGGGAAAAAAAATTCAGTTTGATATTTGATCTGTGAAATCTCCCAGAATAATACTTCAATGCCTCATTTACTTAATAGTTTTGTAAGGGAAGAGGGCATTGAGGAGAAATTAAATCTTAAAATAGTTGAGAGTTGCCTTGAAAGGGCCAATTTTTATATTTTATTTTATTCAAATCTGGTGAAGAATATCTTAGAATGCATTATGTATTCCCACTCTAGTTAAATATAATTCAGTACTTTATGACAAATGGTGACTATGATGAATATAAATTACACTACCCTGAGCTGTGAAGTAACTACAATGACAAGGATTCTTGAGGCATCCGGGCTTTGTCCTCATGCTTCAAAGCCCATACTGCCTTACCATATGTGCTTTTTAATTTATTTTTTTTTTAGTATCCCTTTTGGCTCTTAGATAATTGGTTGCTGTTAATGCTTCAAGTTTCTCTCTCCTGTTTCTGCAGATTAAGAAACAAGAAAACTGAGCTGGTTGAATTATATGCTTTGGGTGAACACCTATGGGGAATCCCAAGACATAAAGCAAATGAGCTGTAGCAGTGGATGAGTTTTATAACAACTCATCTGTATACTCAGAAATATAGTGCTTCCAGCAAGCAGGGGCGAATGCCTACCACTGCAGCTACTATTTGGGACAGGGCACAACTAAAAAACTGATTTCTCTAACCTTGGATTCAACTACTACACTAGCCCTCAGACTTATGAACCTTTCTTCTCTTTTAATCTTTCCCCAGCAGAAAAGGAAATATGTTTTCCCTCACACCTGGACTCAAGCATGTCTTCACCAACCTGATGGCTATCCTTTCTACGTTCATTTTTAGCCTTTTTAAGCTATTCATTATAAGCCTTTTTTTCTTCCACATCAAGAATATAGGGCAAAATAAAGTAGCTTACTTTTCTGTTTATTTTTTCCTACATCCTTTGTTTCCTCTCCACCCCCGCTCAAAGGCAATAGGGATATGAATAGCACTGTTAGGGGCCCTTTCTCTTTGATCCCCTCACCTGATCTACCACTCCCATCTTCCATGTTTTTTGCCCCTGGCCCCATTACCATGACCCTAAGTTTTAAAATTCTACTGCTTTGTCCCTCTAGTACTCAGAAATCCAGGAATACAGATAAAAGTAGGGGTACTGACAAGCATCCCCAATGTAATAATGTGATTGTTGGGGAGAGAAGCATGGAGTATGCTTTCTTCTTTGTTTTCTGTTTATTCCAAAGCTGCTGGATGAGAAAGGAACCTTAAGCTGGATCATACTTAGCTTAAAGGTGGAGACTTTTGTCTACAATTAGCGACTGGGAATATATGAATCTCTTGAAATGGTACACACATGTGCAGTTGGGGACTAAAAAGCCACTAGATCTCACTTGAGTCTCAAGAATTTCACAACCCAAAGGAGTTTAAGGACTACAACATTAGATTATCCTCCCACTTATTTACCCAAGACTATAATTCCTTGGCGTACTGGGAAGGCAAACATCCTGTTGGGATGAAATTATAGAAGGTTTCCAGAAAGACTGATTGGTCTCTCCTAATCATGAAGTGATTATAAGATGTGTGATTATATCAGCATTCTCACTGAAGAAAATCACGCAGACACATTAGGGCATAGGAAATCATCCGTAATCCCCCCTCTTATAGCCATTGTTTCATCAAGAACTAGATATATTTTGCTTATCTATAGATGCACACACACGCACATGAGTTTGGTTAAGACTACATACAGCTTTGTGGATCACAGCAGCATAGTGCAATAGTAGAGTGTAAGTAAGTCCTTGCTAAAGCCTTTGAGGATGAATCAAAATCAACTCTCACTAGCTGCCTGAGCTTGGCCAAGTACTTGAACACTGTGCCTCAATCTCCTCATTAGAAAGTGAAGCTAAACATCCTGAGTGTAGACTGCAAATGGTTGTTGAGAGTTAAAGGCATTAATAAAAGCGAAAACTCAGAAAACTGATTGACCATACCTAGCACTCATTGTCATCCATTGTTATTACTCTGCATGTTTCTGATTAGTTATGTCATTGTACTAAATGTGTGTTGAACACAAAGTTATGACAGGTGATTTTAAAACTCAACAATGGACATTAGCTTGTTTTCCATTTTTGTTAGTATAAATGAAAGCATAAGGAACGTCTTTCTATGTCAATATTTCTCCACCCCTTTTGTTTTCCCTCCCTAAGGTAAATTCCAAGTTGATTTAAACTGCAGCAATAGCGCTGATGGCTCTTTGTGCATATGGTTAAGTTGCTTTCTAGGCATTCTTCTGCATTCTCGGCAGAGTTCTGAAAAAGCAGCTACAGTTAGCAGTGTCTGTCTTTCTCTGACAAATTTCACAATTCTGCTTGGAACTTGATAGGATCCTTGCCTCTTTTATTATGCTCCTTCAATAAATATTTGTTGAGCACCTATTACCTGCCACATGTTTTCATGATTCCAGGGGCACAGATTTGAATAAAGAAGAATCTGTGCTTTTACTGAACTTAAGTGCCATAGTCTTCTGCTCACATTTCCATGTAAGGACTCATAAGTCCCTCCCCAAGCCTCCTTTTCTCTTTTCTCTCACCTCCCTGCCTGCCTGCCTTATTTTCTTCCTTCCTTTTGTACATATTATATGATTATATACTATGAAAAGACTCCCACAATCAAGTTAATCAAAATATTAACTTGTCACGAATTCACCTTGTTTTTAAAATGAAAATGCATAAGCTTATTTTCTTAGCAAATTTCACTTGTAGAGTATTTTCAACTATGTCAACATGTGCTATATTAGATCACAGCTCTTATTCTATTCCCTTTGGCAAGTTTCTTCCCTCTTCTCCCATACCTGCCCTCAGTCCCTGGTAATCCACCTTGTTTCTATGAGTTTGTCCTTTTCTTGTAGATTTTACATGTATACGGCACCATAAAACATTGCCCAATGAAGCAATCCACAGCCACTGCAGCACAAGTTCAATACCCAGCCAGGGAGCTGACTCACATCATGCAGCAGACCTCTTCTGACCTGCCCACTGCTCCCCTCAGCAGTGTACTTTGATTTTATTTCACTTAGTTTAATACCCTCTAGGTTGATCCAAATTTATTGCTGCATCATATGATAGGTTTGTTTAATTTCCTAAGGAACTTCTGTACTGTCTTCCAGCATTACTGTACCAGGTTACACTCCTCCAGTGCTGCACAAGAGCTTATCTTCTCCACACCCTCACAAGTATCCATTATTGCTTATGTTTTTCTTTTCTTTACACTAGCTAACCTAACAAGTGTGAGGTTATAGCTCATCGTGGTTTTGATTTGAATTTCTCTGATAATAGTGCTGCTAAGTATCTTTTCAATGTCCTTTGCCCATTGGTTAATTTGGGTTATTTGTTTATTTC
Organism: Condylura cristata; assembly: GCF_000260355.1. Lineage (NCBI taxonomy): Eukaryota > Metazoa > Chordata > Mammalia > Eulipotyphla > Talpidae > Condylura > Condylura cristata. Next base: position 52,423,563 of record NW_004567110.1, on the reverse strand, counting down.
CTCTTGAATGGGTAGGTCCCATGTACATTTTGGATACTAGTCCCTAATCTGATCTGTAGCTTGCTAATATTTTCTCCCATTCTATATGTTGCCTTTTAATTTTATTGATGGCTTCTTTTTCTATGCAAAAGATTGTTAGTTGATGTAGTCCCACTTGTTTATTTTTTTTAAATATTTATTTATTTACACATACAAGAACTAGGGTACAGGCCAGAGGTGTGGAGGATGAGGCAGAGACAGAGTGGGGTGCAGAACAGATAGATCTACTGAAACACACTGCTGAGGGGAGCCGTGGGCAGGTCAGGAGAGTTCTGCCACCCCATGTGGGTCAGCTCGCTGGCCAGGTATGGAACTCGTGCTGCAGTGGCTGTGGAGAGCTTCATTGTGCTGCGTTTTAACCACTTACACCACCAGGGAGGGCCCAGTACTTGTTTATTTTTTGTTGTTTTTGTTGCCTTGGCCTTCACTGTCAGCTCCCAAAAAATCATCAGGATTTCTCAGGATTGCTTTTGCTCTTTGGAGCCTTTTGTGGTTCCATATGAATTTCAGGATTTTTTTTTCTATTTCTGTGAAAAATACCACTGGAATTTTGATAGGATTGCATTGACTGTAAATTGGTTTTGGTAGTACAGACATTTCCACAGTAATTCTTAATTCTTCCAGAGCATAAGCACAAACTACTATTTCTTCTAGTGTTCGCTGTACAAATTTTTTATCACCTTGGTTAAATTTATTCCTAGGTATTTTATTCTTTTTTGATCTGATTTTTAAATAGGATTATTTCCTTAATTTCTCTCTTTGCTGGTTCATCATGAGTATACAGAATTGCAATAGATTTTATATGTTGATTTTGAATCCTGCAACTTTACTAAGTTCATGTATTAATGCTAACAGTTTGTGTCTGTGTGGAGTCACTAGGATTTCCCTATATAATCACATAATTTGTAAATAGTGACAACTTTAATTATTCCTTTTCAACTTGCATGCATTTCTTTTTCCTGCTTGATTGCTCTGGTTAGGATTTCCTATACTATGTTGAGTAAATGTAATGACAGTGGACTTCCTTGTCTTGTTCCTAATCCTACAGGAGAAACCTTTGAGATTCTCATCAGCGAGTATGAGATTCACTGTGGGCTTTATTATTTTGATGTAAATTCACTCTATACCCACTTATTACAAAGTGTTTTTTGTAAATAGATGCTTAATTTAGGCAAGTGGTTTTTTCTGCATTTATTGAGATGGTCATATTATTTTTATCCTCTATTGCATTAACCATTTAATTGCTATTGTTTTGGCAATAACTTAAAAGATAAGCTTTGTACTTATTTTGTATGTAATTTTAATAGTGATTAAACATGGATTTTAAAAAAGATAATAGGTTGGGGCCCTCCCTGGTGGCATAGCAGGTTAAAGCACAGCACTAAGAAGCTAAAGCCACTTTCCCATGAGTTCCAACTCAACCTGCTCGGAGGTGATCTACATGGTGCAGCAGATCTCTCCTGACATGCCCACTGCTCCCCCTCAGCAGTGTACTCCATCAATCTGCTTGTTCTGCTCCTTATTCTGTTTCTGGTGAATTCTCTCCCTGCCTCTGCACCTCTGGCCTGTACCCCAGTTCTGTATGCACAAATAAAAAAATGTAAAAAAAGAAATAGGTAATAGTTTCCTCTTACATTCTACCACTACTATCCTAGGTTTTCCTCATAACTCTGATTAGAGGCATCATAATTTGCTTTTTATTGTCCTGGAAATAAAAGTGATAATTTTATAACCACTTAAAATACATTTAATATCAGCATTTAAATTAACCTCTGGATCTTACTCATTATTCTTCCCAATGCCTGTCTTTTCCCCCCAATTGATCTCCATTCTGGACATGTTTTAAAAGGTGTTTCATTTCCTGGCATGGATTTTCTGATATAGCATATTCAGGAAGACCATTCGTAGAATAGTTATTCATGTTCAAGTAGCTGAGGACATGTATTTGTTGTTCTCAGATATGAAGAATGGCCTGACACGGTCCAAAGTGTTTTATTAGCTTGTCTTCTAGCATTTTGATTTGCTGTGTAGTATGAAAACAACCCGATTTTGCTGTGGGTACATTCTATAGTTGATTTTTTTTTCTTCTGGATGCTTATAAGTTTCCTTCTTACTTTCACTCTTTCTTCTTTGTCTTCAGATACTGAGAAATTCTTGCTTGTTATGTTTGAGTAGTTGTTATCCTGAAACTTTATTTTCTTAGAACGTACCAGTCATTTTACATTTCCTATCTGGAGCATTTGTTTGTGTTAAGAAATATTTCACCTATTGCTGTGATTCACTAATCACTCTCTTATTGTCTCTTATTCAATGATTGTGTTGTGCAAATCTGTGTAATTCCTCCTATCAGAGTGACCCCTCTTTGAATCAGCTTCTTAAAGTTGCATACATGCAATAGCCTTTGGAGTGAATTTTTAAAATGACAAATGAGAATTTTTCAAATATTTTCTGTTGCTTCTTTTAAAAAAACATACTTAAGCGGGGCAAATATCTCTTGTATTTTCTTTCCTCAAGTCTTGCACAAATGACATATTATTTTGTACACATAAAACTAATGCAATGGTTTGCAACATTTTCATCTCAATATTTAAGAAGTCACATTTTTGATAAGCCTACCCAGATTATCCAAGTCACCACTGTACTGCCTCCAAAGCTTGCAATCCTGTTTTGATATAGTTCCTCTTTTTTCCATAGACCCTTGTTACCTTATTAAATATTATGTAATCTATTTACCCAGAGTCTTACTAGAAAATAAACTCTTAGAATGAGATAGATGTCATTCTCTAGTATATTCCAAACATCAAAAATTATCGCTGGCTCTTACTAGTACTCAATGAATAAATGTATTTCAACTGAGTAATCAGACTCATCAATGTGACTAAATATCTGGTGCTTTCTTCCCTATGTGTTCATATTAATAGCAGTTGTGTTCTTTTCTAACATGTAATGTACATTATGTTCTAAGAGAACAAAATTTCAGGATAGCAACTACTCTTAAACATAACAAGCAGGAATTTCTCAGTTTCTGAAGGAGGAGACAGAAGAGTGTAAATAAGGGGGAATTTTATATAGCCACTAAAATTAGGTAGGACTGAAATGCAGTATAGCTGTGTAGAGGCAATTGTGGCTCCTTGGTAAGCTCTTTCATGTTCTGATAGAACCAAGAAAGGGAAATACACATTTGCTGCAAACTGGAATCATCCCTTTAAGTATTCTCAGCCTGAGGGAAGGGATGAGAGAGAGTAATGGGTAACAAAGAGTGCCTGCTCTCTCTGCAGGATTTTTGTGTATTTGATGTAGAAGTCTAGAAGCACAACTTAGGGACTTCAATGCCTCTGGTGGTATGAAAATTCAGCCGGTCCACTCAAAGAGGGTTTTACCCACCCTGTCTTAAGATAAGTTGGTTATTAATTGAAATACAAAGGTAGGAATAGCTTTTTTTTTTTTTTTTTCCTGGAGGCAGAGGAATTGTCAGTAAATTAAATTTTTTTTTTCCCCAGCTTCTTTGGCCACTTTTTGCTTTTTGGGGAAGCAATATTCTTCTCACCTCCATAAACCAAAAAGGGAAGCTAGATACATTCGTTTCCAAGAAAGCCCACAATTTCTATTGTTTACACTCACTTTTCAAGGTTCAGTTTACAAAGGGTCTTCTCTATAGGTATTCACCAATCTTTCCAAACAAAATGGTGTTTCCCTTGCTTTTCAAACTCTCCAAATTTTAGCACGGAGTCTCTTAAATAATGTCTTAAGTGAGTATGCATATTTCAAATTTTCTATTATTTTACAAGCACCCAAATGCTGAGACACGAATAGTCTCAGCTACCAAATGTTGCATAAAACTAAGTGGTTTTTAAAAAATATCATTTCTTAAAAAAAATCTAACATCAACATAAATAAAACAGGCTCAGGAGGATCAAAAAAATCTATATATCATTTCTTACAATTTTGTCAGTCAGATGGCTTTTTCCTGTCTAGTTTTATCCAGGCCCTCTCTTGCAGCAGCATTTAACTGATAGAGGGTGGTGGGAGAAAAGTGTCGTTTGAACCCAGCATCAAGTTCAGCTGGTGTTTCCTTCGGGCAGTTCTCCAAGAGGGCAAAGGAAGGAGTTGAAAAGCTCATTGAGATTGAAGCTCCCTGTGAGAAAGTCAAAGACCAGGGTAGACACCAGGGGTGAGGAAGAGAACTCTATCTTTTCACTGGAGAAATAGTAGAGTGATGTTGCACAAGAATATGCAGTGTACCCTGTTGCTGCAATGGGGTAAAGCCCAGCACTATAAAGCTCTCTGTAGCCACTGCAGCACGAGTTAGATTCCCAGCCGGGGAGGTGACTCATATGGTGCATCCTGCCTCTCCCACTGCTCCCTTCAGCAGTGTATTTCAGTACATCTGCCTATTCTGCTGTCTACTCTATCTCTGGTGAATTCTCTCACTGCCCACCTCTACCCCCACGCCCCACACTTCTGGCCTGTACCCCAGTTCTTGTATGGATAAATAAATATTAAAAAAAAAAAGGAAAGAATATGCAGGCTGAAAGGAATTGTTTAGATTTTGATTGTTTGCACAGATCCACCATCTGGTGAAAATAATGCTCATCCTTCTTAAATGCAAAATACACTCACATCCTCCTCCCCCAAAACTCTCATCTCAGTTTTTGAGATTAGCTTGAGACCATGATGTTATCACTTGCATCAGCCTTAGATGTGTATGTGTATGTAGCCAGCCCTCCGGTGCAATGCCCTGGGAATAGCAATTCTTTTTTAAAGACTTGTTTTTTTTATTTACGCAGAGAAGAGCTTTGGTTTAGACCAGTGGTGGTGGTGGGGAGGGGGGTAGGGTAAGTGTGAGAGCATTCACCTGAGACAGAGCAAAACAGGATGATTTACTGAAATGCACTGCTGAAGAGAGCAGCAGCTGAGACAAGAGAGGTCTGCTGCACCATTTGTGGGCTAGCTCGCTGGCTTGGGGATCAAACTCAGGCCGTCGAAGTGATAGGACTGAGACATAACCCCTATGCCACCAGCAAGACCCCCAGACAGCAACTCTTGATTTAGAGATCTATCTGTGTACGAAGATGTCAGGTAACCTGACTGCACACCCAACAAGCCATGGTGTGGATAACAGGGTAGATGGAAGCACATAATCTTCCCATCTGTGCTGAAATCTGGCTGGCCTATACTGCCAGCTTCCCTCCTTTAGAAACAGACTTTGCTAATCAATTAGAGCTTGGTGCTTCTTTGAAGTGATTTCCTGATTTTTTATTCTCCTTGACTCTCACCACTTCCCAATGAGCTGTTGACTCTGTCTTTTGAGACATCTTCCCCCTTTTTAAAGAAAGGACCTAAGTTTGCAGCTGAGTAGATTTCTCAACCTGCTTTAAAAAAAAAAAAAAAGATTTATTTATTTATGCATAGAGAACTGGAGTACAGATCAAAGGTGCAGCAATGGTGAGAGGATTTACCAGAGACAGAGTGGGGAGCAAAACAGGCTAACTGACCAGTACACTGCTGAGGGGAGCAGTGGGCAGGGCAGGAGAGGTCTGCCAAGCCATGTGAATCACCTCTGGGCTGGATGGGGATCGAACTCATGCTGAAGTGGCTTTAGCTTCTCAATGCTGTGCTTTAACCCACTGCGCCATCAGGGAGGGCCCTCAACCTGCTTTTTACCTATAGAATATTGGGGGCCCAAAGGCCTTTTAATTTTTCAACTATCTCAGTCTATTTTAATTTGCAGTTCAAGATATCAAGGATTTTACCAATACAATTCTCTTTAAAATGTTGCAAGTTGGCTATGAATTTTATCAGTATTCAGACTATATTTTCTGAGCGGGTCTATTCTTTTGTTGAGACATGCTGCTGTATTTCAGGTGAATAGCTTCCATGTGACAACAGCTGGTGTCTCCTAGATGCTCTTTTGTCTATTTGAAGGTGCTTATTAGAAACAATCTTCAATCTTTCTGAGGTTTATCAAAGATCCAACAGTTACAGCTTTGACTTGATCTTTATTTTTGGCCATTTAGTAGGCTGGTAATTACTAGTTAATGGGAGAGTCTAAGCATATGAAACAAGTTATTTTTCAGCTGAACAATTCCTGGGCCTTTTCTCTCTCCTGCAAGTTGCTCACACACTGAGATTGATTCTTTATTTCAGCTCTCTCTTGACATGATTTATCATACACAGGCAATCAACACTTTCAACTGTTAGAGTTAGAAATTCCCATACATTTTCTAAGGTCTATATTAACATCCAAAAACAGGCTGGCCAATGTCCCATCACTCCACAACACAGATTGCCTTTCTCTAAACTTTAAAGCAATTACTTGTTGCCCTTCCAGCCTTTACAAAGACATATTTCACTGTATATTTCATTTATGGCTCAGAAATAAAGAAAGCATCTCATGCTTTTGTAGTCCATTCACTTTCAGGTATCAGTTTAAGTCTGTTGCCTATTAATGTGTAGAACATTATGTCAAGATGTGACTTAAAACAATACTGATTTATTTTTTCTCAATATTCTATGACTGAGTGGTTCTTTGTTGGATTTATCTGGGTTCACTGATGTGAATGCATTCATCTGTACAGTCAGCTGGGAACTGTGCTCAGCTGTAATAGTTGGAGAACTATATCTCTATCTCCAAGTAAGTAGTCTTTCAATCGTGGTCTTCTATATAGTACAGTGGTCACTGAGTTAACCTGGGAGAGGAGACAAGAGCTAAAGGTTTTGAAACTTAAGTCTCTTAAACATACATGTTTCACATTCTGTTTATTAGAGAAAATCACATGCCCAGTTTGGTTTGGAGGTACCAAAATAGGCTATCCCAGGATGAGAGGTGCATGATAATCACCTTACAAAAGGAGTGTTGCCTGTGACCATTAAACAGTGCACTCCAGAGGCTCAGTCCTGCTAATTTTTGTATTTCTTACAATAGTAAGCAGATCTCTACATAAATAAGTGCTGTAATAGATATTTGTAGAAGTGAAGAAGAATTGAGGTCAGTAATTCCAAATCTGATGTTCTTACAAAATATACTTGGCATTCAGATTCTTTCAAAGGCATTTCCTTCTGATGATTTAGGAGGCTTTTACTCCACATAATAAATGTAGACAGAAAAGTGCTGATTTTATCTTTTAATATTTGAAAACCTTAAAAACATGATTCAGTTCAGTTAAAGGATTTTCCATTTGACAACTCTCATGAATACAATATTCAGACTATCATTAAAAGTTAGCTCAAGGCCCTCCCTGGTGGCGTAGTGGGTTAAAGCACAGCACAAAGAAGCTTAGACCACTTCTGCATGGGTTCGATCCCCGCCTGCCCCGGAGGTGACCACATGGCGAGGCAGACCTCTCCTGGCCCGCCCGCTGCTCCCCTCAGCAGTGTGCTTCGTCGATCTGCCTGTTCTGTACCCCACTCTGTCTCTGGTGAATCCTCTCACCCTCCGCATCTCTGGCCTGTACCCCAGTTCTGTATGAATAAATAAATATTTAAAAAAAAAGTTAGCTCAAGACAAGGATAATTCTGTATAATTTTTATTCCAATGTGCACATAGAAGTAAATATTTTTCTAATACTTTTAAAGGTTGTCACCACACAGTAGGGCCACTGAGTCTATATTGGTGTCTTTTTTCCTATGTAGGGATTGGATTCAGTTCCCGCACACACCCCCACCCCCCAGTATAATTTAGAGCCACTTAAATGTAGCATCAAGATTCCCCTCAAGGCAATGCTCTGTGCAGTAGTCAACTCTGTCTTGATCAATCTCCATAGATTCAATAGTGTCCACTGTGTTAGTGTGAAGGTAAAAAGACAAGATCCCTGGTTGAAAAGTAGTTATAATTTGATTAAGACTATTTACTTAAATAATACTCTTGGTGACAATGATAGCAACTACCAGGTCTTGGACCGCACTCTTAGACAAAAACTGCACATACTATTACCATTCTTCTAAGGTCATTGCAAGATCATTATCACGCCCAATTTGCAGGAAGGGAAATTGGCTCAGGGAATTATGTAAACTTGACACCGCTGTCATAAGAAGATGAAGCAGAAATTTTAACTCATATTCTATGTCAAAGGCTATACCTTTTGTGTGTGAGCCAAGGGATAGCTGGATTGGGGAAATCTTCAGAGTGCAGGACCCCATCCTTAGATGTGAAGGGGAGAGAGATGACAGCTGTCTGTCCTAATTGGACAAATTTTGTGGCTTAGGTGCTTTCAAACTTTGTGGCTTGGGTGCTGGAAAGTGAGAGTCAGTTTGCACATATGGGACAGGCAGGATTAAATGGGCAAGTTTAAGTTTGGTCTAGGCAGGCAGATCCTCTCCCTTCAGCAGAGCTTACTGCTCACCCCAGATACCTTTGTCCTGGCCTTCTTGCTCAGTGTATCTTTATCTCAATCCCAGAACTCTCTTTTCTTTCTTTCTCTGTGCAAATTCATTAATTCTCTAAATGCTGCAAATTCCCTAAGGCCTCAGAAGCGCTCCAGCGATTGAGTCTATTCCTAATGTCCCATAGACATGGCTACATGGCTCTCATTTGTGTTACCGTGTTTCCCCACTTACGTTGTTTGTCTCTCAGCAGGAGAAAAGTCTCATGGAAACATGACTTTTGTTGTTCATGCCCGCTCCCCATCCTGAGCCTTCTATCTATTTACACTGGACATTTGGTAAATGTTACTGAAGACAAATTCAGAATGAGGAATGAATTAAAGCAATAAAATAAATGCCGAAAGCTTTGCAAAGAGTGTACTGTGTCAAAATGGAATTTTCACTATTATGCCCTCAAGTTGGACCTGTGTTCTTTTACTTTTTTCCTATTTTTTATTTAGAATTTCTTTTTCATCTCCCTTTTGGCATTACTGTATTTTCACTCCTTTCTTATTCATTCTCCCAGTGTTTCCTCCCAATAATTTTCTTTTAATTTTTGTTTGATCAAGGTAATGATGTAGCATCACTTGATCTGTAGCATCTCTTTTCCATTGCTGTCTCTAATCCCCTTTCCAGAGGTAACAAATTTCAACCATTTAACTGTTATTTTCTAGTCTTATTGGCCTACTTTTAACAAGATGACAGATTGCTATTTGTTAGTTATTTTAGTTTCAGTTACTATTTAGTCTGTTATAAAAATTTAAACCTGACTTGCCCATAAACTTTCCAACTTCTCAAAATAATTAAAATATGATTTACATCTAAATAAATATATTGATTTTATAGTAACTATATCTATATAAATATTATCCATAGTTAAGCCACAAAGAAGCTTGTACTTTTTGTTTTTTGAAAGTCAGAATCTATGAAGGCATTTCCTTTCTTAGACTTTATTTTGCTATCCCTTAAGTTAAAAATTATTTTTCTAACATTCTATGCATCTGTTTTTTCCTTGAGGTCTATGCAGCAAGGACTTTTTGCCTTTGGCCATGAGCAATGGACACTGACTTTCATTCAGCCTCACCTCTCTATGGCAAAGAGAGGACCCAGGGTAGGGATGAACCCACCTGCAGCCTGTGCCACTCTGCCTTCCTCTGAAACCCTGGACTCCAGAATTCCCTGCCCACATGGTCTCAAGTTCCCTGTCAGGGTCCTTTTCATAGGCAGATGGTGCGCCTGCAGGCATACTTCAAGTCAAGGACTGATAAGGAAGCAGCTATGGTAGCCATGTCCACAGGCTTAGAATGAAACAAAGAACTAGAGGCAGGGGGAGAGGGTGGGTTGTGGAGATCTTTACCCTACTCTTAACCTGCTGTGCAAATATTTGAGGGCAGCGTGTATATAATTGTAAGTGATTCATGTCTAACAGATGATGGTATTAAATCTCCTCTCAGATGCTTCAACCACATCTCTCAACAGTTTTGTTTTGGTAGAGAAGTCCCAAATCCAAGTTATCCAAATCCACTAGCCCTGATTTTTGGTAGTGTTCCATCACCACTCAGCTCCACCTTTTTTGGGACCCCTTTGCTTCTTTATGTTGTTGCTGTTTTCTGGATCTCATGTCTTTTTTCTTTCTTGGTTTATGTCATTGCTTGGTTGAGAAGATAAGTAGGAGACACTCTGAAGTTTGGAAAATATTTTATTTCATACACTAAAATGGTATCAAACCTATAAATTGTTTTTAATTTACAAATTTGGAAATTGTTTTGCTTTAGAAATTTGAAGGAATGCTTTGTTATCATCAGACTTCTGATATTACTGCTAAACCCAATGATATTTTAATCCTTGGTCCTTCTCATTGACTCTTTTTGTATTCCCCGGGAGCCTCTTTGAAGAGATATTTCCTGGTGTCCTGTGATTTCACACTGGTGTGTTGGGTTTGGGACTTTTCATTTATTCAGTTGGACATAATGTGAGTGCATTCAATGAAAAACTCACATGCCTAAGTTCAAGGAATCTTTCTTACTTTATTATTAATTGCTTTGGTTAAACACCTGTCTTCCATTTTCTAATTTTTGAATTTTTATTGCACCTGTTTTTTTTAATATTTGATTCACAGGAATTCACTTCTAATTCTTTTTGTGTTTTTCTCCATTTTTAAAGTTTGTTTATTTTTCCTAGTTACTTTTAGGTTTCTTTGATATGATTGTCTCAT